>NC_056696.1:67957500-68705000 GCF_018350215.1 Panthera leo | reverse complement strand
GTCTGGTGTGGGGGAAGGTGCAGAGAGGAAGCTCCTTGAGGGGCGAGGGGACCCCAGGCAGCAGGTGCAGGTGGGTAAACCAAACCGGGAGCAGCCCGGGGCGGGGAGCTCACTGCTGTAGATATGCACCCCCTTCCCCTCTCCCCTCCTTCCCCTGTCCTGCAGCCACTTACCAGGTGTGTCTGTTTATATTTACATCAGTTACACTGAAGCTGCCTGAGGGCTCAGTTGGTTGAGCTGAGTATCTGACTTAGGCTCAGGTCATGATCTCGAAGTTCGTGGGTTTGAACCCTGTGTCGGGCTCTGTGCTGACGGCTGGGAGCCTAGAGCCTGCTTCCGATTCTCTGTCTCCCTCTCTCTCTGCCCCTCCCCTGCTCACGCTCTGTCCCTCTCTCTTTCAAAAATAAATAAACATAAAAAAATAAACTAAATTAATGAATTACAATGGAGTCAAGTTAAAAATGTAGTTCCTTGGGGTGCCTGGGTGGCTCAGTCAGTTGAGTGTCCGAGTCTTTTTTTGGTTCTTTTTGTTTCTGTCTTTGCCAACTCTTGATTTTGCCTCAGGTCATGACCCCAGGGTCCTGGGACCAAGCTCCACTCTCTCTCTCCCTGTGCTCCTCTCCCCCCGCTCGTGTGTGCGCTTGCTTCCCCTCCCCCCCACCAAAAAAAACAAAAACAAAAACAAGATAACACACAATGTAGTTCCTTTGTTGGACTAGCTACCTGTCAGGTGCTCTGTGGTACCTGTGAGTAGTGGCTGACGTCTTGCACACAGAGCACGTCCGTCACGGCAGAAAGTTCTGCGGGACGTGCTGCTGCTGTAGAGCACGAGACAGTTTCTTCCGGACCCTTCCTGCTGCTTCTTCCTTTACCCCTCTCTGGACCTTCTCTTCTCCGCCTGAACACAGCCCATCGTCACCGGGGATGGTTCAGGTTTTGGGACAGATCTCTGCCCAGTCCTGCCGTGTAGAGATGATGTGAGTTTGTGTGAGTGAATTTGCCTCTTGGAGACTCACTGTTCTCATCTAGAAAATAGAAATAATTGTACCAGCTAAAGAGGAAAGAAGATATTATGCAGAGTGTATAGAACAGTCCATCGTGCAGAGCAAGTGCTGAAGAATATATAGCTAATAATGCACACATCTGAGAAAAGTATTTTTAAAGCTTTTAAAAAATGTTTACTTATTTTAAGAGCAGGGGAGGGGCAGAGAGAGAGAGAGAGAGAGAGAGAGAGGGGGAGAATCCCAAGCAGGCTCTGAACTGTCAGCGCAGAGCCCGACGCGGGGCTGATCTCATGAACCGTGAGATCACGACCTGAGCTGAACGAAACCAGGAGTCAGATGCTCAGCCGACTGAGCCCCCCCAGGCGCCCCTTGAAAAAAGTGTTTTGAGCTCCTCGTCTGTTCCAGATGCTGCTCTCAGAATTGTGGATGCTAAAATGAGCAAAACAGACAAAAATCCTGGCTCACTGGGGCTTCATCCTATGGAGATGTGAGCTTAATACATAATATGATGGTTACTAGGGCCAAGGAGGAAGAGTAAGAGGGGGTTGGAACTGTGTGTAGATATAGGGGCCTATAACGTGGACCTTTCTGAGGGAAGGCCAGGGAAGTTCTCACGGAGAGGATATTTGGATGAGGGCCTGAAGGGAATACGAAAGCATTCAGGGATCCCTTAGACACCAGTTTGGCAGGGAAAGTCCGTCCTCTTTAGCGCTGTGATGCTCTCTGATCCTGAGGGCCTGGAGCAGAGGGCTCCCTGGGGACACTAGCTGGACAGGAAGTGCTAAATGTCGCATCATTAACTGCCATCGTGGCAGGAGTCTTTAGAAGAGAACCTGGAGGCCTGGAGTGATGGAGGAAGGCTTTTAGCTCTCAGCACCCCCCCCCCGGTCCCCCCTCCCCGGCCCCCCCCACCCCGGCCAAGCCCCAGGAGCTTCCTGTGGATGATTAACCTGTGTGCTTTCCTCTCTGGGCTCGAGATCCAGAGAGGTCTGCAGCCCCGGGCAGGGCCAGGTGGTGCCAGGTGGTGCCGGGTCCAGGCTTGACGTCTCTGCCCCTAGCAGGCCCCCCGCTCTCAGCTGCCCTCTGCTGGCTCTGCTCTGGGGCCCCGAGGCCCTGCGTCCAGGCTGCCTCCCCCGCACCTGCTCTCGGTTTCCCTCCAGCTCCCAAGTGCCCTTCCTGAGAAGCATCCTTCGGTCTCTCCTCCGAATGTGTTACAGTGACAGTTACACAGACAGGTGCGCGCGGTTCCACCCCTCACGGCAGCCGAAGGCGCTGGACCCCGGGGTTGGACCCCTGACGCACGTGGGGTGGGCCGTAGGACGGCACGTTTCGTTGGAGGGGAGATCTGGAGGTCGGTTTTGGACGCGCTGGAATGGAGACGTCTATCAGACAACCGATGACGTTCGTCGATGAGATGGGACGCAGGAACCTGCGGTCTGGGCACGAGGACCGGGCTCGAGGTGTGAACGTGGGAGTCTGTAAAAGCGCGTGTTCTACCCAGCCTTGAGAGTGGCCGGCCTCACGCGGGGCGAGTGTAGCTGGAGAGGAGAGGCCCGGCCGGCCGAGCGTGTGAGGCTGGCAGAGGAGGGGACCCGGGAGGTGAGAGCAGTGAGGTCAGAGGCAGCCAGGAGAGTTGGAAGCCCAGTGAGGGCGGGCGGCAGGGACAGTAGTGCACTCGGGAGGAGGCGGAAAGCCTGGAGTGGATTCACGAGCGGACGGGAGTGGGGAAACAGCACCGCGGGCGGAGGCTCCTCTTTTGAGGAGGTTAGCTGTAAAGGGGGTGAAGAAATGGAGTGTGCCTTAGCCGGACGAGTGGGATCCAGCAAAACGATTTCTGGAAAGATGACCGGACTGTCTGCCCGCTTGCGTGCTCACGGGAGTGATGCGGCACAGACCAAAAGTGGACAGAGGTGAGAAGCTGCTGAAGCAGTATCCTTGAGCAGGTGGGAAGAAATAGGGCTCAGAGAGGTTAGCAGCCTGCCCGAGCTCACACAGCAGGGAAGTGGCAGGCGAGACTCCGAACCCTGCTCTTTGCACTAAATCGTGTGTGTTGCCGATTCCACCCCCGCCCGCCCCCGAAGCGCAAGGATGCCAAGGTCACCTTCTCTTCACAGCATCCTCGTCGGAGACTCGGCAACACCATGCCGTGGGTGTGGCGGACACAGCGCGCTGTGGCCCAGAGGGAGGGTCCTGTTGCCTCCTCTCACTGACTGAAGACTGAAGGGTGCACAGCGCCCCCTCCCTCGTGGGCGTTCGCGTCACTTTCTCCCACGCCGTTGCAAGCGTGGTCCCTACCGGCGAGCTTTCCCGAAGAGAGGCAGCTGGTCTGCGTGGGGCCGGTGGTCCGGGCCCTCTGCCGCTGCCCACTCGGGGCAGGGCACCTGAAGCCGAGGCGGACGAGACTCCTCACCTGGAAGCGGGGCTTGATGGGTGTCGCTGGCCCTGAGAGCGCACCCGGCTGGGAGGACGGGAGGCCACCGCAGGACTCTGCCGCGGAAAAGGGGAGAGACGCTCGGGCAGCGGGTGTAGCCCTTACGACTGCTTGCGTTTCCGGAGAGATCAGGTGCATCTGGAAAATAGCGCTGAGGTTCTCACCGCAGCCGTCTAGTGTGACCCTCGACGCGGCCATTGAAGGAGGTGTTCTTATGTTTCCATTTTATGGAGAGGCTGAGAGGAGGCTCATGGCTGTGAGTGACGGCCGGGGCTGGGGCTTGGCCCCCGAGCCCGCACCCAGCGGACTGGGAGAGAGATCAGACAAAGAACTTCCTCGTGAGCGTTGCGGTGTTTCACTGTGTGGATCTGCCGGGTCCCCCTCACGGGCCCCTGCTTCCGCTGGCCTCGCTGTGCTGCTGTCTGCAGGGCTGCAGGGGACGAGCCCCGCCCCTCCTGGTGCAGGCGTGTCCACACGCGGGGCAGACTCCTCCCGGGGCGAACGCGGGTCCCGGGGCGTGTACGTTCGTAATTCGGAGAGAGGATAGAAGCCACCCCCAGCAGTGAGGGGAGAAGGGCTGTGACCCCTGCACCTTTGCCAAGTGTCTTGTCGAGCTGGTTGCTCCGTGGAAAATGGTGTCTGTGTGGAATTAATTCGCGTTCACTTTATCTGAGTGAGACTGTACAGGTGTTTTCTTGTTTGAGAGACGTTTGCCTCGTCTGTTTCTGTGAACTGTGTGTTCGCATTCATTGGGCTGTTGGTCTTTTAGTGTTTATGGGAGCTCTTCATATATTAAGGACTTTATGATGTGAGCTATGAATATTTTTCTGCAGTTTGTCATTTGTCTTTTGACTTTTTGGGGGGAGATGGTGTTTGCCGTGCAGATTATTTTTACTGTAGTTAGATTTACCAATCTCTTTTACGATGTCTAGGTTTTGTATCCTACTTTAAAAAATTTTTTTAATGTTTATTTTTGAGAGAGAGAGAGACAGAGTGTGAGTGGGGGAGGGGCAGAGAGAGAGGGAGACGCAGAATCCGAAGCAGGCCCCAGGCTCCGAGCGGTCAGCGCAGAGCCCGGCACGGGGCTCGAACTCAGGAACTGTGAGGTCATGACCTGAGCCGAAGAGCTGAGCTGAAGTCAGACGCTCAACCGACTGAGCCATCCAGCGCCCCATGAACTACTTTTTAAAAATTGTGGTAAAGTACACATAAAATTTGGGGCGCCTGGGTGGCTCAGTCGGTTGAGCGTCCGACTTCAGCTCAGGTCACGATCTCGCGGTCGGTGAGTTCGAGCCCCGCGTCGGGCTCTGGGCTGACGGCTCAGAGCCTGGAGCCTGTTTCAGATTCTGTGTCTCCCTCTCTCTCTGACCCTCCCCCGTTCACACTCTGTCTCTCTCTGTCTCAAAAATAAATAAACGTTAAAAAAAAATTAAAATTATAAAAAAAGTACACATAAAATCTATCATTTTAGCCATTTTATTTTTTCAAGTTTATTTATTTATTTTGAGAGAGAGAGTGTGAGCCGGGGAGAGGGAGAGAGAGAGAATCCTAAGCAGACCCTGTGCTGTCAGTGCAGAGCCCCATGTGAGGCTCCATCACGTGACCGTGAGATCATGACCTGAGCCAAAATCAAGAGCTGGAGTCTTAACCAACTGAGGCGCCCAGGTGCCCCTCATCCTAGCCATTTTAGGGTGTGCAGTTCGTTAGTGCAGACTAAGCTGTTTGGGGTCGTTATTTCTGAACCATTTCTAGTCTTTTGCATGCTTCAGTCTGTTAGTGCCGGTGCCTGCTGCTCTCACAACTGTGGCTTGCAGGTGTGGTGGGCTGATGCCCATCTCCTCCCTCCACTTCCTCAGAATCGTTCTGGCTGCCCTTGACCTCTAGAATCCGTGCGTCCAGTCCAAAACGTTCCTCTTGGTATTTTTATTAGGGTCACGTGGAATCTGGAGATGGGTGTAGGGAGCACTGCCATTCACGATGCCGAGTCCTCCTGTCTCAGCGCATGGCGGGGCTGGGGGGCCAGGGTCCTTCCTGGCTTTGCGGCTGCCTGCTGCCGGTTCGGAACCGCCTCCTTCTTGGGGACGCGGGGCAAGCTGGACCGATCGCTGTGGCTCACGGGTGCGTGTGCGTGCAGGTGCGTGGTGCGTGTGCGCGCCCGCGTGGGGAGGGGCTGTAGGCCCGGGCTCAGGCAGCGGTGGGACCTTGGGAGCTGACTTGGGGCCTTCATTAAAATGTGCGTGGCCGTGCCTCACGCACAGACCAGCGTGCTCAGCGTAAACCTGCAGCTTGGGGAATTGTCACAGATGGCGTGCCCCTGCGGTTGCCCCTCAGACGAGGAGCAGACACGACCAGGCCCCCCCCCGCCACCATGCTGTGGCGCCTCAAACCGTTAGTTCCACAGGGCGGTGGGCAGCGTTTGGGGGCGCCTGGTGGTGCCCTCCGCGAGCCGGCCGAGTTCGGAGACAGGACTGGCTGTGCTCCGGGCCGGCCGAGGGGTGGACACGACTGGGGGGGCGGAGGGCAGGGTCCAGTCCCCCCATGCTGCCGCCCGTGGGCACCTGGCCCCCGTTGGCCTGAGGGGCGGCCCTTCCGTATCTTTTCCTCTAATTGGGTGCTAATCTCTGAGAGGTGACCGGGCCAGACCTGGGCAGGGCCAGCACATTCCCTCCGAGGCCGCCGGGGCAGGGTCCTGGGCTTGTCTCTGGAGGACTTGGTCCGGGTGCTGGTCCGCGGGCCAGGCATCCAGCAGCACCTTTGTGTGGGTCCTGAGGAGCCTCCTCTCCCCGCGCAGGGCGTGGTCACCGTGCGGAGCCAAGGTACACACGGCTCTGCCAGATACAAGGCAAATACAAGCAGGTACAGCACCACAAACGAGAGAGGAGGGGTGCGGCCGCGGGCAGGGGAAGAGACGGGGTGGGGGGCTGAGCTAGAGAAGGTGGCTGGCCTCTCCCTGCGTCCCGGGGAGTTTAGGCCTGTGAGTGGGTGCCCTGTGAGAGCAGGAGTGTGTGTGCGTGTGTGCGTGTGTGTGTGTGCGTGGAGGGTCTCACAAGCTGCTGCCCCGGGGGACAGTCAGGGTGCTTGGCCCCTGACTCCTGTAAGAGCCCTGGACCCACTGCTCCGGTGGGGGGCTCTGCCGAGGGGGCCTGCTGCCCTCAGGTCCCTCACACCCAGGGCTCCCCTCCACCAGCCTCCGTGATGGGTGGAAAGGCACGGGAAGAGTGGGGAGAGACGGTTGGCAGGCAGCCCGGAGAAGGGGGAGCCGGGGGGAGCCCAGAGAGGCCCCCGCCCGGGGGAGAGAGACGCGTGGCCAGATACCCGGAGCCGATGCAGACTACTGCCCTTGATAGCTGTGCGAGTTGGGCAAGTTCCTGAACTCCCCTGAACTTGTGTCACCTCAGCCGTGATATGGGACGGGCTTTGCCTTCCCAGCGAGGTGATCGCGAGGAGCAGCGGGCTCGTGGGCGAGCCACTGAGCTCACGATCGGTGGTGAGCGGTACGATTGTCACGTGGAGAGCAGGACGTGTGTTCCAGCTGGTAGACGGAGAGCGCTGGGGACGTCCTCTGGGCTCCCCGGGACTGAATCCCGCTTCTGGACACAGGTACCCACGTTCCTCTGGAGACTTCGCAGCAGCCGCTCCCTTCCAGTTCAAGGCCGTTATTGCCGAGAAGGGACCTGGTTTCTCCGTGACCCCTTCTGAGACCCTGGGCCTCGGCCGCCGGAGAGGCTGGAGTCCGTCCTGTGGTGCCAGCCGGCTGGTCAGCCAGACCCGAGTCCCTGCTCCGAAAGCGGGGGTGGGATTCGCAGGCGTGCACTAAGCCTGGGTCCTCCGCGGCCGTGCGCTGGGGAGCCGGTTCACCGCTTGCATAAGTGGGGCGGGGAAGCGAGCCTGTTTTTGCTGGCAAGAGCGGCCGCGAGCTGCAACAGAGTTGAGAAATTTATCTCCGTGGGCATGTTTTTCTGATTATTGACATTTGCAAGTTTACTTGAGGAGGGAAAAAAAAGTAGGAAAACAGCAAAGCTGTTTCGGTTTCTGGCACCTGACCTTAGGTCTGGAATGGGGCTCCTCCCCGCTTCCCGGAGCTGTGCCGTAGAGCCCCCCACCCCCAAGGGGGCTCCAGTGCCCCGGGGAGTGGGCTTGCGTGGGGCTATAGGGCCTCAGCTCTCTTCCTCTTGAGGAAGGGGAGGCAGGGAGGCTGTGGACCCCCTCCCTTAGGGCTTCGCGGGGGGAAGACAAGCATTTGTCTCAGGGCACAGGGGTCCGGCTACATCCCTGTCCAAAGCAAAGTCATCAAGTATTAAATAATAAATCTGTCAATTGTGTGTTTTCAAGCTGAGACAGATAATAGACGTGCTTCCTGACCTCCCAGAGCTGACGACCCCACGTGGCAAGATGCCAGAGGCAGGAGTGGGGGCAGTAGGGAGGGACCTTCAGACTTCACAGACAGAGACTGGGGCTTGGCCGGGGCCTGTGAATCGTTGATGAGACCGGGGATGGGCTCGGGCCTCCTGTCCCCTCCACGCCGGGCTGCCCCTGTCGGCCCACGAGTGCCTGGCATTCGGGGAGGAGATGTTGGAGCTTGTTTTCGGGAGCGGATACTCTGCAGATATTGGGCCCCGGTGACGTCTTGCGGCCTCTGCGGGACCCTTTCCTTCACAGGAAGCTGGGGAGCAGGGTGCCGTCGTGCGTCTGACACTAGCTGTGGGAAGAAGGAAGAAAGCTCCCGGCCCTGGACTGCCCGCCTCCCCTCCCCTGACTCTATGGCACGTCCTGGTGGAGCCGGAGGGGAGGGGGGGACAGCTGGTTTGTTCTCCAGGTGATTGGAGGGTACACAGAAGGAAAGATAGGGCTGGCTCCCGTCAGGGGCTGGGGCTGGAGCCTCCCGCTCTCCTGGCTTCTGTCTCGGCCCCTGAGGACCCCCGCTGCTGCCCTCTGTGGCCTTTCTGTTTGGTGCCTTTTCCAGCTGTTGCGTCCTGATGGGATGCCCCTCCCTGTGGCTCCACTGGTCAGACCCCCCCCCACTCAGAGTCCCCTCCCTGGATCCCTCCACACATCCTGATGTTTATGTCAGGGCGGCCTGTATTACAGGCCGTCGTAGGTTCCCTGCAGGGTTTTGTGTGGGGTTCGAGGATGGCAGTGTGGACAAAGAGGAGGCTTGGTGCATAGTAGGTGTTTGCTGTTAGCGCTCCCTGAGCACTTGTGACCTGGCACAGGACGGGCACAACCATCCTGAGTTCTTCAGGAGGGCGGGCCCTGGCCCCACACAGCTGGCAGGTGCTACAGGGGTGCTGCCTGTTCAGCGTCGGTGCGGTGCGCAGGGTCAGCTCCGCCTGGCGCCCCATCGCCGGGGGGCGGGGGGAGCGACTGAACAAGAAGGGACTCTCGGGGGCACTCTGCTCACCCGCTGTGTCTCTTTCCTTTGGCCCTTCCCTCTCAGGGAGACTTGCTTTGGGAGGGGGGGTTCCTGGCTGCTCCAGGGAGCAGACAAACAGAGGCACGCGGGGAGGGACCATGACCTTGAGTGGCCCAGGGGTTGGGGCCAGCGGGGCTGAGGGCCCCAGGGCAGTGAGGGAGCACTGGGCCCGAGGGCGGGGGAATGCACTCTCCCCCACCTGAAGGAGCCTACTGTCACCCTTTCCTGTCCCCTGTCCCCTTGTTCTCTGCCCCACCTTCCCTCCTCCTGAGGCTGAATGACTTGGACAGACCCAGGCTATGTAGCTTCTTTGTCTTAAGTACCTGTACACGTTCATTCTGAGAGTGACGCGGCTCGTAGAAAATCCCCAAAGTAGAGGAAGACGGGAGGAGATCACTCTAGTCTCAGCCCCTGTAGGGCTGGGCGGACGTGGCAGGAGGCCAGGGGCCCCGAGGCTCCCGCTCGGCCACGCGGTGCCACGGCCCGGCTCAGAGCCTCGTCAGGCGTGGGGCTGAGTGGGGGGCTGGGTTGGCTTCAGCATGTTTGTTTCCTGTCGGTCTTTCTTGTCTGTCTGTCTGTCCAGTGCGTACTGCTTTCAGAAGCACAGTTAACACAGTGCTGTTCACAGGTTTTGCAAGAAATGTACCTTGCACAGTTTTTTTTCAGTAGGCTCTGCCCAGCGTGGGGCTTGAACCCATGACCTTGAGATCAAGAGTCGCAGGCTGTACCTACTGAGCCAGCCACGTGCCCCTAGAAGAGACATCTTTTGAAGAAGGACTGGAACAAGCAATAGTTGCCAATAGCTGGTTTATAATTAATCACCCTCATTTAAAAAAAACAAAAAAAAAACAGTGACTCAGTTTTAAAGATTCAGAAAACCATTACTCAAGCTCCTTGTCAGAGGGAGGCCCTCACGCTGCTCCCAGAGCTCTGTTTTTGTGGACGAGAAGAAAAGCCTATTTATTTGCTATTTCTCTGAGCTTGCCAGTGCTTTGCCATTGTTAGAGCGAGCGGGGAAGGAACAGCCCGTCGTTCAGGCTGGTCCCACACGCGGCAGGAGCTTCCGTGGGCGGGGTGGGGGGAGGTGACCCCCAGAGCCGGCAAGTGCAGAAGGGGGCTCCCTCCGGCTCCACAGCGTCTCCTGGTTGTGCCAGGCTCCCCGCTGCCCAGCGTGGGGCTTCCCGGGGCACGGTGGGAACGCAGCACGGGGTGGGGGGGGTGCTTTCTGTGTGGAGCCCCTGTGCCCGAGGGTGCCTCGCAGGCACCCTACATTAAGCGTTTACTAAGCACCTACCAAGTTCTTTGATGAGTGCTAGCGGGAGCTCACCGTCTCGCAGTCATGGTTGGGGATGGGGACGGTGTCCTGTGAAGGTGCCAGTGAAAGCGTGAGCCCCTGACCTCCACCTGGACCCGCATGCGGCCTCCCGTCTGTAGGGTGCTGTAAGCACCACGCACACCAGCAGGCAGTCCGCGTGGCAGGGTCTCGTCCTCCTTCCCACGGTGCTGGCGATTTGTGCGTGAGCTTGACGTCCGTGTGAAGTTTTATCCCTAGAGCCGCGTTGTCGGTGGAAAACGGAAAAGTAGAACTGGATGTGGTGATCAAAAGTGTCGAGTGGTAAAAAGAAAATCTTAAAAATAAAAAAAATGAACTTGGCTGCCTGGTTGGAGCATGTGACCCTTGATCTCAGGGCCATGAGTTCAAGCCCCACTTTGGTGTAGAGATTGCTTAAAAATGAAGTAAGTCTTAAAAAAAAAAAGTGTTGGGTGGGTCTGGTCTTCTAAGCATAACCTCATTCGGGCGCACGTGCAAGTCATCATGTGGACCGGACATGCCCATCAGGGGACCTTCGGCTTAAACACACTGGACTGTGTGTTCAGTCCTGAAGCAAAAGGACACGTGTGACACGTCCGAGTACCTCTCGGGGGGAGTCTTGGGCAAATGACCCAGCGCTGCACGTGAGAAAGTCGAGAGCCACGCTGCGACATAGAAAACCCTGGAAAGGACCCGCCGCCCTCAGTGTGGGATGGGAGATAGCGTGAGGGAGACAGCAGCCGGGGGGCCTAGTCCAGCTGGGGGCTGAGGGACGGCCTCAGGGAGGGGATAGTCAGGCTGAGACCTGACACAGGAAGTCGCGTGGGGAGTGGGGGGGTGGGGGACCAGGAGGCAGAAGTCCCTGTGCGCCTCACGCTGGGGACTCACGCGGGGACAACACCAAGCCTCGATGGGTTTTCTAACCGAAGGAGTTGGGGGCCGGGGCGGCTTCGGGGGTGGGGGGGTGGGAGGCCGTTGCCCTAATTGGGCCGAGGTAGCTGTGGCCCGGGGGGCCGGCCGGCGGGCGGTCTCAACAGGTGGGCAGTTCTGACTCCTGTGGCTTCTCGTGTCAGAAGCAGAGTCCTTCCTGGTTGCTGTGGGCTTACGGGGTGTCCTCTATGTGCCCAGAGGTGCTGAGTGATGTGGTGACCGCCCGGCCTGGGGCCAACGTGACCCTGACCTGCCCGGGTGAGGAGACTGGAGACAGTGCCACGGTTCACTGGCTGCTGAGGAATCGGGTCCCAGGCTCACAGCAGGAACGCGGTGCTGACGTGGGAGGGAGGCTTCTTCTGAGGTCGGTGCAGCTCAGCGACTCTGGAAACTACTCCTGTTACCGCGACGGCCGCCTGGCTGGAACTGTGCCTTTGCTGGTGGAAGGTCAGTTGTGTGCTCAGAGCGCCCCGGCTGTCCCTTTCGACTGCTGTTATTTCTTTGGCCCGACACCTACAGGGGAAGACCCACTGACATCTGCCAGCACTGAGACTGGAGGAGGCTCCTCATGGGTGGGGGCGCGTGGCTGACAGGGACCCCACCCTGCTGCCCGAGGCCGAGACCTGGTTGACAGCTCTTCCTTCACGGCTTAACCTCTGTCTGTCCCCTCCGTGTCCTCGCTGGCAAATGTGGTTAATTTTTTAAATTTTTTTAATGTTTTTTATTTATTTGAGAGAGAGAGAGAGAGAGAGAGAGAGAGAGACAGACTCCAAAGCAGGCTCCAGGCTCCAGGCTGTCAGCACAGAGCCCGACGTGGGGCTCGAACCCACAAACCGTGAGATCATGACCTGAGCTGAAGTCAGACGCTCAACCAACTGAGCCACTCAGGCGCCCCTTTTTAATTTTTTTTTTTTAATATTTATTTATTTTTGGGAGAGAGAGAGAGAGAATGAGCGAGGGAGAAGCAGAGAGAGAGGGAGACACAGAATCCGAAGCAGGCTCCAGGCTCTGAGCTGTCAGCACAGAGCCCGACGCCGGGCTCGAAGTCACAAACGGCGAGATCCAAGGTCATAACCTGAGCTGAAGTCAGACACTTCACCCGACTGAGCCACCCGGGCGCCCCAAATGTGGTTAATTTTTTACTTGCTTGGAGTTGTTGCAGAGATTGAATGAGTGAGTGTATGGGGGGGGCTGTTTGGCCTCAGGGCCGTGCCCCCCTCACACTGGCCACCCTTTCCCTCCAGCCCCTCCCGAGGAGCCCCAGATCACCTGCTTCCGGAAGAGCCCCCTCAGCAAGGTGGCCTGTGAGTGGGGTCCTCGGAGCCCCCCCTCCGGGACGACCAGGGCCACGCTTCTGGTGAGGAAGTTGTGAGTATCTGGGTCGGGGTGTGTGTCTGCATCCTCATTGCGCCCCCCCCCCCGCTAGCGGCCCCGCGGGGGGCACTGGCGGCCAGCAGTTCCCAGACACCTATGTCGTCAGTGCAAAGTCATCCTTTGGGTGGGGAGGAGGGAGCGGGGACTGGCCGGGGCGGGGCCACGCCACCAGCGGGGGGTCATTTTCCTTGTTTAGCAGACGGAGGAGCTGAGTTGAGAGACTGATTAACTTGTTTGAGGCCATCTTGCTGGTAGTTGCTCTCCTAGGAATCACATCCCAGCCTGTCTGGTTTTATTCAAAATGCCAGATCTTGGGCGTTGCCCCCAGGGAGAGAGGTCCCAATGCCAGGAGAGCTCCTTATCGGCTCCGGCTCCTTATCCGCCTTGACTGGGAGCCTTTATCAGGCTCCTTCCACTAGAAAGGCCTGGAGAGGAGCAGGCTGGGGCCTGGGGGAGCGGGGCTGGGGCAGGAGGTGGAAGATGACCCTCTGGGTAGTCCCTCTCGGTCCCAGAGCCTCAGCCCTTGCTCCGGGCGTTTGCAAGGGAGTCTGAGCTGAGTTTTCAGAGCGTCAGGAAACCCAAGCAGTGACTGCACCGGGGGACCGGTCTCTGCCGGGTCTGTCTGCAGAGTGTCGCGTGCTAATATTAATGCTTCGGGCTCCACGTAGAGCTGTGTAGATGCCTGTCTGCAGAGGCACCGCCGCCCATGGGGAGAATCGGGACCATCTGGAACCTACAGCCGGGTCGTTCGGGTGACAGTTTGGGGCCTGGCAGGTGTTTGTGCGCAGCCTGCTCTGGGCAGAGGGCTGACCCAGGTGACGCTTGAGCTGCCGGACTTTGTGTGGGGGCTCATGCTTCCCTCCAGCAGCTGCTGGCACCTGGGCCCCCTCCTGAATTGACCGAGGCGGGGGGGGGAGCCGCCACAGGGCCCTGCGCCTGGGGGGATCACACGGGCCCCTGGGAAGAGGCACGTGCACGTGGGGACACCCTCACCCCCTGTTCTGTCTCCCCGGTCCTTCCCTCGAGCGCTGGGTGAGGTCAGCAAGAGCCTTGGGCTAGGCGCTTACTAGAGCCCCACCCCCCCCACCCCCCCCACCCCCACCCCGGATGGAGGTAGGATGGTGTTGGAGGGAAAGAGGCGATGACTCCCACTGGGAACGCAGGAGCAGGTTTCCCAGAAGGAGAGAATTTGCCCTGGGCCCGGGGTCTAAACCTGAATCAGCAGTGATCTGTCCCCCTGAGGCAGGGCGAGTGGCTGCTGGGGCCTTGCATGCCCACACATGTCATAAGTGGGGAAGTCTCAGGCCTCCGAGCCAGGTAGGCCCCGATCTGACTCACCTCGAATATGTGAATATTTCGTCGGCCTGCCAGAAACTCTCTCCCTCCTCGTGATGGTGATAGTGATCGTGACCGGGCCTGGCCTTGATCCCCGCACTGACCTGACCGTGAAGGCTGTCCTGGTCCCCTGAGGCGAGGGGGAGGGGGGGAAGGCTCAAGAGCACTCGGCCTGCGGGAGGCGGTGTGCCCGGCTGCCCACCCCCCTCCCAGAAGGGGCAGGAGCTGGTGGTGAGGCTGCGTGTCCTGTGTGCAGCGGGACCAGCCCCATGGGAGACTCAGAGGAGCCGTGCCAGTACTTTCCGGGGCCGCAGACCTTCTCCTGCCAGCTGGCAGTCCCCGAGGGGGACAACTCCTTGTACGTGGTGTCCCTGTGCGTCAGCAACGCTGCTGGGAGCAAGTCCAGCCATCCCCAAACGTTTGAGGGCTACGGAATCCGTGAGTAGGCTCTTTGGGACCCCCGCCCTCAGCTGCCTCTGTCCCCTCTGACCGAGGGCCCCTCGAGACTTCGTGGGGGGCAGGGAGGGGCTGGCTGTGGGGTCTGCTGGGCTGGTGCCTCTGGGCCCTTACTTGCCAGAGGGGAAGGGGGCTGGGGGAGGGGGGAGGGAGAGGGGGCTGGGCTGGGGTCCTGCCCGCTCCCCGGCTCGGGCTCGAGCGTGCCTGCTCTTTCCCCACAGTGCAGCCTGACCCGCCTGTCAATGTCACCGTCACTGCTGTGCCCGGAAACCCCCGCTGGCTCAGGGTCACCTGGCGGGACCCCCCGTCCTGGAACTCCTACTTCTACAGGCTGCAGTTTGAGCTCCGATACCGGGCGGAGCGGTCGAAGACGTTCACAACGTGGATGGTAAGTTCTCCTTCGACTTCTGGACGGAGAAGGGCGCTGGGTCCTCGGGGGCAGTGGGAAGGTTCTGGAAAGAATAACGCGGCTCCGGGTCCTGCTTTGTGAGTCGCCGCCCGAGTGGCTGTGGGTGAGTCCCCGAACCGTTCTGAGCCTCCGTCGTCCCGTCCGTCAGGCAGGAATGATGGCATGGGGCCCTCCGCTTCGAGGCTCTGTGTGGGAGGATGAGCGTGGCCCGGGGAGGCAGGTGTGCCGCGGGTGTGACAGGCGGGCTTCTGTGGGCGCGACATACCGCTTCCGCCTGCAGGGGCGGGGGGCCCGGCCCACTCTGGGCCGCAGGGCTGACGGTGCGGCCAAGTTGCTCACGGGGCCCGAGACGGTGCAGCTGGGGCGCGGGGCGCCGAGGGCACGCCGTCCCCGGGGAGCCGCCGACCCGAGCCCCCTCCCCCCACCCCAGGTCAAGGAGCTCCAGCATCACTGCATCATCCACGACGCCTGGAGAGGCGCGAGGCACAGGGTGCAGGTCCGGGCCCGGGAGGAGTTTGGGCACGGCTCCTGGAGCGCGTGGAGCCCAGAGGCCGCGGGTGCCCCGTGGACAGGTACCGAGTGGGGTTTGGGCGGGTACCCCGGTCTTAGCAAAGTCAGCCCAAAACCAGGGCTGAAACAGCAGCGCCTTTGGAGAGAGGCCAGCCCGGCCTCTCCTGTGCTGCCTGTGGGTCCCTGGCGACGCGTGCTGCTGTCCCGCGGCCACTGGGACGCGAGCGGTGCCGGGGGAGGGGGGGGATCGCTCCACAGCTGGGGCGCCTCGGAGAATCTGTGGCTGTATTTAGTGAACCACAGTTACTAATATTTCCTAGTTTTAAAAAGATGTTAAAGGCAGGGGCGCCTGGGTGGCTCCGTCAGTTGAGCGACCGACTTCGGCCCAGGTCGTGATCTCGCGGTCCGTGGGTTCGAGCCCCGCGTCGGGCTGTGTGCTGACGGCTCAGAGCCTGGAGCCCGTTTCAGATTCTGTGCCTCCCTCTCTCTCCGCCCCTCCCCAGCTCATGCTTTGTCTCTCTCCCTCCCTCTTAAAAATAAACCAACATTAGGGGGCACCTGGGTGGCTCAGTCGATTAAGTGTCCCACTTCGGCTCAGGTCATGATCTCACAGTTTGTGGGTTTGAGCCCCGCGTCGGGCTCTGTGCTGACAGCCCAGAGCCTGGAGCCCGTTTCAGATTCTGTGCCTCCCTCTCTCGGACCCTCCCCATTCATGCTCTGTCTCCCTCTCTCTCAAAAATAAATAAACGTTGGGGCGCCTGGATGGCTTGGTCGGTTAAGCGTCTGACTTCGGCTCAGGTCATGATCTCACGGTCCGTGAGTTCGAGCCCCGCGTCGGGCTCTGTGCTGACGGCTCAGAGCCTGGAGCCTGCTTCCGATTCTGTGTCTCCCTCTCTCTCTGACCCTCCCCCATTCATGCTCTGTCACTCTCTGTCTCAAAAGTAAATAAACGTTAAAAAAAAAAAAAAATTAAAAAAAGAAAAAAGAAAAAAAAATAAATAAACGTTAAAAAAAAAATAAACAAACATTAAAAAAAAAGATGTTACAGGTAAAAATAATTGCCTTTGGGGAATGATTGAAATTACTGTGGTTGTGATAGAACATGAAAAATTCTGCAAAAATATGAGAAAAATTATCATCAGTATTTTTGCCACCTAGAGAAAACCAGTGAGAGAGAACATTTTCATAGGTTTCTTTCCTTTCCTTAAATATGTGTGTGAGTGGGGGGGAGAATACTGTGAGCATTCTCACATTAAATACTTTTGGAAATGTATTGTGTGGTAACTGCATGGTTAATGTTTTTTTAAGTGTTTATTTCTTTTGAGAGAGAGAGAGAGAGAGAGAGAGAGAGAGAGAGAGAGGGGGAGAAGCAGAGAGAGGGAGACACAGACTCGGAAGCAGGCTCCACACTATCAGTACAGAGCAGGACGTGGGGCTGGAACTCATGACACTGGGATCACGACCTGAGCCGAGATCAAGAGTTGGACGCTCAACCACCGGGCCACCCAGGTGCCCCCAGTGTCTTGTCTTTACTTCCGAAATTTTCATCAAGTTAGTACGCTCTCACGGCGAAGAAGCAAACCAGGCTTCTGGGAACAGTGGCCCTTGTCCCCCACTTGCCATCTCCAGTCCTGCTTTTGCAGAGGAAGCTGCTTGGCCTGATGCTCCTCGTTCTGCTGGTGCCTCCCGAACTCCGAGCAGCAGGCCAACACGGCTGCCTTGCCTTTTTCCTGAGGAAACGATTTGAGATGTCTTGAGACATCTTGATTCCTTGCTGTGAACGGTTAGCATTCAGCAGACCCAGAGCCAGCGCAGGAACTTCTCAGATCGCAGTGCGTGGAGAGGCCGTCCAGCCTCTGGTTGAATGCATCCAGAGGTGGAGAGCTCACTACCCACTGCAGCAGCCCACTCCATTGTTTGCAGTGTTTCCATTATAGAACGGCTTCCACACGGGCTTCGGGCTGAGCTCTCGTTACCCCAGAAGCACCATCGAAACAAATGAGTTGTTCTTAAATGCCAGGCAAGTAAAACAAAAAAGGGAAGACATGTGGATAAAGAGGAAAAGGTAGAAATGAGGGGAAAAAAGCGATTGCCCAGCCCCACCTGGCTGGCACGTCCTCGCACTGCAGCCCCGGGGGGAAGGCTCGCACACAGAGGTTGGTGTTCTTCCCCCGGAAGAGACGCGGCGTTCCCCCTTCCCCCCTGCTTTGCCACACGAGGCCCGTGCCTCTCGTGTCCCGGGGGAGCCCGACGAGTTGCCGTGGGCTCTTCCTAGTTGGATGCGCTTAGCGTCCGGTGCAGGCTCAGATCTCCGCCGGCCCTTTTCCCGGCACCCGTCCGTCAGGGGCAGCAGGCAGGTTTCTGCCGGACCCTCTTCCCAAAGCCTATTTCCCGCAAGGACTCGGGTGGGGAGGGAGGCCCGAGCCCTCTCTCGTACTTAGGGGGACCGTTTAAATCCATGGGGACGTCCCTCAGGCCAGATTGTGGTGACCTGTCCATGGTTCGGTTTGTACACACTTGGAGCCCAAACACGCTCCTCTTCTGACTGCTGAACCCGACCGGGGCCCCGGAGCCTTTGCGAGGGGAGAGAGCTGCGCGCAGCCTCGTGTGCGGGAAATGCTTTGGGCGCACACCTCTTCGCTCAACCCCTGGATCCAGATGGTCGCAAACGGCTCCAAGAGATTGCTTCGCTGGAAAGTTCTTTCTCTTTAGAAATGCTTAATCGTGGTGCAATTTGTACACATAACCTAAAATTTACATGGTGACCGTTTGTAAGTGTATTAGAATGAAAGTACGTCCCCACGTCCACACCGCTGTGCGGCTGTCACGCCATCCGTGTCCCAGAACTCTTCATCCTGCGAAACTGAAACCCTGTCCCCGTTAAACAGCGCCCCCGCCCCCGCCCCTGGTGTCGCCGTCGCCTCTGTGCGTTTCGCTGCTGCCGGGCCTCATATAAGTGGACACCCCGCGGCTGTCCCCGTGACTGGCCTGTTGCCGTAGCGTCGAGTTCATCTGTGTAACACGTGTCAGAATCTCCTTCCTGTTTGAGGCTGAATAATATTCCATCGTGTGAAGACACCACGTCTTGCATAACTGCTCCTCTGTGGTCGGGCCCTTGGGTTCCTTCCACCTTATCTCTGTTGTGAAAAATGCTGCTGTGAACACGATGTGTATGTATCTGTTCGGTCCCCTGCTTCCCGTTCTGTTGAGTACAGACCCAGAAGTGGAATTGCTGAATCACATAGTAGCTCTATTTTTAATTCTTTGAGGAACTATCGGGCTGTTTTCCACAGTGGCTGCACCATTTTACATTCTTCTCTCTTTTTTTTTTTAATTTTTTTTTTTAACGTTTATTTATTTTTGAGACAGAGAGAGACAGAGCATGAACAGGGGAGGGGCAGAGAGAGAGGGAAACACAGAATCTGAAACAGGCTCCAGGCTCTGAGCCGTCAGCACAGAGCCCGACGCGGGGCTCGAACTCACGGACTTCGAGATCGTGACCTGAGCCGAAGTCGGCCGCTTAACCGACTGAGCCACCCAGGCGCCCCAGCATTCTTCTTTCTTTAAGTTTATTTTGAGAGAGAGCGTGTGTGCAGGTGCAAGCAGCGGAGGGGCAGACGGGGAGAGAGAGAATCCCACGCAGGCTCCACACTGTCAGTGCAGAGCCCGACACGGGGCTCGAACCCACAAACCGTGAGATCGTGGCCTGAGCCGAAATCAAGAGTCAGACGCTCAACTGCTCACCTAAGCCACCCAGGCGCCCCCGCACCGTTTTGCGTTCTTATCAGCAACGAACAGGGTTCCAGTTTCTTCACATCCTCATGATACTTGTTATTTTCTGGTTTTGTTTGTTTGTTTGTTTTGAGACTCGCCGTCCCACTGCCGTGAGGCAGTACTGTGGTTTTGATTTGCTTTTCCGTAATGATTAGTGGTGTTGAGCAACTTTCTGTGTGCTTCTGGCCACGGGTGCATCTTCTTTGGAGGAGTGTCTGTTCAAGAAGAAAGTTCTTCCTCGTGTCAACCCAGCACTGCCCCCCGGGGTAACCCGAGCCCGTCGGCTGGTCTGCTCTGTGGGCCTCCGGCCCCGCATCCGCCTGCCTTTCTCTTTCCAGGCTGTGGTGCAGCCGGCCCGACCCGCGGGGCTCCCCGTCTGGCTGCCTTTTCCTGCACCGGGTCTCACTGGCGGATGTCCTTCTTTAAATGACTGACCCCGTCCCCACAGAGGCAGCGCCAGCCCCGAGGACAGCCTCTGACGTTTTCGCTGTCGTTCCTGTGGCTGGAGCGAGTGTGGGGCTCACACACCGCACCTGGCTGCTTCTCGCATCAGCCTCGGAAGCGCGGAGACCCCGTCCTGTGCGTGTGTGGTTTCGGGGGGTCTCCAGAGCCCCAGCGGTAAAGACGCCGAGAGACAGCCAGCTGGTCCCCCGCTGTGGAGGGCAGAGCCAGGGGGTTTGGGCTGGACACCAGGGAGCGCCGTGGGCGTGAGGGTTAGCGCCCCACCGCCAGCACAGTCCCAGGGCTGTTGGGCTTGTCTGTGCCCTGGCATCAGGGCGCTCCCCAAGCGCAGGACCCCCGCGTGCAGGCCGCGCCTGCCCCCTGGCCTCGGCCTGGGGGTGCTGACCTCTGGGGGACGCGGGGGTCGTGGGGAGCACGGCGGAGCGCGGAGTCAGGGCTGGTGACCCGTCAGAGCCTCGGCCGGGCCGTGTGGAAAGTGGGGACGCTGTGGTGCGTCTCGTTCCCTTCGGGGAGTCGTCTGTAAAACGAGCTGCAGCCTGTTTTCCGAAATGCTCCTGGTGACGTACTTTCTGCCAGTCCGTCCCGGCTTCCGGTGCCGTCACACCCGCGTGGGTCGGGGAGCCAACGCGTGCACCCGGCGTGTCCTCTGTGCGCGTGGGTCCCGGCTGCCCTGCTCGGTGCTCTGTGCCCGGGTCCCGCAGGGCAGGCGGGTGTCGATGAGCACGCCCAGTGTCGCTTTGCCTGTCTGCTCATGGCCGGGCACGTACTGTCTCCTGTCCCGGCGTGTCGGAGCCTGGAGGTCCGGTGGCTGTCTTGTGCGGCCGCCAGGCCGGCCGGGACCGAGAGCCCTGGTGAAAGTCTGCACGAGGCTGGAGAGGAGACGTCCTTCCGCACACGGGGCGTTGTGGGGCCGTGGCCCAGACAGAGCCGGGGAAGCTTCACGGGGGTGGGGGGAGGGGTTGTGTCGTGTCCTGGAGGGTGTGTGGGACTGTCCCCACAGAGAAGGGGACAGCAGGCCGGCCGTGCAGCGAGCAGAAGGTCCAGCACCTGCACAAGGTGGCTTGGGATGAGGCAGGTGCCGGAAGGCCTGTTCCAGGCAGGGGGGGCTGGTGCAGGGTGGAGAGGGCCCGTGCGGCTTGGATCCCCCCCACCCCCCCGAGCTTCTCCGGGAGGCCAAGTGTCCCCTGACAACTCTCGCAGGCGGCGGTCAGCCCCTCTCGAGCGGGAGGCCGCCCTCCAGGCCCCTCCTCCCGCGGCCCCGACAGGGTGGCATCGAGCGAGCCCCTTTGCAGAGCCAGCGTGGGGCGGGGGCCTGGGCAGCCCTTCGGACCCGCTCCCCCAGCATGCTCCCCGCGTGCGGCCTGGCCCCGGGCGGGTGCCGGGGCTTGCGGGCACAGGAGCCCTTGGGGTGTCCCGAGGCCGGAGCTGGGGGCCTCCCCGAGCCCAGGTGGGAACGGCCGGGGTTCAGGAGCCCGTCGGGCACAGGTTTCTGCAGAGGCTGTGCCCCGAGGGGCCTCCCAGGGCGGCCGCCAGCTGACCCCCACGCCTGGCCGCTCACTCGCCTCCCCGGTCCAGCGGCCCCAGGCACCTGCACACGTGTGTCCCACCACCCGGGGGGGCCGCACCGGTGAGCCCTGCCTGCACGCTGCCCGGTGCACTCACTCCTGCGCGCTGGGCCTCCACCGGCTGTGACATTTCTGAAGAGAGCTTTAGGGCCATATAAGGTTGCCAACTTTTAGAGGTTCATTCATTTTTGAGAGAGACAGAGACAGAGACAGAGTGCGAGCAGGGGAGGGGCAGAGAGAGGGGGAGACACAGAATCCGAAACAGGCTCCGGGCTCTGAGCCGTCAGCACAGAGCCTGATGCGGGGCTTGAACCCACAAACTGCGAGATCATGACCTGAGCTGAAGTTGGATACTCAACTGACTGAGCCCCCCAGGCGCCCTGTGGTTGCCAACTTTTAATTTTGCTCAGTAAGGATGCGAATAGTTAAGTAAAATGTAGCTGTTGCCATATTGCCATTTTCCATCGTGTCATAAAGAAGGGGTGAGACGCTTCGGCAGCCAAGCTGCTCCCCCGAGGTTTTCTCCTGTGGCCTCAGACTAGGGGGCTCTCTGCAGACCACCCAGGGGTGCTTGGGGCCCGGCCGCAGGGGACTGTCAGCGCCTCCGTGAGGGCTTTGGTGTTTGCACCACGGGAGGAGCAGTGATTGACTTTCTGGTTGGTGGTTTGTGGCCTGTGTAGGCAGGTGGGAAGCAGGGACTGAGCCCAGAGTGGGTGGCCCTGCAGACAGCTGTCCCTGGCCCCCTTCCTGCGGGCGTCTGGCTCTGTGGTTCCTCCCCCTGTCCCTGTCCCCTCACCTCTCTGCAACCTCGGCCTCCTTTTTTCTTTTTCCGCTTTTTATTCTTGGCCCACTTGTTTCGCTCTCTGTACTCCTACCCCTGAGCCCTGCCCTTAACTGGTCATAATATGCAATTTAAAAATATTTTCTTAGAAAAAAATGTATGTTCTCTGCACCTCCCCGGTTTTATTGAGATATAATTGACATATCATGTTGTATTAGTTTCAGATGTCCAACTTAATGACTTGGTATTTGTATATGTTGCTGAATGACGATCACACCGTCTGTCCGTCATCACACATAATTACAGACAGTCTGTTTCTTGTGATGGGAACTTCTAAGATCCAGTCTCGGCAACTTTCAAAAAAGCAATGTGGGCACTGTTCACTGTGGTCGCTGTACTGTGAGTCACATCCCCAGGACTTGTTATGATTTTGTAAAAAATTTTTACAAAGTTTCTTTATTTATTTTGAGAGAGTGCACGGGAGGGACGGAGAGAGAGAATCCCAAGCAGGCTCTGAGCTGCCAGCACACAGCCTGATGTGGGGCTCGAACTCACGAACTGAGAGATCTGAGAGATCTGAGCTGAAATCAAGAGTTGGACGCTTAACCCACTGAGCCAGCCAGGCAACCCCCGCCCCCAGGACTTGTTACGTTCTTTGTTCCCAATCTTGAGGCCAGTTTTTATTTATTTATCTATCTATCTATTTATTTATTTATTTTAATGTTTATTCATTTTTGAGAGAGAGTGTGTGAGCGGGGGAGGGGCAGAGACAGAAGGAGACACAGAATCCGAAGCGGGCTCCAGGTTCTGAGTGGTCAGCACAGAGCCCGACGCGGGGTCGAACCCACAAACTGCGAGATCATGACCTGAGCTGAAGTTGGATACTCAACTGACTGAGCCCCCCAGGCACCCCAGGTCCGTTTTAAAACAAATACCGTGCACCAGGCAGGGGTACTTTCCGCGCATGTGATCTCAGGTGATCTGTCCCGGAGGAAGCTGTCCTCCTTGCTCAGAAATGAGGAGACGGTGTCTAAGAGAGGTTATCCTGGACTTCTCTGTCCCGAAACCCGAGCAGACAGACTCAGACCAACCCTCAAGTTCACGGAAAGAAGTTTCTTGTTTTAAGAACTCGTGTGAAAAAAACGCCCGAAACTCATGTGTGGTCTCTGTTAGTTCACTAATTTTGTGAGGAATATGAAAGTGCCTCCTGTCGTCTCGGAAATCGTCACACGAGGAAAACCCGCAGTGGCAACACGCTTCATGTTTCAAGTAGTCTTCTTCCTAAGTGCTTCTCCGTAATCGAAATTTTACTAACTACACGGTTCTTGAGAAAAAATGTGTTAAATACTAGGTTCACAGAGATGAGCAAGATACAGTCTCTGAATCTGAGAAATGTTCAATCTAGAGATGGTTTTAAAATAAAGAAAAAAAGTGCGTTCTTAGAGCCCGAAAGATTGGTCACTCACTTCTTACAAAACTGGGCAAGTTGTTGGACGTCCCTGTGGCTGTTTCCCCGTCTGTAGAATGGGGGTGAGTGACGGGACTGTGACAGAGTGACTGAGTGCTGTCCCGAAGCCTGGACTTGTGAAGTCATGTGAAGTAGGAGGCTGGCACGTGGTAGGTGCTCCGTAAATGCAGGCTCTTGTTACCGCCACGGCCACGTCCGGGGCCGCGGGGACACGAGGGGCACGAGGGACACGGGGATACGGAGCTGCGGGGACACGGGGGACACGGGGACACGGATGTGTGTTCCTTCTCTCGCCCAACTCGCCGGCCGGGGGGAGACGTTAGGAAATAGAAATGCTTTTGCCTAAACAGGAAAGCACAATGCGCTCCCTGACGTGGGCGACGTCTCTCTGAGCCTCAGTGTCTTTGTAAACCTGAGCTCACGGTGCCTGCCTCCTGGGGACGCTGAGTGTAAAACGGGACAGAACTGCAGGCGCCTGGACCCCTCGGGGCTGGTGCGTCGTGGCCGTCCACAAAGGCTGGTCCCGGCAGCGTTCGTGGTACTTTCCTGGCGGTCTTGGCCTGACTGCCCTTGAGCCCCGGTGTGTCCGTCTGTAAAGTGGAAATGGTTTTTATTCAGAACAATGCAAAAGACTTTACCTTCTCTCTCTGGGGACAGAATGGTCTCAATCAGGGCCCCGTGGTCATCAAGGTCACCTAAGACTTTTAAAAAGTCTCGTTATGTGAGACTTAATTTTAAGGTATTTTTTTAATAATGTTTATTTATTTTGAGAGAGAGAGAGAAAGAGAAAACGAGCTGGGAAGGGGCAGAGAGAGAGGGAGAGAGAGAATCCCGAGAGGGCTCCGTGCTGTCAGCACAGAGCCTGACGAGGGGCTTGAACTCGGGACCCTGAGATCACGACCCGAGTCGAAGCCAAAAGTCGGATGCTTCACCGACCGAGCCACCCGGGCGCGCCTGTAGAGCCTTTAAAACCCCTGATATCTGGGTCCCAGCCCCGAGGTTCTGAGGCCACAGACCAAGGATGGGATCTAAAGAGCCACGCAGGAAGGGAACGTGGCTGGGCTTGGGAAGCCCTGGATCGAGTGACCGTCTGTGGTCAGCTGTATGTCCCGACAGGGCTGCCCCGACTCCTGGTTTTAGCTCTCGTCGGTGCCCCGTGCCCTGTGCTCGGCCGGCCGACACCCGCTGTGCAGCTGCATGTTTTCCGCTGGGCACTGGCTCCTCCCCGTCTTCCCCAGGCTGATCTCGGGCTGACTGGCTGTGTGATCTTGGACTGGCTGCTTTCCCTCTCTGGGCTCTGTTTCCTCTGCACAATGGGATGGTGAACATGCTCTGGTGTCCCCTCCAGGGCTGCTGCTGTGTGTTTCCTGCCCTCCTGGGGACAGCACTGTCCTGCTGGACATTCCCTCCTGAGCAGAAGCGTGGTCACCTTCTCTGTCCCCTTATCCTACTCCTGGTTCAGGTTAGGCTCCGTATCTTTGTGTAAACTGTTTCCGTAGTGTTTTTAACTTCTCAACGGAAAAATGATGGGCTGGAAAGAAAATATTTAAACCCCAGAGCATTCCACCCGTGGCCTGTCACAGTTCAGGCCCTGGTCCCTCGGGCCCACGCTTGCCGCAAGGCCTGTCCTCATGTTGGTGCTCTTGCTTTGATGCCTGGCCTCCTGTGGCGGGGTGGGGGGGGCGGGGTTCTGCAGAAATACTGTTCCCAGGAAGGGGGGCCTCCTGTGTGCCTGGACCGTGTCCCTTACTGGGCAAAGCCTACCAAACCCACCCGGGCGGATGAGAACTTAACTATTTTTTATTGTGAAAGGTGAATAGAAGAAAATTAAAATGTTGGGGTGCCTGGGGGGCTCAGGTCATGATCTCACGGTTTTTGGGTTCGAGCCCCATATCTGGCTCTGTGCTGACAGCACAGAGCCTGGAGCCTCCTTTGGATCCTCTGTCTCTCTCTCTCTGCCCCTCCCCCACTCACGCTTTGTCTCTCTCTCAAAAATAAACATTTAAAAAATTAAAAAAGGGGCGCCTGGGTGGCTCAGTCGGTTAAGCGTCCGACTTCGGCTCAGGTCACGATCTCGCGGTCCGCGGGTTCGTGCCCCGCGTCGGGCTCTGGGCTGATGGCTCAGAGCCTGGAGCCTGCTTCCGATTCTGTGTTTCCCTCTCTCTCTGCCCCTCCCCCGTTCATGCTGTGTCTCTCTGTCTGAAAAATAAATAAACGTTAAAAAAAAAATTAAAAAAAAATTTTAATGTCAATAGTGCTTCCATCCAGTGACTTGTTCTGTTTGTTTGTTCCCTGTGTGTAAATATATATGTATGTATATAATGTATAATAAACAGTGATATAAATCTCTTTCTTCCCATCCAAGTACTAACTAGGCCCAACCCTGCTTAGCTTCCGAGATCAGATGAGATCGGGCGTGTTCAGGGTGTTATGACCGTGGACTAAATCTCTTTCTTTAGGGACTTTACATCAGACCGTATGAGCCTCCCTTGTCTTGTATTTTTCGTATAACTATATTCTCAACATTTTTCTCCTTTATTTTTATTTCTTTTATTTTTTTAATTTTTTTTTTAACGTTTATTTATTTTTGAGACAGAGACAGAACATGAACAGGGGAGGGGCAGAGAGAGAGAGGGAGACACAGAATCTGAAACAGGCTCCAGGCTCTGAGCTGTCAGCACAGAGCCCGATGCGGGGCTCGAACTCACAGACCGCGAGATCATGACCTGGGCCGAAGTCGGCTGCCCAACCGACTGAGCCACCCAGGGGCCCATCTCCTTTATTTTTAAAGACTGTTGCAACCTATGGCTATCTCCTAACTTATGTAACTATTTAATTTATGTAACGAATTTAATTATATATTTATATATAGTTTTGTATGCAATATTTATATATACTTACATAACTAATTGTCTAGGGCTGGCTACCAGCTTATTCTAGCATAACGTTCTTTTCGCCAACACGGCAACGAGCTTACTCTGGGAGAGTTCGGGGTCTGTCCATCATTAATTGTGACTCTTCCGCCCGCAGAACCCAGGAGCCCCCCAGCCAAGACGGAGGCGCCCCCCTCCACGCAGGTGAGTGGCCAGGACAGCAGCACCTGGGCTGGGGATTGTGGGCTGGCACCGGACGGAACTCGGTTCGGATCCCAGCCCTGCCACTTACTGGAAATGTGGCCACGGGCCAGTCACGTGCTCTCTTCGAGCCTCTGTACGACGGGGTCAGGGCAGTTCGGTTGTCCCAGGACAGTCGCGGCCACGGTGGTCTGTGGAGTTGGCTGGCCTGGCTCGAAGAACGCCCTGTGCCTCGTGGCCGAGGTCTCGTCTCTGATCTGAGAGACGCCACTGAGCTCGGAATCAAATTCGGTGCATCTGAGCCTTTCCCCTGTGGGCTCCCGGTGTCATAATTTTCTGGAAAGAGGATTACCTCTGAAGCTGCCTAACAAATCTTTGGGTAATCCAATTTCCCACCCAGCTGCCTGTCCTGTGGTCCTTAATCCCCTGAGGGCCAGCTAAACTGGGAGGCTCAGCCCCTCCTGGAGCCAGCAGCCCAGGGAAGGAGCCCCGGCCTCGCACCTCATATGTGGCCGATGCAGGGCTTCCCAGGCACCGGCGGAAGAGGCTCCGGGTACAGCCTGTGCCGTGTGGCCAGGTGCGGGGTGGGCGCTGGCTGAGGGCCAGCCCAGATGTGCTCGGTGCCGAGCCCTGTACCCGCAGTCTTGTTTGATCCTGTCGTTAGCCGGGGTTCAGAGCTAAGGTGGTGGTGCCCGCGAGGGAGGAAAACAGATACCCACGCGGGTTACAGGATCTGTCCAAGGTCACAGAGCTGGTAAGTGGGGGGTCCAGGATTCTGGCCCGCGGTTTTCCCAGGAGATGGGGGCACCCGCACCCTGGCATGGGACGTGGGGGACAGTGCTGCTGTAGCCTGTCCGGGGAGCCTCTCCTTTGGGAGAGGTGCCGTGCCCCAACCCCTGGTGGAGAGGCAGCCGGGAAGGAGTCCTGCCTCGAGCTGGCGAGGTATAGATACAAATAACACAAATGACGGTGCAGACGTCGAGAGGCACAGGTCAGGAGCGGAGAGGTCCCTGAGACAGAGGGAAGGATGCCATGGATGGACCATAGAGGGTTGAGGAGGAGGTCTGAGCTGGTCCCAGATGATGGCGGAATCTGCAGAAACGCGCTTACAGGGGGGATCTCTGTTTTAGGCACCGACTACTGATGGAGACGATGAAAATGATCTCTTGAAAGATTCTGCAAATGCAACCAGCCTCCCAGGTAAGGACTGGGTGTATTCACACTCCGGTGATATCAGGGGCACAGGGACTTCTCTGCATCACGTCCGTTCTTATTCGGAAGTGTTGGCAGAAGGCCAGTGTGCTGAAGGGGAGGAGCTGTGACAGAGACGCTACTTTGCAGGCCCCCGTCTGAGGCCGTTGGCTGACGTACGGTGAGGGAACCATAGGGAGAATGGCACAGATCAGTGAAATATGCCCCAGCTCGCCTAGAACACAAACAAAAGGGTTGGAGTCTGACGCGGAATGCAGGCTGGCGGAACTCTCTGGGAGCCTGGATTTCAGTGCTCCGCTCCCGTGTACCTGCAAGAGCAGGAAAGCTCACCAGCGTCAGGAAGGACCCGGGTCCGCCATACGTGTGGGCTCCCGGAGCGCAGGCTGGGGCCTCGGCACGGCTCCCGGCTCTCTGTGGAAGCCCTCACCCCACCGGATGCTGGCTGCCCAGGCCCCATCCCGGTTGCAGGCCCCGCTACAATGCACCTGGGAAGGACCTGCTGACTACCTGGGCCTGAGTTCTGCACAGCTGGGGGCTCGGGGGGACCGAAGCCACCCCACCCTCCCGGGGTCAGGCTCCGATGGAGGAAAGCAGGGAGTGCGATGGAGAGCGGCGTGGAGACGGCCAAAGCAGAGGCATCGATAAAGCGAGGGGAATTTGGAGATGTCCGAGGGTGTGTGCAGTTGGGATCACAGAACGTTCCGGGGGAGGTGCCGTTTGAATGGGCCTCGAGTGGTAGGGTGGGGGTGGGGTGCAGTTCAGGGGCTGCGGTGGGGAGGGGCCTCAGCGAGGAGCTCCTCCAGCCCTGTCTCCGGGAAGGCCGTCCGTGGGTCCATCGATGGCCGGGCTCCCTGCCCAGCGCCCAGTGGGCACATGCCCGTGGCCTGACGCTCGCTGGGAATTTCATACTTATGTCGGAAACCGAGCACTTGATGCCCCCGGCCCTTTCCAGCCCCAGTCTCTTCTTTTCCGTCCTCCTCGTCTTGGGAACCGGTGCCACATGCACTGGGCCGCTCAGGGCGGTCGGGGGCGGGCGGAGGGGGTCGAGCGCACGTCCTCTTCTACCCCTGCCCCACGTCCAGTCCCTGAGCCCTGCTGTTCCCGGGGACTCGTCCCTCTGCCAGGACTTCAGGAGCTGGTGCGGGTCTCCCGTCTTTTCCTCCTAACCCCCAACAGACCCTCTCCAGCCAGCAGCCAGAGCGACTGTGCAGTCACAGATCTGGGCTCTGGTCTCTGCGAGGTCAGTGCCCGTCTCAGACCTCGCCTCGTCCACTCTCCCTGTCGCTCGCTCTGCACTCACATTCTCTACCTCAGGGCCTTTGCACACGCTGCCTGCTCTGCCCGTGTGCTCTTCCCCTGACCTGGCCAGCTCCTTTACACAGCCAGGCCTCTGCTCAGAGCCCTCTGCTAGGGGCCTGTCCTACGTCTGACGCCCCACCCCCAGCCCCCACCCCTGTCACTCCTTGACCTTCCTCTGCTTTCTTTGTCATCATTGCCCTTGTCCCTGCTAAGGTCACGTGACATTTATTTGTTTGTCTCTCTGTCGATTAGAATGTAAGATCCAGGAAGGCGGGAGCTTTTCTGTCGTCCTGTATCCCTGTGGCTCCGAACAGAGACTTCTATCGATAAATAGTCAATAAACATTTGTTGAATGAGGGAAGGAACAAATATCAAAGACGGTGAAGTGTTAGTGAGGAAGCCAGTCGTACTGCCTCTGTTACACAGCCGTCTCTGCCAGGCGCGGGGACACCCGTCCTGCAGCCGGTGCCTGGTCTGGGCTCCTGACAGCCGCGTCCAGCGGGCGCTTGAAGTGATGAGCGTCAGGAGGCATCGCGGCCCATGGTGGACACGCCTGGGGGAGCCCGGGAGCCGCGAGGGTGTGTGGGCCCAGCCACAGAGTGTGAACTCCGGGCACCAGCTCCGTGTGGCAGCTGCGGGAGGGGACGTGGTTGCCCACGAACCAGTTTGTTCTTTCGGTCCCCGCAGAGCCTGCTGTGTGCGGGCTCCGCATGAGCAGGGGGGATTGACCGTGGGGACACCTGTGGCCCCGCTGCCGGGAGCTCGAGCTGCAGCTGGAGAGGTGCCACGGGCGCCCGGAGCGAGGTCGCTCCGCAGAGGAAATGGCATCACCTCTTGTGACGCCGAAGGTCTGGTTGGGGCTGGACGGCTCAGGCGGGAAGAGCATTCTGGAAGGGAAGAAAGAGACTGGGGGCAGGGGGGGCTCCGGAAGGAGCAGGAACACGGCACGTGGTGGACAGATGAGGTCCACGTGGCTGGGGCTTGAGGACCAAGTGGGGTGACAGGTGACACCCCAGTGGAGAAAGCTTGATTTCACCTGCCTGAGCCCCTGACTCCGTCCTCAGTGGAGTTGCGTCGACGGGGTCCCCAAAGCCTCCGGGCTCTTGCACCCCCGTGCCTTGGGGGCCGGGCCAGAGCTGTTCAGCGGGGGGGGTGGGGGGGCGTCTCTCGCCAGGCTGGGAGCCCGGGGTCGCACTGCGCTGGGCCGAGTCCTCCGGAGCCGGCTCTGGAGGGCTAGCAGGGCAGGCCTCCGGGGCGAGGTTCCCTGGGGTCCTGATGGCACCTGGTTTCCTGTTCCTCCTCCTGTTCTCTCTCCTCCTAGTGCAAGACTCTTCGGTGCCACTGCCCACCTTCCTGGTGGCCGGAGGAAGCCTGGCCTTCGGAACGCTCCTGTGCGTCGGCCTCGTCCTGAGGTGAGCAGGGTCCGGGGGACCCGTGGCCTCGTCCCGTGGTGAGCGGGGTCCGGGGGGCCCGTGGCCTCGTCCCGCGGTGAGCGGGGCCCGGGGGGCCCGTGGCCTCGTCCCGCGGTGAGCGGGGCCCGGGGGGCCCGTGGCCTCGTCCCGCGGTGAGCGGGGCCCGGGGGGCCCGTGGCCTCGTCCCGCGGTGAGCGGGGCCCGGGGGGCCCGTGGCCTCGTCCCGCGGTGAGCGGGGCCCGGGGGGCCCGTGGCCTCGTCCCGCGGTGAGCGGGGCCCGGGGGGCCCGTGGCCTCGTCCCGCGGTGAGCGGGGCCCGGGGGGCCCGTGGCCTCGTCCCGCGGTGAGCGGGGCCCGGGGGGCCCGTGGCCTCGTCCCGCGGTGAGCGGGGCCCGGGGGGCCCGTGGCCTCGTCCCGCGGTGAGCGGGGCCCGGGGGGCCCGTGGCCTCGTCCCGCGGTGAGCGGGGCCCGGGGGGCCCGTGGCCTCGTCCCGCGGTGAGCGGGGCCCGGGGGGCCCGTGGCCTCGTCCCGCGGTGAGCGGGGCCCGGGGGGCCCGTGGCCTCGTCCCGCGGTGAGCGGGGCCCGGGGGGCCCGTGGCCTCGTCCCGCGGTGAGCGGGGCCCGGGGGGCCCGTGGCCTCGTCCCGCGGTGAGCGGGGCCCGGGGGGCCCGTGGCCTCGTCCCGCGGTGAGCGGGGCCCGGGGGGCCCGTGGCCTCGTCCCGCGGTGAGCGGGGCCCGGGGGGCCCGTGGCCTCGTCCCGCGGTGAGCGGGGCCCGGGGGGCCCGTGGCCTCGTCCCGTGGTGAGTGGGGTCCGGGGGGCCCGTGGCCTCGTCCCGTGGTGAGCAGGGTCTGGGGGCCTGTGGCCTCGTCCCGTGGTGAGTGGAGCCTGGGGGCCCGTGGCCTCGTCCCATGGTGAACGGGGTCCGGGGGGGCAGTGGCCTTGTCCGGAGGTGAGCAAGGTCTGGGGGGCCCATGGCCTCGTCCTGAGGTGAGCAGGGTCCGGGGGACCCGTGGCTTCGTCCTGTGGTGAGCAGGGCCCGGGGAGCCCGTGGCCTTGTCCCAAGGTGAGCGGGGTCCGGGGGGCCCGTGGCTTCGTCCCGTGGTGAGCGGGGCCCGGGGGGCCCGTGGCCTCGTCCCGAGGTAAGCAGGGTCCGGGGGACCCGTGGCTTCGTCCCGTGGTGAGCGGGGCCCGGGGGTGCCGTGGCCTCGTCCCGTGGTGATCGGGGCCGGGTGGCCCGTGGCCTCGTCCCATGGTGAGCAGGGTCTGGGGGCCTGTGGCCTCGTCCCATGGTGAGCGGGGCCTGGGGGGCTGTGGCCTCGTCCCGTGGTGAGCAGGGTCCAAGCGGCCTGTGGCCTCGTCCCATGGTGAGTGGGGCCTGGGGAGGCCATGGCCTCTTCCTGTGGTGAGCAGGGTTCAAGGGGCCCGTGGCCTTGTCCCGTGGTGAGCGGGGCCTCGGGGGGCTGTGGCCTCTCCCGTGGTGAGCAGGGTCTGGGGGCCTGTGGCCTCGTCCCGTGGTGAGCAGGGCCCAGGGGGGCCATGGCCTCGTCCCGTGGTGAGTGGGGCCCGGGGGGGCCGTGGCCTTGTCCCGTGGTGAGCAGGGTCTGGGGGCCTGTGGCCTCGTCCCGTGGTGAGCGGGGCCCGGGGGGGCTGTGGCCTCGTCCCGTGGTGAGCAGGGTCCAAGGGGCCCGTGGCCTCGTCCCATGGTGAGCGGGGCCTGGGGAGGCCGTGGCCTCTTCCCGTGGTGAGCAGGGTCCAAGGGGCCCGTGGCCTCGTCCTGTGGTGAGCAGGGCCCGGGGGGGCCGTGGCCTCGTCCCGTGGTGAGCGGGGCCTGGGGGGCTGTGTCCTCGTCCCAAGGTGAGCAGGGTCCGGGGGGCCCGTGGCCTCGTCCCGTGGTGAGTGGGGCCCGGGGGGGCCGTGGCCTCGTCCCGTGGTGAGTGGGGCCCGGGGGGGCCGTGGCCTCGTCCCGTGGTGAGTGGGGTCCGGGGGGCCCGTGGTCTCGTCCCGTGGTGAGCAGGGCCCGGGGAGCCCGTGGTCTCGTCCCAAGGTGAGTGGGGTCTGGGGGGCCTGTGGCCTCGTCCCAAGGTGAGCGGGGTCCGGGGGGCCCGTGGCCTCATCCCGTGGTGAGCGGGGCCCGGGGGGGCTGTGGCCTCGTCCTGTGGTGAGCAGGGTCCAAGGGGGGGCCGTGGCCTCGTCCCGTGGTGAGCGGGGCCTGGGGGGCTGTGTCCTCGTCCCAAGGTGAGCAGGGTCCGGGGGGCCCGTGGCCTCGTCCCGTGGTGAGTGGGGCCCGGGGGGGGCCGTGGCCTCGTCCCGTGGTGAGTGGGGCCCGGGGGGGCCGTGGCCTCGTCCCGTGGTGAGCGGGGCCTGGGGGGCTGTGTCCTCGTCCCAAGGTGAGCAGGGTCCGGGGGGCCCGTGGCCTCGTCCCGTGGTGAGTGGAGCCTGGGGGCCCGTGGCCTTGTCCGGAGGTGAGCAAGGTCTGGGGGGCCCATGGCCTCGTCCCGAGGTGAGCAGGGTCCGGGGGACCGGTGGCCTCGTCCTGTGGTGAGCAGGGCCCGGGGAGCCCGTGGCCTCGTCCCGTGGTGAGCGGGGCCCGGGGGGCCCGTGGCCTCGTCCCGTGGTGAGCGGGGTCCGGGGGGCCCGTGGCCTCGTCCCGTGGTGAGTGGGGCCCGGGGGGGCCGTGGCCTCGTCCCGTGGTGAGTGGGGCCCGGGGGGGCCGTGGCCTCGTCCCGTGGTGAGTGGGGTCCGGGGGGCCCGTGGTCTCGTCCCGTGGTGAGCGGGGCCCGGGGAGCCCGTGGTCTCGTCCCAAGGTGAGTGGGGTCTGGGGGGCCTGTGGCCTCGTCCCAAGGTGAGCGGGGTCCGGGGGGCCCGTGGCCTCATCCCGTGGTGAGCGGGGCCCGGGGGGGCCGTGGCCTCGTCCTGTGGTGAGCAGGGTCCAAGGGGGGGCCGTGGCCTCGTCCCGTGGTGAGCAGGGTCTGGGGGCCTGTGGCCTCGTCCCGTGGTGAGTGGAGCCTGGGGGCCCGTGGCCTCGTCCCATGGTGAACGGGGTCCGGGGGGGCAGTGGCCTTGTCCGGAGGTGAGCAAGGTCTGGGGGGCCCATGGCCTCGTCCCGAGGTGAGCAGGGTCCGGGGGACCCGTGGCTTCGTCCTGTGGTGAGCAGGGCCCGGGGAGCCCGTGGCCTCATCCCAAGGTGAGCGGGGTCCGGGGGACCCGTGGCTTCGTCCCGTGGTGAGCGGGGCCCGGGGGGCCCGTGGCCTCGTCCCGAGGTAAGCAGGGTCCGGGGGACCCGTGGCTTCGTCCCGTGGTGAGCGGGGCCCGGGGGGCCCGTGGCCTCGTCCCGTGGTGAGCGGGGCCCGGGGGGCCCGTGGCCTCGTCCCGTGGTGATCGGGGCCGGGTGGCCCGTGGCCTCGTCCCATGGTGAGCAGGGTCTGGGGGCCTGTGGCCTCGTCCCATGGTGAGCGGGGCCTGGGGGGCTGTGGCCTCGTCCCGTGGTGAGCAGGGTCCAAGCGGCCTGTGGCCTTGTCCCGTGGTGAGCAGGGTCTGGGGGCCCGTGGCCTCGTCCCGTGGTGAGCAGGGTCCGGGGGGCCCGTGGCCTCATCCCGTGGTGAGCGGGGCCCGGGGGGGGCCGTGGCCTCGTCCCGTGGTGAGCAGGGTCCAAGGGGCCCATGGCCTTGTCCCGTGGTGAGCAGGGTCCAAGGGGCCTGTGGCCTCATCCCGTGGTGAGTGGAGCCTGGGGGCCCGTGGCCTCGTCCCATGGTGAACGGGGTCCGGGGGGCCCGTGGCCTCGTCCCGAGGTGAGCAAGGTCTGGGGGGCCCATGGCCTCGTCCCGAGGTGAGCAGGGTCCGGGGGACCGGTGGCCTCGTCCTGTGGTGAGCAGGGCCCGGGGAGCCCGTGGCCTCGTCCCAAGGTGAGCGGGGTCCGGGGGGCCCGTGGCCTCGTCCCAAGGTGAGCGGGGTCCGGGGGGCCCATGGCCTCATCCCGTGGTGAGCGGGGCCCGGGGGGGGCCGTGGCCTCGTCCCGTGGTGAGCAGGGTCCAAGGGGCCCGTGGCCTTGTCCCGTGGTGAGCAGGGTCTGGGGGCCTGTGGCCTCGTCCCGTGGTGAGCAGGGTCCAAGGGGCCCGTGGCCTCGTCCCGTGGTGAGTGGGGCCCGGGGGGGCCGTGGCCTCTCCCGTGGTGAGCAGGGTCTGGAGGCCTGTGGCCTCGTCCCGTGGTGAGCGGGGCCCGGGGGGCTGTGTCCTCGTCCCAAGGTGAGCAGGGTCCGGGGGGCCCATGGCCTCGTCCCGTGGTAAGCAGGGTCCAAGGGGCCCGTGGCCTTGTCCCGTGGTAAGCAGGGTCCAAGGGGCCCGTGGCCTTGTCCCGTGGTGAGCGGGCCCCGGGGGGCCCGTGCTGGCCTCCCCCTCCTCATCTAGCTTGTGCTGCTGGTGGCGACATGTGTTTTAGAGGAAGAACTGGCCAGATTTGAAGACGGATCAGATGAGCAGGAGGAGGGGCAAGGGTCCAGTGTGACCCTCACGTCTCTTGCCTCAGCAGCTGGGCGTGTGGCGGACTGTCAGTCTCGCGGAGACTGCGAGCATGTAGACAGGATGTGGGCAAGGCCAGGACAATCCGTGTGGAATTCCAACACGGGAAGGTTGTGTAGACGCAAAGGGGAGCCGGGAACCGTGCTGACGGAGGCAGAGGGGGGTGGGGTGTGTGCGGGACACAGAAGTGAGGCGTCAGGCAGGCCCTGGGGCCGCAGTGCCGTTCCACGTGGTCTGTCCCACGGGAGCCGTGTACAGACATGGGGAGGGTTGCCACGCGGGCCTCACCACGGAAGTCTGTCCCCGGGCGAGTCCGAGGGGCCTGGCCACACCTCCCGGGGACCTGCAGGGGTCGCCTTTCAGTGCTGTGTCCTCGCACCTCTCCAGCTGAGGTTAGGAAACACACAGGCCGATGGGCACCGTGCCCCCTTCACGTGGCCTCTCCCACCGGGTGGCCGCCGGCTTTGTCACTCACACCGAGCTTGCGGACACGTCGGCCAGCAGTGCTCCTGAGGCGTGGGCAGGAGGCGTGTTGGTGGCCTTGGCGGGAGCTCACGGTGTTGCCTGTGCCGAGGTCTCGGGAGGCTTGGCCGGTGGCTGGACCAGCGCAGGGCGAACCGGAGCCTGTCCCTCCTGCCTCTTGTCTGGTGGCGGCTGTCGGGGTTGTCGCCGGTGATCGTGAGGGGAGGCTTGGGGGCGAGCGACCGCCACGCTCCCGGGGCCCTTGCGCAGTCTCGGGAGCGGCCGTGGCACCACGGTGGTCCGGGTGACGACTCACACTGCGTTCGGGTGGCGTCCGCTTGGACGCCCAGCGCAGTGGCGAGCCGGTCGTGTGGAGGGTGTGCAGGTGAGGCCAGAGCGCGGGAGGCCGAGGTCTCACCAGCTCTTACACGTTTGGAGCAGAGAGGGGCCCTGCCAGCACTCGCCGCCCCTCTCCTGCCACCTGCGGGCCCACCACGGACCCCACCGAGGAACCGTCGGGGCCTCCACTTGGCCCGCGAGGAGGCCGGAGCTGGGGGAGCGTGGGAGACAGCGGCTGCAAAGGCCAGGGTTCAAGCCCCAAGCTCATGTTCTGGGGATGTGGCTGTCACGGTCGTTTCGGCAAGTTCTTTACTTTTACAAATGAGGGAGCGGACCTGAGAAGTAGGGTGACTTTGCTCCTGGAGCCAGGACTAGAGCCCGAGCCCCGAGAGTCCCCGCCCACCAGGCCAGCCTGCTGGGGCCGACGTGGGCCCGGGGAGTCCGGCCCCGTCCGCTCCTGGCCGGTGGCTTCACTGACCGGCGGCCCCGTCTCGCTGTGCCGTTCACCACTGAGCGAGAAGCGTTAGGCTGGGCGCTAACCGCCTGCCGTTCGTCATGAAGCTTGTTTGCTCGCCTGCGGATGGTGCTTGGATGCTGGGTGGTTGCTACGCAGCCTCGTGTTGAGAACACACAGTAATTCATTTCCTCACCTGCTGACTTTCCATTTTCTCTCGTATCAGGCAAATGTATTTGGAAACAGGCCAGTTCTTTTTTTTTTTAATGTTTTAAAATGTTTATTTTTGAGAGAGAGAGAGAGAAACAGAGCAAGCAGGGGAGGGGCAGAGAGAGGGGGAGACACGGAATCCGAAGCAGGCTCCAGGCTCCCAGCTGTCAGCACAGAGCCCGACGTGGGGCTCGAACCCGCGAACCATGAGATCATGACCTGAGCCGAAGTCGGACGCCCAACTGACTGAGCCACCCAGGCACCCCTCATCCCAGTGTTTTAAAACTACCTTGTGTGTCCCTTCTCACTGGGTTACTTGTTTAAAAGAGTGACAGTTGTTATAAATGTTTTAAAATTTTTCTTTTAGCTGCAGAAACTTTTCTTAAAACATTATGAAGCCCAAATATGTAAGACACGAGGTGGCGACTGGGGTGCATGAAGTCTGGCCGCTCAGCTTTGTTCTTTGCCCCCATGTCCCAACCTCTCTAGCCCCCGGCCTGCTCAGAACCCCCGCTCAGGCCGGAGCAGTGCCTCCCGTGGACGCCCCCAGGCTGGCTGCAACCGAAGTCCCTTTGAGCCTAGTCATTTGTAGAAAGCGTCTCATTCACTCAAAATATTTCAAAAGAAGAAAAAGCTCGTCTTTCTTAGTTACCCATCCAGTTAGTTGCTTTGGAAAAAAGAGGTCAGACGCTGCTCTCCCTGTAGGTTAAATAATGTCGATAGAGGCTTCAAAACAAATTTGTTTGCTAAATGGTGATAAGTAGAAGGAAGAAAAAATCCCGCGTTATCCAAAGACGGCCTTTTTGCTTGTTAAAACGTGAATGTGGTCGAAGCCTGACGGACACAGACGAGTGCACACGTCCCAAGCCAGCAGGTGCACGAGCTTGCGCGAAGTGAGCGAATGGTCCACAGCCCGATCAAGAACCGTGGCGTTTAGATGCGTTTCCCGAGCCCCGTCCTCGGCTCAGTTCTGTCCTCACGGCGCCGTGACTGTCCTGTATCCACGGCCGTGAGTCCTGCCTTGTGAATTTGGCATCAGTTACAACCTAAGCGCTTTTCCCGCATCGTTTCACTGCCGTCACACCTCACTTTCCTGAACTTGAGGAAATTCCTGAGCCGCTGTCGGGCCGCTGTGCCCAGGCTCACTGCAGCAGCCTTCGATGGGTGTTCGGGTGGGTTTGCTTTCACAGACGACGCCGAGTCTAACATCTTCGCGCGGAACGCTTTTCCCACAGCCCTGCTATTTCCTTGGGGTGTTTTCTCAGAAATGGAACTCCTGGGTCAGAGGGTCTGAATATTTTGAAACGCAGAGTGTCATGCCTGCCCTCGGCTCTCCCCTGAGGGAGGGTAGCTCCCCCCAAGGGCCCCGCTGCCTTCCCTGCCCGGTGCCTGAATGGCGGAGCCTTCAGGAACATTCTGAAGATTGTTTATTCCATTGGGGTAACAGGCTAGCAGCCAATGGCAGATTGGAGCCAACTCTCAATGATTTATCGTCACCAGAACAGGAATAGCCTGTTGATATAAAAAGAAACCCAAGGAAAATCCCCAAACCTTGTTTTTGACACTGGTTTCCCTCCTCCCTCCAAGCCCTTCCTGGAGCAGCTGACGTCAGGTGGGGCCGAGGGAGGTGACAGAGGGGAGCGGGGCAGCGGTGGCAGCGGGGGGTGCCGGCCGCGTGGTCACGGGGCCCCTCAGGAAGGGGCCTGATGTATCTTTGGAGACTCTGGCCCGCGAGTGACTTTCTCAGCCCCTGCGCCCTGGCCGTGGGCCCGGCGCAGAGCAGCCTGAGGGGAGCCGAGATCGGAGATGCTTATCTCCTTCCTGCTGAAGATCTGCTTTCCTGTCAGATGAGTCACTTGTGCCCGACGGTGCCCACGGCGGGGTCTGTGCGGACTCACCAGCGTGGCTGGAGTGGCCCAGAGGAGCAGGGCTGCGGACGGAGGGGCAGCCCTGCCCCTGCTGAATGGAGGCTGCCAGCCGTCGGCCCCGCTGGCCGGAGCTTGACCCACAGGCCCGTTTTCCTTCCTCTCTTTTCCAAGTGAATGGGCCTGGGACCCATGGCGCACCTGTGCGCAGCCTGTGGCACAGGACCGATGACGTGCTTAGTGCAGTGAAGGGACACGCCTGGCCACGCGTGCCTCAGTTTCCCCGTTTGTAAGTGGGACCAACAGTACACACGTGTCCCCTGGCGTGTTTTTGAAACCCCCAGCTCTTCAAGGCGCCGTGCCGTGTAAGCCCCTGTGATGGAGTAGACGGCTCTCGCTCCTCTGAGCGGGAGGCCGGCGCCGGGCCCCCGGGGAAGCCAGCGGCCGGCGTTTCTCACTCGGGTCCGTCCCCGGGGCACTAACGGCCGTGTGCTTTGTCTTTGTCTGTCTCCGTGAAGGTTCAGGAAGACGTGGAAGCTGCAGGCCCTGAAGGAAGGCAAGGCCAGCACACAGCCGCCGTACGCTCTGGGGCAGCTGGTCCCCGAGAGGCCCAAGCCCAGGCCGGGGCTCGTCCCCCTCCTCTCTCCTCCCGTGAACCCCGGCAGCCTCGGGTCTGACAACACGTCGGGGCACGGCCGGCCGGACGCCAGGGGCCCCCGGAGCCCTTACGACGTCAGTAACAGAGACTACTTCTTACCCAGATAGCTGGCTGGGCGCGCGGGGCAGGCGGGGGCCAGGCCGGCCCTGCCGTGTGCGGGACAGAGTGCCAGCCGGCCCCTCTCGGGCGCCGGCGGCGCGGGGCGGCCTCGCAGGAGGCGCTTGGCTTCCTGGAACAGGCGTGCGGCCCCTGCTGGTGTCCGGGAACCGCCCCTTCCCACACGCCCCCGAGGGGCCCGAGCCCACGCAGGCTTGTGGGTCCACCGTGCTGGACGCTCAGGGGAGCAGAGCCGGGTGTGGGCTGTGCAGGCTTGGCGTACTTGACCTGCTGGCCGTCCGCACACCCCGCTCGCCTCCACGAGCTGCACCCTGCGGCAGGTGGGACCCCCGTCCGCCGGCCCCCTGGTGCCCTGCACCGAGCCACCTCCCAGCTTGAGTCCTAAGTGCCTTCAACATTCGGTCTTCTCAGGTCCGGGGGCGGGAGAGAGCTCGCCTGCCTTCCCCACACCTGAAAACAGCACAGACGGGTCGGAGAGCGTCTCAGGGCCTGGGGGTCTGAAGTGGAATCGTACTGCCTTCCTCACTCGCATCGTGCTGAATGGGAAGGCGGGTCCCGGGCGCTGGCTGGACCGCAGGCAGGTGCACTGGCTCCAGTTCCCCGTCTGGACCCCAGGACTAAAGGAGGAGAGACGACGAGGGGGGCAGGTGCCGGGGACAGGCTTCCTCGCCCCCCAAGAACCGGCAGCGGGGGCCTCCTCCATGGTGGCGAGGGGTTCACACCCGCTTTGCTCCGGCTCCGTCTCCTTCGTTTCAGCTGAGCCCAAGGAAACAAGGGAAGATGATATTTATGTGAAAAGACAGAAAGAACTGGCAAGAATGTCTGTTAACCTGCTTTTTACGAGAACTGCTGTTTGATGTTGAGAGGGCGCGAGAGCCCGCGAGAGCCCTGTGTCGGGACAGGGGTCACTTCGGTGAGGACGAGGACGCTTGTGTAGCACAAAACTGCGTCAAGGGGAAAAGGAGGAGAAAAGACAATTTTCCTTTTCGAGCAGAGTCAGGTTTCATTCTCTGTCTTGTCTTTTTGTCCTAAAACAACTGCCTCTTTTCGAACTTGGGGCGAAGCAGCTGTTCCCCTCCAGGCAGCCTCAGGGGACACGCTGTCCAGCCCCCACCCCAGCCCCGGGCACGGGGGACGGTGGCCTTCTTACAAAGCCTGCTTCTGTGGAGCCTTCTTCAGTTCCTTGAATTCGGTTCAGCTCAGCTGGGATGGGGGCAGCGCGGAGCGTGTGGCCGTGGCCGTGCGTCCAGGCCGTGACAACCGGGGGATGCTCAAGGTTTCCCCAGCAAGTGCCCTCCAGCAGCACGGGCTGTCCCAGGATGAAGCTGTGATCAGTCAGCCTCGTGGCCACGGCTGAAAACTTAGGAACCACAGACTTTTCTCATCAGCTACCTTTTTAGAAAAACAACCACCGGCACCAGACAGGCGGCAGCAGGGTGGAACGACCACGCATCGCTCGCTGTTCGCCGGGCTCACGCTGTCCCTGCCCCGGTGGGCGGGTTTCGTTGCCATGCTGTGGGCAGCTCTCAGGCCCTGATGCTGCTCTTGACAACCGGTCTTAAGCCGACAGAAGTTAGGCAGGGGTTTTGTTGTTGTTGTTGTTGTTTTTCTATACCGTTTCTTTGAGAACAGCAGAAACGCTGTGAACGGGAAATACGAAAAGCCGGTGTGTGCATGAGAAAGGGTGATTCTGTGCCTGTGGGTCCTTGAGTCTTCACGAGGCTCTACCCTGGTGGCAGGCTGAGCCGTGGGCGGAAGATGGCGATCCGGAGCTCTGGGCTGCTGAGGGCACCAGGGCCGCTGTGATCTCCACGCTGTTACCGCTTTCGTTATTATTGTAATGAAACTGCCTTTTGTGTGTGTGTGTATTGAAGAGGGTTTTCTCCCTTTCTTTCTTTATAAGCTAGCACAAATGAAGGAAGAGTGTTTTCCTCTGGGTTGTAGGCTGCTTGGCGGGCACAGGGGCCCCTGCCAAGCTCGCTCTCTGTGCCAATCGAGGCCGCCCCCCGGGCCCGTGACGCCTCCACGGCCATGTTACCCACCTGACACCGGCCGCCGCAGCGGTCACGTGTGAAATGACGGCTCATCCTGCCGGGTGGGAAAAGTTGAAAACGCCCTGGTTCCAGGTCAGTTAACTTGGTCAGTAATTCCTGTAGCATTAATGAAAATCCGTTTGAGATGTCTGGGGGGTAGCGCTGAATGTGTCTGCAGAGCCTTTGGGAACTCCGAGAGCTCCTTGCTCAGATGGGGCCTTGCCCTTCTGTTTGCCGGGCTCCGGGCTCACAGAATCCCTGCCCCCCGCCGCCCTCCCCCACCCCCCCCCACCCCCCCGCCCCGGGGTGGGTCACCATCATCACGCGTGCCGTCGGCTGCTGGAGCCCGCCTGGTGGTGAACAGAGCAGGCTGGGAGTGCTCATGCCAGGTGGGTTTCCTGCAGAATGTTCAAGAATGTCTTGCCCAGCTGAGCTGTCTCACCTCGTCACAGGCCCTGAAGGCTGACCCACTTGGGCACGAGGCTGGCAGCCGGCGTCAGGGGGAGTTGCTGTCTCAATCTGGAGACACGGGCACCGGGTGGCCCTTCCTGGCCTCCCCGGCTGCAACGGGGCTGTTCGCCAGAAGCCTCTGAGCGTCCCCCGCAGGGCCTCAGAGGGCCTCAGAGTTTCTATGACAACCTTAATGATTATCAGGAAATACTGCCAGTCTGCGAACGTCCGCGCTTTAGAAAGGAACAGCACGTAGCAAGGCTGTGCGTGCAGAAACCACACCTGGATGGCGTCACGAGTCTGTTAAACGCAATACCTCAACTTTACAATGTGGTTGGTTTTTTTTGAGAGAAATAATAGTTTTAATTTTTGTGTTTATTTTTTACCTAATTACCTGAAAGCAAACACCAAACGCTGATGTCTGTATGTGGGGCAAAGGGTCAGTATGATGGTTTTCAATATGTTTTTCTTTTTATCAGCTATTTTGTGTTTAAAGTGAAAACTGTAAGTGTCTGAAATAAATAATTTCTACAAACATGCTTGAGATGCGATTATGCCTCGGGCACCGGGCTGCTTAGAGGAAGGACTTGCCTGGTGAAAGGGGACAAGGGCTTAACAGCGAGTGGAGCCCTCGGCCCCGCTCGCCCCGTGCAGGACCAAGTCGCCTCTAGAAAGAATCAGATAAGTCCGAGAAACAATAGCAATTTCTCGAAAGACTTTAATTGTACAGACGTTTCCCCAAACGAATCCCGGGGCTTCCGGAAGGGTGTGGGTGCCGGTGCCACGTTTACCGTCCTGGCGGGGAAGGAAGGGGATGGGCCGTGGCTCATCGGGAGGCCGTTTACTGAACAGGGGGCGTCAGCGGGATCACAAAGCCGCCGCCGCGTCCCGAGCGGCAGCCTGGAACCGTCCCCTCTCGCAAAGGGTCTTTGGCAGGAAAACCCGGGCCGCGGCCCGCCCGCGCCTCCCCGACGGACGAGAGCCATCCCGCAGCGGCTCTGTGTCCGCGGCGCCAGGCCGGGGGCCCAGAGACCGCGTGGCTCAGGCTGCGAGCCGAGGCCCCGCGGGGCGCCCGGAGGGAAGCCACGGAAGCCACGGCCGCGCCTGCCCGGCCCACCGCCTCCAGGGCGCCACCGGCTCCTTCGAGCTTGGTCCCGGTCCGGCAGAAGGCGCCACAGGAAGCCGATGTCCGCGGGGGGGGGCGGGAGGGGGGAGAAGGAGGTGCCCTGCTCTTCTCCGGGCGTCGCTGTCGGTCACAGTGCCCTTTTCTGCGAGACCCGGGCGAGCGGTGGGCGCGTCTCGGAGAGAAGGCCAAAGACACGCAGCTGTTGGAGGAGCCGCTTAGGAAGCCCTTCCTGCTCGTGAGGCGCGAGGACGCCCGGCCTTTCTCGGGGTCCGTGAGCAGTACCGGCCACAGGCGGGAAGCCGCCGGCCTGTGTGCTCTTCAAAGGCCCGAGCTTGCTTCCCTTTTTTGAATTCAAAAAGTTTTTTCTTGAGAGCGATCTCTACACCCCACGTGGGGCTGGAACTCACGACCCCGAGATCGAGTCCGAGCACCCCACCGACGGAGCCCGCGGGCGCCCTAAGGCCCCGAGCTTCCAGATGTGGCCCGGCAGTGCCGGGTGGTGGCAGGCGGGCTGGCCGTGGGGCGGGTGCACGAGCAGTGACAGTCAGGGACCGTGAGCCCCGTACCGGCCTCCAAATGCGGACCAGTCCGCGCCTTCGTTGCGGGAGCCCCTGCCTTCCGCAAACGTGTCACTTAGAAAACAAAACACCACCTCACCCACGTCCTGTTTCGTAACAAGTTTTAGGCGACAATCCACACGAATAGAGTTTTTTCAGTAAAATCGTGAAAGGTTCATACCACAGACGCATGAAATACTCGGCTAAGTGTGCTCTAAGGCAACTTCAGATTGCTTAACACGGCCGCTCAGGGCTCACGGATGGCTCAATGAGTCACGGAAGCTGCATTTTAACATTTCGTTACGCCTGTTTGAAGAACGGGATTGGTCAGGAGGACACTCGTACTCCATTTCGGGCTTTGAGTTTCCGTTCTGCGCAACAGGGACTTTGCAACATTCGGTGTTGTGTGACTTCCTGGGGTGTGTGCCCAGCAAGAGTGAGGGAGAGGCTGGGGGACAGATGGCACCCTGTGTTGGCCCGCCCGGGCCCAGACCCGCACGGGTGCACTGTAGGGACTCCGTGGGTGGGTCTGATGTGGGCACAGAAAGGTAAGTCGGTCCCCAGGTGGTTCTGAGGAAGGGGGTCACGAGCCCCAGGGTGACTGAAATGTGGCCATTTCTAGGAGGAGGCGGGTGCTGTGGGGGCTTCCCATTTCGGGACGTGGCGTCCTTCGGCCCGTCGTTTCCGGGGACAGGTCCGAGGGTCTGAGGAGCTCCCGCCCCAGTCCCAGACCGCTGACTCACGATAGCCGAGTCCCCGGGCCTGACTGGGAGCCCCCAGGTCCCCCTCTGTGCAGCCAGAAGCGAGGGTCTCTGTGCCGGAGGCCACGAGGCCGGAGCGGGCTTCTGTGGCAGCGTATAGCATTAACTGGAGACGAAATCTGGGGACAGCAGAGAGGGACGGCACCGGCCACACTGGCCGCCGGGAAGTTCACGGCCCCTTTTTGGTAGAAAGGACCTGTTACAATTCGCTAATAATGGCGGCTACCATTTGTGGACCGTCCAGCACATGCTGCACAAACGGGACAGTCTCCCTCGGCCTAAGGGCGCGGCAAGGTGAGCGTTCTCGCCAGCTTACAGACGAGGTGGCGGGGGTGAAGGCAGTGGCCCAAGACTCCGGGCTAGTTAAGAGGCTGAACGAGGCCGCCAACCCCGTCTGCCTGACCAGTGCTTTGTCCTCGCGTTGGGGCACTGGTCACGGGGACACGGGAGGACGCGGCCGCGGGGACACGGGAGGGGGCGGCCGCGGGGACACGGGAGGGGGCGGCCGCGGGGACACGGGAGGACGCGGCCGCGGGGACACGGGAGGACGCGGCCGCGGGGACACGGGAGGACGCGGCCGCGGGGACACGGGAGGGGGCGGCCGCGGGGACACGGGAGGACGCGGCCGCGGGGACACGGGAGGACGCGGCCGCGGGGACACGGGAGGGGGCGGCCGCGGGGACACGGGAGGGGGCGGCCGCGGGGACACGGGAGGACGCGGCCGCGGGGACACGGGAGGGGGCGGCCGCGGGGACACGGGAGGACGCGGCCGCGGGGACACGGGAGGGGGCGGCCGCGGGGACACGGGAGGGGTGGCCGCGGGGACACGGGAGGGGGCGGCCGCGGGGACACGGGAGGACGCGGCCGCGGGGACACGGGAGGGGTGGCCGCGGGGACACGGGAGGACGCGGCCGCGGGGACACGGGAGGGGGCGGCCGCGGGGACACGGGAGGGGGAGGCCGCGGGGACACGGGAGGGGGTGGCCGCGGGGACGCGGGAGGACGCGGCCGCGGGGACGCGGGAGGACGCGGCCGCGGGGACGCGGGAGGACGCGGCCGCGGGGACGCGGGAGGACGCGGCCGCGGGGACGCGGGAGGGGGCGGCCGCGGGGACGCGGGAGGGGGCGGCCGCGGGGACGCGGGAGGGGGCGGCCGCGGGGACGCGGGAGGGGGAGGCCGCGGGGACACGGGAGGGGGAGGCCGCGGGGACACGGGAGGGCGCGGCCGCGGGGACACGGGAGGGGGCGGCCGCGGGGACGCGGGAGGGGGCGGCCGCGGGGACGCGGGAGGACGCGGCCGCGGGGACGCGGGAGGACGCGGCCGCGGGGACGCGGGAGGGGGAGGCCGCGGGGACGCGGGAGGGGGAGGCCGCGGGGACGCGGGAGGGCGCGGCCGCGGGGACGCGGGAGGGGGCGGCCGCGGGGACGCGGGAGGACGCGGCCGCGGGGACGCGGGAGGACGCGGCCGCGGGGACGCGGGAGGGGGCGGCCGCGGGGACGCGGGAGGACGCGGCCGCGGGGACGCGGGAGGACGCGGCCGCGGGGACGCGGGAGGGGGCGGCCGCGGGGACACGGGAGGACGCGGCCGCGGGGACACGGGAGGGGGCGGCCGCGGGGACACGGGAGGGCGCTGGGTGCCCAGCACAATTCTGAGCAGATGCCATCTCTAGGAGCGGGTGGCCAGTCCGGTGTGAGGTGCAGGCGGACAGGCAGGCTGTGGCCTCGCAGGGAGAGGCTTGCCAAGGGTGCCCGGTACACGCACTAGCCGAGCAGTTCTGTGACCTTCCAGAGCCCGGGAAGTCACGAAGACGACGGAGCTCCCGTTTTCTTTTACGCGCTAGGATTTTTTTCATGAGCATGTGTGTTTTTTCACAATGGAAGAAAGCTTTTCATTTAGCAGTTATAATCCCCCTGGTGCGGAAGAGCGGAGCCACGCTGCGTACGAAGAACGTTTACGGAGCGTGAGGAGGTGCGGCCGTGGGTTGAACAAAGGTGGCGACGAGGCAGCCCGCGCTGAGGCTGGTGGGGGCGGCTCCTGGTGAGAGTCCTTCCAAAGCCCCGACATTCTCCGCTCTAAAAACTGCAAGGATCTGAGGGGCGATGTTTCACTTGCAAACGTACCATTGAAAACAGCCCAAAGTGAGTCCCGACGTGTCTGTCTTAACTATCATTCACCGAGACCACGATGCACGCTGGTCAACAACACGCCGGTTGATACCCCGATAAACTGATTAGCTTTCATAGGCACAAGTAACGTACGTTTCGCTCAATGAATCCAACTCAGGAATCCCGTTTATGAACGCAAATCAGAAGGCAATCTGAATCATTAAAAAAATATCATGTGGGAAGCACTGTAAGTCTGAACCAAGACGGCCCGGTGACTCACCCCGTCACGATTCACAGCGTGGGGGCCGGAATTCCGGGGCCCCGTGTGGGTCTGGAGGTGATAACCTGCACTCTGCAGCCCGAATCCCCTCCATGCCTCAGAGTACGTTGACTATCAGGGCCTCAGACCATCGCTCCTTCGAGGAGAGCCTCTCCCAAGCCGGGGAGAGGATAGGCCCTCAGAGCCAACCTGCCAGACCCAGCACGGGTTTGACGGGTCCGGTGGTGGAGACCATACCTCACACCCGGTCCCTGCTTTCCCGGCCCGAGCCCACGAGGCTCACACACGGGGAGAGAACCCACTGGTCTCTGGACGTCGAACAGACCGGCACCGTTGTGGGTTTTACCCCCCGGTGAAAGACACAATAAAGTTTTCACTGGACCATTTGTGTGCGTGCAGTTCGGTGGAGGCGGTACGTATCTTTGCACCGTGGCGTTCACGGCCTCCGGAGCATCTCGTCTCGCAGAGCCCGACCCCCGTGCCGTTAAAGAGCCCCCCACTGCCCGCTGTGCCCAGCCCGGCGCCCGCCATCCTCCTCACCGTTTCTGTGAACTTGGGTGTCCTATACGTGCGGTCCTACCATACGTGTCCCCTCGTGCCTGGCTCGTCACTCCGCGCGCACCCTCCGGGCCCACCCGCACCGAAGCACGCGTCCGCGTTTCCTTCCTTTTCAGGCCGGCTACCGTCCCGTTCTGTCGTGAGCACACCTGGTTTTGCCCGCTCATCAGTCCGTGGGCTCGTGAGTTGCTTCCACGTCTTGGCTATTGGCTTGGTGTTGCTCTTAACTTTATGCTTCACTCGTTAACCAAAACCGCGCGGCTAGCTCACACCCGTCACCCCGTTGGTGTTCTTCAAAGGTGGGGGATTCTGCGGCCTGGCCTGCTCTCTCTGCGGGAGGGGAGGGCGCGGGCCGTGAGGAGCAGGCTGTGGTCGGCGCCCTCCGCCGGGACTCGCCCGGGACTCGCTGCCAGATTCTTCCGAGCGTGCGGATCTGGAGACGGGGGCCCCGGCCTGGCTCAGCGAGCTGCGCGGGACTCGAGAGCGGGAAGGTAGCAAGGAAGCACTTCGGCAAAACACCGGGTCCTCACCTTGACGGTCCACAGGGTCGGAGCCTGACTCTCAACGGCCACAGCCTGGGCTCTCACACGCGTGTTCAACCTGGATCCTGAAAACCGTTACTCTGACTGCTGGGGGGCGGGGACCTCATTTTCAACGCGACCTTCCTTTCGTTACACACAGACGGGAAGACACAGTAGGCACTTGTACCGCCAGGCCAATTACGTGAACGTTCGGTGGGAATTGAAAATTGGATCCTGAAGGGCGCCCGGGGGGCTCCGTCGGTGAAGCGGCCGACTTCGGCTCAGGTCACGATCTCACAGTTCGGGAGTTCGAGCCCCGCGTCGGGCTCTGTGCCGACAGTGCTGAGTCTTGGGATTCTCTCTCTCTCTCTCTCTCCCTCCCCTGCTCGTGCTCTCTGTCAAAATAGGTAAACTTAAAAAAAACCATTTGATCCCGAAGGACTCAACACGACAGCCTTCTTCTAGAACCTCAATGGATGTATTTGCGCACTTGTCCTAAACAGCACCTGCCACCGGGGGTGCTCGGCCACGGCTGGGTATCAGGATCACCTGGTGCAAGTTTAAAAAATTATACATTTCAAGCTTCACCACAGACTGAAGCATCACCTCCCGTGGGTGGGACAGGGGCACCTGTACGATTACAGCCGAGTAAGAGGTGAGGACACAGGCCACAGCTGTCCACGCACAAGATGCCGAGGAAACGGGGGGGAGGAGGGGGCTCACGACGCTACGTCTGGTGCGGGAAGAAGCCGGACAGGTGCCCCGGGAGAAACAAGTAGGGTCGGGTCTGCCGGTGGGTCCAGCGGTTTCCTGCCACAGGTCAGCAATGACGGCAGGTGGAAGGCGCCCCGGGCTGCTGCCCCCGCCGCAGGAGGCGCTTACAAAGGGCGGGATTCTCAAAACTAACCCGAGAGCAAAAACACTAGTTTCCTTGGAACGGTGTTTATTTGAAGCGGCACCCGAGAGTAAAACCTTCAGGAGGGCTGGAATTTTATACAATGTCTCGGGCATAAATGACTCAAGTGCCACACGTGGGTGCTGGGGTCACACACGTCCCAACAGCATTTTCAAAAGCTAAACGTACGTGTTAGTTGTGGGAAAACGGAAAGCCCGCCAACAAGGTAGCCGGACGGTCAAGGACTCGACCAATGAGATGCCCGCCTGCAGCTTCATGAAAACACAGCTCAGGTTCTAGACGACGTTATCCAGTCACAGTCCGCAGACCACCGAGGCGGCAGGAAAGGCCACGTTTCCAGATGGCAAGCGAGGCGCGCCATCGGGCCGCAGGGCCGCCTGCAGTTCGCTCTCCCTCCGCTAGGCGGCGGGCACGCGCCACCTGGACGCACGGTCATCGGGCGGCCGGCACAGAAGCCAGAGAACAGTGCTGCTTACGGAAAACGGCGGGCAGACAACTAACGACGGAGAGAAGTCTGTGAGGCAGGCGCCAAGGACGTGTCGCGAACTGGTGCGCGTGGCGGACAAGGGAGTCTGCCTTCTCCCCTAAACGGAAGGAAACAGGAGGCACGGACCTCCGACTGAAAAAGGGCATTTTAATAGAAAAGAAAGGCTGCCCTTGTTCAAAAAGCAACTAAAGACTATCTCAGATGCTCAGTTCTTCAGAATCAAGTGTGGTCTACTAACAATGGCCATTAACGGAGTAATATTACGGCCAAATAATCCCTGCAACGATCAGAACTATTTCCCCACCCGTTCCAACTTCTACTCGCGGCCCCAGCCTCCGGCAGAGGCCAATAAATGACGGACGAGTCAGCAAAGAATAAAGGCTCTTTTTTTAAACACGTAAGAAGACAGTACTTTGGAAAACTTAAAAGGACACTTCTCTCCCCAATAGAGGCGGCATATCAATACTCTCCTTTTTGGACACATGGTAACGCTCCGTTATTCTACTCCTAGTTATTGAAAATCTGCAACTCCACTGGTTGAAATCCATCCTGAGAGAAACAGCTATGGTAGCAAAGTAAAAAGAAATGTCCTATAGGCTAGAAATAAAGTTACTGAATTCATCATTTTTTAAACGGGCCAGTGATGGAGAAGGGTCACAGACGGACGAAGCCCGAGGATGGCATATTCAAGGCCAGGGAGCACAGATTTGCTAGAGGACGTGATCCTCTTTAGGAGGAATCGGAAAATACCCTGGGAGACCGGGGTAACGCACAAGGATGAAGACTATGGCCAAATACTTGCATCAAGACAAGATGACAAAAAACCCAAGCACTCGGAGCCCAGAGTGGAAACGCGTCACAGGGTTTGGGATCAGCTGGCCCGGGAGCCGCGCCCCCAACCCCAGGAAGCCTCTAGTGACACCTGCTGGGCCGAAGTGATTCCAGGGCACCTGAAGCCGGGAAGCCCCTGGCTTTCCTCCGCGGGGAAGAGCACAGCAGGCGAGCCCCCTCCTGACTTACTCCGTCCCTTCCGGTTACAACCTCTTCTGGTTGCAACCTCTCGTCTGGTTTGAGGGAGCTGGACCATTTACAAGCCCACACGTCCACCTCCAGGCGCATGAAGGAGGTCACGAGTCATGACTGCAGAGAAAGCACAATACTGAGCGTGTGATCGAAGCTTAATGAACACGTAACACATCGGGTTTGCTGTCGAAATGTCATTTCGCTGCACGCTCCTCAGTTGGGGGGCGGGGGCGACAGAAACCATTTAGTGCACAAGGAAAAACTGTACAAAGCTTTTAGCATTTATTACAATTAGGATAACCGCTGTGTTCTGTAGAATAAGTCTAAGTAGAAAATACGGTTTCACTTTTAGAATGTTGAACTAAAAATAAGTTTAATAAGTGATTTGCATATGGAAGATAATAAATATTTGCTGATTTGGAATTGGAACGGTAGATGGTAAAAGTAAGAAAAAAAATCTTGTGCCAAAGATGTCACACACGGACGGATACACACTGAAAACATTCTGTCAGTATTTAAAACACAGGAGACTCTTATTAATAAAATCATTGAGATTCGGTAAGAAAAGGTTCCTCTCAAGTTTTTAAATGCAAGATCACGCAACCCGTTGGCGACAACCTTAACTGAATAAAGAAGCAAGGATTTACTAACCTCTAAATCGTGACAGAATGAGAACTACTAACCAGAAAGATATGCTTTCCTAAAAATTAACCGAATCAACTTCTTCCGTGTATTTAAAAGGAGCCACAAAAATGAGCTTCTCGTGGATGACGGTGCACGTGTACGCGGGCCAGTTCTGAGGTCCACGCGGCAGACCCGGAACACAGAAGCGTCTGCTCGGCTCTAACCGCTGGCCGTCCCCGGGGTCTCCTCACAGGAAGCCATTCTCGTGGTTTTTTACATAATTTTTTCACAGTAAGTCAACGGTCAATGTAAGTTCCCAATAAACCATGAAGGTAAGCAGACTAGGAATATTAATTTAATATCTTAATAGGGAAACCTTGGTCTCTTTAGAAATATCTTTATGCCGGGAGCTGGCCTGCTCTGCACAGCCCAGGAGACACTGCACGTTTCGGAGGGGAGCACGGGCAGTCACATCCTAGGGACGGACGGAGAGAGGTACATATATGCGTATACTTAACATTTACTCCCAAACACAAAGCAAATCAAACTAGGGAGCAAATATTAAAAACCAGCCCCGACAGCCAAAATGCCCAAGGATGGAACAAAGGTACTAGTGTTCTGCAAAACCATCCAGCGAAAACCATCCAGCTCGAGGCTGCTGAGCTTTTCAAATTTTCAGACTTGTTGCGTATCTCATTCTAGAATTCCGAATTAAAACGACGCCAAGGCTTAATTTATCCTGCTGATTCTTAAGTCAGGGCGTCTTCCTGCCTCTTTATGCTTCTATGAATAATGATAAAAAAGTCCCCAGAGATTGAGAAAACACACCTTTCTTAGAAGGCTGAGCAACAAAGTAATCTTGTCAGACTTGTGAATCTTCACGGACTCCACGGCTTTCTCCAGATCACCTGCTGTTCGCTCATTTCCCACTCTTCGTCCGTTTCCCCAAAAAGGGGTCCGTAACCTGCGCTCCCGGGGCCCACGTGACCATTTTTATTGCCTCGCATTGATGCCAGCTGCATTTTTGTTGGTTTGTTTAGAGACCAGGTTCGCCGCGTGACAACTAGCACGTGTTTGGAAAACAACATTCCTGGCCTCCTGACTCACCTTTCCTGAGAGTCTCCCCTCCCCAGAACAGAACACCTACCCCAGAGAGCGGAGGCAGCCGGTAAATCGTGATTTCTCGTTGTGGAAAAGCAACAGGTCAGCGACCGAGTGTCGCGGAATGGATTTAGGACCCCAGGTTCTGCCTCCTGGACGGAGACTCGCTTCGCGCCAAGTCCCGGGGTGCGGTCCCCGCCTCGCCCCCCTGGGATGCTGGTTGGGCGCCGACGTCGCGGGAGGAGGGGCCTGGCCGGCGCTCTGCTGGCCGGACCTTAGTGCAGCTTGCTGTGCACGGGGTGCAGCAAGGTCATGTGTTCCGCCCCCTTGAAAGGCAACTTCTCGCTGGAGTAGTGATGCACCACTTCGGGGATGCTGCCAAAGACCGCGCTCGTCTGGTCCAGCGTGTACTTGCTGTCTTTGGTCTGGGCCACTATGATGTGCACACACCCTTGGCTAGTCCTGAAACGAGACAGAATCGAGGAGGAGATGGGACCGAGCGAGCGGGGGGTCGTCCCCCACGGACAACAATCCCGGCTGGCGTCACAGGCAGACGCGCTCTCGCTCGTGCCGGGAACCGTTACAAACGCAAACAGAAACGTATCCCGCTCGCCAGGGGCCCCGGGAGGCTTCGAGGCCTCGGCCGAAGGTGGGTCAGACTTGGGCTGTTTGTCCGTAACACACAGGTCATCAGGGACTGGACCAAAAAGACAAAAGGGGGGGAAAAGCCCAGTCCCCAAATTGCCAGGCTAGTGCTTAAGCCCAAGCAGGAGACCGCTGAGGTGAGGTTTAAATCCCCCTTAAGCCCCCTCCTCGTCACGGGGCAAGGACGTGAGGTCCTTTCCTCCTTTCTTCCCACAGAGTAGGTTAAGAAGGAGAAAAACCCAGTTTCCTCCTTCCTTCCCTCCCACCCCCCAAACTGGGAAGACTGTCCCTGGTTGAACAGGACGACAGCCGGCACCCAGGCTGAGATGTGTGCACGAGCCCCGCGTCAGGAACGCAGTGGCGCTGTTCCTGCCATTGTGTGTCTGCCGGCCGGCCCGCTCCGGGCCGCGTCGCCCGACCAGCCCAGCCTCTCTCCCTCCAGCCTGATTGTTTCAGGGGCTCCGCTTCCTCAGGAAGGAAATGCTGTTAGGGACTCTGACAATGATCCTCTAGCACTGGGCCCGCAGCCGCGAGAATTTCCATGACAGGAGCTCCGCTGGGCCAGAGCGAGCGCTTGGTTACGGGGGGGGGGGGGGGGGGGGGGGGACACCCGGCCAGCGTCTCCCTCTTCCCCACGAGAAGCTGGTGTCCAACTGCAGTTGGCATTTTGACATCAAGGGACCTGATGTACTGAAGTCTCAAACACTAGGAAATAAAACAACTGAACCGTCCCACTGGAAGTTCCTCTTCTTGTCGGGGATTCTCTCTCTGCTGGACCCACAGGGGGGGCCTCGTTGGATCCGGTAGGCCGAGGCGGACACCGACCGATGGGTGAGAGCAGAGGCGCTCGCTGTCCCCGGAGATGCCGGCGCATCTACCCCATCCCAGCCCCGCGTGCCAGCCCCAGCCCTCACACCCTGTCGTCCGAGCCGGTGCACCCCTGCGCCCCGCCTTCAAATTGTACCTCTTTGAAGAAGCCACCTGCCCGCGACAGGACAGGGCCGCGGGGCGCACCGCCCGCCTCCCGGGCAGAGCGCTCGCGGCCTCGGTACTCACTTCAGTGCGATGGTGTACCGGCTGGTCCCGGACTCGCTGCTGCGGACCAGGTAGGCAGCTTCCCTGCAGGGCTGCAGCCGGCTCTCGGCCTCCGCACGGGTGATGGCGCCATGGTACCAACTGTAAAGGGGGCACCAACATCAGAGAACAAATCCAGACGGGGCCTCGCTCCATAAAATAGTATCATTTAAAACTTTCTTTTAATGTTTTTATTTACTTTTGAGAGAGAGAGAGAGAGAGAGAGACCCGGAGGGAGGGCGGGAGAGGGGCAGAGAGAGAGGGAGACACAGAAGCCGAAGCAGGCTCCGGGCTCCGAGCTGTCGGCACAGAGCCCGATGCGGGGCTCGAACTCACGGACCGCGAGATCATGACCTGAGCCGAAGCCGGACGCTGAACCCACTGAGCCCCCCAGGCGCCCCCAAAACATATCCTTTGTAATGCACTTCTGGTGGGAGCTGCATAGCCTGGACTAGATTCTGCCTCACGCTCAGAAGAGACGGGACACAGATTTGGGTCAACGTGGATCACAAAACGGATCAGGCATGAGAGGGAGTTAACGGGGCTGGTGTCACCGAAGAGTTTTCAGTCCACACGGGTGGACGAAATTTGAAGTCCGGCTCCGGGATGCGGTGCCCTTTCCGCTCTGCACAAATGCAACAGGCTTTGAAAACAGGTGTTTGTTAAGCCCCACCCACCAAGTATTCACGAGCAAAACTCATCGTGCAAAGTGCCCCCCCCGCCCGCAAAAGCTCCGGCCACCCTTCGTCCCCGAGTGCCGAAGAGACTCACGGCTGCTTCCCCAGCGGCAGGGCCGGGTCCACCTTCTCGCCCTCGCCGTGCTCGGAGGCGGCCGGCTTCAAGACCTTCGGGGTCCAGCTCTTCTGACGGGGGTGCGGCCTCACCGCGTCCTCCTTGACGGAAGGTCGCTCAGAGCCTTCAAACTGAACTGGAAAGAAGGCTCGTTTAACACGGAGGCCACAGGGGTGGCCGGGGCGGATGCCAAAGCGGCAGCCTCCCTGCCGGCCTCGCCTCGGGAAGGAAGCCCCCTGCGCCAGGGCTGACGCGTGCCGACCACCCAGGGTGGGGTGCGTCCCCGGGGGCCTCCAGAGTGCGCCTAGCGTGTACTTCTAAAAACTTAGTAAATTTAGAATAAGAGATGAGAGCGTATCATTCTAGGAAACCAAATAAGCCGCTTTTACTGTGAAATAACAGATCGACCCGGAAACAGAAACTACGAACGGTGCCTTGGACGCTACACCACCGAGGCCGCACGGAGCAGAGACACCAACGAGCAACACGCGGCACAGCAGGTGGCCACGGGGTCGGCGGAAAACAGGACGGAAACCGAACTCCACTGAGCCTGTGTGTGGACCACCCCGGCACCACCAGCCTGGCTTCGCTGGTGGAGGGAAAAAGACATCCCTGACTTTTCCCAATCCAAGGAAAGAGAGGCTGTCGGCCAAACAGAGGGAGACCACCTTTCACACCGAGCCCCATCGCCCGCGTCTCCTAAGCGATTCTGCACACTCGCGCCTCAAGGAGGGGCCCCTGCAACGCACCGCACCCAGTGCTGCCGTTTCCTCAGCGGGACTTTCACCAGGCGTGAGGGGCAGCCCCGAGCAGGAGCCGGTAGGACCCGCTCCCGACCTGACAGCTTGAGACGTGTGGGGACAGAGCAGTGGCCACGCGGGCGTCTCAAGCCACTGAAGGCACTCGGCGCCCAGAGTCTCAGGCCTCCGGGGCTCAGCCTCGCGTGGCCTTCCAGCCACACGAGATGTTCCCGGCGCCTGGGGGCAGCCCTCACCTGACAGGGCCCTGGCGATCTGCTCCTTCTTCCACTCCCAGGGCTGCTCGTACTCGGCCGCTGGCCTCTCGTCCCCCGCGGGCAGTCGTGTCCTCCGCTCCTCTGTCCTGGAGCCGCCGTCCGTGGGCTCGTAAGGCGTGTCGTACAGCTGGGGGGGCTTCCCCAGGAGGTCCTTGGAGCTCCGTCTCTTGGCTGACGTCTCCGATTTCGTGCCGGTGTCGCCCGCCTCGCAGGGACCGTCCAGCAGCTGAAGGGCCTTCACCAAGGGATCCTTGGAACCTCGGCGTCGGATTTCTGGAAAACACCCGTACGTAAGACCTCGACGGCGGGGTGCCACGGAAGCCTCCTGCTGTCCGGGGAGGGCGGCAGAGAACAGCCACACTGCTTCCCGGCCCAGATGCGAAGGGGCCGCCTGTCCGCGCAAGGACCTACGGCTCCTCTCCGGGCACCTGGGCGGGCGCGCCGTCCGGCCCGACAACCAGGCATCACCTGAGGACAGGCGTCTCGGGGCCACGTGCAGCCTGTGGAAGGAGAAATGGCCACAGGAGACCTGCCCCACAGCCCAGGGTCCACCTTCGTGGAGGGCTGAGACCACAGTATTTTAATAAAAGTCGACGGGCCGTTACATTCTGCACTGGGCCACACGCACTGAGGGAAGACAGTTAGGTGCACAGGACAGAGTTCCTGACTTCTAGGCGGTTTCAAAATACTGAGGAAGCTAGACACGTTCACAAACAGTATGTGGCGGGCTAGTAAGTAAAAACGACCGCTAACATCACGGACGGTGCACCCTGTGGCTTTCACGACAGCCCTATGAGACGGGTACTATGGTTTCCTGATGTTACAGAAGGGGAAGCTCGCCACAAAGCTCAAGGCAATCGTCCTCAGCAGCACGTGGCAAAGCCGGGACGCGCTGGACACACAAGCGGGAAGCTGGGCTCTGGAAGCCGTGCTCTCAGCCACTGCACGTGGACACACTCCCCGTGGAAGATGGGTTCACCCTGACAGAGGAGGTCACGCCCAAGGGAGGAAGCTGCCTGAGGGGAGACGGGGAGGTGGGGACCGCAGAGGGCCTGTTCCCGTAGCGCGGACTTGACAGGGAAGTTCAAAGGACAGAGGCAGGAGAGGGGAGACGGTGGGGGGCTGGACAGTGGGCACGCTGGGCTCCAAACGCACAAGTTTTCGGATACACAGTTCAGGTCGTTCTGGATGCGATTCAGCTTACGTTTTCTTAGCAGGTGATAACCATTACGTTCACGTTCCACTGGAAGCTAAGGATGCAAAAAGCGAGCAGAAGCTACGAGCCACGTGGGAAGGAGCCAGGAGCGTCTGGGACCGACCGGCTCGAGGTCCAGAGGCCTCGGCAGGCGGCGTCTGGGCGGCCCGAGCCGGTGACGTGGACACACCATGTTGCGGCCGCTCCGAACGCCCGCCGGGACGCCACCAGGAGGCTTTCCAAGTGCGCGCACCTCACCCCGCCTGAGCCCGCTCGGGGCTCTCGACGGTCTGCGTACAAAGGGCCAGCTGCTCGGCCACGACCCCTCACGTGCGGAAACCTTACCCAGAGTCCCCTCCTCTCTCCTGCCCGCCTCCCTTCCGAGTCACAGGTGCACGCTCACACGCACGAAGGCTGTTAGTGCCGTGGGAACCCCGGAGAGAAGGACAGGGTCAAGGGCAGAGCCGGGGCTCCCAGCTCAGGGTGGGTGGGGGCGGCGCCCCCGCCCCCCCCCCCCCCCCGGCGTGCCCACAGGGGCGGAGAAGGGCCAGGTAACCGGGAGGGTCGGACGACCACAACTAACGCGGGCACGGCGACACTCGGAGAAGAGTCACTGAAGGAGAGGCTCGCATCACAGCGAGAGCAACAAATGAAACTTTGAAGCGCGAGTGACGGTCAGGACGCTAAGTTCAGAAGCACGGTGTCGGTTCCCAGGGCCCGGCCGCAGCCGGCTCCAGCCCCGCGTGCGGGGGTCCGGGCGTAATGGGTCTGGGGTGTGGGGGTTCTCAGGGGAGGCTGAGCCTGAGGAGCACAGAGCCGCCTCCGGTCCCCGTGCCCCCCGTCCGAGCACCTCCTGCCTGTCCCCGTCCTGGGGTTCTCCTGGAGCCAAGCCCTCCGTGTCCGAGCGAGCAGGCTCCGGCTCCGGGGCCGGGACGGGTGCTGGCGCAGGTGCGTCTCCATCCAAGCCTCTCGACCTTCAATACTGTGCCTTTTTCACTACTCTAGACGAAATTATGGGGAACAACATCGCCACTCCGTTCCTGGTTCAGTGACGATCAGGCTGGAATTTTTTTAAAACAATGTTTCTATAGAGCTAAGAAGAAGGAAAGAGAAGGCCCGACGGAATTCAAAGCGTGAACCTAGAAACTGTAAGTTTCTGACCAAACCCCAGGCTTACCGTCAGTTTAGACGGTGACCCTGCCCCAGGTCCGCGCCTCAGCTCAGCCCTGCCCACAAGGAAATCTCAGTGCCTGTGCTGAAATGATGTCAATGATTAGGGTCTCGAGTGAGGCCGGGGCCTGGGAAGCGCTCCTTCCCGGGTGGCCCGGGGGGCGGGGAGATCCGAGAAGCACCATTTAATTAGGGGAAACGAGGGCCTGAGCGGTGGCCCTGCGAGGGAGTCGCCCTGCACTCCATTCCGGCACCTGCTGCCCCCAGCCTGAGGCGCCATAGAAACAGAAACAATCACCCAGCGGCCCGACCTTCCCGCTGGAGAACAGCCCTGACGTGCAGGGCTGGCTCCGGGAGGAAACGGGCCTGAGAAGGAGGAAACGGCGAGAGGAAGCTACGCCCCGGCCCTGCTGATAGAGGCCTTTACCTCGGACAACAGACCTCGGGGCCTGCAGATACACCCCACCCTCCAGGCTGCCAGCCCTGGCTCAACGGCTCAGGACCAGGACTTTCCTTCACTAAGTGCAGTGCAACTGGCGGTGAACAGTCCACTACGCGGGTCCAGAACTCCCTGTGAAGACGCAACTCTCTCTCCAGAGTGTCTAAATAACGGCCGAATTTACTGGATGTGCGCGCACTAGGCGCGTTACAGCAGCACGTCCGTGAGGCCCGGTGAGCGGCGACACACAGGTCAGCCCCTTCTCGCAGGGACGTAGACGAGGCCGCGTGGCCTCAGTGGACCTGGGCACTGCATGCTCACTCTGTGTCCCAAAGATTTGATGTAGAATGTTCACGACATTTCTGTAACGCACCTGTCCCCCAACCCATCTCCCAATGCTTTCAAATACGCTTACAAACTGTTTTCCCCTCAAAGATGTTTTTAGGCACAGGTTTTATTAGTGCTCAAGCTTTTGGTTTAAAATGATTTGAATATTTTACGGGCACCTGGGGGCTCAGTCAGTTAAATGTCCGACTTCGGCTCAGGACATGATTTCGTGGTCCATGAGTCTGAGCCCCACATCAAGCTCCGTGCTGACAGCTCAGAGCCTGGAGCCTGCTTCGGATTCTGTGTCTCCCTCTCTCCTTGCCCCTCCCCCGCTCACGCTCTGTCTCTCAAAAAAAAAAAAAAAAACTAAGTAAAAATAAAAATGCAAAAAAAATAATAATAAAGTAAGGAACATGGAAATAAAACACTTAAAAACTTAAGTTAAAAAAATAAAATGATTTGAATATTTCCCTATCAAATAAGTCTAAGTACCTGAACAAAAGCACATATAATTGAGGAACCCTGAAATTTAGGTTTCACAAGTAAAGTATAGGCAAATTAGATAAATCAAAGTCTTCTATTTTTGTTTTTTTCCAGAATGGATTTTTAAAAATGTTTATTCATGTTTGAGAGACACAGAAAAAAAGAAAGAGAGAGAGAGCACGAGCAGAGGAGGGGCAGAGAGAGAGGGAGACACAGAATCCGAAGCAGGCTCCAGGCTCTGAGCTGTCAGCACAGAGCCCAACCCGGGGCTCGAACTCACAAACCGTGAGATCATGACCCGAGCCGAAGGTGGACACTCAACCGACTGAGCCACCCAGGCACCCCTCCATAGAGGGTTTAACGGACACCCCGACAATGAGGCTCTCCTTCAGATTTGACTATTCAGGGGCCCCTGGCTGGCTCAGTTGGTGGAGTGAGTGACTTTTGATCTTGGGGTCGTGAGTTCAAGCCCCACAGTGAGCACAGAACTTAGACAGGAAGACAGGTATTGACCAGTGCAGGTGAACAGCCTGGTGCCTCCACTCTCCAGCCGGGCCACGCAGACACGTTGCTGAATGGTTCCAAACTCTCGTGTCCTCACTGCCGGCCAGACTTCCAACACCACCGCACGGGCTGCGGGGTTGGCCAGGGAACTGGTGGGCCGGGCACCAGAGCACCACCACCGGAAGCAGTTCCCACACGGAACGCGGGTGGTCTCGGGGGTGAACACCCTTCCTGGGCTAAAGGTTCCACTTGGCAACCTGAACGCATCGTGCTAAATCAGCTAGAATATTTCTGCCAATTATGTAGCTAAGATGTTGCTGTCACCTTAGCCGAACGACAGAGAGACTGACACCGATACCACCGTTCATAATCTTATTTTTTTGAACAATCCTTGGGTACGTCTAAGGGAGGATTTATTTATAAACTTCACTTACGTTCAATGACACGTTTTCTTGTCTGCTGGTGTCGGGTCTGTCTGCCTCTTGGGAGGCGAGGTCGGTCCATAAGGACATGGGTCACGCGGTCTTGTTTCTGGTAAGCCCGGAGCCCAGCACGGGGCCAGGCTCGAGTACTTGCCTGAGAAGCACTTGCTGGAGGTGCTGACATCTCAAAGGGCGTTAACGCCGGGCGGGCGCGGTCCCGCCATCTCACAGGACAGCAAGGACAGGGGCTGGTGTCCTCACCATCTCCTGAAAATGTGAAACTAAAGAAAATTCTCTAACGTTTTTCAAGAAAAAGGAGCCATTTCTGAGATTGCACAGGACAACCAAGCACATAAGGACCAAACTGAACAAAAAGGCAGAAGGTTTAAAAAAAAAAAAAAAAACCAGCAGCAAATCTTTTATTTCCAGCTTCCGATAAACTCACTTCCTGTTATTCTGTCCAGCTGTGGAGCCCACGGGTAGAATTAGAGGTATATTTTCTGCACTGACTGAGAAGGTGTTTTGATACATGTTTTAAATGAGGTTTTAAAATTCATGGATTTTCTTAAGACAAAATAAGCTATTAATATTGAACAGTTAGTAATCTAAATGTTTAGTAAATTTGAATTTATTCTCCAATTGGATATATTAATCTTGTACTAAATAAACGTACTCACATAAACTGTAAAACAGAGCCTGGCACTTAACAGATACTTGAATATTAAATGTTAGCTATTATTATTACATTTATTTCACGTTGGACAATTCTGATTTTTCCATACAACCTTCTTTATGAGCCTGAGCGGAAAGGTGCCTCACTTATGAGTAAGATTTAAAAAACAATTAATGTTTATTTATCTTTGAAGGAGAGAGACACAGAGAACAAGCACGGGAGGGGCAGAGAGAGAGGGAGACACAGAATCCGAAGCGGGCTCCAGGCTCCCAGCTGTCAGCACAGAGCCCGACACGGGGCTCGAACCCACGAACTGCAAGATCATGACCCGAGCTGAAGTCAGACGCTTAACCGACTGAGCCACCCAGGTGGCCCAATTATGTGTAAAATTTAAAGTGCTTTTCCTACATCATTTCAAACGCATCCCAAGGCCACGTGGTGTGGGAAGCTGACCACCCGACCCGGAGGAGATCTAGGAGCTAATTTCTGCTGTCTCTTACAAAGTCAGAATCCCTGGTTCTGTAAAAGGGGAAAGGGCTGGGGTCTCTGAGCACAGTCCTGTGGGGATCATGGCATTTTCCTATCATTAGTGTGGCTCCACAAATACCGACTGGGGACAGTACAGATAAACTATTCTGGTTAAAGAGAAAGAAACGAATAAAAACCAAAAAGACAAAAGAAAGAAATCAAAATTAAGCCTTAAAAAAAAAATCTTTTCCCTCAATTTTATGTAAATCTTTTCCTCTATTCCTTTCAAGCCTCTGATATTTTTTAAAATTCTGACTAAGTTCATTTTCACTTCCTTTCATTCACAGATTTCATTAGAGGTCACAGTCCAGTGACCTTCGGGGTCGCAGCCCGGCCAGGGTACACCCTCCCCAAAGCGCAGCCTTATCTCTGTAAGCAGGCAAACAGGACGCGGCCCCCCTTTCCTGCTGTAGCTCATTTTCATCCCGAAGCCTGTCTTGACCCGTCCAGGGCGCCGGCTTCCCTGTGCTCCCCCCTCCGGGCCGTGGCTCCGCGCCTGGGCTGCCGGCTTCCCAATCTGTCCCGAAACGGGAGCCACAGGCTCTGCGTGTGGCCCACGCGTCCCTCCCCAGGCACGAAACCCCCAAACAAGGGTGCCTGGGGTCAGCCCTTAGAAACACGTTTTTCCTTACGGATTAAAGAGCATTTAGGGGAAAACAGCGAATAAGTTCTTTTACTCTAAGTTTCACAAATAAATCTAAACAATTAGCTCATATTATTTTTAAGTATCACTTACAGGAAATTGAGACAACCGTGAATAAAAGGGCAAAGTTGGGCGCTGGAGACCACAGGGACTGCTTAGCTCACACGTTAGCTCTGCCCGCGACGTCACGGGAACAGCGGACTGTGGTTTCGGGAGGTCTGAGCCACACGGCCTGGCTCACAACAGTGACTGGCGGTTAATTTTTTGCTCCCACGCTGCAGAGCTTGTCGAGAGATCAACCTTCTGCTGTGACGCAGGGGACCGTGTCACGTCCGTGCTTTCTGACAACGTGAAATCCTCGAGGTGTGTTTCAGTCCCTGGGAGAGATCCCCGACCCCCCTCACGAGCGTCAAAGCGGCCAAGAAATGCGTGTCAACCACCTCAACCCTGAAGGTCACGACCTGAGCACATCTGCAAACTCACAAGTGTCACTCTGCACAGAATTCGAAAGATGTTAAAGACTCTGCAGACCCTGAAGCCGAAAGATACGAAACCGTAAAGATAGTTAACTAGGTATTTTGAGCTTGCTTTTGTTTCCGACTTCTGTTTTCCTGGTCAACAGACCCGATGGAACCGCGTCACCTGTCCCCCAAGCACAGGTTAGCGCCTCTCACCCGCCCGGCGCTCTGCCCACAAACCTGTTATCATCTGCTGCGCGTCATAGGGCTCCATGTACCCGTCATTCTCTCCCACTCTCTCTGCGTCCCTCTGACCTTTTGTCCGCGTGGCATCGTAAGGATCGGCGTAGTCTTCTAAAATGATGACCTTAAAAGAACCAGAGAGGAGAGCTGCCGGGGGTGATCACACACCAGGCGGCCATGGGATCAAAACCTACTGAAAATCTGCAGAGCCAAAAAGATCCCCAGCCAGTTCCGAATGGATCTGGTCGTGCTGGATCGTGTCACAGGTGAACAACCATGTGATCTGCCGGTGGCAAAACTGACTGGCAACAAGTCACCCAAACCTTGCTCGACCCCAAGCTCGTCTTCAGGTCTGTCGTCTCCCCAGGCGGTAACGCATTTGCTGGTGGAAGACAGAGGTGACTGTTGGACTGGTCTAGCACCTTCCCTCCGACTTTGGTCCTTAATGCCAATCTGGTGAGCGACACAGGCGAAAGTCAGCCAGTCGCCCAGTGAGCACTGAGCGTCCACCGGCACCGGTGAGGCGCTGTGACGGAGCCAAGTGGAACCAAGCCTGGGTCTCGTCCTTCAGCGATCTGGAACCTCCGAAGAGAAGGCTTCAGAAGTCTGAGACGCAGTCAGAACTGAACAGCACTGGGGAGGTCTAGGTTCCATAACTCACAGGCACACAGGTCTCCCCAAGCGACAGAGTTCTGGTCCGTACTTGGCACAAAAACATCTAACCTTCCAAAACCAGAAAGGTGCCCGGAGAGGTGGCGTGTGTGATGGGTTCCAGGCTGCAGTTGCTGGCTGACGACGCGGGAGGTTCGGGGACCACGCGGGAGGTTTGGGGACCGGAGCCTGACAGGCTCTTCTCAGGGGGGAACAGTTTTGCGGGGAGAGTGTGGGGGACAAAAAGCACAGCCCCTGCCCTATTGTCAGTGTGGCTCCAGAGTAAACAGCTGGGACCGTGTAAACTACCTGCTCCAGCGGAAGAGAAAGAGAGGAATAAGAACCAAAAGGCAAAGAAAGGTGAATCCAAACTAAGGGAAGGCCCCAGACCTGCTACGGTCTCTGATCGCATCAGAACTCGAGGCAGGGAATCGCTTGGGCCGGCAGGGAAAGTGACACCAACAGGGAGAGACGAGGAGGGCGGGGGCCGCCTGCCTGGAGGAGGTGGCCTGAGAAACATGGGGCATCCAGAAGTGAGGCCCTCGCACCCACCCCCATCTCCGTCCTCTCACTGCCCGCCATGAGCCACATTCCCAGGAACACAGACGACTCAGCCCTCGGCCCTCGGCCGCAAGGTGCTTCCCATCAAGTCCAACGGTCAGGGGCACCACTGGCTAACAGCTGGGTCCTTGGTCATCTTTCCACCTGGTCCCCACCCCCGTGCCCGGCGCCACAGAGGCAGGCTGTGAGTGTTTGCGGGAAGAATGAGTGGAGGGATGAACAGAGTGCCCGGAGCAGACGCACGCCATGGGCTCCGGGCTCCTGACTGCGGCCAGGCAGGCGGCAAGAGAAAGTTCAAGTCCCCATGACAGGAAGTGACATCCTGGGCTGGGGGCTGAGCTCTTCTCTTCCTTTCCACACAGAAGGGTGGGTTTAAAAAACAAGCAAACAAAACCCCAACTCATCGCTGTAAGAATGGAGGGGGTCTCCTCACAGGGTCCCGCTCCTCTCCGTTAAGCGCCTCTCAAGGGTCAGCGCCCAGAAGCCCTGGGGGGGGGGGGGGTCCGAGAAGGCTTCCCTCCCAGGCTGTGATTTCCTCTCGGGCGTTTCCGGGTCCCACTCTACCCTCCGCAGCCCCTGGAGCCCTGCGCCCCTCATCCTATGCCCGGCTGCACATCACACGTTCACGGAATGAATGAAAGGGCTGCAATCTTGGGGTGCTGGGTGAACTGTGCCTGGAACTTCCAAACCAGCAGACGGGCTGGGGCGTGGGGTCTGCCTGTTCCCCAGGTTCTGAAACCCATTACCTGAGGGGTGCAGACCATAAACGTCTGAACGCATCTAGCCGGATTTAAAATCACAGCACATCTATAAGGGGGTCACATTCAACAAAGCAGGAAGGTGTCGTTCAGTTACTCTCCCAAACCGCCAACAAAATTAAACGGAGAGCACATTTCCGCAAAGTTCCCTCTCCTGAGAACGAAGATTTTCTCAAGACGAAAAAAAGGCCGAAACGACTTTAAATGGTGTCTTAACCGTCCCCAGATGTCGGGGGGAGCCCCCCCCCTCGCCCACCCCGCGGCCTAGAGGAGCCTCGCGCCCAGCAGCTGCTCCGCGCTCCCTTCGCCGTCTCGCTTCTGCAGGGACAGGTGGTCCCAGGGAGGCCACATTCTTACCGTGTCTTGCTGCCTCACGACCTTGCCTTTGTCCGGTTCGGGGCCCAGGGAGGCAGGCGAAGAGGACGCGGAGGAAGAGGCGCTGGAGCTGGGGCTACTGCCGCCGCCGCCGCCGCCGCCGTTCTTCTCCTGCGCGTCCACCTTGATGAGCCTGCTGATGTAGGTGCTGCAGCCCGCGCTCCTGGCCACGCCCCGGTGCGGCTCGTCCTCGGCGGCCCTCGAGTTCTTGCGGCCCTTGCCCGCGGCGGCCTGGATCAGGCCCTGCAGGCTGTCCCGGGGCGGCCGGCTGTCCCTGGGGGCGCCGCCGCCGCCGCCGCCGGCCCGGCCGCTCCCCAGCTCGGCCGCCGAGTTCTTGCGGCCCTTGCCGGGGGCCGGCGCGGCGCCGCCCGCCTCCGAGTTCTTGCGCAGTCGGCCGCCGCCGCCACCGGGCCGGGCGCGCTCGGACGCCGTCTTCAGGTTCAGCGGAAACTCCTTGAACCACCGCGCCGCCATGGGGGGGGCCCGCGGGGCAGGCGGCCGAGGGGCGCGGCGCACTCGCGGAGGGGCGCCAGGGGTCGCGGCCGCCGCATTCCCCGGGGCTGCTCCGCGTCCCCAGCCGGCCGGCGAGCAGCCCGGCGGGGCGGGGCGGGGGCCCGGGCTCGGGCCCTGCGGGGCGTCCCTGCTCTTCCCTCCCCACCAGCCCCGCGGCAGGACAGCCCTGCCCACGCTCGCCGGGGCGACAGGGGACGGCGCCGCAACCGACCGGGGACCGACGACAGGCCGCCCACCCTCGGCGCGCCCCTCCCTCGGCGGCTGGCGCCTCCCGCCCAGATCCGCCGGGGTCGGCGCCTGCGCCCGGGGCGGGGAGGAGGGAGGGGGGAGGAGAGGGGGCGCACGTGCCGGCCCGGGGCCCCCCGCGCTCGCGCAGCGCCCCGCACCCGCGCGGAGCGGCCCCCGCGCGGTCCCACGAGCAGCTCTGCGCGTGGGCCGTCGACGGTGGGGGTGGGGTGGGGGCCCCCAGGTGCGGGAGCCGACCCCCTCCCTTCCGGCCCCGCCCCGCCGGCCGCTGCGGGGGTGGGGGGATTCGGGAGGGGGGGGTGGGCGGAGCGCGCAACCCGGGCGCGGCGTCGCGGCGTCGCGGCGGCAGGTGGACGCGAGGGGCCCGGGCAGGTACGGCGTGGCGGCCCCCGGGCCCCAGGCGCCGGGGCGAGGGGTGGCGGGCCCGCGGCGTTGGGAGGCGGCTGCGCAAGCCGCACCCCCATTTCCACTCCGGGGTGGCGGGGCGCGCGCGCGCGGTCACCCCCGGGGCAGTCGCTTGCTCGCGCTGGCTGCGTCTGCGGAAGTTGCGGTGGGGCGTCTGCACGCCCGGGGGCACTTCGCCTGACTGGGGGCCCCGCGAGCCCCCTCCCGTTGAGAAGCAATTCAGAAAACTTCCAGCCTGAAAGTAAACTTGCTGCAGAGGGCGACGCCCTACGTCCTGAGTCCCGGCGGAGGGGCCACGGGGCTCTGTGCGATGGGTGACAAAAACATGCCTGCCGACACCAGCCGTTCTTGGAAATGTGTCGTGGCTGTTTACAAAATAGCTTTATTGAGACATGATTTACGCACCGTAAAATTCACCCATTTTACGTGTACACTAAACAGGTATTTATTGTATTTTCGGTGCAGGCATCACAATCTAATTTTGGAGCATTTCCACCGTTCCGAAAGGAAACCTCCTGCCCAGTAGCGATCCCTCCCTGCAGCCACTGATTTACTTTCTGTCTCTACAAGTTTGTTCTGGACGCTTCCTGGAGATGGAACAATGCAGTACTCCGCCTTTTGCCTCCGGCTTTTTCCCCTCCTACCATCATGTTTTTGATATTCGTCCAGGTAGTAGCATTTATCAATGCTTCTGTCCTTTTATGTTGCCAGATAATATTCCATTGTGTGCGCATACAGTGGTTTGACTTAACCAGTCCATCCATTCATCGTTGTTTGCAGTTTGGGGTTTGGTGAACAGGACTGCCACGTGCAAGTCTTTGTGCGCAGGTAGGTTCTAGTTATCTTGAGTAGACAACCCGGAGTGGGATTGTTGGGGCATAGGGAGTTCTTTGACTTTTTGAGAAACTCCCAAATTGTTCAAGTGGCTGTGGCCAGGCTACGTTCCTACCAGCGGTGTGGGGGTTTCCATTTCTTCACAGCCTCAACGCTTACTGTTGCCTGTCTCTTTACTTCCAGCCCTCCAGGCGCGTAGGGCTGGTATCCTTATGGCCTTGACTTGCATTTCCCTTGGTCCGGGAAGGAGGAGAGGTCGGGTGTCTTCGTGTGTTTCTTGGCCATTTTTGTATCTTTGGAGAAATGTCTATCAAATTGCCCCCTTTTTAATTGGTTTATTCTTTTGTTATTGAGTTGCATGAGTTCTTTATGCATTCTTTGTCTTAAAAAAAAAAAACACCTTTTTTAATGTTTATTTTTGAGAGAGAGGGAGAGCATGAGCAGGGGAGGGGCAGAAAGAGAGGGAGACACAGAATCTGAAGCAGGCCCCAGGCTCCGAGCTATCGGCACAGAGCCCGACGCCGGGCTCAAACTCAAGAACCCTGAGATCACGAGCTGAGCGGAAGTCAGACGCCCCTAAGTTCTTTGCCTTTTCGAACAACACAGATAAGATCCTACTGCAGAGCAAACAAGGAGGGGAAGTTCATGACGTGGGAGTTCTGTGGTCCAGATTCAAAAGCGGGCTTCTCCATTCATGAGCAGAGAACATGCGGTCTTGGACGGACCTGCCAGGTTGTCACCTCTGGGCTCCGGGGTTTCACCTGCACAGTGGGTATTGCTGCCCAGCTTTTAGGGTTTCCGTGAGGGTTAAATGGGACTGCGAGTTTGCACCTGGCAGACCCTACAGGTATCTTTGAAAGATTTAGGGAGGGCCTTGGCTTGGAGGTGAGGGTGCCCGCCCTGTTCGGCCCACAGACTTTTCCAGGGATTCCTGGGACAGTGACACCGTACCCCTGATGCGCCCATAAACCTCTCTGTTCGTCCACACCTGCGTCTTCTAATTATCCCAATTACTCGTAGTTGGTTTCAGTTTAGTTGCAGCTGACCCACAGCTGGGGACGATTTGGAGGCATTACCATTTTCTTCCGAAATTTAATGTTTTAATTTGTGTTTCTCCTAAAATTAAAAAAAAAAAAAATCCCTTTAAGGTGACTTTGAGCGTCTCCTTACTTATAGGGAAAAACCCCAGTCTTCAGAGCCATAGACCTGAGGTCCCTCAGTGTCTTTCATCACCAGCCTTTTCCGTCCGTCAAATGCGAAAGTGATAGCGCAGATTACCGCATTCGTGGGAAGGCGCCAGGGAAGTGCGTACAGATGAACAAGGAGGCTGCTCTTCACGGGTGGAGGGCTTTGCGGTGTCATCCACCCCGGGGACTGTGGCACAGGTGTTTGGATTCCCGCTCGACAGGCTAGCCGCACCCAGGGCCCCCGCGCTGGGCTTGGGGCTGCGTGGAAGCCGAAAGGCGCCTTTCCGAGGTTCTGTGTTTCTGTCGCAGCCTGGCCCTTGCGCCCCGGGGGGTGTGATTTCAGAATTGCTCACGGTACCGGGAATAGTTTCCTGTTTGCTGTCGTGTAACAGATTACCTCCTTTTTAGTGGCTTAACCCAAGCTACGGCACTGTAGCCCTGCGGTCTGCCACGGGTGGCTGAGCGCAAATCAGCGTGTGCGCAGGGCCCCATTCTGTCCGGAGGACCCAGGGGAGAACCCAGCTCCTGGCCGCTCCAGTGGCCGGAGGGGCCGGCAGAGTTCTCCCCAGCCTGCTTTGCTTTACTCTTGCTTCTGCAGTCACATCTTTTTACCGACCCTCTTCTGGTCCCCCAGCACTCTCCAGGGCCCCTCTTGACTGCATTAGGCCCACCGAGAATCTATTTAAGATCAGCAATTCCGTTTGCCATGTGACCCAACAGATTTGGAGGTGTGATAGTGTGGCTTATACGAAATGCATACTTGGTTTTTATCCTGTTCCTGGCACGGGGCTCAGAAAGCCCTTGGAAGTTCCTGGGGTGAGAGCCACAAAGGTGTCTTTTCTTATGCTAATGAGGTGGCTGGGGAAGCCGCTAGGTGTCGAGGATGCTGGCCGGTGCGGGGAAGGAACCCAGGGACTGGAGGGTGGGACTGGAAGTTTCCTCCAGGGAGGGGAGAGGGTCCATCCATCCCCAGGGGCCAATGAGTTAAGCAACCGAGCGTGTGTAATGAAGCCTCTACAAAACCCCAAAGGACGGGGTTCAGGGAGCCTCAGGGTTGGTGAACTCGTAGGGATTTGGGGAGAATGGTGCTCCTGGAGGGCACAGACGCTCTGTGCCTTTTTCTACGTGTATGTCTTTTTTTCTCTTAAAGGTTTTTTTTTTTTTTAATTTTTTTTTAACGTTTATTTATTTTTGAGACAGAGAGAGACAGAGCATGAACAGGGGAGGGGCAGAGAGAGAGGGAGACACAGAATCCGAAACAGGCTCCAGGCTCTGAGCTGTCAGCACAGAGCCTGACGCGGGGCTCGAACTCACGGACCGTGAGATCATGACCTGAGCTGAAGTCGGACGCTCAACCGACGACCGAGCCACCCAGGCGCCCCTTAAAGGTTTTTTTTTTTAAGTTTATTTATTTTTGAGAAGGAGACAGAATGAGCAGAGGAGGGGCAGAGAGAGAGGGAGACAGAGGATCCAAAGCAGGCTCCAGGCTCCATGCAGACAGCAGAGAGCCCAACATGGGGCTCGAACTCACAAACCGTGAGATCATGACCTGAGCCCAAGTCAGACGCTCACCTGCCTGAGCCCCCCAGGCACCCCTCCAACCTCCATTTCCCCTCTGCGTTTCTTCCACCTGGCTGTTCCGGGCTTCCATCCTTCGAGATAAACCTGTAGTCCAGGAAGGAAAATGGTGTGGGAAAATGGTCCAGGAGTCGCTGTACCAAATGAACTGAACCCAAGGAGGGGGTCATGGGAACCTCCGATCTATAGCTGGTCAGTCAAAAGCACAGGTGACAGTCTAGACTTGCCTTAACTGGCGTCTGAAGTTGAACTTGGGGGCTGAGCCCTTAGTCTGTGAGATCTGAGGCTGTCCCTGGAGAGACAGTGCCAGAATCGAACTGAATTTTGGACACCAAGCTGGGTATCTGGAGAATTGCCTGGTGCTGTGAACCCCATTCCCACCACATTGGAATTTGGACCGGGACCCTTAACACGCTCCAACGATTAGGACGTTGACCACCCTGGGGCCCCGTTATTCTGCCTGCCACAGGACCTGCTTAGTACTTGTGTGATGGCGAATTGTGCTGGCACCCTCTGACCGTGGCTGGCCCTGCAGGAGAGCCTTCTGGAAGAAACGGCAGCGTGTGAGTTGCTTCCTCTCGCTGACAAGCCATCCTTCTCTTGCCCCACAGCCCTTGGTCTCCCCTGGTCCTGCGGCACCTGGCTGGAGCTCTGGAGCTCGGAATCACCCCAGCGTCTCCCTCATGTGCTGTAACCATTAGCGGCTGAGTGGAGGGCTTGGGACCCGAGTCTGGCAGGAGGAAGCGGGCAAGGCGGCTTATGCAGGGTTCTGCTACTTCTGTTGGAGTCTGGGCTTGGGGAGTGGGACGCTGAGACCCGTGTGTGGCAGGTCCTGGAGCGGCGGCGACTTCGCGGCCTCCGCGGAAGCGTGCGGAGAACGGAGCCTTGGAGGGGCAGGGATCCCTTGGTGGGTCAGCCTGGGGGTCCCCATCCCTGACCTGGGTCCTAGTAGCCGACCCCGTGCCTGCTCGGGCCTGGACGCGGGGGCCGGCCAGCGTGTCTCGCCCCCGTCAGCGGCGCGCTGCTTTCGCCTGGCGACGTGTCCCCAGCCGCCGCCACTGCGCAGACCCCCCTCGCTGTACACCCGCGGTCCTGGCGCCATTGCCTGTTCGTTCCCCTCCTCCTTCCACGCCACCCTCCACCCTCCACCCTCCACCCTCCACCCTCCACCCTCCACCCTCCACCCTCCACCCTCCACCCTCCACCCTCCACAGACCCGTCTTTCTCCAACCCGCAGGCAGAGAACACTGGGGGGGAGAGGCGGGTGCCGCGGGGCAGCCCCGATTTCCTGGGGCAGAAAGGGGCCTCTCCCCCTTCTGCCCCCACCTCTCGCCACCTCTCCCCCCACCCACCTCCTCTCCCACCTCCCGCCTCCTCTCCCCCCCCCTCCGCCTCCTCTCCCCCTGCCTCCTCTCTCCCTGCCTCCTCTCTCCCTCCCCCTGCCTCCTCTCCCACCTCCCCCATCTCCTCTCCCCCTTCCCCCGCCTCCTCTCCCCCACCTTCTCTCTCCTTCCCCTCACCTCCTTTCCCCCTCCCCCATCTCCTCTCCCCCACCTCTCCCCCTGCCTCCTCTCCCCCACCTTTTCCCCCCCGCCTCTCTCCCTCCCCCTGCCTCCTCTCCCCCCTCCTCTCCCTCCTGCCTCTCCCTCCCTCCTCTCCCTCCCTCCTCTCCCTCCCTCCCTCCTCTCCCTCCCTCCCTCCTCTCCCTCCCTCCCTCCTCTCCCTCCCTCCTCTCCCCCCTCCTCTCCCCCCTCCTCTCCCTACACTGCCTGAATATTGGCTGCACACCAGCCTGGGCAGGAGCTGCTCCCTCTGCCGGTCCCATCCCAAAGCTCTCCTGCCCTGCACCCCTCCTTTCTCCTCGGCACCTCGGGAGCTCTGGAACTCAGCCCCCTGCTCCCAGTGTGCCCCCCACCCAGGTCCACGGAAGGCGGTCACGTCCATCCGATGCAGTATCACAGGTGTCTGCTGAGGGCTTGCGTGCGATGTCGGCATTTATTATTCACGAGGCGGGGACTTTTATCACCTGCTCTGACCCCCTGAGTCCCCTAAACTTACACCTCTGTGTACTGTTTCTCCTTAGGATGTCGGAGAGGAGAGACGGAGGTGTGCGTCGGCAACCTTCCCCTGAAACCTCGAGGTGTTCTTCTGTCCGCCGCTGCTCGTCCTTGGCCCCCCCTTATGACTCAGCAGCCTGCGGTCACCTGATGTCACCAGGGCCGAAAGACACTTTAGAAACGCGGACGTGCCGGTGAGGAGGCTCATCGGCTCCCCCCGTCTGCCTTGGACGTGGCCAATTTGGGCCCAGAAAGTTCTGTGCCTTGCACGCTTCCCCTTCCCGCCCCACGTGACCCTGGGTGGGGCTCACCCTGCCTGCTGCTCTGGATGGAGGGGGCTCGCCAGGGTGTAAGTGCCTGCCCCCCCGTCCCAGGAAGGGGTGGGTTTCAGCCAAAAAGCTGCACCGTACGGGTTTGAAACGAACCGGTTCGGTCAGTTGGCTGTGCACTTGGAGACTGGAACACGAACAGCGGCGTCTGACCCCAGGAATCGTACTGTCCGGGGAGGCGGGCGACAGCCTGGAAATCTTGGAGCGCCATCCCTGCCTGAGATGGTGCATCGGAAGGACAGACGGTGGAAAACGAAGCGTAATTTACTGACTTAAGCTGCCCCTGGCCTTTTGTGGGGCGTTTGTATTTTGTACATTCTGCAGAATAACGAGCCTGAGACGCAGCACGCTTAGAGATGGTGACCTAGCTCTCGCCCTGCAGCTGAGTCCGGGACGACAGGGGAGAGCAGCTAACCTCTGGGGGCCCGCCGCAGGCCACGCATCTCTCAGGGATTTGCTGGCCTGCGCGCCTCCTTGCCAAGCAGCGAAAGTCGCGCTGCCTGCCCGGTTGTACTTGACTCCTTCTACGCCACCCGCTCTGTTTTAATTATCGGGAATGCTCCGGGAAGTAGGCTGCAACAGCGTGGTTCTGTCACGTTCTTAGAACAGCCCTGGGCGGCGGGTGGCGACTCCCTCTTGGGGACGAAGAAGCTGGAGGTTGGATCCCTCAGCCAACAATTGAATGCACGTCCCCCGTTGCCGCCGGGCACCAAACCACGTGACCGATGAGCTATGTAAGTAACCTGTCATAGCAAAAGGTGGGCCTATCAAGTTATGTGACCGAGAAGACAACTGGTATTGGAGCGCTGAGTGGGTCAGAATTAATGACTTCGTAACCCGTGAAATCCTAGTCAGTCACAGGGTCACAGGGGCGGGCTGGGGGACTCTTGACGCCTGAGGGGGCACTGGGGCTGTCCCCTCCGTTCCTGGTGGGCTGGTACCACCTGTCACTTGAAATGAAATGGGACAGGAGCTCCTGTGGCGTCCGGGCAGGGGCTCTGCTGCCTCCCCCCAGTGCTCCTTATCCCCTGTGCCCATGCTCCTTGTCCCCTCTCTCAGTGCTCCTTGTCCCCTGTCCGCAGTGCTCCATTAACTGGGGTTTCCTGGCCTTGCCGTCCCACATGGTGGCAGAGGGGACCTGTGGTCCTTGTCCCCTCACAGGAGGGCAGTAGCCTCCCCCACAGTGCTTTCTGTCAACTTACGAACTCAGTGCAGCCCCAGAGAGGAGGAAACACTTGAGCTAAAGAAGTAGGATTTTATAATTAAAAAAACTTTTTTTAAAACTTATTTCCACATCCACCCTGGGTCTCGAACTCACAACCCTGAAGTCAAGAGTCACACGCTCCTCCGACTGAGCCAGCTGGGCGCCCTGAAGAAGTAGGATTTTAAGGAGACGTTTCTGGGGCTTTTTTTTGATTTTTTTTTTTTTTTTGAGAGAGAGAGAGAGAGAGAGACAGAGTATGAGCAGGGGACGGGCAGAGAGAGGGAGACACGGAACCAAAGCAGGCTCCAGGCTTCAGGCTCCAGGCTCCGAGCTGTCAGCACAGAGCCCGACCCAGGGCTCGAATCCACAGACCACAAGATCATGACCTGAGCCGAAGTTGGCCGCTCAACTGACCGAGACCCCCAGGCGCCCCTTGAGAAGTTTCTGACCGTAGCCCCCCTGCCCGATCAGGAGCTGTGAAGTGAGAGAGACTCACTGTTTGCAGGTGAACTGACCAGCGGCACGCTTTCCAGGTGCTGGCAGAACATGGAAAGCTTCAGTCGGGGGTAAAAGGCAATTAATTGCTCACAGCAGTAACAGCACTGGCCTTTTCATTTTCTTTCTCGTTTTCACTGCATTAACCTTTCTTTTTATTTTTTATTTTATTTTGTTGTCTTTAATTTTTTATTTTTTTTAATTTACATCTAAATTAGCATAGAGTGCAACAATGTTTTCAGGAGTAGATTCCTTAATTCTCCTTACCCATTTAGCCCATCCCCCCTCCCACCACCCCTCCCGTAACCCTCAGTTTGATCTCCATATTTATGAGTCTCTTCTGTTTTGTCCCCCTCCCTGTTTTTATATTATTTTTGTTTCCCTTCCCTTATGTTGCTTTGTTTTGTCTCTTAAAGTCCTCATATGAGTGAAATCATAGGATTTTTGTCTTTCTCTGACTAATTTCACTTAGCATCATAGCCTCCAGTTCCATCCACGTAGTTGCAAATGGCAGATTTCGTTCTTTTTGATTGCCGAGTAAGACTCCCTTGTATATATAGACCACATCTTCTTTATCCACTCATCCATCGAGGGACATTTGGGCCCTTTCCATCCTTTGGCTGTTGTCGACAGTGCTGCTGTAAACGTGGGGGTGCACGTGTCCCTTCGAAACAGCCCACCTGTATCCCGTGGAGAAATGCCTAGCAGGGCAATTGCTGGGTCGTGGGGTAGTTCTATTTTTAGTTGTTTTTTTTTGAGGAACCTCCATCCTGTTTTCGGGAGTGGCTGCACCAGCTTGCATTCCCAAATTAACCTTTCTTTTTAAAACTGAGATCTACCTCACGTCCATAGAAGCCACTGCTTAAGATGTACAATTCAGGGGGCACCTGGGTGACTCCGTCAGTTAAGCGTCCGTCTCTTGATTTTGGTTCAGATCATGATCTCAGGGTCATGGGATCGAGCCCCGCGTTGGGCTCTCTGCTGACCACGTGGAGTTTGCTTCGGATTCTCTGTCTCTCAAAATAAATGACCCTTAAAAAAATGGACAATTCAGTGGTTTCGAGTATATTCACAAGGATGTGCAACCGGTACCACTAATTCCAGGAAATTTTCGTCACCTCAAACCCTGGGGCCATTAGCAGGCCTCCCCCCCCTTCCTTCTCTTCCCCGCCTCTGGCAGCCGCTAATGTCCGTCCCGTGTGGATTCACCTGTCCCAGAATTGCCTGTAAGTGAAATCCGACAACACGTGGCCTTCTCTGTTTTCTTTCCCTTAGTGTGATGTTCTCAGGGCTCGTCCGCGTCCCCGCGTCTCAGGGCTTGGTTCCTTTTTATGGCCGAATGATACTCCGGGGGCGTGTTACGGTGTGTCCGTTCACCGTTTGGTGGACGTTTGCGTTACTGGCATTTTTTTGGCTGTCACGAATCACGCCGTGAGCGTCGGTGTGCAGGCGTGTGTGTGCACACGTCCCGGCTGTCCTGGGCGTGCGCCTGGGTCACGTGACAACTCCAGGCCACGCGGTCTCCGGCGGCTGCCCTGCCTTACGCTCTACACCCGCAGTGTGGACGGCTCCCGTCCTCCCGGTTCCTCGCCAAGATCTCTCGTCTGTCTTCCGATTCCAGCCACCTAGTGGGGAAGAAGTGGCAGCTCGTTAGGGTTGCCTCCGGCATTTCCTTAATAACTAAGGAGCATCTCTCCGTGTGCTTACTGGCTGTCTGCGAATCTTCTTTGGACGAATATCTGCTTGGATTCTTTGTCCACGTTTGACCTGGCTCATCTGTCTTCTTGTCACTGACTTGCAAGAGTTTTTGTACATTCTGGACACAAATTTCTGCAAATACTCCTGGCAGGTCACGGTCTGTAGCGCCCTTTGGGACACAGGAGTGTTTAATTTTGGTGAATTCCAATGTTTTATAAAGTTTATTTAGAGAGCACATGTGCACGTGTGAGCCAGGGAGAAGCAGAGAGAGGGGGAGAGGGAGAATCCCAAGCAGGCTCCGCGCCGTCAGCACAGAGCCTGACACGGGGCTCGATCCCACAGACTGCGAGGTCGTGACCGGAGCCCAAGTCCAGAGTCCAACATTTAACCGACTGAACCACCCAGGTGCCCTTGAGGGATTCTGATTTCTTCTTCCTCGTTTGCTCATGCTTTAGGCATCCTATCTAAGAATCCGTTGCCTTATCCAAGATCAGCAAGATTTATACTTCTGTCTTCTTTTTTTTTTATTTTTTTTTTAAACGTTTATTTATTTTTGAGACAGAGAGAGACAGAGCACGGACGGGGGAGGGTCAGACAGGGAGACACAGAATCTGAAACAGGCTCCAGGCTCCGAGCTGTCGGCGCAGAGCCCAATGCGGGGCTCGAACTCACAGACCGCGAGATCGTGACCTGAGCCGAAGTCGGCCGCCTAACTGACTGAGCCACCCAGGCGCCCCACTTCTGTCTTCTTCTAAGAGTTTTATAGTTTGAGTTGTTACATTCAGGTCTGTGATCTTTTTGAACGTGTTCTTGTTGTGTGAGGTAGGGGTCAGCCTCTTTCTTCACGTGGACATCCGGCTGTCCCCATCTTTGTCCGTTGAATCATCGTGGCACGCTGGTTAAAACTCCGTTGATTTCTGGGCCGTGGCTCTCCCGCATCGATCACGACGTCTGTCTTTGTGCCATCGCTGCGTCTGCCAACTCCAGCCTCATCGTGAGCGTTGAAATCCATCACCCGCTTGCTCTGTTAACCGCTGGTGTGCTTTCTACTTTCAAACTTTTTTAAGTTTATCTTGAGAGAGAGACAGCACAAGCAGGGGAGGGGCAGAGGGAAGGAGGGCAAGAGTCCCAAGCAGGCTCCGCGCTATGAGCACAGAGCCCCACGTGGGGCTCAAACCCGTGAGCTGGGCGATCGTGACCGGAGCCAGGGTCGGACACTCGACCGACTGAGCCACCCAGGCGCCCCGTACCCTCCCTTCACTAGTTTTCTGAGTTTCTTCCTGAGAATACAGGTCACCTACACGATGCCAGGTGGACTAAAAACCTTCAAGTGCTGCTGTTTCCTACGTGGTTCGCTCTGAAATGCCACTCTCCAGAGAGGAACCAAGCCCTTCTCACGGAAGCTTCTAGGCCTGAGCTGCTATGCCAGGCAACTAGAGAGCTTTGGGCTTCGGTGGAAAGGACAGGGAGGTTGTATTAGGGGCGGGGTGCTTGCTCCCTGGGGCTGTATGGCAGCGTGTTTGCACATGAAGCGGCGTGGTGTTTGAGGCCTGGTGGCAGGAGGGTGCACGTGAACGTGGGCCGTCGCGAGAATCGCTGAAGTTGAGGTGGTAACTAGGGTTTGTCACACACGGGTTTGTCCCGTACGTGTTTGAAAGTTTCCAAATAAAGTCAGGAGACACACAATCTAGCACAGGGGAGGCCCCGCGGGCTAAAGATGGGACACTTTGAACACCAGAACTACAAATGACTGCATTTGGTTGAAACTCACCGATGGCAGGGCCGCGGGGTGGCTCAGTCAGTCGAGCAGCCAACTCTCGATTCCAGCTGAGGTGAGGATCTCACGTTTCATGAGATCGAGCCCCGTGTTGGGCACAGAGCCTGCTTGGGATTCTCTCTCCCCCTCTCTCTGCCTTTCTCTCAAATAACATTAAAAAAAAAAAAAAAAAAAAAAAGAACTACAACTCCCTGATGGTAGCAAAGCAATCATTTGTAATGACAGCTAAAGAAAGGAGAAGGAAATAAAATTCACTGGACAAAATTGAAAGTGGGAAGACAATAATTCGTTAACATAAAACTTGGTCGTTAAAGGGAATGAATAAGTACTCTGCTTTTCCAGCACAGTTGCTGTTTTTTTTTTTTTTTTTTTTTTAACGTTTATTTGTTTTTGAGACAGAGAGAGACAGAGCATGAACGGGGGAGGGACAGAGAGAGAGGGAGACACAGAATTGGAAGCAGGCTCCAGGCTCTGAGCCATCAGCCCAGAGCCCGACGCGGGGCTCGAACTCACGGACCGCGAGATCGTGACCTGAGCTGAAGTTGGAGGCTTAACCGACTGAGCCACCCAGGCGCCCCTACAGTTGCTGTTTTAAGCCACACTCCAGCTTGTAGGTGCAGAAGAAACCATGGGAGTAGAGATCATTTTGTAAGCCATGATAAAATGCCTGTTTCAGACTAGCGAACTCCTTGGATAAGGTATTTAGAATAATTCTTTGTTAATGTTTACTTATTTTTGAGACAGAGAGGGACTGAGCGTGAGCAGGGGAGGGGCAGAGAGAGAGGGAGACACAGAATCCGAAGCGGGTTCCAGGCTCCGAGCTGTCGGCACAGAGCCCGACACGGGGCTCGGGCTCATGAACGTCAAGATCATGACCTGAGCTGATGTCAGGGGCTCGACCGGCTGAGCCACCCAGGCGCCCCTGCTTGGGTCAGATGTTGATGGCCGTTTTATGATGGAGGGAGCAGGCCATCACCACCTACACTTGCTGATTACTTCAGCATCGCTGAAAGTGAGACGACCGGATGTAAGCTCCCTTCAATGTTGTTGAAGATCACACCATCTCTAAAGTATCCTAGCCAAGAATAGCCCGTATCTAAAACTCAGGTGTGAATTTCCGGTCTGAAGGAGAGACGGGGTTCGTGCGGCCCCTGCCACAGCACCCCTGTCTCAGGACGGCCGTCCTGCCTCCGGACACAGGGGCGTGGGGGGCTGAGAGGTCTGGTGCAGACCTTTGTGGAACTAAGAGAAATGACAACGAGTAGACGTTTGGACAAGACCACGAAAAGGTATTTCTGAAACACTTGGTGAAATTTGCCCGTTATTTGATAGTAAAAAGTTATCCTTAATTTTTTTAGTTTGATAACGGCATTCTATTTACATAAGAAAATGCCCCTTTTTGAGATGCACACACACTGTTCGGGGGAGAGGATGTGAAACTTCGGCAAGTGGGGGGGCGGGTGGGGGAAACCATTCCGGCAAGATGTCGATGGTTCTTGAGACGTGGGGAGGGGCTCGTGGGGGCTCATCGTGCTCTCTTTCTCCGTGTCCGTGGAATGTTTTGTCACGAAGAGTTCGGCATCCGCAGAATCCGAACACTGTCATGCCCCCCGCTGCCTCACCCTGTCCCACGTCACCATCATCCCACCTGGGTCGCCACGGCCTCCTCGTGTTTCTCTTCTGCCCTGATCCCCACAGCCGCGGCGACCCCGTGTCGGGAGGTGGGTCCTAGGTCTTTACTCCGCTGCCTCCCTCTTGTTAGGAAGAGCCGAGCCCCCTGGGCCCCCGCCTGAGCCGTCCCCTGCAGCCCTGAGCCCGCGCCTCCTTCCCATCCCTTGCTCCGTGTCAGCCTCTCTGGCCTCCTTGCCCCAGGGCCTTTGCACTTGCTGCCGCCCCCTTCCCCACTTGACCATGCTCTTTACGCTCTTTGTTCAGTTGTCAGTCTCTCAAAGGGCCTGCCTGGCCACACTGCCGAGCCCTCCGTCCCTTCCCTCCTGTCCCCTCTCTGACTTTGTGTGTTTCACTTACAGAGTCACCAGGCGCGCTACTCACTCGTCCTGTTGATTGTCTCCCCCAGAGAAGAGAAGCCCCAGGAGAGAGGGGTTTGTGCGCTCTGTTCACGGCACCTGAAGTGTTGGGCGAGGCGGAGGGTGTTAGGTATCAGTGTGGGGACAGCAGGCACCAGTGTGCCTCCGCCTGCTGTCCAGGGAGCAGGTGAATAGAGGCAGGCGAGAGGAGTGATGTGTCCAAGGCCTTGAGAAGCTGGGAGAGGCGGGGTCCAGAGCAAGGATAGGTCTTCCCGGTGGGGGTGCATCCCGGGGTGCAGGGAGGTGACCGATGTGGGGCTGGCCGCGTGCAGAGTTCCCTTCTGATTCATCTCTGTTTCCAGTGAAATCGGAACCCGGGTGGCCAGCTGGGCGGGAGCAGCAGAGCCCGGGAGGGTCCCGGCGGTGCAGGGCGCGGGCTGGGAAGGCATCTGGGGGCGGCGTGGCCACTGGCGAGGCGGGACACAGGCTGTGGGGACGCTGGCAGTCCCTCGTCTGTGTGTGTCTGTGGCTTTTATCCCCTGATACACTCATAACCACATGTCTGTGTCCACACACACACACACCTAGCTTGTACGGGACACAATTGCTGGTGTTACCAAACACGTCTGTTTGGTTTTGCATGGTTCAAACTAGTATTTTCCCAGTTTTTTTCTGCTGTCACCAGAGCTTCAGGGAACTGGCTTGAATGTGTCCACGTGCACACATGTGAGTGTCTCCAGGACGCGTGCCGGGTGTGGGATCAGGGCCACTCGGTCCACACGCCCCCAGCGGCCTCAGCAGCTCCTCCGTTGTCTGGCTGCGTTCTGATGGCGTGGACGGACTTCCCGTGAAGGTCACGGCATAACCTTCCACCTGTTTGGTGTGAAGTCGGTGGTCCGTAAATGCTGGGGCCAGACTTAGTAGCAGACTGGAGATCCCTTCAGTGGTATTTTTGGTAGTGATTGATTGAAAGGACTATATCGTTAAGCGAAATAGGTTACGAAGCGGAAAGTACGTCTATTTGAAACTTCGTTTTGTATTTTCTATATTTCTGTAATAAACATTCAGTGCTTTTATAACAAAAAAATCTTATTTTTAAATAACTTTTTATGTTGACTTATTTATTTTGAGAGAGAGAGTGCATGAGAGCCTGAGCATGGGGCGGGGCGGGGGGCAGCGATGGGGGGTGGAGAGAGAATCCCAAGCAGGTTCCGCACGGTCAGCACAGAGCCTGACTCGGGGCTCGAACTCCTGAACCGTGAGATCGTGACCTGAGGTCAAGAGTCGGATGCTTAACCGACTGAGCCACCCTGGCGCCCCGTAACTAAAAAATTCTAATAAGTTGTTTTCATTATTTAAAATGAGGTGCAAAAGATTGCGTAGGAGACAGGAGGCAATTTTAGCTCCAGTGTCCCGAGGCTCCTGTCAAGTCTATACTAGAAATTTTTTTTAAATAAAGTACGGGACCGAAAAAATATCTTATCATTGGGGCCTGCCTTCAGATTCTAGGAGTTCTAATGACCAAGAGTTGCCATCCGCAGCACCTACAGATGGGCGACCTTGGTGATGACACTGGCCGAAGTTCGCAGGTGGAAAGACGGTGGGGTCAGAGGGCGTGTGCAGTGGGGGTGGTTCCTCTCTCCTCCCACCCTCAAGCACACTTCCTGGAAACCGGTGTTTCTGAATCTGCACGATCCCGTGGAACAGTAGTGTTTGACCTCGGCTAGTGTTAAAATCCCCTGGGGAGCTCTTAAAAAACACTGATGCTGTAAGACCAGCCCCAGAGATTCTCGCTCTGTCCCTCTGGGACGGGCCAGGCATTGCATCGGTGGTTTAAAAAGGAAAGAAAAAGCGACTCTCGGCTGAACGCATGATCAGAGTGAGAGCCAAGGCTTCACGACGCGGGCTGCCCGGCTCTTTCCGTAAGGGGTCAGAGGTCAGATGGTGGCCGCTCTGTGCTCTGCCGGCACATCCTCTCCTCTGCCGCGTGGAAGCGGCTGTAAGTGCGGGAACGCGTGCGGCTCTGTTCCAATAAGACTTCAGTTACAGAAAGCTGGTGGGTCGGATTTGGCTCAAGGCTGTGGTTTCCTGACACTTGCTGTAGAAGATGTAAAAATGTTAGTTTCCTATTTCACTCACTAATGGTAAAATCTGAAGAGAAGAACGCTGTGGTTTTGTAGGATACAATGAAAAGAGCGTAGGATTTGGAGTTAGAAGCCCTGGGTTCAAATTCTGCTCTAAATTTGCTGTGTGGCCTCAGGGAAGTCACTTATCCTCTCCAGTCCTTGTGCTTCAGAGAAAGGACAGTAATAACGTACCGTGCAGCAGGATTGTAAAGTCGAGTGCGATAAGGTACGTGAACACGTTTCACACGTTGTAAATGCTGGGCACACGTGCTTGGTGCTCCTCATCTTATAAATTCGTGTGTAATAAACGTTAAATATTTAAAACTGAAGCAAATGAGAAACGTTGAATTTAAATGTAATATAAGCGTGCAGACTGAGAAAAATTAGTTTTAGATTATGTGTTTCTCTTTCTTAAGGCAGCAGAGTGATTTTAGGTGGGTAAGAGCTGCTTTTAAAAGAAGGTGGTTGATGGGGCGTCTGGGTGGCTCAGTCGGTGAAGCATCCGACTTGGGCTCAGGTCATGATCTCGCGGTTTGTGAGTTCGAGCCCCGCGTCGGGCTCTGTGCTGACAGCTCGGAGCCTGGAGCCTGCTTCTGATTCTGTGTCTCCCTCTCTCTCTGCCCCTCCTCTGCTCGTGCTCTGTCTCCCTCTGTCTGTCAAGAATAAATAAATAGGGGCGCCTGGGTGGCTCAGTCAGTTGAGCCTCTGACTTCAGCTCAGGCCATGATCTTGCACTCTGTGAGTTCAAGCCCCATGTCGGGCTCTGTGCTGACAGCTCAGAGCCTGGAGCCTGCTTCAGATTCTGTGTCTCTCTGCCTCTCGTTCTCTCTCTCTCTCTCTCTCTATCAAAAATAAATAAACCTTAAAGAAAAAAAAGAATAAATGCAAAAAAAAATTTAAAGAAAAACACTAAAAATAGAAATACCATGGGATGCCTGGGTGGCTCAGTCAGTTAAGTGTCTGACTTCGGCTCAGGTCATGACCTCACGGTTCGTGGGTTCAAGCCCCCGCGTTGAGCTCTGTGCTGACAGCTTGGAGTCTGGATCCCGCTTCGGATTCTGTGTCTCCCCTCTCTCTGCCCTTCCCCCACTCATGCTCTCTCTCTCAAAAATAAATAAACATTAAAAATAAAATAAAAAGATGGTATAAATATACGTTTTTCCAAAATGAAATTTTGTAGGGAAAGATTGATCTTCATCATGGTGAGGAGATGGGTACCGGGCGGGTCGGAAGCTACAGGAGGTGGAAGTGGAGGGCGCTGGTCAGAGTGGAGAGGAGGTCCGGGAAAAGCCAAACCAGGGGCGGCAGAGCACCCCGGCCTTGGGGAAGAAGGGCCAGACCAGAGGGGGCAGGAAGGGGCAGGAGGGGCCCGGGGGCCCTGGGGACGGAGGCCAGGCCACATCTGGTGCAGTGGGGTGGGGGGGCCTGGCCCAGAAGCAGCCTCCTCTTCCCCTGCGCTGCCTGTGTGTGTCCCCGCTGGGCCCTGAGGCCCAGGTGCCGGGCCGCCTGTGCGGCATCACTCGGCGTAAGGCTCGCGTGTGTGCGGGACACAGACGAGACCGGACCGCGGTGGCCTTGCTGCCTAGAGATGAGAGGGACCTAGCCTGCGTTCCTCATCCGTTCAAAAGCCACTTCCTCCTGGGAGCCTGTCTGGACCACCTCCTTTCCCTCCAGTTCTGGGTCTGACCCATTGCCCTGCGGTGGCCTCTGACCCTGTCCCGCCTGCGGCCCCCTGGGCGCTGAGCTCCAGCCGAAGGCCAGGCTCGTGTCTGGACCCCCAGCACCTTGCACAGAGCCTGCGCCCTGCACGGTTTTGTTGTGTGTGCGTTCAGGTGATGGCAGATCAGCCGGCGGGCGACCTGAGACCTGGGGAACTGGTTGTGAGATTTGTCGTTTCCTCCTTCCTCCCTGTGGCGGCGGGAGGCTCGGTCCCTGCGGAAGGGGAGGCAGAGCAAAGTGCCTGTGTCCTCATGAGAGGCACCTCTCGGAAGCCTGGGCCACGACCGCGCTTCTGTTTTGTTGGACAGAACTGTAACTCCTGGCCTTAAGTCGAGGAGGCTGGAAAACGTGGCTTTAAAATCGGGCACGCGGTTGGGGAACCCGAGGCCTGTGTGCAGGGCAGGGGCGAGTGGGGCGGGGCGGCCGGAGGTGGGAGCAGACGGTGGGTGGGAAGCCGCACAGGAGGACTTCAAACTACGAGTCTCCCTTTCTCCCGAAGCCTGGCCCCGTGGGTTGTCCCTGTGTCACGCCCCTGCTCGCTGGCGACTTCGGCATCTGGCTCACTGTCGCCCTCTCCTGTGGTCACTCAAATTCGGCGTCTGTGTGGATGACCCGTCCTCCAGCCCCTCATTTCCTAGACCACTGCCCCCTTTACAGTCCTGCCCTCCCCTGGCTGTGGCTCAGCCCGGTGCCCCCCCGCCCCCCCCCCCCGTGCTTTCCTTCTGCAGGAGTGGTTCTCAGACTTGAACAGCAGGAGACACAGCCTAGGGCTGGGTGTGGGCCACAGAGATTCGGGCCCTGTGTCCAGGCCTGAGGCCCTGCCCCAGTGCCAGGTGGGCCCGCATTTGGAGAGGCCAGGGCTCTACACCCCCAGTCCAGCGATGGGGCACGTCAGGCCCTGGATCCGCTACCCCCACTGCTCCTTCCCTGTTCGACACTCTCCACCCTTCACTCCCTTCGTGGCTTGGATGCCTTAGTTCAAAGGCCCTTACCTCCTTTAACCCCCTGGGGCTGATCCTGCAGACCCCACTCCCAGCTGAACCTGGCTCTCTTGCTCTTCTAGATGGACCTGGCTTGGCCTCGGAGGGTCTCAGGGGAGGGTCTCAGGGGAGGGTCTCAGGGGAGGGTCTCAGGGGAGGGTCTCAGGATGCTCACCGAGGTCTCCCTGCTCTGGTTCTGTTGGAGCTGATCGTGTCCCTGTCCGGGCTCCCTGTCCCCTCCCGACAGCGCCCTCCCCTGCGGGACCTCTCCGGACCTGCAGCTCAGGGCTCAGGGCCTGAGGGGGGCCCCTACGCGTCTGGGGCTTTTCTGGGGCTCCTTCCTGTCCGGTACCCCGTCCCACGATTCCTGGCACCCACGCTCCTACCTGTGTTTCTTCTGCCCAGAGAGACGCCCACTAACTGCCCTCTCTGCTTCCCTTTTCCATGCTTTTCCACGCTTGCCCCGGGCAGCAGGCCGGAGCAAAGGTGGTGCCCACCTAGCACACTTTCCTTCCCTCGGACAGACTGCCCTCTTCTGCCCACAACTGCCAGCGTGGGCCAGAGACGGTCAGTTCCTATATTCTGTCCAAGTCTGGAGTTGTTTGGGTGGAACAGTGAGGCCTGTCACGCTAGAGTCGGGCACCAGGAACGAGTGTCACGGGCTGGCCTGGCTTCCGTGGGGATGACGTGGTTTCCCAGGACCACTCCAGCTACCTCGACATTAGAAATAAGTAATCAAAAGAGGAGCGCAAATATCTGTACATTTGGAAATTTAGAGAAAACGTCCCCAAGTCGACAGCACGAGTCACAGAAGAAATCCTAACAGAAATTTAAAAATACTTAGAGCTGAACAGGAATACTTAGCATCAGAAGTTGCGGGATGCGGTCAAGCAGGACATGCCCAGCACTGAGCGCTTCGTGCCGAAAGAAGGCAGGTTGAAAATTCAGAAGCCAGGAGTTGATTGGAGAAGCAGATAAAAAGGAAGTAAACCCGAATAGGGAGCAGACAAAAATTTTAAAAACGTTTGTTTTTAATTTAAAAATTTGTAAACAAAGCTGTAGTTTTATGCCAGTCGTAGCCCCATAAAACCAGGGGTGGGGGGTGGGGGACATAAAAACCAAGCTGCAGTAGGGGTATCAGTAAAGCCAAGATGTAATTCTTTAAAGAAATGAGTGAAATATATAAAAAAAATAGCATGATTAATCGAGAAAAGAGGAGAAGGTCAATAAGTTAGTGATGAAAAAGAGATCATAACTATAGATCCAGCAGGAACTAAAATGTAAGATGCTGTAATTTCAAAACTTAGAATAGACATACTTCTTTAAAATTTTTTTTTAATGTGTTATTTATTTTAGAGAGAGAGAGAGAGAGGGAGAGGAACAGAGAGAGAGGGAGACACTGAATCCGAAGCAGGCTCCAGGCTCCGAGCTGTCAGCACAGAGCCCGACACGGGGCTCGAACTCATGGACCGTGAGATCATGACCTGAGCCGAAGTCAGACGCTCAACCAACTGAGCCCCCCAGGCACCCCAGAAATAGACATACTTCTGAAAGTACCATTTTTTTAAAATTTTTTTTAGTGTTTATTTATTTTTGAGACAGAGACAGAGCATGAACGAGGGAGGGTCAGAGAGAGAGGGAGACACAGAATCTGAAACAGGCTCCAGGCTCCGAGCTGTCAGCACAGAGCCCGACGCGGGGCTCGAACTCACGGACCGTGAGATCATGACCTGAGCTGAAGTCGGACGCTTAACCGACTGAGCCCCCCAGGCGCCCCTGAAGCTACCGTTTTTAAAACGAACAGAAGAACCCTGATGGTCCTATAACTGCAAAGTAGTTGAATCCTACCTAGTTTATTGTCTTCTCACAAAGAAAACTCCAGGTCAGTTGTTTTACGGGCACATTTACCAAATTTTCAAGGGATAGGAAATTCCAGTATTACAAAACTTCTTCCAGAGAATAAAATAGAGACACTCCCCGACTCATTCTGTGAGGCCAGTATGATAACCCTGAAACCAGACCAGACAGGATAGCATCGGAAAGAAAAATTGTCGGCAAGTTTCACTCGCGAATACACAGGCAACGTCTCTCAACACATCATTGGCCAAACGATCACAGTCAGAATTGGCTAATGAAGGTAGTATATCATGACAAGTGGTCTCCCCCCCCCCCCAAATGCAGAAGTAGTTTACTATTAAGGAAACCATAAATGTTTTTCGCTAACAGATGGAAGAATGACAGCTATGGGAGGGGGAGGGGGAGAGAGAGGGAGAGAGAATCCCAAGCCGGCCCCGCGCTGACAACACAGCTCGACGCGGGGCTCAGACTCACGAACAGCGAGATCGTGACCTGAGTCAGAGTCGGAAGCTAACCGACTAAGCCACCTAGGTGCCCCTGAACTTTACTGAGAGTCTTCTTTCAAAAAGAAGTTTATTTTTATTTATTTTGAGGGGGGAGGGGCAGAGAGAGAGAGAGAGAGAGAGAGAGAGAATCCCAGGCAGCCCTCCGCACTGTCAGCACAGAGCCCATGACCCGTGAGATCATGACCTGAGCTGAAATCAAGAGTCTGACGCTTGACCGATGGGGCCCGCCAGGCGCCCCTGCTGAAAGTCTTTCTAAGGAAGACTTAAATCAGCAAAGCTGATTCCTTCCTAGTCTGTGGCTAGGAAGGTGCCGTAAGAGTTACTTCACAGAGTCACTGTCCCCAAACTACCTCTGGCTTCTGTAGAATTCCAATAAAAGTTCCCACAGGGTTTTCTCAGGAATGGGACAGGCTGGCTCCACGATTTGTACGGAAGAGCAAAAGCCCAGAGTATTTCGGACCCTTCTTCCTGCAGAGGAAGGTGGGAGGCCTTGTGCTGCCAGCAGGTGCGGTGTCGGCCCGAGTACACGGTGTGACCAATACCAGACAACAGAGAGCCCCAGAAAGAGGCTCAGGGGAATGCAGCAGCTGTCCGTCTTCCTGTAGCTGGGGGTCTGAGGCGAAAGGGTGAACGTGCCCGTTACGGATCGGGCACGATTGCGTATTCAAGTGGAAGGACGTGACACTACATCCTGCTCTCCCTCCTGCACAAGAGTAGGCATTACGGGGGCGCCTGGGTGGCGCAGTCGGTTAAGCGTCCGACTTCAGCCAGGTCACGATCTCGCGGTCCGTGAGTTCGAGCCCCGCGTCAGGCTCTGGGCTGATGGCTCGGAGCCTGGAGCCTGTTTCCGATTCTGTGTCTCCCTCTCTCTCTGCCCCTCCCCCGTTCATGCTCTGTCTCTCTCTGTCCCAAAAATAAATAAAAAATGTTGAAAAAAAAAAAATTAAAAAAAAAAAAAAGAGTAGGCACTACGTTGACTAGGGTTAGTATGAAAGACAAAACTTTAAAACCTTTACCAAAAAAATGTACAAGAATCTCTATGGCCTCAGAGTAGGATAAGATTCGTTAAGAGGTAGAGGTCAGTGAAAAAGAAAAGATGCACGAATTGAGGTTAAGAGCTCATCTTTTGAAAGATAACGTAAAGGAAGATAAATCCAAGCCAAAACCTGGGAGAACCCACTGCGGTAATACAACCAGCGAGGGATCGGGAGCGAGATCCGCACCCTTGGGCGCCCGGCTTTGTCCTGTTGGTGAGCGAGGAAGGCTTTTTTCCTTCTCAGTTTTACTTTTCGTTTGAGGTCATTGGAGATGCGCACGCAGTTTAAGAAACAGTACACAGAGTGGGGCGCCTGGGTGGCTCGGTCGGTTGCGCGTCCGACTTCGGCTCAGGTCGTGATCTCGCGGTCCGTGAGTTCGAGCCCCGCGTCGGGCTCTGTGCTGACCGCTCAGAGCCTGGAGCCTGCTTCGGATTCTGTGTCTCCCTCTCTCTCTGCCCCTCCCCTGTTCATGCTCTGTCTCTCTCTGTCTCAAAATTAAATAAACTTAAAAAAAAAAAAAAAAAAAAGAAACAGTACACAGAGGCCCAGTGTGCTGTTCACCCAGTTTCTCCCAATGGTAACATCTTTTGAAACAGTGTTGCAACCAGGGCGCTGACATTGATACAGTCAAGGTACCAGCATCTCTGCCGCCGCAGGGCCACCTCCTGTTGCCTTTTTATAGACACGCCCACTTCCGCTCCCATCCCCGCCCCCGCCCCCCAACCCCTGACAACTCTGTTTGTACAATTTCAGGACTTCAAGGAGGTTGTAGAAACGGGGCCCCTGCTTGGCTCAGTCAGTTGAGCATCCGTCTGACTGTTGATTTCAGCTCAGGTCACGGTCTCACACTTTGTGAGATCGAGCCTCGAGTCCGGCTCTGCGCTGACGCCACGGAGCTTGTCTGGGATTCTCTCTCTCCCCCTCTTCCCCTCTCCCCCTTCCTCGACTGTGCCTGCAGGTGTACATTCTCTCTGTGTCTCAAGATAAATAAATAAACTGAAGGAAATGGATTGTGGGCTTTAAAAAATGTAAAATAATGTAACTTCTAAAAAATGCTTATTTTTAGAGAGGGCACAAGTGAGCAGAGAGAGGGGCAGAGAGAGAGGGAGAAAGGATCCCAAGCAGTCCCCATGCTCAGCACAGAGCCTGACATGGGGACTGATCCCATGAACCAGGAGATGGTGACCCGAGCGGAAATCAAGAGTCAGATGCTCAACCGACTGAGCCACCCAGGTGCCCCTAAAATAATAATAATAATAATAATAATAATAAATATATATATATATAATATATATATATATATTTTTTTTTTCAGCAAAAAATCTTTGGGATCTAGGGCTGGCCAAAAACCTCTTAGTCGTGAGAATAAAATCACCATTCGTAAATGGAAAAACAGGAAAAAATTGATAAATTGGACTTTATTTAAATTAAAAACTTTAGTCTATAAAAATAACCCTGTGAAGAGGATGAAAAGCTACAGAGTGGGAGAAAAATATTTGCAAACGACATCTCCAACAAAGAACTAAAATATATAAAGAACTCTCAAAACTCAACAACAAAAAACCCAAACAATCCAATTAGAAAATGGGCAAAAGAAATGATGAGCTCTACACTTCCCGGCCTGGGGCTCGAACTCACAAACGGCGAGGTCACTACCTGAGCGGAAAGCAAGAGCCGGACGCCTATGGGACCCACCCAGGTGCCCCAAGCCCACAACCCATTTTGAGTTAATTTTTGGATAAGCTGTGAAACTTAGGGTGACTTCGCTCCTTCCTTCCTCTCTTCCTCTTTTTCTTCTCTCTTTTCTGTTTCTTGGCCTATCGATGTCCAACTGCTGTAGCACCATTTGTTGAAAAGACCGTTTTCTCCACTGAATTGCCTTTGCAGCTTTATCACGGATCAGTGGGGGCATATCTGTGTGGCTTTGCTTCTGGATTCTCAGTTTCTTGCGCTGATACGGGGACCTCTGCCTACGCTAGGGTCACACAGCCTCGGCTACTGTGGCTGCCTACGAAGTATGGAAACTTGGGAGACAGACGCCCCATCCCCACTTGATTCTTTTTCAAAATTGTTTTAGCTGTTCCAGTTCCTTCGCCTGTGCCTATACATTTTAGAATCATCTTGTCTGTGCCTACAAAATTTTGGCCGGGATTCTGATAGGAGTTGCGTTAGACCTGTGTTTGTTTTTCTACGTAGACAATCATATCGTTTGCAAATAGGGCCGGTTTTTTTTTTGTTTTCTTATTGTCCCTTTGTGACCTATATGCCTTCTGTTACTTTTCCGCCTTAGTACCGGCTGGAGTTTCCGGCGCTGTGTTGAATTAGAACAGGGAGTCCGGGAGCCCTTGGCTCAGTCCCTTAGGGTAGGGACCGTTCAGTCTTCCACAATGAAATAAAATGTCATCCATAGCTCTTTTGTTGATGTTCCTTATCAAGTTGAAGAAGTTCTTCTCTATTCTTAATCTTTGACGGTTTTATTTTTATTTATTTTTTTTTTAATTTTTTTAACGTTTATTTATTTTTGAGACAGAGAGAGACTGAGCATGAATGGGGGAGGGGCAGAGAGAGAGGGAGACACAGAATCGGAAGCAGGCTCCAGGCTCTGAGCCATCAGCCCAGAGCCCAACGCGGGGCTCGAACTCACGGACCGCGAGATCATGACCTGAGCCAAAGTCGGCCGCTTAACCGACTGAGCCTCCCAGACGCCCCATCTTTGACAGTTTTAATCACGAATGGGGTTTATATTAGTTTCTTAGACCTGCTATAAAAAAAAAACCAAACATAAACTAGTATTTCTTTTCTCATGACTCTGGAGGCTCCACGTCCCAAATCAAGGTGTCCGTCTAAAACCTGTGGGGGACTCGTCCCCACCTCTTCCTAGCTTCCAGCGATCTGTCCGTGGTCTTCAGTGTTCTTTGCTTACGGGTGGATCATTCAAGTCTTACATCTTCACATGGTCTGTCCTCTGTGTCTGTGTGTCCAGATTTCCTTTTTGCATAAGGACACAGTCGTACTGGATTAGGACCACCCCAGTGACCCTGTTTTAAGTTATACCTCTGTAAAGACCCTGTTTCCAAATAAGGCCACGTTCTGATGTGCTGGCAGTTAGAACTGCAACAGATCCTTTTGGGGGGACATAATTCAACCAACAGCAGATGTTGAATTTTGTCAAATGCTTTTTCTGTATTGGATGATGTGATCATGTGATTTGTCTTCTTTAGCTGGTTGATGTGGTGGATTATAGTGATTGCTTTTTCTTTTTTTCAACATTTTTTAATGTTTTTGAGAGAGAGAGAGAGAGAGAGAGACAGACAGACACAAGCGGGGGAGGGGCAGAGAGAGAGGGAGACAGAATCCGAAGCAGACTCCGGGCTCTGAGCTGTCAGCCCAGCTGACATAGTCGGACGCCCAACCGACTGAACCCCCAGGAGCCCCCAGGAGCCCCAAATTTCTAACGTTTAATACTACTATTAAATTACTTTTTAACACTTTGTTAAGGATTTTTGCATTTTTCATGAAGGATGTTGGTCTGTAGTTGTTTTCATTTTGTTCTCTTTTATTTCGTAGTGTCTCTGGTGTTAGTATTATGGTGATACCAGCTTCATAAAATGAATTGTGAAGTGTTTCCTCCTCTGGGAAGAGACTGTGTAGACCTGATGTTCATTTTTCTTTAATTGTTTGCTAGAATTCTCTAGTGAGACCATCTGGGCTTGGGTATTTCTTTTTTGGAAGGCTTTTAATTACGAGTTCAGTTTCTTTAATCGTTAATTCCAACGATCTGTTTCAGATTGGGTGGGTTGTGACAGTTTGAGTTTTTGAGGAAGGGTAAGTGTTGCCTAAGTTGTCTAACTGCACGCTTGACGTTTTGGCCTGTGGATGTCCCTGCAGAGTTGTTCTCAGCACTCCCTTCATTCACGTCCTTTGGATGTCCTGGGGTCTGTCCTGTTTTGTTCCTGACGTTGGTAATCTGTCCCCTCTTTCTCTTTTTCAGTCTTGCTGGATGTGTATTAATTTTGTCGATCCTTTCAAAGAACTAGTTCCTTGTTTCACTGATTTTTCTCTATTGTTTTTTCTTGATTTCTGCTTTTATGTCAATTACTTCCTTTGTTCTGTGTTCTTTGGGTTTCAAGTGCTTTTCTTCTGTTTTTCCTTTAGGGTCAAAGCTGAGGTGAGTAATTTCTAAGCGTTCTTATTTCCCAATACAGGCTTTTAATGCTATGAATGTCTCTTTAGGTGATGCTTTATCTACATCTCATATCTTGATATTGTTTTTAATTTTAATTTGTGTTTTAATTTCCATTCAGCTCAAAATATTTCTAGTTTTCCTTTCGATTTCTTCATTTTGTGGGTTATTTGGAAGTATGTTAGTTTCCAAGTATTTGGAGATTTCCACATATTTTCTGCTACTGATTTCTGGTTTACTTCTGCTGTGGTTAGATAGCACACTGCATATGACTTGAATTCTCTTAATTGAGACTCACTTCACGGCCCAGGTTATAGCCTTCGTGGCCTATGTTCTGTGGACAATTGAAAAGACGTGTATTCAGCTCTTGGGCACCGTGTCCTGTACCCATCGACTGGATGCTGTTGGTTCATAGTATTGCATTCTTCTCTCTCCTTGCTGACGTTCTGTCAGTTGTTGAGAGAACGGTGTTGAAGTCTACAATTATAATTGTGGTTTTGTGTATTTCTCCTTTCGGTTCGATTAGTTTTCACATCATATATTGTTTGCTGCATATATATTTAGGATTGTGATGTGTTCTTGATGGATTAATCTAGTATCCCTCTCTATGATCTTAGTGATTTTACTCTGAGATGTGTTTTATCTGATATTAAATAGGTATGTCTGCTTTTCTCTGATTGATGTTTACATGATATGTTTTCCTGTCTTTTTATTTTATTATTTTCCTATCTTTTTACTTTAAACCTGACTATATCATTATGTTTAAAGTGAGCGTTTTATAGACATCATATAGTTGGATCATGTTTTTTATTTTTTTATTTTTTTAATTTATTTATTAAAAAAAATTTTTTTTAATGTTTTTATTTATTTTTGAGACAGAGAGAGACAGAGCATGAGCAGGGGAGGGGCAGAGAGAGAGGGAGACACAGAATCTGAAGCAGGCTCCAGGCTCCGAGCTGTCAGCACAGAGCCCGACGCGGGGCTTGAACTCACACACCGTCAGATCATGACCTGAGCCGAAGTCGGACGCTCAACCGACTGAGCCACCCAGGCGCCCCTGGATCATGTTTTTTAATCCACACTGACAGTCTTTGTCTTTAAATTGGTAATTTTTTAGACCATTCACATTTAATGTAATTGATATGTTAGGACTCTAGTCTGCCATTTTATTTATTTTTTCCTGTTTTTTTGTTTCTCTGTTTTCCTGTCATTTAGTTGGACATTTTTTACAGTTCAATTTTGATTTATCTGTAGCATTTTTAAGCGTATCTTAAAACTGAAGATGTGAGGTGCCTGGGTGGCTCAGTCAGTTGAGCGTCCGACTCGATTTCAGCTTAGGTCCAGGATCTCGTGGTTTGTGGGATCGAGCCCCACATTGGGCTCTGTGCTGACTGCACGGAGCCTGCTCAGGATTCTCTCTCTCCCTCTCTCTGCCCCTCCCCTGCTCTCTCTCAAAATAAAAAAATAAACATTAAAAAAACTGAAGATGTTACATTATTTGCACATAACTTATCATAGTCTATGCCTGTTGACATTATTCAAGTGAAGTATAGAAACCTTACTTCCCTTTACTCTCCTCGCTTAAAATATAATTGTCTTAAATATTTCCTCTGTGTTCATTTAGAACCGTCTCAGACAGTGTTATGATTTTTGTTCCAACTGTCAGACATAATTCAGAAAACTCAAGGGAAAGAAAGCCTATTGTATTTACCCATATTTTCCTTACCATGTTCCTTCTTATTTCCTGATGTTTCAAGGCTCCTTCTTTTATCATTTCCTCTGTGTTTGGAGAACTTCCTTTGGCCATTTTTTAAGGGTAGGTCTGCTGGTGACAAATTCTTTGTTTTCCTTCATTTGAGAATGTCTTAATTTCCCCTTCTTTCCTGAAGGATATTTTCACTAAGAATACAGATCTTTTCTTTTAGCATTTGAAAAATAGCATGTCATTTCCTTCTGGCCTCCATGGTTTCTGATGAGAAATCCACTGTCATTCAAATTTTTTTTTCTCTCTTTTTTTTTAGTGTTTATTTTTGACAGAGAGAGAGAGAGGAGGAGGAGGAGGGAGAGAGAAAGAGAGAGAGAGAGAGAGAGAGAAGATCTGAAGCAGACTCCTTGCTGACAGCAGAATGCCTGGTGTGGAGCTTGAATTTATGAACTGTGAGACCGTGACCTGAGCCGAAACCAAGAATCAGATGCTTAACTGACCGAGCCACCCACACACCCCTAAATTCCCCATTTTTTATATCTTTTTTTCCCCTGAGACTTTCTATTTCTTTCATGAGCATTTCTATTTATTCATTCTTTTTAAGGGTATTTGTAATTGTTTGTTGAAGCATTGTATCATGGCTACTTTAAAATGTTTGTCAGGTCCGGGGCGCCTGGGTGGCTCAGTGGGTTGGGTGTCTGGCTTTGGCTCGGGTCATGATCTCACGGTTCGTGGGTTCGAGCCCCATGTCGGGTTCTGTGCTGAAAGCCCAGAGCCTGGAGGCTGCTTCGGATTCTGGGTCTCCCTCTCTCTCTGCCCTTCCCCATCTCACACTCTGTCTCTCTCAGAAATAAATCAACATTAAAAGAAATTTTTTTTAATGTTTGTCAGGTCAACGTGATACTCTATATAGAAAACCCAAAAGTTTCCACCAAAAAACTGCTAGAACTGGGGCACTTGGGTGGCTCAGTTGGTTGTCAGACATTGGCTCAGGTCATGATCTCATGGTTTGTGAGTTCAAGCCCCGCATCAGACTCTGGGCTGACGGCTCAGAGCCTGGAGCCTACTTCAGATTCTGTGTCTGTGTCGCTCTCTGCCCCTCCCTCCCTCGTACTCTGTCTCTCTCAAAAATAAAGAAAGATTAAAAAAATTAGAAAGAAAAAACAACAGCTAGCACTGATCCATGAATTCAGCTAAGTCGCAGGATATAAAATCAACGCACAGAAATCGGTTGTGTTTCGTTACACCAATAATGAAGCAGCAGCGAGAGAAATCAAGGAATCGATCCCATTTACAATTGCACCAAAAACCATGAAATACCTCGGAATAAACCTAACCAAAGAGGTGAAAAATTTATACGCTGAAAACTATAGAGAGCTATGAAAGAAATTGAAGAAGACACAAAAAAATGGAAAAATATTCCATGCTCCTGGATAGGAAGAACAAATATTGTTAAAATGTCGATACTACCCAAAGCAATCTACACGTTCAACGCAATCCCTATCAAAATAACACCAGCATTCTTCGCAGAGCTAGAACAAACAATCTTAAAATTTTGATGGAACTAGAAAAGACCCCAAACAGCCAAAGCAATCCTGAAAAAGAAAACCAAAGCAGGAGGCATCACAATCCCAGACTTCAAGCTGCACTACAAAGCTGTCATCATCAAGACAGTATGGTACCGGCACAAAAACAGACACTCAGATCAATGGAACAGAATAGAGAACCCAGAAATGGACCCACAAACGTATGGCCAACTAATCTTCGACAAAGCAGGAAAGAATAGCCAATGGAATAAAGACGGTCTTTTCAGCAAGTGGTGCTGGGAATACTGGACAACGACATGCAGAAGAATGGAACCTGGGCCACTTCCTTACACCAGACACAAAAATAAACTCAACATGGATGAAAGACCTAAACGTAAGATGGGAAGCCATCAAAATCCTCGAGGAGAAAGCAGGCAAAAACCTATTTGACCTCAGCCGCAGCAACTTCTTACTCAACACGTCTCCGGAGGCAAGGGAAACAAAAGCAAAAATGAACTATCGGGACCTCATCAAAAAGCTTCTGCACAGCAAAGGAAACAATCGGCAAAACTAAAAGGCAACTGACGGAATGGGAGAAGATATTTGCAAATGACATAGCAGATAAAGTATTAGTATCCAAAATCTATAAAGAGCTTATCAAACTCAACACCCAAAAAACAACCCAGTGAAGAAATGGGCAAAAGACCTGAATAGACACTTCTCCAAAGAAGACATCCAGATGGCCAACACATGAAAAAATGCTCAACTTCACTCATCATCAGGGAAACACAAATCAAAACCACAACGAGATGCTACCTCACACCTGTCAGAATGGCTCACATTAACAACTCGGGCAACAACAGATGTTGGTGAGGGTGTGGACTGCTGGTGGGAATGCAAACTGGTGCAGTCGTTCTGGAAAACAGTATGGAGGTTCCTGAAAAAATTAAAAGAACTACCCTACCACCCAGCAATTGCACTACCAGGTATTTATCCAAGGGATACAGGTGGGCTGTTTTGAAGAGACACGTGCACCCCCACGTTTACAGCAGCGCTGTCGACAACAGCCAAAGTATGGAAAGAGCCCAATGTCCATCGATGGATGAATGGATAAAGAAGATGTGGTCTATATATACGATGGAGTATTACTCGAAATCAAAAAGAATGAAATCTTGCCATTTGCAGCGACGTGGATGGAACTGGAGGGTATTGTGCTAAGTGAAACTAGTCAGTCAGAGAAAAGACAAAAATCATATGACTTCACTCATATGAGGACTTTAAGAGACAAAATAGATGGACGTAAGGGAAGGGAAACAAAAATAATATAAAAACAGGGAGGGGGACAAGACCTAAGAGACTCTTAAATACGGAGAACAAACTGAGGGTTGCTGGAGGGGTGGTGGGAGGGGGGAGGGGCTAAATGGGGGAGGGGCATTAAGGAAGACACTTGTTGGGAGGAGCACTGGGGGTTATATGTGGGGGAGGAATCACTGGATGATATTTCTGAAATCATTATTGCACTGTTTGCTAACTAATGTGGATGTAAATTTAAACATATATATATATATGTTTAAAAAATAAATAAAAATAAAAGGTTTGTTGGGTAATTCTAACATCTGTTGATGTTGGTATTGGCAGGTATTGTCTTTTCTCATTGGTTTGAGACTTTTCCGGTTCTTGGTATGACAAGTGAGTTTCAATTGAAACCTGGACATTTTCTTACTATGTTACGAGACTTTAGCTTTTTTTTTTATGTTTATTTATTTTTGAGACAGAGAAAGAGAGCACGCACACAAGCAGGGGAGGGGCAGAGAGAGAAGGAGACACAGGATCTGAAGCAGGCTCCGGGCTCTGAGCTGTCGGCACAGAGCCCGATGCGGGGCTCGAACTCATGAACCGCGAGATCGTGACCTGAGCTAAAGTCAGATGCTGAGCTGACTGAGCCCCCAGGCGCCCCGAGACTTTAGCTTTTGTGCAAACCTTCTGTTTCACCTGGCTTTCTCTGACTCGGCTCCAGCAGGGTGCCCCGTCAATACTGCCGGCTGACGAAGAAATTCAGGTTCCCCTTATGAGGCCCCGTTTACTGTCGTGGGGTTGGGAGGCCTGGCTCTGCACGGGGTCTCCCCTGGTACCCGCTGTAGGTGGCTTGGTCACCACTCAGGAGAGTCCTGACTCTCCAACAGCACTCCTCTGACACTGCCGGTCTTCGGGGCAGGGGCGCCTAGTGCTGTGTGCTGTGGGTGTCCACTTCCCCAGTGGCCGTCACCGGTCCCAGTGGCAGGGGCCCGTGTCATTACTGGCTAGGGGGACAGAGTTCCGCCTGCCCCGTCGGCTTTCTGCAACATAACTGGGTGGGAGCTGTGGGCTCACTTATCCAGGCTGCGCGGGCTCCCTGCTGTCTCTGCTGGGTGCGTGGACTCGGGGCTAGTGTGTGTGTGTGTGTGTGTGTGTGTGTGTGTGTGTGTGTGGCTGGAGTACAACAGTTGTTGTTCGGAAGTTTGCTGCCACGCGAGGCTTCCCCTTTTCTGGTCCCGTCGCGGGAGAGAGCAGGCTTTTGTTGGGGCTTTTCCGGTCTGTGCCTGTTGGCGCTCGTGGGTTCTTTGGCTCTAAGTCTGGGACACGGGAGGCGGGAAGAAAACCCAGGGAATTCATCACCATGTTGTCCTTTGGTCCCAAGGTCAGAGTTGCCTTCTGTCTGTTTTATGTGTAAGGTCCGGTGTTTAGCAGAAGGAATAGGGAAAGGTACATTTATAGCATCTTCCCAGAGTACAAGTTCTAAGAATGGTTTTTACATTTTTAAATGGGAAAAAATTTTTTTGAAGAATGTTATTTTATGACACATGAAAATTATATGAAATTCAAATTTCAGTGTCTACAAAGTTTTATTGGAAAACAGCCTCACCCATTTACACTTTGTCTCCAGTTTTACACAGTAGCAGGGACCACGTTGTCGAAGAGCCTGAAGTATTTACTGTCAGCAAAACGCTTTTCTGGATTAAGATCCAGAACATTTAAAAAGAATTTTTTTAAATGTTTGTTTATTTTTGAGAGAGAGCAGGTGCGAGCGGGGCAGGGGCAGGGAGGGGGACAGAGGATCTGAGCAGGCTCTGTGTTAACAGCAGAGAGCCCGATGTGGGGCTCAAACTCGTGAACCGCACGGGATCACGACCTTGGCTGAAGTTGGACGCTTAACGGACAAAACCACCCAGGTGCCCCAAGAATGTTTTTTAAAAACAAGCAAAAAGAGGGGCACCTGGTGGCCCAGTGGGTGCAGCATCCACTTTTCATTTTGGCTCAGGTCATGATCCCAGGGTCGTGGGATTGAGCCCCGTGTCGGCCTCTGTGCTGAGCGTGGAGCCTGCTTGGGACTCTGTCTCCCTCTGCCCCTCCCCTGCTCTCACTCTCTAAAAAAGAAAAGTCAAAACTGAAGATCGATGAGAAAAGGAAACAACCTGATAGAAGGTTAGGTAAGAGCTGGAAATAGGTGTTTCCTAGACAAGGAGGCGTGAGAGCCGCAGGGGCGCGTCCCCGGGCTGCCGAGCGGCCCTCCCGTCTACTCGCCAGGGACCGCCAGTTCTACGACAGCCCGACTCTCGAGGCTCATCCACCTGCTGCCCAGCGGCCGGGAGGAGCTCTGTCTTGTGCCCGACGAGGGCTCTCCGTGCGTTGAAGGCTTCTGGTCAACTTCCAGTATCCTGAGATGCTGGTCTTTAACAGTTCTGTCAAGTTTTATTACTGCTTTTTGGGAACAGGATGTGTCGATTAAAATCTTTTGTAGTAGGATTGTTTTAGAAAAGAGAAAAGGGACAATTAAAGGCTCAGCCACGGGGGGGGGGGGGGGGTGCTGCACCCCCAGGAGAGTCAGGTCAGCACCTGGGAGGAAGCACTGAGTGTTAGAACAAGATATCCCAGAGGTGAAGGATGTGAGCTCTCAGACTGAAAGCCTCCAGCAAGTACCCATGATAATAAATGGGAAAGTAAGAGCTACACCAAGACATGTTGTGGAAATATTTTAGAATATTGGATAAAGCTTCAGGAAGAGAATCCACATTGGTGGGTGGAGAATTGGGTCGTGTCACTGAATTTTGGAAGAACGTAATGTCCAAACCCAAATCTATTCTTTGGTTTTTTTTAATTTAACTTTTTATTTTTAAAAATTTACATCCAGGGGCGCCTGGGTGGCGCAGTCGGTTAAGCGTCCGACTTCAGCCAGGTCACGATCTCACGGTCCGTGAGTTCGAGCCCCGCGTCAGGCTCTGGGCTGATGGCTCAGAGCCTGGAGCCTGTTTCCGATTCTGTGTCTCCCTCTCTCTCTGTCCCTCCCCCGTTCATGCTCTGTCTCTCTCTGTCCCACAAATAAATAAAAAAAAACGTTGAAAAAAAAAGAAAAAAAAGAAAAAAAAATTTACATCCAAATTAGTTAGCATACGGTGCAACAATGATTTCAGGAGTAGATTCCTTAGCGCCCCTCCCCCATTTAGCCCATCCCCCCTCCCACAGCCCCTCCAGCAACCCTCAGTTTGTTCTCTGTATTTAAGAGTCTCTTCTGTTTCGTCCCCCTCCCTGTTTTTATATTATATTTGTTTCCCTTCCCTTATGTTCCTCTGTTTTGGCTCTTAAAGTCCTCCTATGAGTGAAGTCCTATGATTTTTGTCTTTCTCTGACTAATTTCACTTAGCTAATTTCACTATTAATAGCCTCCAGTTCCATCCACGTAGCTGCAAATGGTAAGATTTCATTCTTTTTGATTGCCGAGTAATACTCCATTGCATATCTATATCTATATCTATCTATCTATCTCTCTATATACACCACATCTCCTTAATCCATTCATCCATCGAGGGACATTTGGGCTCTTTGCATACTTTGGCCGTTGTTGACAGTGCTGCTATAAACATGGGGGTGCATGTGTCCCTTTGAAACAGCGCACCTGTATCCCGTGGATAAATACCTGGTAATGCAATTGCTGGGTCGTAGGTAGTTCTATTTTTAGTTTTTTGTGGAACCTCCATACTGTTTTCCAGAGTGGCTGCACCAGCTTGCATTCCCAACCCAAATCTATTCTTTTTTTTTTTTTTTTAATTTTTTTTTAATGTTTATTTATTTTTAACAGAGAGAGAGACAGAGCCTGAGCAGGGGAGGGGCAGAGAGAGAGGGAGACACAGAATCTGCAGTAGGCTCCAGGCTCTGAGCTGTCAGCACAGAGCTTGACACGGGGCTCGAACCCACAGACTGCGAGATCATGACCTGAGCCGAAGTCGGACGCTCAACCGACTGAGCCACCCAGGCGCCCCCCCAAATCTATTCTTAAATTACTCTAGAGTGAACGTAAAATTGGGACTTGTTCTGATAGGTAGGGTCTCAAAAGATGTATGGCCCACGCCCGTGTTCTCAAAGAGCTATAAAGTGGGGCGGGGTGCCTGGGTGACTCAGCATTCGACTCTTGAGTTCGGCTCAGGTTATGATCTTGTGGTTTGTGAGTTCGAGCCCTGCTCTGGGCTCTGTGCTGACGGTGCAGAGCCTACTTGGCATTCTCTCTCTCTCACCCTTCCCCCACCTCAAAAACCAAAAAACCATGGAGGGATGTGCTCCAATAGAATGGACCAGAGCCCTCCCACCGCTGGGGAATGTCCGTGCAACAGCCAGTCCCAGACGGAGCAGGACAGTGTGAGACTCCAGGGTGATGGCCTATGAAGAAAAATGGAGACCAGGGTGGAGAGAGGCTGTGAGTCGGGGGTGTGGGAGACCTTAGCCAGGGATTTAAGCAAACTCAAGTGAATGGAGAAAGAAAAAAGTAACAGTTAATTCCTGGAGAAGGTTGTGTAAGAACAAAAGTAATCATAACAGAACTTCTAAAAATATCGAAACTTTTTTCTTTTCATAGCACATAACTTGATTCATAGTCACACGGCGATGGGAGCGCTGGAGGGCTGGCGAAAGCGAGACGACCAGGTTTTATCAATTTACATAAAACAACCTTATTGAAGCATTAAGTACACAAAGTACATAAATGCGTTAATTGAAGCATTATTTACACGGAATGAAATGGACCCGCTTCAGGTGTACAGTTAGTTGGGTCGACGGTGACGCATATGGAACATTCTGGGTCTGCAGAAGGCTCTCCTGTCCCCCTTTGTGGCCCCAGGCCACCACTCGCCTGCTTCCTGTCACTTTAGGTGAGGCTCATCTGTCGTAGGGTTTCGTGTGCACGGGGTCCTGCTGTGTGCACGCTTCGTGGCCGGCGTCTCTCTCAGAACGCGCCTGAGATCCCTCCGGGTGGTTCCAGGACATTCTGCCCTCTGGACGTGGCGCCATCTTCGCACATCCCCCCAGATTCAAGGCGGCCCAGTGGGTTCGAGTCGGGGCCCGAGTCCAGGCAGGAAGACCTGTCTCAGGAGGTCCAGCGCTGGTCCTGACGTGCCGAGCGCGTCCCCAGCTCTGGCCCCATGTCTGCGGGGTTTGCTCTCTCACTTCATTCAGGACTGTGACCCCTGTCCCTCGGGGCGCTCCTTGTCCCCCTCCTTGCCCTACGCTCAGCGGACATAATACCCCCCGTGTACTTACTGCACCTACTGAACTGTGGGCTTCATGGCAGAGCACGTGCCTCATCCGCGTTTGCGGGGTGCCTCGTGTGGGGTCCCCGAGAGCAAGCAAGGTCTGGGGTCTTTTATCTCTGTTGCTATGTACCTGCTCACAGCAGACATGCGAGGTGTGGTGCGTGGGCGACAGGGCTTGGGGGTCACCGCCGTAGGTGTTAATTTCCACCAGGATGTGCCCATCAGCTCCCCGGATACAAACAGGGTCCCCAGGAAGAGACGGCACAGAGCGACCAGCACTGGCCCAGTGTGTGGCCCCGTGGGGACGTGGAGGCCGCAGGGAGGCCTCTGCTGTTCGGAGGGTCATGTGAGGCCGCACCCCTGCACGTGCCGGTGTGAGCGCTTCTCCCCGGGGTGTGTCCGGAGACGGGTTGGACGCCCCTCCACCCCAGAGCTGTGGTCGCTGACCTTTGTGCCCTGCGTCTTCTGTCCCACGGCTCAGACTCGCCAGCTTAAGTCGGGGGCAGGCGACAGCTCCCAGGGCACTCGAGCAGCTGGTGGAAACGCCCAGAACAAAGGGAAGACTTGGCGGCTGTCGAGGGGTCTGGGCATGAGGGTCACTGGGCTTGTGGTGAATTGAAGTGGGCCCCTTCTGTCTCAGGAATACACCCCGAGGCGTTGAGGGTTGTTGGGGTGACGTGCCTGGTCTGGCGGCCGGATGATAACTGTGGATTTTCTCCTGAAGTTTAATTTCACCACCTGTCAAAATGGGATTGTTGTATTTCTCTCTTAAATTATTGGGGGATAATAACTAGACCAAAACTGGCTTCACATGTTTCTATGTTAACGAGTCTCAGCTTGGAGTCGCTGCCGGTAATTGGCTCTTGGGAGCTTAGGAGATTCTAAGAAGGCGCCTCCGGGCTTGGCTGGGGGGCCGTTGGTGCTTGCAGCTCCGGGACGGTGGCTCCGGGCCAGGACCGGTCTGGTCTCGCTGCTCTGCGTCAGTGGTTGGTCTCGCGGAGCGCAGGCTCTGCGGGCCTCGTTCCAGCTGCTTTGCCGTGGGAAGCTGTTGTGTTACAGCAGCAGGTGCCACTTGCCGAGGCCCCCATCCTGCACTGGTACCCAGCCTGCCGGCACGGGCCCGTCCGCTCTGGGGCCGGGGCTGAGACGATGCCAGCCCGCTAAACCCTCACATCGGTTCAGGTGAGATTCACGCTGCGCAACAGGGAACCCGGCCCCAGGTCCCTTCCGTCCCTTCCGTCTGTGTGTGTGCCGAGCAGACCGTGTTCTCGGCTGCGGGGCCACCTCAAATATGACCCAGGTTCTCGCCATGCTTGTGGGCTTGCGGGAAGGGACCGACGGTCAACCAGTAAATAAGCAGGAAAATGCCAGACAGAAATAAAGTGAGGCGCTGTGATGAAGGGGGGTCACTTCTTCAGATGACGCTGAGGGAGGCACCTTTGCCGAGGTCTAGATGACAGGTCAGAGCCAAGCATGTGAAGACCAGGGGAAGAACATTCCAGAACATTCCCGACAGAGGGAGCGTGTGCAGATGCCGCGGTGTGTGACTTGGCAGGGGTGAGGGGAGAGCGGGCACAGGGGAGGCGTGTGGGAAGGAGGGTCAGATCATGGCCTCCCTGAGTCACAGTGGAGACTCTGGGTTTTATTTGTGAGCACAGCGGGGCGTTGTTGGAAGGTTTTGATCGGGAGTAATGGGATCTGAGCTCCGTGTGTGAGGGGCCGTGTAGTCTGTGGGGCGGCCGCCGCGATGGGTGCCGTTGCTGGGGTCCTGGGGGGGGAGGGGGGCCGCCGCCATGGGTGCCGCTGCTGGGGTCCTGGGGGGGAGGGGCGGCCGCCGCGATGGATGCCGCTGCTGGGGTGCTCGGGGGGAGGGGGGCCGCCGCCATGGGTGCCGCTGCTGGGGTCCTGGGGGGGAGGGGGGCCGCCGCGATGGATGCCGCTGCTGGGGTCCTGGGGGGGAGGGGGGGCCGCCGCGATGGATGCCGCTGCTGGGGTGCTCGGGGGGGGGGGGGCCGCCGCGATGGATGCCGCTGCTGGGGTCCTGGGGGGGAGGGGGGGCCGCCGCGATGGGTGCCGCTGCTGGGGTGCTCGGGGGGAGGGGGGCCGCCGCGATGGGTGCCGCTGCTGGGGTCCTGGGGGGGAGGGGCGGCCGCCGCGATGGGTGCCGCTGCTGGGGTCCTGGGGGGGGAGGGGCGGCCGCCGCGATGGGTGCCGCTGCTGGGGTCCTGGGGGGGGAGGGGGGGCCGCCGCGATGGGTGCCGCTGCTGGGGTCCTGGGGGGAGGGGGGGCCGCCGCCATGGGTGCCGCTGCTGGGGTCCTGGGGGGGAGGGGCGGCCGCCGCGATGGATGCCGTTGCTGGGGTGCTCGGGGGGAGGGGGGCCGCCGCGATGGGTGCTGCTGCTGGGGTCCTGGGGGGGGGGAGGGGGGCCGCCGCGATGGGTGCCGCTGCTGGGGTCCTGGGGGGGGTGCGGGCAGAGGGGGGTCTGCGAGCTCTGTGTGCTCCCGAGCAATCGCTGGCTTGGCTTGCGGATGGATTTGACTTCCGGAGCTGGGGAGAGAGGGGAGTCTGGCCTGGGCCAGTAGGTGGGTGGTGACACATTTCCTGACATTGACAGGCTGAGCGTCGTCCCGTGTGGCGGTCACCTCCCCGTCTGAGCAGAGTCCCCGACGGTGACTCGGGTCGGACACCCGCACGCGGGGTCTGCGGTGTATTTTACTGCATCAGAGGTCGAGTGGGGCGTGTTGTGAGTTTGAGGACAGGGGAGTGGGTGAGGGGTGTGCGTCTGGAGAGAAGGAAGTAAACGTCTGGTGGGATTGTGGCATTGTGGCCGTTAGGGACAGTGGCCGTTTGCGTTCCCTGGCAGCGGTCAGCTCGTGGGCTTGCCCGGGGCCGGAGACGCCAGCGCGGCTTGGGGGGCGCAGGGCTGCGGTGAGAGGAGGGGCGCCCGGCCTCTCTCTGCACCAGCTGGCCTCCAGCGTGACCCTCTCCCTCCGCGGCCCCGGATCCTGTGACCCCGGTGGAGCCCTCCCGGCCGCTGCCCTCCCCACCTCCCTGTGTCTGGATGCCCTTCCTTGGGTCGGCTCAGGGTCCTAGCGTGAACGAATGCGGGGGAGCCCCAAAGTCAGACGCCATCGATGCCTTCTGTCTCCAGGTCTGGCCGGAGTGAAATGAACACTGACCAGTACGTTTTCTCTTTCTAGGTTTTGGACAAAGCTTCTGCTCGAGGACCGGCCAGGACCTCCCGTGAGATCCCGGCCGCCCCCTGTGCCCAGGATATGTCTTTGCAGCTCCCGACCTCCCCACCCCAGCAGCCCCCCCAGCTTGTGCCAGTGTAGGAGGAATCCCTTCCTATTCCCGTCGGGTGCTTTCTGGGCTGCGGAGACCCATCCAGAGAGGGACGCACGCGGCTGAGGGTCCGGGGGCTGAGGTGTGGAAAGAGTACTTTCACCCGCCACGTCATTCCGCCTCCGAGGGCAGGGCCGGCGTCTGAGGGGGGCAGGGGTGCGGTGGTCGAGCGATGGTCCTGGGGCCTGCAGGACTCCACCGTCTGCTTTCCAGCTTGTACCCAGCTCACTCGTAAGGCTCCTCGTGACCCCTGTGCGACCGGGACCCGGGGGGCAGCCTTGTACGCGGCTCCCGTGGAGATGAGGTACGCCGGGATGCGGCGCCACCCCCAGGCAGATGTGACTGGACGTCACTTGGCCCCTGGCAGGTGGGGCAGGGGTGGGGGCCGTTTGCAGGAACTCTGCCAGCAGATCCGGGCTCTGAGGCCGTCCCCCGCTCTGTGCGGTGGTGGCCTGTGGCCGGCGTGCTGGGTGTGGGTCCCGGGCGGGGACGCCAGAGTGTGACGGGAAACGCCGTGGGATGAGTGGTCGGCGGGCTTTCCAAAGCCTGCTGAGCACGCGTGGCTGAGGCGGTGGTTGGCGGAGTGGAGGGAGGTTTGGGGTGCGCCTGAACACGGGGGGCAGTGCCTGGGGGCGAGGACCGTGTCCTGGGTCACGGGGAGTCGCCGTGGCCCTCTCCGTCGCCCGGCCTGGCGTGCCCCCAGCACGGCGCCGTCTTGCTCGGCGTCGGGCACTTGTCTGTCGTGCGGGGGTCGGGGGGGGGGGGGGGGGCTCCTGCTGGCGGAGACCCCACCCTCCCGCCCTTTGCTCCGGCTCTTGCCCCAGAGGCTCCTTCCTTCCTCGCCCTGCTGCCGAGGGGATGCTTCTGGGACCGGGGCTGGCCGGCCGCCATCGGCACGTCGGAGGGGAGGGGAGGTGGGGCTGCTGGTGACCTGTATCGTCCCTCGGACCCCCTTCGGCTGGGCTTGCTGGCCGCCCCCTCGGGCTGCGGGGCCTCGCCGGGGAGGGCGTGCTGCCGGTTCTCCCTGCTCGTCCTCGGTCGCGCGGGGCGGACGAGCCGTGCTGGCGGAGGGGTGGCGTCCACACACGTGTGTGTCCCTCGTGCCGCCTGCGGGTCTGGCGCCTGAACACGCAGACGCTGTTCCACGCGCTGGCCCTGCCTGACTCCGCCGTGCGGCCCAGTGCCACCTCGGGGGCTCGGGGCGGCCCGGGACAGGTGTGAGCCAGGCAGGGTCGGGCGAGCGCCCTGGGGCTCCTTGCTCCTCCCTGGACTCTGGCTTCTCCACTGCCGCGTCCTCTCGAGGTCGCTCTGCTGACACGCTTCGCGGCTGGGGAAGGTGCTCCTAGCCCTGACCTCCAGCCCCCCCGTCGAGGGCCGCCGTGGTGGCTGAACACTGTCCCCTCGCCCGTCCCTCCCTCGGCCAGGTGCTGGGTGCTGGACGGGGCGGGCGCCTGGGCTGTGGTCATGTTCGTCGACCTTGGCCGGTCGGCCACCCTCCCCGTGCAGTCCCTGTGCGGCCTGGACAGTGACAACTTCAGGGCCATCCCCCCTCTGACTCAGCCATTCATGCTGGACAAAGGTGAGCCTCCCTCCACCCTCCTGAGATGCAAGGGGCCTCAGCAGGACGGCCGGGGAGGGGGCGGCCGGAGGGCGGCCAGGGGGCAACCAAGGGACATCTGAGGGGCGGCCGGGGGTGACCAGGGGGCAGCTGAGGGGAGCTGGGGGGTGACCAGGAGACCAGGGGGCAGCTGAGGGGGACTGGGGGTGACCAGGAGACCAGGAGGCAGCTGAGGGGCAGCCGGGGGTGACCAGGGGGCAGCTGAGGGGAGCTGGGGGGTGACCAGGAGACCAGGGGGCAGCTGAGGGGGTCCGGGGCCTCTGGGTGCCTTTCGGGGCGTCTTCTGTGATCTCACCCCAATTTCCGGATCTGCCCCTGGCGTATTTGCTGGGCGCCTGAGAGGGACCGCAGGGCCTGCTTGTGGGCACAGAGGCGCCCCCCCCAACTTTTGCCAGAGCTGCTCAGCTTTTGTCCGGTTCATGTGTGTTGATTTCCCCGGGAAAGGGTTCTGTTCAGAGGAAAAGTAGAATCTGAAAGCCACGATAGGTGAGCACCGGACACGGGGTCTCCTGACGCGTGGTTTCTTTAGGTCCAGACACCTGTCGGGCCTCGGTTTCCACACCCTCGGGATGGAGATGCCTCTTCTCGGCCTTTGTCTTTGTGCTTCTGTCGAGGTCGGGGTCGGGTCGGGTTAGATGAAGTGTGAACGGGGGAGAGAATGCTTGGGGGGGGGGCGGTTCAGGAGGGGAAGCGGAGGTGAAGAAGGACCGGGAAGGAGGATGGAGAGGCGCTCCCCCAAGAGCAGCGGCCAGGGGCCTCGGACGGCTGCGCCCCCGGGGCGTGGGCTCCACCCAGAGGTCGTCTCGGGTCACTGCATGCACAGGGCCCCTGCTGCCCAGGCTGGGGAGTCACAGGCCCAGGACGGCAGGTGTACGATGTCCCCCTTTGAGGATGAGGAGAATAAGGCTCAGAAAGGTGAAAGGAACTTCCTCACTTTCGTAAAAACGAAACAGCACAGCTGGGGACAGACCCGAGGTCCCCTCCGTGAGGCCAGTTTACACACACAGGAGGCCCGGGGTTGGGCGCGGGTGGGCGGGCTCTGAGTGGGGGAAGGGCTCCCAGAGGGTGGGTTTCTGGCAAGCGCCCTCGCTCGCCCGCCCCACTTGGTGAAGGCTTCCCTGCCTTCCAGCGTCCACCCTGGTGCCAGAACTCCAAGAGCAGAGTTGAACAAACACGGTCTTCTGTCCCCAGGATTTCCCACCGGACGATGTAAAATCCCAGATCCCGGCAATAATTTTAGCGACGATAATAGACCTACTTTTACATGCTCTTTCTTTATGGTCCCCCCGGCCCCCAGCAATCTTCTCCAGGCCCTGTAGCAGGAGCCCCCCCACCCAATGTCCTTGCAGCCTCCCCTTCCTTCTCCATGACCCGACCTGGTGCCACCAAGGTGCCCTTGTTGTGTTCTGCAGGCATTTTGAGTTCGGACCAGGCGATCCGTCACTGGTGTTTTGAACTTGGAGGTACCTGCCCTGTGTCTGTCTGTGCGCCCTCCCGTGCCGCACCGTCACCTGGCATTTCCCCTAAAGAAACAAACTGAACTTCTCCAGGGGTTGGGTGGACGGGCCGGGCGGTCCTTCCTTTCCACGGAGACCGACTCTCTCTCTTCCAGTCGGGCATCCTGATGTTCGGAGAGTTTAAATGACGCGGCCACCGTGCGCCCTCCCCGTCCCAGTCCGCCTGCCCCGTCCTCAGACACGTTGCACTCTCGAGACTTTGGGACGAAGAGGTCCCGGCACCCACAGCTGCTGCCACTCGCACGTGGCCTGGCCCCCAGCTCACCCCTCAGAAGAGGCAGACGTCTCCGTGTGTCCTGTGTCTGGAGCCTCCGTGAGGCTGAAGCCTGAGGCAGCCGGCGGGCCCTCCCCACGCCTTCTCTGTGCACCCGAAGCATGACAGGAGGGGCGTCGTTGCCCTGTGGTTCTGAGGAACGGAGGGGCCCGGCGTTGGGTCTTCCTGGCCTTCCCGGGTGGGATCGGGGAGCACTTCAGCGCCGAGCGGTCACCCCGAATAAATGCCGGCATGTTTCGTGAATCTGGGTGTTGATCCTTCTGTGTGGCCACCGTCCCCGGCCCTGCCCCGTGAGACCAGAGCCGCTGTGGTGTGCCTGCCCCCCGCGGCCCCCCGGAACCCCGCCGTCCTGAGCAGCTCGTTTGTCCTGGTGCAGGGAAGAGCCCTGGGCGTTCCATGCTCTGGATGTTACAGCCTCGTTTCTCTTCTGTGCTTTGCAGCTTCAAGAGAGCCCTCGACTCAAGGTCAGGAAGGGGGAGTGGAGTTTGAGCGGAAAGGTGGAGGGCTCCCTTCGAGCTGGTCTCCGCTCACCAGAGCTGGCGCTCCCCCTCATGTCAGGGAACATGGACCCCTCTGTTCCTTTATTTTTATTTTTAAAAGATCTTAAGCAGGTTCCATGCCCAGCGTGGAGCTCGGTGCAGGGCTTGAACTCATGACCCTGAGGCCCAGACCTGAGCTGAGATCAAGAGTCGGACCGAGCCACCCAGGCGCCCCTGTGCCGTTCAAGTAATTTCATCAGTGAGGCGCCTGGGTGGCTCAGTCCGTTAAGCATCCGGCTCTTGATTTCTGCCCAGGTCACAAGGTCACGGTTTGTGGGTTTGAGCCCCGTGTCGATTCTTTTTTGTTGACAGCATGGAGCCTGCTTGGGATTCTCTGTCTGCCCCTCCCCTGCTTGTGCTTACACTCTTTCTCCTAAAATAAACAGACTTAAAAAAGATAAATAATTTTATTAGTGGGGCCCGTGGCTGGTGGAGCAGGTGACTCTTGATCCTAGGGTTGTGACTTCCAGCCCCGGGTTGGGTGCAGACATTGTTTAAATAAATATTTACAAATAAAAAAGTAATCAGTTTTATTAGAGCCAAACTATTTAAATAATTTTGTTTCATCCTTTGGTAGGTGAGAAAAATACATTACAAAATTCATTATACAGAGGACAGCTCACAGCACACGTTACTAAAAACACAGTCTACACCCTGCTCAGGGCTGGTGTAAGTTCCCCCGCTCTCTGGCGGTTCTCTCCCCGCCCCCCTCCCACCCTGGGGGGGCCCCTCCGCGTCTGTCAGCACCCAGATCAGGTGGGCGTGGGCAGTCAGCGCAGCCCCGGGCGGCGTGGGCAGCTGTCCAGCCGCCGCGGGACTTCGAATCCGTGCAAGGAAACGGAGACCGGCCGGGTCCCCCACGCGGCAGGGCGGGGTGCTGGCAGCCTGCAGGTTCACAGGTGGCGTCCTGGCTCCGGCCTTCCTAACACTAGCGGCTGCACTAGCCTCGCCTGGCCTGGCCCCAGTCTGCAGGCAGAGGGGTCCGCAGAGGCCGCCGCAGCCCCGAGGCGAGTGTGCGTGAGCCGGGCCAGAGGCAGGTCTCCCCCCGACCCCACGCCCCGGACCCGCAGTGTCCAGAGCCCGGGTGGGAACCCGGGTACAGAGCGAGCCCCCGAAGCTAACCCTTCCAGCAGGACCCGTTAGGCGAGCGGCTTCAGAGAACCCGGATTCTCCCGGCCAGACGACGTGCTTCCGGGCTGAGCCCAGATGAGGCGGGAGGCTGGAGCGAGGGGGCATCCGCAGTCACTGGGAGCTGGTCGAAGCCACCTTCCCCAGGGAGGGCCTCGTCCCCCACCCCCTCGATTCACGTAGAAGCAATTCTCTGAAGCGGCCTCTAAAATCTATCTTTTTCTTAGAAATTTGGAAACATCTGCGACTAGGGAAGAAAAGTCCTAAGAATCAAGGTCATCGTTGCGGCTGGCCCCGCTGTGGTTTAGCAGCTATGCTGGGCTTCGCGTTTCACGGGGGGGTGGGGTGGGGGATGGCAAGTGCTGGTGGCCGCGGGGAGAGACCTGGGGACGAACCCAGTGCTCCAGCCTCTCCCCCGGCCGGCTGGGCCCAGCCCCTCCCCGACTGCCAGGGAGGCTCGGGGTGGGGGGGGGGGGCGGGAGGCGGGAAGAAAAAGAGGAGTCAAGACCAGCATCTTCAAATTAACAAACTGTAATTGTTTTCCCAAAGATACATTTTTTTCATACACATCCATCATACACTGTAACCAAAAAAAGCAGTGTACATGAAATAAGAGAAAATAAATTAAAAATCCATAGCATAGGTAAGGAGGCTCTAGTCTGGAGCACAGCTGAGTTTCCAGCAATATAAGGAGGCTCGAAAGTTTCTTTTATAAGAGTGCCTGCTAGCAGGGGTTCCAGCCAGGTGGTTGGTTGGTCTGTAAGTCAGTCTTGAGTACTTGACAGTTCTGTTTTCCCTTAGCGCCTACAATAGCCGTCATTGTCCCGCGAGAGGCAGAGCTATGTCACGTCCGGGAAAAGTGAGGGAGGGACCACGGAGGCGGCGTGAGATCCGAACACAGCATTCAAAGGTAATTGGTCCAGTGGCGCCTGGGGAGGAGGAGGGCGGCTCCCCGGGCTTAGCCATCTTCCTTCGGGGGTGTGTACCAGCCTGGAGAGAAGGCGAGGGGACAGTCACCGGGTGGAGGCCCCAGCCCCTCCTCCTGGCCCCAATACCGAGGGAGGGCACCTCCGGGGTCATCGGGACGCAGGTGGTGTCGGGGAGCTGGGAAACTGCCCACTGGAGGCCACGAAGACGGGGAGAACGAGGCGCCCGATCTGAGATGACCCAGTGAGATGAGCATTCTGGAAGGGTGGTCAGGAGGGCCTGCACCTGTGCGCTGGGCGGGCGGTGCTTCTCCGGGGCAGGGGTGTGGACGCTACCCCCTCGGGCCCTTCTCCGGAGAATGGGGGCGGGGGAGAATGGGGGGAATGGGGGGGAACAGCGGGACGGGGGCAGGCGCCATGTGATGGGCGGTAAAGGCTTAGAAACCCAAGGAAGGGGTCCTGGCTGTGGCGGGAAGCGCGACCCCCGGGCCCGGGCCTCACCGTTCTTCTCGTGGATCTGCACCAGGGACTTGTAGGACTGCTGTGCTCTCGTCAGGCTGTACTGGGACTGGGACAGGACGCCACCGTCAGCACGGCCGGCCGCGGCCCGACGGCCGCCACCTTCCACAGCCGCCCCCCAGAGACCCCGGCTCCCGCCCGAGGACCCTCTGCCCGGGGACCACAGCCCCACCGCCCTCCCGCCGGAGGCCTCCTGCCCTCGGCCCTCGGCCCTGGGCGCGAGCGGCCGGGGCCGGGCCGCTTACTTTGTTGGCTCCGAACTGCACTCGCGCCTTCCCCTTCACCAGCGTGGCACTGATCTGCATGATCACAGACTCTATGGAGTAGGCGCTGCTCCAGCCCTGGGGACGGGGGCACCGCAGCGCGCGGGTCAGGAGGGTGTCCGAAGGGCCCCGACGCCTGACACCGCCCCCCTCCACCGGCGGGGGCACCTCGGAGCCAGCCCTCGGCTGTCCGTGTGGGTCGCGGGTGCAAGCCCTGCCTGTCACCCGAAGTCAAGCGTGCGCCGCGGTCAGCACAGCCCCTCCCGGGCCACCGCGGGACGCAGGCTCACCTGCTTGGTGAGAAGTTCCATGCAGATGGCGCCTCCACCCAGAACGTACCTGCAGGAGGGAGGGGAGTCGGCGGCTTGCCCGTCAAGAGCTCCGCACCCCTTCCCCACCCTCCGCCCCTGCCGAGCAGCCACTCACCCTCCGGAGAGGACCGGGGACACGACCCTGACAAATGGCGGGTCAAAGGGGAAGTTGTCCTGAGAGGAAAGAGAGAAATCAGAGGGGCCAGTGCCTGCAGGACCGCCCTCTGCGGGGCAGGGAAGGAGCCTGGCTCGGGGGGAGCCGCACAAACAGAAGCCTTACTTTGAAAGAAAAGTTAAGTAGAATGAAGTCGGCTCCTTCTTTCTCTTTGAGGATCTGGAGATCATTGTGCAAAGCGCTGTCCTGGTCGACTCTGAGGCAACAAGCCTGGGCTCAGACCCCTGGTCCCGGCTCCCGCTCTCCCGGCCAACCACTGGCAGCTCAGGGATGAGCCCCTCCGCACCCCAGAGATGCCCCCGCCCCCCCCCCCGCCCCCCCCGGCTGCCCAGCCCCCACGCACTTGAGGAGTTTGACGTTCCAATCGTACAGACTGTCATTCACGAGTTCAACTGCATAGTTTCCTGGAAGGAGGGAAGACGACAGGTGCGGTCAGGATGGTTGGGGGACGGTCCCCGATGCAGAACCCCTCCCGGACCGACAGAACACAGATCAAAGACTCCAGGTTCACCCCGATGGACAAACACCCAGTCTAAGCCAATGGCTTGAGAAGCTGCATTCTTAGACTGAAGAGTTCGTAAACGTTCACGTATCCCAGAACTTTTTTTTTAAGTTTCTTTTGAGAGCGAGAAAAAGTACCCGTGCACGAGTCGGAGAAGAGCAGAGAGAGAAAGAGAGAGAGAGAGAGAGAGAGAGAGAGAGAGAGAGAGAGAATATCCCAAGCAGGCTCCACACTGTCAGTGCAGAGCCCGACGTGGGGCTCAAACCCACGAACCATGAGGTGGTGACCTGAGCCGAAATCAAGATTCAGACGCCCCCTGGCGCCCCGCACTCACCGCCTTTGAAACTCTGTGACCGGTAGATATCCCTGAGCTCCTTCATCAGCCGGTCAGTGGCCTGCACCGAGCCAGACACCGCCCCCTGGGAGGAACAGGACACAAACATCCGCGCTCCTGAGTGGGGGGCGCGCGCGACAGGGGGGGGTGGCCCGGCAGGCGCCCTGGATCAGCCCACCGGAGAAGGGGCCTGCTCCCCACACGGATGCCCCGCAGACGCCCCCCCTCCCGGCCAGGACCCTCCAACCCCTCGGCCCGGCCTCTCCCCACACCCCCCCTCCCGGCCAGGACCCTCCAACCCCTCGGCCCGGCCTCTCCCCGCCCCCCCCTCCCGGCCTGGACCCTCCAACCCCTCGGCCCGGCCTTTCCCCGGGAGGCACGTACGTTCAGGTAATCTTGCCTCTGGTTCTTTTTGATCTTCTCTAGTATGGCCAAGTTTTCCTTTCCGATGCCGTCGTCTTCGGGTTTCTTGCCCTCGGCCGGCTCCTCCTCTTTCATCTCATAGTGGTCTAGGTCTTCCGTGTCCTAGGGGGGCACGGGACGGGGGGGGGTGGGGTGGGGAGGAAAGAACCAACACAGGTTATGCAGAGGGGCCACTGCCTTCCCGGTCCCACCTGGCCGGGGTCAAAGGGTACAGGACAATGGTCGGTCCAGCAGACCGACGGATGGACACAGCCAGCTCCGGGTCCAGAGTGCCCCGGCCCCACCACGCCCACCAAGAAAATCTCCTGGTCGGTCTCAGGCGGCAGGACCCCGCCAGGACCCAGGAAGGCAAGTGGGGACTCGGCCATCTTGTCCCCAAGACCAACCCCGCTCCAGCTGTCCCTGACACTCTCCCTTGATAGCAGCGGCCCCTCTGTAGTCCTGGAATGACGCTGGCCTGACACCGTGGCTCAGAACTCACTTCTCACCGGGTCACTACGATTCCCAGGAGTAGTATAGACGGGGGCACAAGTCTCCTGCCCTCCCCGTGGGTGCGGGGCCCGGGTCAGGTCTGCGGAGGCGCCTAGGCCAAGGGGAACAAGGTGGAGGAGGTCAGGAAGAGGACTGGGCCCTCGTGCGCCCCAACCCAGGTGGGCAGGGAGCTCGCTGTGCGTGGGGCGGCGCAGAGGCCGGCGGCCGAGAGATGTGTGACGGCCCTTCGTGCGTCTAAGGTCCCAGCGGAGCTACTCAGGAGCAGAAGTGTCACCGGAGCGGCGTCCTCACCCTGGCACAACGCAGCTGCCACTAACCTCCTAATTCCGACGCTAGCCGCGGACATCCACGAACACCTGTCCCGTGCCGGGTGCTGTCGCAGACCCCACACGCCCCGGCTGACGTCCCACAATCGCCGTGCTGCTGTTCCGCCGTTACTCCCGTTTTACAGAGGAGCAAGCTAAGGCCTAGCGAGGTTTATCACCATGCCCAAAGCCGCACGACCCTCGGCGGAGCTAAGACGTGAGTCGGACTCCATGTGGCTCTGAAGCTCGGGTTCTTAACTACTACGTTACTTTCTGTAAAAGCGCCTACGTTTTTGGAGAACGGACCAAAGTTACTTAGTATTCGTCAGAGACCACGTGGGGCATTTTAGACGCGGCGTCGCATTTCACCCTCACGACACTCATACGTACTAGGTGTCACAAGCTGCCTTGGAAACGAGGAAACCACAGCTGGGGGAGTCCCTTCCCCAGCTGGGTACAGGATGGGAGCCCGGGTCCGACTCCAAGGGCCCCTAAAGGGACCTCGTGGACTACTTGGCTTAAAGACCTCAGCACTCGGCTGTCCTCGGTGCTTGCGGGGGGCCTGTCTCCCGCTACACCGGCTGCTCCTCTAGGCCAGTAAACCTGTCCTCAGTCCTCTCTCTCCCCGGTCTACATTGGAACGCTGTATACAGCGGGTGCTCAGTGCTGCTGACAAACAGCTTCCCGCCAGTGCCGCCCCGGGGCCCAACCCTACCTCAGGCATCTCCTCGTCTTCGTCCTCCGAAGACACATCCTCCTGTGTGCACTGCGGCCGGGAGGGAAAGACAGCGATCAGAGCCTCAGCACGTGGCCTCTGACCTCCGCCCTGGAGCCCGGGGTCTGGCGGCTGTGTCCCTGCCTCGTGCCGCCAGCCGGTCAGGATGGAGCCACGGCCCGGGGAGTGACCTCACTACCGGCCCGTCCTTCTCCTACCACGTGCACACGTTAAGAGGACGGTGGCCGCACGACCCACCTCCCGCGTCCCGGTCCGAGGAGCCTCTCCTTGACTCGATCGTCTCTAGACTCACACCAGCCGCCGGTTCCCCCAGCAGCCTGGGTCCCCAAAGGCCACCAACCGCTACCGCCGGTGGTAAAAACTCCCCCTCCTCTCAACACGGAGCTCGCTGCCCCTGGGGAAGTTCTGGGGGCACCAGTGCCCATCTACCTACATCCCCACCTGAAGGACAAGGGCCAAGAGTCGCGACCCGTGCAGGCGTCTGCAGCGGCCAGAAGTGCGGAGGAATTACCGCAAGCACGTCTCCGCGAGTGGGTATCCACCGGGCCCAGGGCCCCGCCTGCTCACCTGCTCGGCCGGCAGGGGCTGGTCCAGCATCTCCACATCTGGGTGCTGAGGGAGGTTGTACAGCTTACACAGGTCGGAGATGATCTTCTTCAGATGCTGCAGGAGCTGGGAAAGGGGACGGCGGTGACGTCAGACACCTCATCCCCACCCCAGTATGGACCCGTGCGTGGACAAGCTCCTAAACCCCGATCCGGTACCTGGTCCTCTGGATCTCACGGACCACGTGTGTGGTGGGGGTTTCCTGGACCAAGGCTGGGTTTGGTGCAAGGCTCTCCCTCCGGCTTCAGTAAGCCGCCCCGCACCCCTGCCCCGGAGTCTGCCCCCGGGGATTGGACGTACTGTACCGCCCCCTTCCCAAATACATCTCCTTTCACGAGGCGTCTCCACGACGTGGGCCTCATAAGAGGAGAGGGCAGCCTCGGCCCGGCAACCCGGCCCCTCACCAGAGTGTTCCCTTTCTTTATGTCCACCAGCCTCTCCAAGACAGCGGCCAAGTTTGGGTCATCGGACTCCACTGACCAGATGGGGGGCACAGCAGGGTAGGACTCCTGAGGGAAAAGAGCAGAGAGAGTGGTCAGCACGGCAGCCCTGGGAAGAGCAGACCTTGCCTGCCTCCCGTCCCCCAAGGCTTCTGGTCCCTCTGCTCCTCCGCCCCCGACAAAAGCCCAGCTCAGCAGGTCGGCATCCCACCAGCTTCCCAACAAATCCCAGAGCAGAGCAAGTCCCCGAGAGAACCCTTTCCAAACAGCCTGAACACCCTTCCTCTTCTCAGGAGTGAGCCAGGGAAGCGCCGCCGCGCCACCAGCGGGGAGGGAGGCTTCCCACGCACGGCGCTGCGGGCGGCCTGTCCCACACCCGGCACTGAGCCCTCCAGCCCTCTGCTCCTCGAGTTCCACGGTGATTTCAGGAAGGGACCCCTTGTCACAATCACGCCGACGTGAAAACAACGAAGGCTGCCGGTCACTTTCGGTTCAGCTGGAGAAGGAAAGCCACACGCTAGGCTGAGCCTCCAGAACCCAACAGTAAAAGGGTGGCAGGAAGACGCCTCCGACCCGGTCACTCCCCACAGAACCGCTGACGGGCCAGCTCCCCCGTCTCTCCCTCGAGCAGGCGCGGGCTGCAGGGCCCCACGAGGCAGGCTGGGGGGAGGAAGCCCACGCTGCTGACATTCCCAGGCTTCCTGAGACCAGGCACCAAGTGCACCCTGACCAGACTCCCCCATCTGCCCAAAACTGGGGGCATAGTTCTCGCCAAGTCTCCTTTATGGGGGCCACAAGGAATTGGACTGAGAGCCTCGCAGCCTAGCTTCCTTCTGGGGACAAAGACGGAACTAGATGGGCAGCTAGAAGAGAAGGGGGCATTCCTGCCTTTCGGGAACAGAATCAACTCAGGGGGCTCCCCCCACCCGCTTCTGCAGGGGTCTTAGCTCTGTCACGGCGCTAATCCTCAAACGCTGGAGGGAAGCAATCATGAAAGATACTCAAGTCTTCACCTGACTCAACCACACCCAGTTCTCCAATCTCAACTTTTTAGTAGGAAAAAGGTGGGGAAAAAAAACGGGGAAAAATGGGACACATGCGCTTTGGGGGAGCACCGTCCAGCCCAGGCTGAGGCTCACCGCACCCTGACCTGGTTCAACGGAGGAAAAGGGATAGGAAACCAGGCCCCCAAGTACCACCCGATTCACGGGTCAGTGTTTCCCCTGACTACTCCCTCCAGGGTGCAGACAGCCTGCTGGGTAAAGCGCTGGCCCCCCTGCTGCCTAACTACTGTCCCAGCAGGTAAGTGCCAGGCCATGCAGCACTGAGCACTCCCAGTCCTCAGTCGCTGCCCCCCTTCAGGGGAGGTCTGAGGACACATGGGGCAGGAGACCTGCAGGATGTCTCCTGGCTTAGCCTCATGTGCGATGGTGTTCACTGGGCACAGAAGGGACTGTAGCTGCTCAGGATCAAGGGCGCCGTCCTCAGTCATCACCATCGTTGCTGGGAAAGGCACCCACCCCTGGCAAGGGGAGATTTCCGAGGGAACAGGAGAGAGGAGGTCTGCTACCAGCTGGGGCAAAAGGAGGACAGTTCGAGGTTACACCAGAATAAAAGGGAGACCAAAACAGAGAAGAGTCCGTAACCTGCGAACCGCTCCTTAGTAAAAATTCAGGGAGCAAAGGGGGGCTTCGGGAGAGGTGCCTGGGCAGCGATCCCACAGGTGGCAACGTCCTAAGTCAAAGGCACTGCCGACAAGGAGGTATCACGGAAACGTGGAGTTCCAGGCCAGGTGGGTCCCCGCGGCTGAGCTCAGGGCACAGGCCTGGAACCCAAAAGTGACAGCAGGGGAAGAAGGAAGGGGCCTCCGCAGGTGGCCAGGTAAAGCCGCGCGGGGCCAAATCACGGCCCACGGGATGTGGGCCGGTGGAAAGGGCCAGTCGAGGCGCCATATGTCGGGGTGCGCGGCGGACGCCGGGTGCACAACCTCCAGCGGCGGCGGCGAGTGTGACCCGCTCGGAGCAGGCGCCGGGCCCCGACGAGGGGGGGGGCGGGGGAACTCGGCCTGCCCGGTCCTCGGAGAGCAAAGAGCCGTGCGGTGTGGGGCGATCCCGGGTGCCTGACAGGGGGCCGCGCAGGGGCGCGCGGAGGGGTCCTCACCGTGATGTTGCAGTGGATGCGGACGGGATCCCCGGGCACCGACCCCCGCGGGGGCAGATGCGGTCCGGGCGCGGCCCCCGCCCCGGCCCCTCCGGCCCCGGCCAGCAGGAACTCGCAGCTCAGCTCGTCCAGGCAGGCGCTGGCAATGCGGAAGCGCTCGTGGCCGCGGTGGAAGATGGACTCGAGCAGCTTCAGCTCCCGCCTCAGGCAGGGCCCCGGCCCCGGGCCCCCCCCCGGGCCGCCCCCGGCCCCCGGCGCCGCCCCCTGGCCCCCCAGCTGCTGCCCCGGCCCCGGCTGCTGCTGCCCCTGCGGCTGCGGCTGCTGCATCCTCCGCTCCGCTCCGCTCCGGGGCCGGCGGGCCGGGAGCCTCCGGCCTCCGCTCGGGCTCCGCCGCCGCCGCCGCCGCCGCCGCCGCCGCCGCCGCGGTCCGCACTTCCTGATCCCCCCTTCGCCAAGATGGCGCCGCCGCCGCCTCCGGGACGGGGCCCCCCCGCTCGCCGGCCCCCAGCCGCCGGAAGCCGCGCGCCCCTCCCCCTCCGCTCCGGCGGCCCGCCCCGCCCCTCACGTGACCGCGCGACGCCGGCCTCCCTCACGTGACCTCTCTCGCACGCCCGCCCCCCGGTGCTCGCCTGCTGCCCTGCACACGTGACCCGGGGCTTTGGGCCCGGCTCCGTCGGCGCCTCCGCGCGTGCTGACGCTCGCCGTGCGCGCGCCCGTGCGTCGGCCCGGCCGGCGCTCCCCTGTCACGTGCCCCGGCGCCGCGTGCTTCCCAGGGGGCCCCTCGCGCGGGAGTCGCTTCCTGTCCGGGTCCCTGAGCCGCGGCGGCGTGTAGAGAGAGTGCGGGGCTCGCGCGTCTGCGCCCCTGGGGGCTCACGGCGAATGCGGCGGCTCCCGGGGCTTGCAGGCTCGTGCCCGCCCCGCCACCAGCTGGTCGTGTGACCTTGGGTTCGCCACCGCCCCTGTGAGCCTCAGTTTCCTCGTCCGTGCGGTGACCCCGGGCGGGGCAGTGCGTACAGGGCCCGCGCCAAAGGACGGAGGGAGACACCGTGCGGTGCTTGGCCCCTTAAGGCCGCGCGGCCGGTACCTGACCCTTCGCCTCGTGAGTCCCCGCGGGCGGAGACGAGGCTGCGGGGCTGCGTGGGCTTCCCTCGCGGGCCGGGCACCGGGCAGCGCCGGTGTGGCCCGCGGGCCTGAGGCCGGCCGACCACGGCCCTTGGCCCAGCCGTGGTGGGCGCCGCCTGCCGCGGTGGCCCTGGCCCTCGCTAGGTGGCACTGTCGCCGAGGATCAAGCAGCGCGGGGGCGGGGTGGTGGCCCGGGCTGGCTTCCGCCGAGGGCCAACCCCGCGCCTGGGCCCCTGGCCACCTTCCTCCCCCTCCCCACCCCGGACTAGAAAGAGAGTCCTTGGGGGCGGGCTGTGCGCCCCGGTGCCGGGTGCTGGGCGCCTCGTTTCCCCAATTTGTGGCGGTTGACTCTGGGTGTTTAACGGTGATCGAGACGAGTTCTGCCCTTCCTGGGGCCGGTGACTTCCTTTGGGGAGCCTGAAGGGTTAGCTGCACGTTCCCTTTTTGTCGGTGTTCAAGCTGGTAGCATAAAAGGCTGGGGTGAGAACTCGCACTTCCTGAGGGTGTCTTGGAGGTATTTCTAGTACCCCCAGCAGGTTTGCGAGTGGGGGAGAGGCGTGGCTGCCTGAGGACACACAGTAAGCAGAGTGCTTGGCCTGTCCCACTCTGCCTTTCTCTGACGCCTTCTCAGGAGATTGTCACACCACTTGACTCCGATCCTTCCCCCAAAATACCCACAGATGCGGCCATTTGGAAAATCCTGAGTTCCATATTTCACTTTCATTTAAAAAAAAAAACTTTAAAACTGTTTATTCTGACAGCAGGGGAGGGGCAAAGACAGAGAGAGAGAGAGAGAGAGAGAGAGAGAATCCCAAGCGGGCTCCGTGCCGTCAGCGCTGGACGCAGGGCTCGATCTCGTGAACTTGAGGTCATGACCCGGGCTGAGATCAAGAGTCACAAGCTTAACCGGCAGAGCCACCCAGGTGCCCCCTGCGTTCCATATTTCTAAAAGGGTTTTGATTAGAAGGAAATAAGATGACAAGACAGTCTCACAGTGTCGCACAGACTCCAGTGAGGGAACAAGAGTCGCGGTCAATGAGGTGACGTCTGTGTGTTCTGTCTCTAGTCCTCTGCTCCTCATCTCTGCTCTCGCTGGGGGCGCCCTCGCGGAGAAGTCCTGTCCGGTGTGCTGACGTGGGGAGGGCCCGGGTATTCAGGAATGGAAGGAACTGATGGCTACATTGATTCAGTGAACGTTTGGGTGCTGGGGAAACAGGAGTGAATAAAAGGAAACGCCCTGCTCTCGAGCCTACTTTCTGTTGGGGGAGACAGATAGGGTAAAGGTGGAATCTGAAGCGAGCTGACTCACTAGATCGAGAGAGGACTGATAAATATTTACCGGGCACCCGCGACGTGTGAGGCACCGGGATGCAGCATTGAATGGGACAGACCCAGCCCTCACCTTTTCCGTGCATTCAGCCCGGTGGGAAGTCTGACGCTTCCACGAATTGTTACACAGCCAGTCGTGAGATTGCAGTTCTGGTAAGTGCCTCAAAGAACAAGCCTGGAGAGGTGCATCTCTGACAAGTGGCGCACTCGATTCTGAAGGACGGGTAGGATTGTGTAAGGGAGGAGGGGACTGGGCACTGTCCCAGGCAGGAGGGGTGGCCTGTGCAAAGGTTTTGAGGTAGGTCTGTGGCAAGTTGGAGGAGGGGAAGGAAGGCTTTGTCTAGGGTGATACGAGGTAGGCACGGACAGTTCTTGGCACATATTGGCAACCCCGTTTAGGAACTTGGGCTTTAATTTAAGATCAGGAAGGACCTTAACCAGGCAAGTCCGTTAGCCTCTCTGCTCCGGCTTCTGTTCCTGGAGCACGGAGATCGGAGGTGGTGACGGCTCCCCATGACGCTGTCGGGAGACCTAGTGACCCGACGTGTGAGAAGTGCTTAGGAAGGCGCACGTGGTAAAGAACTTCGAAGGTTTTTGAGGAGTGAAGGGTCAGCGTACCTTGAGTCTAGTGGGAGGAGAGAGGGTAGGAAACGAGGCCAGGGTCAGAAGCAGGGACTGCATCGTGGAGGCCACCGGAAGTGCTCGGGTTTTACTCAGCGCAGCGGGAAACCGTGGAAGACCGTAAGCTAGGAGGGGCACGATCTGACTTAAAATGTTAACATTTTGATCCCTCTGGCTGCTCTTTGAAAAACGAATTGTAGAGATTTTTGTTTTTTCCTCCAAAAGGGCTCGTGTTACCGGCGTGAGCAGACGCACCTGTTTGGTGCAGAACCCACGGTTTCTGCTTGGAGCCCCAGAAGCATAGCATTCGGTCACAGCCTCGACAAATGTGTCTGCCAGGAACTGTAGGGGCACCAGGGGGTGCAGTGAGTCCTGGCGCCGAGGGAGGCCCCTTCCATGGCGGCTGTTACGCGTTTGACGATGTTTTGGGCACGTGTCGCTCCGCCCTGAGGAACACGGGGCATCGGGTAAACCGGAGCAGACGCAGCAGCTGATGCAGTGTGATGAACACAGTGGTGGGGTTCAAGAAGGGTGAGGCCCTTGGAGGGTGACATTAGCCAGGATCAAGTCCCGAGAAGGAGTGTGAAGGGCGAGTTCCTTAGGGGGAATAGGAGACGTTCAGAAAGAACTGGGTCCCAAACTGGAAGGGGGTCGAGGAGAAAGGCAAGGGAGAAGAGGGGAGAGCAGAGGAGGGGGCGGAGGCAACCGTAGAGGTGTTGGCCATTGGAGCTTTGGCCTGGGGCCCCAGGGCGACCCTGAGAGGCTCAAGCCTACTGGAGGCCAGTTTACCAATGTAATTAATCGGCACGATAATTAATCGGCAAACGTAAAAAGTTTTGGTCCAGCAATGTGACTTGGAGATCGTTAAAGAAACGTGCACAAATTTACCTGCAATGGAACGTGTGCAGCTGTTAAAAATAGTTGCCACGAGGTATTTGAGAAAGAGTAAACGAAGAAGGAAGGGGACAAGTCTAGATTTACAGTGTGGTCCTTTTTAAAAAAGTGCAAGCAATGTGTGTGATTTACTTAGGACCCCAACAGACATGCCTATTTTTGTACAGCAGAAACGTGAACGAGGATGCTCATGCCTGCATTTTTTTTTAGTTTATCTGGAGAGTGAGCACGAGTGGGGGAGGGGCAGAGAGAGAGAGAATCCCGAGCAGGCTGCTCTCTGTCAGCACAGAGCCGATGCGGGGCTCGAACCCACGAACCACAAGATCACGACCTGAGCCAAAATCAAGCATCCGATGCTTCACCGACTGAGCCATCCACGTGGAGCCACCCACCCCAGTGCCGGGCTGATCGCTAACAAAACTGGAAACAACCTGAATTCCGGGACAGTGGGATGACCACGTGGTGGCATAGCCACACAGTGGAGCACAGGGCGGCAACGGGGCTGAATGAGTGACACCTGCATTCACAGCATCCAGGATTCTCACAAAAAACCGAAACCAAAAAAACGCACGAAAGATCACGATTCCATTTACGTAAAGTCTAGTAGGCAAAGTCAACGTATGCTATGAGAAGTCAAAATAGGGGTTACTTTTCTTTCATTTGTTTGAATTGTGGAAAAACACCTGTAACCTAGAATTTACTGTTCTGGCCGTTTTACCGTGTGCTTTCCAGCAGCATTCAGTACATTCATGGTGTTGTGTGCCCATGATCTCTGTCGAGTTCTAGAACTTTGACAGTCACTCCCCACTCTCCTCCCCCCATGATGTGACTTGTGGAGATCCTGGAGGGAGTAATGACTGGCAGGGGACGTAATGGGGGGCTTCTGGATATTGGTAATGTTCTTTTGTTTTACCTGGGTGAGATCGTATGGGTGTGTTTGTGTTGCGAAAACATAACTGTATATTTATAATTTATATGTATTTTGTATCTAATATCTAAATACATATAAATTTAGAGATCTATAATATCCGTACAGATACCTATTATATAGATAGGTACATATTTGTATAGATATTATATACTGTATACATTTAATATACAGATATATTAGATATTTATATGTAAAGTGATTAATGATTATTTTTCTAGGAGGTAGGATTATGAATCGCTATTGTACTTTGTTTTGCTAATTTGTATTTTCCAGTTGGTCTTCATGAATATGTATAACTGTGGTAATAGTTTTTAAATAAATAGTTTTTAAATTTAAAATATCCTAAATAAAGGAAAATAACATCCGTTGCAGTGCCTCCTAAGAGAAAAGCGTTCCTCACCCTCAGAGGCAATGGGAGTGTCTCACCAGAGCCTTGCCTGGTCTGTTTTGCCTCGGGGCTGACTCATCGCCCATGTCTGCCCATCGCCCCGCGTGGCTTTCTGGACCTGTCCTCTCTCCCTGAATGCCTGGCTCTCCGGTGGACGCGGAAGGAATGTGCGAGGGAGACACGAGGGGGAGGGCGCTCTGGCTCTCCTCGGCCACTGGGTGCTTGTGCTCAGGACTCCTTGCCGAGCTGGAAGTACTGCTCCTGTCGGACGTGCACCAGCACCGGAGTGATGCAGAGAAGGTTAACACAGCCCTGGGCAGGGATGGCACACGAGGCTGTGAAGCATTCCGTCTCTGACTTAGAAAGTAAAAATACAGGGCGCCTGGGCGGTTCGGTCGGTTGCGTGTCCGCCTCTCGATTTCGCCTCAGATCGTGATCCCAGGGTTGTGGGGTCAAGCCCTGTGTTGGGCTCTGCGCTGATGGCACGGAACCTGCTAGGGATTCTCTGTGCCTCTCCCTCGGCCCTTGTCACTCACTCGTGCGTCCTCTGTCTCTCAAAAACAAAACAGAAACTTGAAGCAAAAGCTGAGGAATCTGAAAAGAGAAGACCGAGGCCAAGATGAGCAGGCTGCCTGGACTGGCCCAAAAGCGCCAGGGAGCAACCGAGGGCTTCGAGCAGGCAGAGGCCCGCTAGTCTGTCACCACAGAGACAGGCAGCCACTCCAGAGACTGATGTTCATAAGCGAAGACTCACGGCCTTCCCCGGCCACCTCGTGTCCGCCAACAGAGAGATGGCAAGTACTGAGGACATCTGCACGTACGGCTCCCTGCCCCTCCTGTTCAGGTCTTTGAAGAGCCTTTAGGCAGCCTGGCTTACTGGCTTTCTCCTCTTTCAGTGCTGGGTTTTATCTCCACTTCCTGCATGTGTTCAGACCCCGTTACCTTCCTGCTCTGTGCCTCCAGAACACCATGTCCCTGCCCCTGCTAGAGCGGCCACCGCACTGGACCTCCTTCATAGCTGGGTCTCAGGACGACACAACCCTTGAAAAACAGTAGACACCCAACAAATGTTGATCTACATTGTTGAAGGTGGGTGTCTTTCCGACCTTTGACCCTTTCACCAAAAGGAGTGACTGCACACGTTTCTTTTCCTTAAGGCTTTTATTCTCCACTCTTTCCTTGCTTCTAAGATTTTTTTCTTAGTAGATCATTACATGTTTATGTGTGTGTGTGTGTCCACTCCCACGTGCATCAGAGGGCCTGTGGCCACCCATTCCTTTTCTGGTACTTGTCTTATTTTTGCTCTTCAATATCAGGACTGAGGACGTGTCAAATAAGTTGCTTTTAGCTGAACTTCCACTTTTTTCACAAAAAGATTTTTTTAATGTTTATTTTTGAGAGAGCGCGCGCCTGAGCAGGGGAAGGGCAGAGAGAAGGAGACAGAATCTGACGCAGGCTCCAGGCTGTCGGCACAGAGCCCGATGCAGGGCTCGAACTCACGAGCTGTGATATCGTGACCTGAGCTGGAGTCGGACGCTTCACCTACTGAGCCACCCAGGCGCCCCTTAGCTGAACTTTTAAAAAGGGATTTCCCCTACACACTGGAAGGTGTTGGTCCTGCACTAGCCCTTTTCCTATTTGTCAAGCCCTCATGAGAAGCGGGGCGCTGTGCTGGTTCATGATTCAGCAGCGGAGACCGCCACTGCCTTAGACGGATTCGTTCATTGGATGGACATCCTCTGCAAACAGAGAGCAGGGCGCTGGGCTTAGTCCTCGGTCAAATACTCCTTCTTTGAGGAACTGACATTTCTGTCAAGTGTTCAAATAAACAGAAGGTGGTTGATAAAAGGGCCAAGGGAACGCCCTGTTCAAAAGGCCCTGAGGTGTGAAGGATGGGGTGGGGGTGGGGTGGAGAATGTTCACGATCTTCAAGAGCGCACCTGTAGTCGGGTGGGGGCTGCACATAGTGGTCTCGATGAGGCTGAAGAAGAGACGGAGTAAGACGGAGCCTGCATGTGCGGTAAGGCTGCTCTAGTCAGGAAAGTTTTAGTCGTAAGTGACAAAAATCCACCCAAGGAAAAAGGGAAGCCTTTATTGGCTCGGAAACTAAACGTTCCGGGCTCTTCCTATCAAAGATGTCGCTGAGTTGTGAACCCTCTCTGTCTCACGGTTGCTCTCCTTCTCCGGCTGGCCTGTGTGATGTGGTCCTCGGATCCCCTTTGTGACACAGAGGCCGAAGACTGGACTGGAGGGGAATGGGCAGGACTAACTGATAAGGGCCGCTCTTGAAAGTTGCCTTCTCTTGGGGCCAGGTCTAGGCGTCCCCACCTGAGGCCCCCTGGGGAGGGCAGGAGGTTGGCCTCTGAGGGAGCTTATGGAGGCGGAGAACGGGACAGGTGTGTGTGTGTGGGGGGGGGGGGGGGTTCTGTTTCCACACTCGCTTTTCTAAAACGGCAAGCCCAGAGTCCCCTGTCTCTTTGAGGACCTGAAATGCCTTTGCTCGGCGGAACCCTCGTCCTTCCAGAGAGGCAGGACCGCTTGGATTGGTGAGAGCGAACAAGGAGGGCGGCAACGCCAAGAGCTCCTCCCGAATCCCGCCCCCTCGTTCCGGCGCTGGGTGCCCGGGTGCTGAGCGGCTCCAGAGCTGCTGGGGGCAGAGGGCCGCCCGCTTCCGCCCCGCGCACACGCGGCCTGGGCAGAAGCACGTCCCACCTGGGGACCCCCTTTCTTTCTGGGCTCCGGCGCTTCCGCCTCCGGGGCGGAGACTCCTCCCCTCTCCGTCCCAGTCGCCTTCCCGGGGAGAGCGGCCCGAACAGCCTCCGCCCGCCGGCCCCCTCCCGCAGCCCGGCCGCCCCGGCCCGCGCGGCTTCAGCACCGCGGACAGCGCCCCGCCCGCGGCATGGCCCTGCGCGCCGGCCCCGCCGCGCTGCTGCTCGGCTGCGGCCTCCTCGGGCTGCGCGCAGGTGAGGACCGCCTCGGGCTCCCGAGCTCCGGGGTGGGAGGGGGACCCCCAGAGCTGGGGGTGTCCGCGGGGGGGGGGGGCGCCTGGGGGACTGAACGGGAGGAGGATGTCCCCGAAGGAGTAAGCGATGCAAGGAAGCGAAAGAGATGCGGGCCACGGTGGTGGGGAGGGCGTGGGCCCAGAGAGGAAGGAGGGAGGGGGTCTCCCCGCGATTTCTGGGGTGTCAGGAGGGCACACGCTGCCGTTGAGGTGCCACCCGACTTCTCGTGAAACGTTTTCACAAGTACTCTAGCTGGATCGGCACCCTCCCTTAGCTCTCCAGCGTTTCCTGTACCCCAAGTCGGGCTCCTGAGTCTGGCCACTCCGCAGGGGCAAGGCAGGAAGGGGCGAGAAGTGACTTCTCAACTCTCTTGTGGGGTTGGACAGAAGACTTGGGAGGGAAGTCGCTGGGCCAGGCTGAGGGCTAGGAAGGAGCTCGAGGGGGTGGGGCACATGGGTGCAGAGTTGCAAGAGAGTATGTGGAGGGGCAGGAGGGGCAGGTGTGAAGGGGTTACACAACTAAATGTTTTCCACGCCTGCATGCCATGGGAGGTGGGCTCCCGTGCGTGTGGAATTTGGGACTGAACACATGGTCCGACCTACAGCACAGGCAGCCCAGCCCAGCTATCCTCTCCAACCCAGCAGTGACTTTGAAGGTGGGGGTGGGGTGGGGTCACAGCCAAAGTCACATGGGGAGGCACATAATGTTACTTGTACACACAGATGGGCACTGAGTGAGGAGAAAGGTCGTGTGGTGTGATATAAATAGCCGTTCCCTTTCATCACCATCCCAAACTCTCCTCGAACTGCAGGGATCTTTCAGGAGAAGCCATGAAAACATGAAATCTCCAGTCTTTTGAGACCACTGTCTGAGACCTTGCAGGAAGAGTAGGTCTCCACAATCCTTGCGGAATGGGTTCCTAGTCTGGAGACATCTGTGTGGGGCTCCCTGGTCTCCCTGGTCAGTGATCTCAGAGAACGGCTTCGCCATGAGGGGCCCCCACGGGCTGACCTAGGCATTTTGCTGTATCCTTAGGGATGGAGCAGCGGGACGCTGCTGTTTCAGCCTGGCTGGCCCACTTGGCTAGGGAGAGCGGGATGCTAGGTGGGCCCCCCTTGCCCACTTCCTTCCTTCCTGCCCCCCACTCCCCTGCCCAGGCGTCCGGGGTACTGACACGGAGGAGCGGCTAGTGGAGCACCTTCTAGATCCTTCCCGGTACAACAAGCTCATTCGCCCAGCCACCAATGGCTCTGAGCTGGTGACCGTACAGCTCATGGTGTCGCTGGCCCAGCTCATTAGTGTGGTGAGTACGGGTCCCAAACTCTCTGCCCAGCCACTGAAATCTGAAGAGCCAAGATTGTGCTCATGTTTGTGCTTATTCCTCTGGAGTTCCCAAGGCTTGGGGAGGTATGGGAAGGACGCGGGTGCTTGTAGTGAGCCTGCCTGCTGGGGGGCCTTCTCAGCAGCTGGGGGGCCTTCTCAGCAACTTCTCTTCTCTGCAGCATGAGCGGGAACAGATCATGACCACCAATGTCTGGCTGACCCAGGTTAGTGCTCTTCCTGCCCGGCCCACATCCCCGGTCTCCTCTTTCCTCCTACCCGCTCCCCCCCCCCCACCTTTTTTTGTATGCGCTTTTTCCTCTTTTAATCTCCTCAAGAAAGGCGGAACGGTATAGACTTTGGATTCCTAAATAACTGATCTGAATCTTGGTTCTTCCACTCACCAGCTCTGTGACTTTGAACATGTTAAGATCTGCGAGATCCATTTTATTTGTAAAATGTAGATTCTAATATCTTGGCTTAGATGTCAAATTAAATGAGAACGTATTTTATGAGCCACATTGGCTGGGCAGAGAAGTCACTGTCAGGAGGGAGTGGGTTTTAAAAGCCTCCTCAAGCCAGATGCCCCATCCTCCCAGTCTCTGTCCTTGACCTTGAGCCCCACCAAGGTCAAGGCTGGCAATGCTCTCTCCCCCTTTCCCAGGAATGGGAAGATTATCGCCTCACCTGGAAGCCTGAGGAGTTCGACAACATGAAGAAGGTTCGGCTCCCTTCCAAGCACATCTGGCTGCCGGATGTGGTCCTATACAACAAGTAGGTGGCCTGGGAGCAACGGGAAGGCGGGTGGAGATGACCAGGATGCTCTGGGAGGGAAGGGGTCTTGGGGAAACTACATCAGCTCATGCTGGGAAGAGAAGGGACCTCTCGCTGGCACAGACACAGTCACTACGCAAACAGGCCCAGACCACTGCGGGGTGGTGTGGACCCCGAGGCGATTTGGGCCACGGCCAGTCCCCTCCCAGCCAAATAGGAGCCCCTGGCGTTTGGAGCCGCGGTGGGATACGAACAAGGGCTGGCAGCTGCAGCGCCTTCGCTGATTCCAGAATACGCTTCCCTGGAACACCGTTCAGGATCAAAGAGCCTGGCGGTCCCGGTTTCTCCCCGGGTTCTGTCCCCTTTCCTGCGACAACCCCGCTGACCTTCAAGATCCCACATCACTAGTGGGTCCATGCCCCGCTCTCACCTGCCTCTGTCCCCCTCATTGCTTGGGACTCCTTACTCTCCACCCTCACGTGGAGCACCCAGTTTGCGCGATGCGCGATAAGTAGCGGACAGCCCCCCTCATCCACCCGCTTCTGCCTCTGAAAGGCCTCACAGGCCTCCCGACCACCAACTCACCCACTCCGCTTCTTGCTCACTCCCTGCCGCACCTCTGTACGCTCCTGGCGCGTTACCCTCACACCTGGGTCTCCCACCCCGAGTCTTCCTCGCACTCGGCGCTGGGCTGACGGGTAGGGTGCGGGCACGCTGGAGCCGGGACTCACTGTGCGCGTCCTCTGGCAGCGCTGACGGCATGTACGAGGTGTCCTTCTATTCCAACGCCGTGGTCTCCTACGACGGCAGCATCTTCTGGCTGCCGCCCGCCATCTACAAGAGCGCCTGCAAGATCGAGGTGAAGCACTTCCCCTTCGACCAGCAGAACTGCACCATGAAGTTCCGCTCGTGGACCTACGACCGCACGGAGATCGACCTGGTGCTCAAGAGTGACGTGGCCAGCCTGGACGACTTCACGCCCAGTGGCGAGTGGGACATCGTGGCACTGCCGGGCCGGCGCAACGAGAACCCGGACGACTCCACCTACGTGGACATCACGTACGACTTCATCATCCGGCGCAAGCCCCTCTTCTACACCATCAACCTCATCGTCCCCTGCGTGCTCATCACCTCGCTGGCCATCCTCGTCTTCTACCTGCCGTCCGACTGCGGCGAGAAGATGACGCTGTGCATCTCCGTGCTGCTGGCGCTCACCGTCTTCCTGCTGCTCATCTCCAAGATCGTGCCGCCCACCTCGCTGGACGTGCCGCTGGTGGGCAAGTACCTCATGTTCACCATGGTGCTGGTCACCTTCTCCATCGTCACCAGCGTGTGCGTGCTCAACGTGCACCACCGCTCGCCCACCACGCACACCATGGCGCCCTGGGTCAAGGTCGTGTTCCTGGAGAAGCTGCCCGCGCTGCTCTTCATGCAGCAGCCGCGCCACCGCTGCGCCCGCCAGCGCCTGCGCCTGCGGCGGCGCCAGCGCGAGCGCGAGCGCGAGGCGGGCGCCCTCCTCTTCCGAGAAGCCCCCGGGGAGCCGACGGGCCCGGCGCAAGGCTGCGGGCTCCGCGCGGCGGTGGACGGCGTGCGCTTCATCGCGGACCACGTGCGCAGCGAGGACGACGACCAGAGCGTGAGTGGCGCCGCCGCGCGAGGCTGCCGGGAGCGTGGGGGGCGTGGCCTTCTCCGTGGGCTTCCGGGAGGCGGTGCCGAGGCTGCCGGGAGTGCGGGGGGCGTGGCCTTCTCCGTGGGCTTCCGGGAGGCGGACCGGACCGGGCCGGGGTGGGGGTGGGGGGCGCGCACGACCCGGGACGCGTTGGGGGCCTTTACGGCTTGGCGGCCGGCCGGTGGCCCCCGCTCGCCCCCCAAGCCCCAGTTGGTGATGTGACCATCGCAGCTCTGGGCACAAAGGGCACGAGTCGCCCGTGCGCCCCACAGCGCGGTGGGGGGGTGGGGGGGCGCGGCCGAACCGAGGACGGCCGGGGCGGGGGTGGGGGGAGGGGAGAAGAGGTTCCGCGGGGAGGACAGTCCCAAGTCCCGGACCCCTATCTGCGCCTTTGGGCCCCGGGGGGGCCGGACCCGGAGAAATCGTTTTGGAGGAGGGGCCGGTGGAGGCGAGGGCTTCCCGGAGCACCCTGCGCTTTGCGCACACCCGGCTCTTTGCTCCGTGAGCCGCGAGACCGCGCAGGGGGAGAGCTCTGCGGGCGCCTTCCCCCCGCCCGCTTTGGGCGGTCAGGCTTCCGGTACCCGGGCCGCGTCCAGGCTGTGGCTCCGCAGTGGTTGCCATGGTGACGGGCCAGGTTTCCGCCGGGATGCGGCCGTTCCGGTTTGGGGGCGGCGAAGAGGGGCGCCTCCAGCACTACCGTGAGGGGCTGGGCCGGGGGGGAGGTGCGGCTTCAGAGCCTGGCGTTTCTGTGCCCTGTTCTGGGAGCCGGGGGCTTGGCCAGGGAGCGGGGTACGTTCCCGATGGGCGCAGGGCGGGCCCGGGCCCGGGGACCTGCGGCGGGAGCCTCGGCTGCCGAGGCCACGTGGGAGATGCAGGCGGGGTGTGCGGGGCGCAGCCACCCGTCCCCCCGCCCTTGCCGCAGTCCGTTCTGTGCCGCGCGCGCACTGCGCTGGGTGCCCGGGGCGCAGTGGCCTACTTGGACGCCTCAGACTCTCCTCGTCCAAGCCCCAGTGCTCCGTCTGTACCGGACCTGCAGCCTTCCCACCTTTTAGTAAATGGCATCCCGTCCACCCGGTGGTTCAGACCAGAAACTGCAGTGCTCCTTGACCCCTCTCTTTCTCTCTTAAACCTTCCCCCCCCCCCCCCCCCCCCCCGCATCCAAATCAGCACACATCCTGTCCCGTGAGCACAGACTCCAAAATCCTTCTCGGCGTCTGTACTCTATTGCCCTGGCTGGAGGCCTGGCCCAGGGCAGGGTCTCCTAGGTGTCTCCCTCAGTCAGCTGCTCCATCCAGATACACGATATCTCCTTACGTGGTACCTTGTCTCCCTGGCTTGGGTCCTTGGGTCATCTGGCTGACCGGCCTAAGCAAGCTAAGCTCTGTGCTACCTCAGGACCTTTGCACACCTCTCTCCGCCTGGAATGCCCTTTCTTTTTACTGGGACGTCTGTAGCTCATGCTGCTCTTGCTCTCAGGGTCGTGAATTCAAGCTCCAGGTTGGGTGTGGAGCCTACTTAATAAGAAAGTCTTTTTAAAAGTCTATTACTATTATTAATCTTTGCTCTCCTGTTTGAGAGTAAGTCGCAGACATCGTGACCCTTTATCCCAAGTACCTCAGGGTGTCTGTCCCGAGACCAGAGATACCGTCTCGCACAACCAGGTTCAGTGATCAAATTCAGGAAATTTAGAGTTAATATAATGTCTTAATCTGCTATGAAGCCCATATTAAGATGTTCCCAGTTTTCTCAGTCATGGTCTCCGTAGCACTTTCCCGCCCCAGCCCGGGAGCTCAAGTTGCATTTCGTGGTCCTGTTTCTTCTTCTTCGACCTGCAGCAGTTTCTCAGCTTTGTTTTTCACGGCACCAACATTTGGGCGGATGCGGGCGGAAGGTCCCGGTTCGGGTTTGTCCGATTGTTTCTTTCTTCACTGTGTTCCTGCCACAGCCACGTCCTTCCCGCTTATCACGTGACCTTAAATGTCACTTCCTCCAAGAGGCCGTCCCAGATCACACCTGAGATGGCGCGTCTGTCCTTTGTTTCCTATGAGGGCCGGCCGCTGCGTAGCCACCCCGTCCCGCCCGTCTGCGCCCTCAGCCACAGCCTGCGTTTGTCTTGCTCCCGGTCATACCCCAGGGCTCGGTGCCAGGTGCACAGTAGGCACAGGTGTGACAGGTGAGCCGGTGCTCAAGCTGCCTCCTTCCCAGGCCCCCGGGGGAGCGGGTGGAGCGGCTCCGAGGGGAGCCCGGCCCTTCGTGCAGGCCCTGTGGCAGCGGTCGGACCCAGGGGTTATTCTCTTTCCGACCGATTTGGTCCCATCTGGGGACCAGTCCTCGCCCTCCGTGCCGGAGGTGGTGCTGCGGGATGGGGCTCCCCCGGCGGCCGCGAAGAGCGAGGCCCGCAGAGGCAGCATTCGCTGGCACTCTTGCAGACGCTGGGGTTACACGACGGATCAGACAGGGTCCTTGCGGTTTAGGACCTCCCCGCTGGCTGGGGTGGGGGTGGGGGCAGACGTGCAAATCCAAGTGGGGACACGGTGCAGGAAAAATACCGTGGAGGACATGTGCACACGGTGTCCAGGGGGACGGCGTTCACTCTGAGCAGGAGTAACAGGGAAGAGCACTTCGTACAAGAGGCAACATCTGATTTGGGCTTGAAAGGATGTGTAGGAGTTCGCCAGGCGGAGAAGGGAAGATCAGGATTCTAGACAGAAAGGAGGCTCGAGGCACAGAGCCTTGAGAGCACGACTTGGGCTTCGGTGAGTGTGGCTCGCAAGGCGGCGGACGGCGGTGCCCTTCGGATGTCACTGGCACCCTTGCGAGCGCGGACGGGCCGCTAGAGGCTTCCGAGCAGGGCAACTTTGGAAACGTCAGTCTGGGGTCACGGAGGGAGAGGGGCGGTGTGTGTGTAGCGAGACCGGCTTATACCTGTTCCCTCTCACCCCGCGGCCCCCTGCCCCTCCGTCCAGGTGAGCGAGGACTGGAAGTACGTCGCCATGGTGATCGACCGGCTCTTCCTGTGGATCTTTGTCTTTGTCTGCGTTTCTGGCACCATCGGCATGTTCCTGCAGCCTCTCTTCCAGAACTTCGCCGCCGCCGCCTTCCTGCACGCGGACCGCTCGGCGCCCAGCTCCAAGTGAGGCCCTCCCCGGCCCGCGCTCCTTCGCCCGTGCCCTCTGTTGCCAGTAGTTGGGGCGGAGGTGGGACAAGTGAGCTGCGGAAGGGGGCGGGGGGGGGGGGGGGGAGGCTGCCGCAGATCCATTCTTTCCCGCCCCCCCCCCCCCCGGGCCCCTCCCCAGCACCTGTGGCACGCGGCGGCCGGCCTGTCCCCTTGCACCGGCCAGGCAGGCTGGTGGCGCACGAAGGCTGAGGAGGGAGAATGGGGATGTGGGCCTTCCACGCCGAGGGAGGAGTGGCAGGGGAGGGGCCGGGGCGGGGCAGGGTGGCGGGGCGGGGCCGACTCCGGCCGACCTGATGGAGTGCCACCCGACCTTTCGGGCACAGGGAGGGAGGGGCCGGGGGCGGGCCTGAGTGTGGCCCGATGCGTGGACGGCGCCCGGGCGGGGGCGTCTGCCCGGGGGCTCACCTGGCGCTGTGGTCGGATTCCTTGGGGGGGGGGGGGGGGCCGAGGAGGAAGGGAGGTTCTCCAAGAAGCCCAGTCGGTCCCTGGCACGAAGCAGAGGCTTCGCGAACGTGCGGTCGGGGGGGCAGGCAGAGCTGGGGCGCTGGGCTCACCTGACTGTCCTGAAAGCCTCCCTCGCAGACCCTCCCTTACCCCGTGTCTGTTCCTTGAGCAAAGCAAGGCCCCTGAAGCAGGGCGGGGACTGGGGAGCTGGGGACTGGAGGACACTGCGGGGCATGCTCGGTGGGTGTGACGGCCATGCCTCTGTCCGGAGAGCTTTCTGCAAAGCGCCGTCCTGTTCCTGGGCTGTGCTCCAGCCCTGACCCTGGCCTCCCTCCCGGGTCAGCTCCTCCCAACACGGGTGCGAGCTCGTAGCCCCTGGGCCGATCTAGGCTTGTCCTGGCCGCGGAAGTCCGGCCAGTAGTTGGGCCACGTGTGCCTCGGCATGCGTCCCCGCCTGCCAGAATGGGCTCATCTCTCCTGAGGGGGGTGTCTTGGGCCCGTGGACCCCCCCCCCCGCCCCCCCCCCCCCCGTTCTAGAGCAGCAAGTTGAGACTTGCTTGCATTATGCCTGGACCCACGGCAAACTCAGAGTCCTGGGAAAGTCCAGGAACCAGAACACCAACTGCAAAGAGCCCTCCCCCTGGAGGGTGGGGTGCCCGCCGGAGGCCTTCCCTCCTGGCTCTCCCCGCCCCTCGTCAAGGCCTGGGCCACGCGGAGGGCCCTGTCAGCTGCCGCTGCGCCTGGCCTTGCGTTAAGTGCTTCCTGCGAGTGGCTGTTGTCCAAGTAAGTCGCCAAAAACGCTAGAGGGGTCTAAGTTGGCAGCTTGCCCAGCGTTTCGTGGGCATCTGACACACGAGGAAACCAAGGCCTGGAGACCGAAAGCGCTTTGCCGTGACCTCGCTCATTCTCGTCTGTAAAACGGGGAGGGCAGAGCTGGTTGAGGGCCGGAGCGCGGAAAGACAGACGGCTGCGTACGACGGGGTCACCGGGCTGGGCCCTTGGGGCGGTGCCATTTCCCCATGTCTGGGCGCCGCCCTTTGGGGCCCCTGCCGCTGCAGGGAGGGGAGGGCAGCAGGGTTGGAGCCCTCGGGTGCTGGGAACTGGGGACAGGCACAGCCCCTCCTCTTCCCTTGTGCCGTCAGGGGGCGCCGAGGCAGTGACTGGCCCGTCTCTCCCCGGGGACGGCGGGGCCACAGGCCGTGCGCCAACCACGCCGTCCGACTCTGCTTTTGACGGCCGGCGCTGCGGCAGGAGGCGAGCAGTCTATCGGCGGCCGCCTGACGGGCCTTCTCCGCAGACGAGGGCTGCGCAGGGAGGGCAGAGGCAGGATCTGGGGGCTCGACTCCTGCCTCCTCCAGCCCCAGGCCCTTGTTCCCGGACGGCCTGCAGGCAGGGGGCTCCCGCCGACACAGAAGCCGCCTCAGAGAGGCGGAGGGACGGTGGGGGGCGGCTGGGGGAAGGCTAGGGCGTCGGTGAACCCAGTCCCTGGCCGGAGCGGACTCCGGCTCTCAGCCGGCTGCTCCCCGGTGTGTGGGCTGCCGTCACCTGCCCGTCACCCGCCCAGGCCGGAGCGTGAAGCGGCACCTTCGGTGTGTGGCCCAGCGGCCCGGCTGGCTGTCACGCGGCTCCTAAGGGACTGTAGGTCTAGGTGTCGCTGCGACTCCCGCCCACCCACCCTCCCTGCGCCCCCTGCCCCCGCACTGGCCTTGGTCTCCCTCGTCTGTGCTCCTGGAGTATTTGCACCGGTCCTAGCCAAGTCCAGGCCAGACGCACTAGGAACTTCACGTTCTCGTAAAGAAAGAGGTTTCCAAAGCTGTCTTGTCTGTCTCGTATTTGGGGGCTGGGGTTGGCAAATTCAGGGACCCGGGACCTGCTGGAGGAACGACTCGTGAGGCGTGACAGATGGTACGAGACTGGGGAGCAGCCGCAACTCCGGTACTGCTCTGGGCCCTCCGCGGACACCCATCGGACGGAAAGGAAGCGGCCAAGCGGCCGGGCCCCGAGTCACAGAGCCCAGAACCAGCTCCTGGGGGGGGGAGGGAGCTCTGGGGGGAGGGTCCCTTTCAAAGAAGGGGCCGGAGGCAGGCTGGCCAGGTCTCACAGGTCCCCTCACAGCTGCGGCCCGCGTGAGCCCCCTCTGCCGTGGGCCCAACCCAGAAGTGGCGTTCAACTGTGGGCCTCCCGCACCTGAGACGAGCCGAGGACACCCGTGGGCCCGCGTGGGCGGCCCCGCTTCCCAGCCCACTTGGTGTGGGGGTGGGGGCCATCTCGTTCCCTCTGCACACGCGCCCGGCACCTGCACTAGGTGTGAAGGCTACCCTGCCCTCCGCGTGGGACCAGGAGCCACCTGACGGGCTCCTGGTCGGTTCCGGGTGGGGCAGATGTTCCCCTTCGAGGTCTTTGGAAACCTGTCCAGCTGACTCGGCTCGGGGTCTCACGGACCACGAGCGACAGCCATGCAGAACTGTGGTCCCTAATGTGCTCCTGGACACGTCACTGGCCCTCCCGGCCTCAACTGTCCCATCTGCATAGCGGACGGGGAAGGAGGCTTCGCTGGGACTCAGCCTCCCCGTCAGGTACTTCGGCTGGATCTGGTATAGACCGTGGACTAAATTACCACGTGGACAGGGGTGAGTCCTCTCGGAAACTCAAGTGGGAGGAACAGTCCAGTGCCTTCCACACGCAAAGCAGGGGAAGCCACGGCGGGTCTCCTGGGACTTCGCTCCAAGTATGGGCTTCCCTGCGGGCCCTGGGGGCCACACCGAGCAGCAGCCGGGGGCGGGTGCCCTGTGGGGGCAGGGCGGTCACCTCCAAGAGTGTCCCTGCTCTGGGCCGGGGGGCATCCCGTCCGTCCGGTGGGCTCGTGAGGAAGGGCGTGTGGGGGTGGGCCCCAGCCCCGAACCCAGGACCACAGCTCCGTCTGTCCCCGGTCCCCCCACCCCCAAGACCACAGGCCCCTCTGTCCCCAGTCCCTCCCCCTCTCCCCCCCCCCCCCAGGACCACAGCTCCGTCTGTCCCCAGTCCCCTCACCCCTAAGACCACAGGCCCCTCTGTCCCCAGTCCCTCCCCCTCTCCCCCCCGCCAGGACCACAGCTCCGTCTGTCCCCAGTCCCCTCACCCCCAAGACCACAGGCCCCTCTGTCCCCAGTCCCTCCCCCTCTCCCCCCGCCAGGACCACAGCTCCGTCTGTCCCCGGTCCCCCCACCCCCAAGACCACAGGCCCCTCTGTCCCCAGTCCCTCCCCCTCCCCCCCCAGGACCACAGCTCCGTCTGTCCCCGGTCCCCCCACCCCCAAGACCACAGGCCCCTCTGTCCCCAGTCCCTCCCCCTCTCCCTCCCCCGACCCCCGGACCACAGCTCCATCTGTCCCCGGTCCCCCCACCCCCAAGACCACAGGCCCCTCTGTCCCCAGTCCGTCCCCCCCTCCCCCCCCCAGGACCACAGCTCCGTCTGTCCCCGGTCCCCCCACCCCCAAGACCACAGCCCCTCTGTCCCCAGTCCCTCTCCCTCTCCCTCCCCCGACCCCCGGACCACAGCTCCATCTGTCCCCGGTCCCCCCACCCCCAAGACCACAGGCCCCTCTGTCCCCAGTCCCTCCCCCTCTCCCCCCCCCCCAGGACCACAGCTCCGTCTGTCCCCAGTCCCCTCACCCCCAAGACCACAGGCCCCTCTGTCCCCAGTCCCTCCCCCTCCCCCCCCCCCCAGGACCACAGCTCCGTCTGTCCCCAGTCCCCCCACCCCCAAGACCACAGCCCCTCTCTCCCCAGTCCCTCCCCAGGACCACAGCTCCTTCCGTCCCCAGGTCCCCCCACCAGGAAGCCACGGCCGCACGCTTTCTAACAATTCAGAGTCTCCTTTTTTATTTCTGAGGAATGTATAACGTGAGTCACTGTTACCAAGGGACACATTAAGAGCAGAACCGCAGCCACGGCCACACCAAGCCTGAGCTTGGGCTCTTCCCACCCAGCGCCTGGGGTCACACCAGGACCCAAACCCACAGAGCCTCTCCACGTGAGTACAGGAAATAGCTTCAGCGGTGACACGTTTCACAAGTGATAACCGGAGGGGGCACAACAGCCATGGTCCGGACGAACCAACTACAAAGATCATTTAAAAAAAAAAGGAAGAGGGCGTCCTGGTTACTAAAAACAAACACCGGACAAGAAAGTAGAGCAGGGCAGGAGGGAGCTCTGCCCCGTCCAGCCCTGCGGGGGCGGGCGGGGGTGCAGGGGCGCGGTGGGGGGGGGGGGGGGCACGTCCCCGCACAGCAGCATCTCCGGCAGAAACCTCTTCCTACAGCAGAAACCGAAGGCGACAAGTCTGCGACGGCGCCTCTGACCTCGGGGCGCGGGGCTGGGGTTCTGAGGGCCGCGTGCTGCCAGTTAAAGAGGAGGCAGCTGGGTCAGAGCTGGGGTCCTGACACCCAAGGTGGAGCGGGGGCCGCAGGTTCCGAGGCGCCTCCGCCCGGGGACGGGCACCGTTTCCCTACCGGTTCCTCGGGACACTTGGCTGTTCCACAAAGACATCTTCAGTATGCTTTAAAAACTTGGGTTTTTTTTTTATTTTGGTCAGTTTTTGGTCAAAAGCACAGAGGAAACAGTAGCCACAAGAACAGAAGTGTGAAGGGGGGCGTATCTACTGCTGAAGAGGTGGGGGCAGACGGGGCCGCCTCGGCAGCAGTGTGGGGGTGCGGGGGGCGGGGGACAGGCTCCTCGGGGCGCCGGCGTGGAGCATTCTCGGACACACACGGCCACCACCCGGAGGCGGGCTCGGGTCTGGAGCGCGTCCGGCTGACTCGGGCCCAGAGCTGGACTCCGGGGGGACGGGGGGCTGGGACCACGGGAGTCAACGCTGGCTGGAGGTGCGGACGGGGTCCCGCCTCCCGGGGCTTTAGGACGAGCTGCTGTTTCATCTACAAGTGCTGTCGAGTGTCAGCCTCCAAAGGGTCCCTAACGGGCAAGGAGACCTCAGGCCTGTGACCGGCCCTCCTGAAGCTACCTCGCAGACAAAAGCACTTGGATAAATGGAAAATTAAGTCTGACTTTTAAATCTGTGCAATTACAGGTTATCTGTAGCAGTTAAGAATCAACACTTATGACATTTTTAAAAACTCTTCGTTTACCCACGACTTCGTCAACTTTCACTGGCGTCACGGTCACGAGAAACACGCGGGCGGTACAGTGATCTGACCCAACGTGACATTGTGCCCTTGTTCTAAGTCCTGATTATCTGAGCGGGGAGGACCTGTTTCGGAGGACTTCTGCCACCAGGGGGTTGGGGTCTGTGGCCCTGCTGTCCCCTGCTGGCAGGACAAATCCCTAGGAATGCTTCAGGAGGACAGCTGCGGCCTGGCGGTTTGGCGAGGCGGGTCTGTGCCCCCTGGGTGGTCGGCGTCGCCCCACAGGGCCCTCTGCTATCACTGGGGGACCCCCAGGCTGCGCCAGCCCTCCCGGCCGCCCCGCCCCCTGTGCCCGCTAAAGTGCAAGGCCCGAAGGTCGCTGACCCCACGGCCCCGGGACTGACGGACTCCTGGATGTCTCGCCCGCTTAAGTTCGCCTCTCACCCTCTGGGAGGAAAAGGAGAAACTCCGTGATCAGAAGGAGGGGATCGCAAAAGGGCCGCGGGGAGCCGGCGGGGAGGGTGTGGGGGGGCGGACAGAGTCCGCCGCTGAAGCCCCCAGCGCTGCCAGGACTCAGAGCTGACGGGGCCCCGGCCAAGATGGCAACAGGTCGATGGCAAACACAGGGAGGGGCAGCGGGAGCCAAGTGGGCCTGGGCGGGTCGTGGGCGAGGACCCTCGTGCTTGCGTGGCGGGAAGAGAAGGCGCGCCTCCCGCCGCCCCCGCAGGCAGGGCAGGGGTGGGCACCCCCCCCAGAGGCCGGGCACGCAGGAACCCAGTTCCCGGTGTCCCCAGCATGCCCCCGCCCCCACCCCCACAGGACAGCACAGCCCGCCTCGCGCCCACCCTGCGGCGCCCGGCCCGCTACACGGGGCAGAGGTAAAAGTTCTTCTCCTCCTGGGGCTTGCTGACCCAGTTCCCGTAACCCATGTCCCTCAGACCCTTCTTGAAGTAGTTCTTGGCCACCTCATAGTCGCGGGCCGCCTTCTTGGCCTCCCCGTAGGAGAGTCTGAGCAGGTCCCTGCGGTACCGGAAGGAGCACAGCTTCTTAAACAGGAGGAAAATGTTCTTTTTGGAGACCCGGGACAGCTCGTTCCGCGGCCTGGAGGAACAAGAGAGCTCAGCACTGCCCGGGGACAGAGAGGGAGGGGAGCCCGGCGGGGGAGGTACAGGGGGCAGCCGCCAAGCGGCCGCTGAGCTCTGGGGAACGCAGACGGGGCGGCCCGCGGCTCCTCACCCGTCCACGGTGCCTCTGGTCCCATCCAGGATCTCCAGGTCGTAGCCGTCAGCCAGGCACCAGTTGACGCTGGTCTCCTTCGTCTTCCCGGATTGCCTCTTGGAGTCGTACACGCTGACGCGGCCAACCTGGGATGGGTCCCGGGAGCGACGGGAAAGATGGAGACTTCCAGGAGAAGGTCCTGTGGCAGGGACTGGGGACTCCCAAGACACGGGGGGGGCGGGCCCGGGATCCCTCCCCGTATCTAGGGTTCTGTCTGAAAACCAGACTCACTGAGCCCTGCTCGACTCAAACGGGCTGCAGACAGAAAAGCAAGCCCTCAGCATCCAAGGGGACAGAGGGACTAACCCCCGGGACATCCCCTGCCCACAGCGGATACAGGGGTGCCACGGACAGGCTCACGCGGACGGGAGAAAACATCAAGGGGAAGCGGATGGGGCCACACACCTTGGGGTGGTTGACGATAAAGGGGGGCCGCAGTCCGTCCTCGAAGGCACTCCCGTCCCTGGTCACACGGCAGCAGATGGCCCGAGTCAGATGCCCTTGGCTGAACAGGTAACCTGGGTGCAAAGAGGAAACCATGCCCGTCTGTGCAGGGAGCGTGAAGAAGGTCCCGGTGGGGCCGTGAGGACAGAGGTGGCGCCCCGCACCCGCAGGCACTCCGGGCTCCAGGCGACGCTGCGGCTGGAGCCTGCTTTCCGTGAGCCACTGCGAGACCCGCCCGGTGAAGCGCCGGTGCTGAGCCCGCCCCCCCCCCCCCCCCCCCCGCAGCAGGGTGGCCACCGGACACGGCACAGCGCAGATGCCGCGTCAGCACCCAGCCACGATAAAATGCGTGCGGCCCGACGGGACCCTCACCCAGGGTGACAGACTTGAGGTACACAGGCTGCAGGAAGTGCGTCAGCAGCGCCCCCTGCAGGCCCAGCACGTTCCAGCGCAGGATCTTGTCACTACAGGACATGGTTCGGAGCCGCTCCCCCAGCCGAATGCCGTCCCACGTAGGCACGATGTCACTGGACTCCACTGGGATGGTGCCTTCCCCTGTGGAGGGACTTGGGTCAGAGCCACGGGGGCCCCTGGGCCAGGCCACTCCTGCCGCGGGGCTTCTACGCCTCACGCTTGGGCCAAGGCACTGGTGGGCTCATTCTGGCCGCACCAACACCGTGCTCGGTGCTGGGAACAATGGCGAGCGACCCAGAAGACCTCTGTGCCCCTGGAACGTGTGCGCGGGCGAGGGGGCAGGAGGGGGTAGACAGACAGCAGCAGGTGAGGGGCAGACGGACAGCAAGCGAGCAAATGCTCTGCACGCACAAACTCTGAACGGCGACAGGGCCCGGAGGCTGGGAGGGTGGCGCGGCCGCCCGGGACGGACTTGCAGGCAGAGCAAGAGATGTGGAGAAGCCACGGCTGAATAACGGTTTCAGACACAGAGCACAGCACAAGCAAAGGCCCTGAGGCAGCAAGAGGTTTGGTTGTCCAGGTTGCCGACGAAGAGCCAGTGGGCCCGAGCCCTCAGCGGGCGCGCAGGTTTGGCTTTTCTGTGCGGTGCACTGGGAAGCCGCCACGGGGCGCTGCTGCGGTTTTTACGCCCAACGTGGGGCTCGAACTCGTGACCCCGAGATTATGAGTCACGTGCTCTTCCGACGGAGTCTGCCAGGCGCCCCTTGCTTTCGTTGTAACAGCTTTGCTGAGATAGAACTCACCCAACTAAAGCACACGGTTCTGTGGTTTTTACTGCGTTCGCAGAGGCGTGCGACCCTCACCCCAGTCAGAACTTTCACGGCCATCGGGAGAAACCCGGCGGGCCGGCCCCTCCCACCCCAGGCCCCAGGCGACGCTGGTCCACCCTCTGTCTCCACAGAGTCGCCCCCTTTGTACTCCGGACGCGTCGTATAAACGGAGCCACGGAGCATGTGACCTTTCCACTTCGTGTGTCCTCAGGGCCCAGCGAGGTGCCGGCACCGCCCCCTTTCGCGGCACCACGTGGACAGAGCCACTTTGTTCACCAGCGGGCAGACCCCGGGGCGGCTCCCACCTTCTGGGGACACAGCCAGGGGCCAGCTGCTGGGTCCTGGGTCCCGGGCAGGGAGGTGACCCGGCCCGAGGGCGTGGGGGCAGCCGTGAGCGGACAGCCCAGGGCGCGTGCGCTTCGTTTCCTGTCCCCTCCTGTTTTCCCCGCCCTCCCCGTGGCGGTAAGATCACCTCCCGGGAAGCTGTGTTTCTGGCCAGGCTGTCCCCTGAGTTCCGGGTGGGCCCTCGGGCTCCCACATGACCCCCAGACTCAGAGCAGAGCCCCGCCCCCCCCCCCCCCCCCCCCCGCGGTCCACGCCTGTCCCCGGGCCCCCCCGCCCGGCAAAGCAGCCCTCGAGCTCTGGCAACGGACGCCGAGAGCGTGGCAGCCGTGCCTTGTCCCGGCGGTGGCCCCGGGCTCGGCAGTCTTCCTGTGGGGACGCGGGGGACGGTGCCACTCACCGTTCTCCACCTTGGTGCGCAGCTTGCCCTGTTTGGGGTTCTCGAAGACAGGGTAGTGGCGGGACTCGGTGCTCTCCACGGCACGGTCGCTGCAGGACTTGTCGAAGAGGGCGCCGTCCCCACACGGGGCCGTGCTGCGGGGCGGGGGCGGCCGTCAGGGCCCGTGCCGTGGCCCCGTCCGGAGCCCAGGGGCTCGGGAAGCGCGGGACGTGGAGGCGGCGAGGGGCTTCCCCTGCAGCCCCCGGGGGGCGGCCGGGCACGTGGGCCACGCCGCGTCCACGCGCCCTCAAGCGCAGGCCTCACCTCCGGGCCAGGGCGCCCCCGGGAACCGACCGTGGAGCCTGGCGGGGCTTCGGGCGGGGACCGCGCGCGCCTGGCGTCCAGGTGGACACGGGGACCACACACCTGATGTACAGGTGGAAGGACACGGTCTTCTTGATCTGGAGCTTCTCGCCTCCCTTCGCGGGCTCGAAGATGCTGTCCTTCGCGGTCTGCGGGCTGTACTTCATCAGCTCGCTGTAGAGGAACCTGCGGGGACGGCGCCGTGAGGACGGCCGCCCCGGTGCAAAGGGCGGGGGCCCGAGTCGCGGAGGGATGGGCGGAGGCTCACCTGATGAAGCCTCGCCGGGAGATGATCTCCGCGTGGCAGTCGTTGACCGTCTCCCCCTTCAGGCTGAGAGAGTCGCCCTTCACGCAGCGGTTCCCTGCAAGCAGGGGCGGGGGGAGAAGGTGACCTCTCTGCAGGGCACGGCCAGCCTCCCCGCGCTCGTCCCCCCCCCCCCCCCCCCAGCGGCCGCTAAGAGCCGCACGGTGGTCCGCTCCCGCCGCCGGGGGGCCCCACCGACCTGTCCCCAAGCTGACCACGACCCCCAGGTCGTCCGAGGCCTTCTTCATGATGACGGCGGCCAGGATCTTACGGCCGAGCAGGGAGGGCTGGAAGCTGTTGGTGAGGGCGTTGAAACAGCGGTGGCTGAGCATGGCTATCTGGTCGTGGAAGGTGCTGCCCGTCAGGGGGAGCTGTGGGCACAAGGCTGCGTCAGGCCCGCGGCGCGCCCCCCCCCCCCCCCCCCCCGCCCGCCCGTGCTGTCCCCGCTGTGCGTGCTACTGAGGCGCGGAGTAAAGCCCAGGAGTGCGTCACAGGACAGCAAGGTAAGGCCCCGAGAGAAGATGGCAGCAAGAGTAGACGTCTTAACTGTCTTTGGCTGTGCTTCTGGGGACCTCGAGAGGAGGAGCATAGTTCTTCTGAGAGTGGCCCCTGTCACTGGGGTTACCTCTGTGAAACCCATGCGCTCGGCCTTCTCATCCTCCCCAATCAGGACGCGGAGCGCCGCATCGGCCGCCTCCTGCTTGCCTTGCTTCTTGCTGTGGGCGCACACGGCCGGGAACCAGCGACCCCCGACTTTGGCCTGGTACACGAACCTTCGGGACGAGAAGCAGGATAGAGACACGCGCCCGACCGCGACCGCGTCGCCGCGAGGGGCCCGCGGGAGGCGCGGGGCACCGGGGACTCACGATGTCACGTCCACCAGAGCCAGAGGTCACCCGGACTGTTACTCACCGGTTCTGTCTACGCCGACTCTTCTTCAGCGTAGACGCGTTTATAAGGGAGACTTCGTGTACACGGAAAACCGGGCTCACTTGTCACGAACTGAAAGTGGCCCCAGAACTGGATGACAACATCGGGTCATCGAACCTGAGGGGATGCGGCTGCCCGCGAGGGCTCTGGGCCCGCACCACAAAGCTCAGCAGGTCGGGGAGGGGGTGTGAGGAAATACGGCAGGGGTACTTCTGTCCAGAGCTTAGGCAGAAACGGCAGCGGCGCTCTCCCTCGCGGTTTAACACTCTACTTCGAAGCACCCGATTCCGTTTCCTAATTTCCCGGTCGGCCCAAGAGGACCCTCGGCGTGGCGTGGTCGGACGTGGAGACGTGCCTTAGGCAAGGGGCTCAGCTCTCACGAGGGGGCCCTGGGAGGGGCGCGCCTGGGCACGTGAGCCGGTCGGGCCGGCCGTCCAGGCAGGGGCGGGAGAGCGTGACGGGCGTCTCCCGCCAGGGTGTCAAGAATCCTAGCTTCAGCCCCGTCCTAAGCTGCTCAGGCAGGAAACAGAGCCGGTCCCCTTACGCTCAGTCACGCCGAGCGGCCTGTCCGGTGCAGGGGACGCCCTGACTCCTTCCTCCACCACCCCGGGGCGTGCGGGCCGGAGGGGTGGGGGGAGCAGGAGGAGGACAGGGACATGGCGTGACAGATGCCAGAAAGCAGTGGGGGCCAAACCGGGCCTTTGAGAGACTCCGCAGAATCTCACGCCTGTTCCGCGCGCTTGAAAAGTACGAATTCTTACGCACGAAGACAGATAGGCGTGCAGGACCTCCGACAGCTGCAGACCACAGCCATCAAGTGAGTATCGCGGTAAAGCGAGTCACAATACATTTTCTGGTTTCCCAGTGCACGTGGAGATACGTTGGCGCCAGACCGCAGTCTCTTGGCGTGCCAGCGCTGGGTCTAAAAACCCCACACGTACCTTAACTAAAACATACTTTATTCCGAAAGAACGCTAACCATCACCTGAGCTGTCAGCGACGTGCGATCAGGGGTCACAGACCACCAAACGCAGTGACGCAAAGGTTTAGGTACCGTGACCGTCACCACCACGTGGCGCAGAGACAGGAAGTGAGCGGAAGAGCTGGAAAAACGGCGCCGACAGACGCGCTCGACGCAGGTTCCCGCAAACCTTCCGCGTGTGGCACCCGGTCCGTGGGAGCGCCAACGGGGTGTGCCTGTCCCTGCCCCGTCAGGGCCTGTATGTGTGGGACACGGGGACCTGTCGCTTGAAAGCTACACACAGAAGCCACCAGCCACGGTCCAAGCGCTCCGTAAGCACGGGTCTGGGGTGAGGGGGGCGGCGGGCAGGGGGGACGCGTGCAGCCGGGGGGCCTGCTCGGAGGCTGGTGAGACGCAGGGCTGAGGGCGGGAGGCGGTGAGCGGCGCAGGGAGGGCGGAGGGGCGTCCTGCGCAGTGCGATGCGGGTAGGGGGGTGCCCGTCACAGGATCGCGGCTAGTACCAAACGCAGCGAGCTCCCCTCCCAGCGCCGACCTGGGCCGAGTTCGCTCCCTCCCGAAGCGCCGTCCTCCTCTTAAGCACCCTGAGGCCACCGCGTGGGCGCCTCTCCCTACTGAGTCAGGCCGCCGAGCAGACCCTCAACCCATCACACAACCTGAGCTCTTGGTGACACGCACGAGATAGGAGACCTCACACCTGTCCCTATCAAGGATCCCTGATTCGCATCTGGCGCCCGTCCACACAAATACAAATGTGGCCCCTCAACATTCCTGAATGGATGAACAAAGCTGGGAGAGCAGGAGGCCACCGACTGGTTTCGGCGCCGGAGGCGGCAGGAGGTTTGGGCCGAACCATATGCACAACACACGGGCCGAGGGACGGTCTGCTTGAAGGACGTGCAGGGGAGGGAAGCTGGCCCGCCCCTAGGGCTGTGGCCGTGGAGCAGAGGGCGGGCAGTGGGGTCACCGACTGACACGGGAAGGACCGGGGGAAATGGCCACGGGGCGACACCCAAGAGCTCTCCTCTGGGCAGGTGGGACCAGAGGGTCAGGCGGAAGCGACAGGAGACTGGACACGGCGGTCCGGAGCTCTGGGAAGGTCTGTGTTTGGCGGGCACATTCGGTGGTTTCCAAGGAGGCCAGAGAGGGGGAAAACAGAGGGCACAATGTGTCACCCCGACAGCAGGGCGGGTACTGCGGCCCCAGCCCCTCGCCCCTCCCCACGTGCGTGGGCGCTGCTGTGGCCGGGGGTCTGCCCTGCGCTCCGTGCGGGTCACAGCAATTTCTGAAATTCTGCGTGAGTCACTCAAACTCCTGGGGGGGGTTCTGTGCCAGGAGAAGACGAGAGGCCAGAACGCAGGCACGAAGAACAAGGCTGAAGCCGGGGGGGGGGGGGGGGGCGGCTGGGCGCAAAGGGCAGGCGGAGGCCAGGAGCGCAACGGCCTCTCCCCGTTCCTCCCGCCCTGTTCTTACCTAGTCAAGTAAGAAAGGATGGACTAGGGCAAGAGCCACGAGTAGTTCACGTAAGAGGAAACACAAGTAGCACGTAAATATGAAGAGATCAACGTTACTTATCACTAAAAGAAAACTTAAAATAAGATGCCATTTTTATGAGCTCCTCTCCTTTAAGGACCTTTTAAAACTGAGTAGTTGGGTACCCCACAAAAATTCAAACAGTTAATATTAATATGTCGTGAAAGTCGGGGCGCCTGGGTGGCTCAGTCGCCCTGGGCGTCCGACTTCAGCTCAGGTCGTGATCTCACGGCTTGTGAGTTCGAGCCCCACGTCAGGCTCTGTGCTGTGACCGCTCAGAGCCCGGAGCCTGCTTCGGATTCTGTGTGCCCCCCTCTCTCTGCCCCTCCCCTGCGCGAGCTCTGTCTCTGTCTCTGTGTCTCTCTCTCTTGGAAATAAGACATTAAAAAATTAAAAAAAGAAAAGAATACAGCGAAAGTCAGGAATCCCTCATTCCTCAGAAGCAAACGCCGCCGCCAGTATTTCATCCCGCGAGAAGGGACCCTAGGTGGCCGTCCGCAAGCTCGCGCTCACATCCCTCCCTCCTGCACCCTGGACGGCTCACCCACACGGGGCAGACTCTGGCTCAGGGCTGCGAGGTGCTCCGTGGTGCGGGTACACCTCAGTTTCCGTAACCGGCCTGCGGAGGACACGGGCACGGACCGCCTGTCCCCGTCCCTCGCGGGTGTGGACTCCCCGGGGCGGCCCCACCTCGCCGTAACCACCGCACGCTGAGACGCACCACGGACGCCACAGGGTCGCCAACCGTGTGTATTTACAGAGGGAGTCGAGCACCTTCTGTCGGTACTTCCTGATGCTTTTCTGGGGACAGTTCACGGTCTTTGTTTTCCTATCAGACTGGAAAAGAATCCCTCATTTTTTTTTTTTTAATTTTTTTTACATTGATTTCTTTTTGAGAAACTGAGTGAGACCAAGCGTGAGCGGGGGAGGGGCAGAGAGAGGAGGAGACACAGAACCTGAAGCAGGTTCCAGGCTCTGAGCAAGCGGTCGGCGCAGAGCCTGACGCGGGGCTCGAACTCACAAAGCGTGAGATCACGACCTGAGCCGGAGTCGGACGCTCAACCGACCGAGCCGCCCAGGCGCCCCGAGAATCCCTCATTTGTAAAGAAACTGGCCCTGAGTGTTTTTCCCTCAGGTGATCCTTTTAAGAAACACCACTTGTCCTGATAGCCCGTCTCCATCTTTTCCCTCTGGGACTTCGTCTGCTGTGTCTTGTTGGAGAGGCTCTGCCAGTCCAAGATGCTCGAACAGAAATCCACACTTCCATCCAGTGCTTTTGGGATTTTACCTATTTCTTTGTAAATACACATTATACATGTATACGTATTACGGACGTTTTAAGATTTTAAGTCCTCTCTACACCCAACGTGGGGCCCCAACTCACAGCCCCAAGATCAAGAGTCGCATGCTCCAGCGACTGAGCCGGCCGGGCGCCCCGGTTTCCTACTTCGGTCCCGGACACTGCGATCCGACGTGACCGAGGACACGGACACCGGGGGGTGAGACGTGGTGGGCAGCCTTCGCCCTGCCGCCCAGTCACTGCCGTCCCCCCGACCTGCAGCCCTGTGCCCACCACAGGGCCCGTCTGCGTCCACCTGCCGTGCGACCCGCCTTCCCCCCTCACAGGCCGATGTGCCGCCGGGCATGGGGTTCCTCCCGCCCTCCATCTCCTAGCTCTTCCCCCACGTGGGTTTTTCATATGAAACGGGAATCACGTTTTCCAGGTGGAAAATCAATCGATTCTGCCAGCGTTCCATTGGGATCGCGTTAAACGTAAGTAATCTGGGGACAGCTGCTCTCATCACGTGGGACTTTTCTACCTAATCGGAGTCTCAGAGCCCGTGTGTTTCCCGCTCAGAACGCGCCAAGGTCTTTTATGCGTTTAGCGCCTGCTGCAGACAGGCTTTCTTCCACTACGACTTCGAACTGCCTGTTGCTGCAGAGAAGCTCTTGATGTTTCCAGGTGATTTTCCGCCGTCCTGCTCTCCTGAACTCCCGTTTCTGTCCCGAATACTTCAGCGATGCGATCACATCACCTGCGAACCCTCGCCTCCCTACCTCCCTCTCTTCATCCTTCTCTGTCTTAACGGATGGCATTAGCTTGTGATGCCGGAGCACCACGGAGTAATGAGGACGCGACGCCCACGTGTCCCCTGACTTTACTGGGAGCAGCTCCAGGTTCAACGTGAAGGAGGCTGCGGGCTGCTGACTTCACACTTACTCTGTCACGCTAAGAAGCACTCGACAGTTTGTGCTTTATCAACAGCTTGGCTTTCTAAATGGAACGGACGCTGAATTTTAACTAAATGCCCTTTTGGAATCTCTGCAGATGACCTGTGGGTTTTCTCCTTCCATCTATCGGTAACAGTAACGATAACAATAAATATCTTAACACAGGCTGATCTTTGTGCCGCACTGAGTTCACTGCTAGCGTTTTACAACAGCAAAGAGAAGCATTTTGATACAAATGTTTCCAAAGTCGGTGTCAAGCCACTCCCCCTCTGGGACAGACCCACACGAGTGCCTGTTCCCATTAACCAAAAGAAATCCCAAGAGGACTTTTGCTTTTATGCAAAAAGGCAGACGGCGTGCACACGCCCCCGCCCCCGCGGCTCAGATCCAGCCTCGGTAACTCCAAAGCGGGTCTGAGTGCCCGTGCTTTATCTGGATGTATTCTGTGCATCTGTTAGCAAGATGCGTCCTAAGGAATCAGAAATGCCTGAGAGGTGACTTTTTGGGGTCTGGGAACGCTAAAAAAAATCTGCATTTACTTAAATGAATGGCAAATGCTTTTTGCCTTCTGCCACTTGGCTCTGGAAAGACTTCTAAGGAACGGTTTACTCCCGGGGAAGCCCGTGATTCTGTACTGGTCACGGTGAAGAGGGAAGGACTGTTCCGTACTTACTGCTGCCAGAGGCATAAGCATCGTCTCCTTGGAGGAAAACACAGCGATACTTATCAAAATTTCGAACGCACGGAAGTTATTCACTGCAGCGCTCTCTACAGCGGCAAAGTTTGGAGACAATCTGCCTACTGGTGCCCAGGGGGCTGGCGAGACGGGGGGTGAGCCCGAGCCCTGGGCACCGCAGGGACGCCTCTGGACACAGAACGGGACAGGAGACGGAAAACTCCACGGTTACACTGTCGTGTGGAAGCAGCAGGCTAGACGCCAAAGCGCGTCTGTGCTTCTGCGTAACACAAGGGACACGCGGCAGCTCGGCTCGCGTCGTCACGCAGATGCTCTGGAAGGACGCGTGGTATAAAGTGATGACACGCCAGGGTGTGGGTGTGTGGGGAGGCGGGCGCGGGGCCAAGGGGAGCAGTCAGGACGAGGCTGTTGGGTCTCATTCTGAGTAGTCTATCACCTACACGGAAACCCAAACCCTTCGAAACCGTGTGTGACTTCTAGCCCAGAACCCCCCTCCTGAGAACGGTCGGCACAGACACACAGCACCAAGACTGCCTCTAGGAGCAAGAACGAGTCCGACCCAGTCGTCACTGAAGTTGGTGAGATCAGTGACGCAAAGTGAGGGCTTCAACATCGACAGCAACCTTCTCTTTCTTAAGCCAGGTGCTAGGTGTCCCCTACCAGGTGTCGCCCAGGTGGGGCGGTGTCCATTTTCGGAAAAGACCTTTTATATCTCTTGCCCGATAAAACAACTGTGAAACCATAAGCATCTATTCAAGGAAACATGTAGCTGTGGGTGGCGCCAGTCGATGGGAGCACGTGGCTCTTGATCTCAGGGTCGTGAGTTCGAGCCCCACACTGGGTTCAGAGATGATGTTAAAAAAAAAAAAGATTGGGGCGCCTGGGTGGCTTAGTCAGTTAAACATCCGACTTCAGCCTAGGTCACGATCTCACGATTCACGAGTTTGAGCCCCGCGCTGGGCTCTGTGCTGACAGCTCGGAGCCTGGAGACTGCTTCCAGATTCTGTGTCTCCCTCTCTCTCTCTGCCCCTCCCCTGCTCATGCCCCGTCTCTGTCTCTCAAAAATAAATGTTAAAAAAAAATAAATTAAAAAAAAAAAAAGATTTAGGGGCTCCTGGGTGGCTCAGCCGGTTAAGCACCTGATCTCTGGTTTTGGCTCAGGTCATGATCTCATGGTTTGTGGAACTGAGCCCTGCATGGGGCTCCAAGGATTCTCTGTCCCTCTCTCTCTGCCCCTCTCCCGACAAATACATTTTTTTTTAAATTTTTTTTAACATTTATTTATTTTTGGGACAGAGAGAGAGCATGAGTGGAGGAGGGGCAGAGAGAGAGGGAGACACAGAATCGGAAGCAGGCTCCAGGCTCTGAGCCATCAGCCCAGAGCCCGACGCGGGGCTTGAACTCACGGACCGCGAGATCGTGACCTGAGCCGAAGTCGGATGCTTAACCGACTGAGCCACCCAGGCACCCCATAAATTTTTAAATTTTTTTTTTTTTTCAACGTTTTTTTTTTTTTTATTTATTTTTGGGACAGAGAGAGACAGAGCATGAACGGGGGAGGGGCAGAGAGAGGGAGACACAGAATCGGAAACAGGCTCCAGGCTCCGAGCCATCAGCCCAGAGCCTGATGCGGGGCTCGAACTCACGGACCGCGAGATCGTGACCTGGCTGAAGTCGGACGCTTAACCGACTGCGCCACCCAGGCGCCCCAAATTTTTAAAAGACGTAGAAAAAATACAGAAATATGTAGCTGTGTTAAAGAGTCTGATAGATGTGTGTACCTGAGCTATATATATGACCTCTAAGACACGCTGGTAAGTTAAGGAGCCAGTGTAGAACAGAAGATATAACTTATGCCCATTTTTGTTTAAAAAGCAGAATGAGGGGCACCTGGGGGCTCAGTTGGTTAAGTGTCCAACTCTTGCTATCGGCTCCGGTCGTGATCTCACGGTTCTGAGATCGAGCCCCGTGTAGGGTTCTGCATTGAGCCTGGAGCCTGCTTGGGATTCTTCCCCTCTCTCTGCACCTCCCCTGACAGGCTTCTCTCTTGCTCTCTCTCTCCTCACCTTCTCTCAAAATAAGTAAAATAAACTTACCAAAAAAAAAACCAAAATGGAAAGAAAACGCGCTAGTACAAGCATGGAAGTTTCTAGAAGTAGTGTGGAAACTGGTAACGAGTCAGAAAGAAACCAGCAGAGAAAGGAGCCTTTCCCCCGCATACTCCTTCAACCGGCCGGAATGATTTTCTGCACGTCCCTTTAAAACTTGAAACCAGGGGCGCCTGGCTGGCTCGGTCGGTTAAGGGTCCAACTTCGGTTCAGGTCATGATCCCGTGGTTTTTGGGTTCGAGCCCTGCACTGGGTTCTGTGCTGACAGCTCGGAGCCTGGAGCCTGTTTCATATCCCCGTGTCCCCCTCTCTCTCTGACCCTCCCTGGCTCACACTCTCTCTCTCTTAAAAATAAATAGACGTTAAAAAAAATTTAAAACTTGGAATCAGTTAAAAGCAAGAGGAGCCTGCTCACGCGAACCCTCTGGGCGGCCCCCGAGCGTCTTGCAGGTGGCCACGCAGACAGGACGGGACCCTCCCCCCCGCCCCCCCAACACCACCCCGGCCACTGCAGCCTGCACGGCCCTCCTCCCCGAGGCCACGGCGGGGCCGGCACACTCACTTGGGCTCGTGCGGGGGGCCGGACTGGTCGACCAGCTTGAACTCGGCCGCGAAGCCGTGGGAGCGGGCGTACTCTAGCAGGCCGCCCACGGGGTTGGTGTTCAGGTATCTGACGAGCTCGCCCACCCTCCTGACCTTGCTGGGCATCCCGGACTCCAGGTTCTCAAACGATTCCACGCTGGCGCCTCCGGGCTGAAGGAGAAGCGGCCACGCAAAGAGGAGCCGTAAGCGCCTGTGGAAAGCTGAGGGGCGACCCCGCGCCCCCGGGCGGCGACGGCGGCCCACCTGTGTGTCGGAAGGCGCCGAGCTGGTGGCCTCCCCGTGCAGGGCCTTCATGGCCTCCTCTGCGGCCATCTGCTTCGCCGCCTTCTTGCTGGGGGCACTCGCGGTGGGGAAGGTGTGGGCTCCCATAGCGACGCAGTACTGGAACCTGGCGGGAGGGGTGGAAACGGCGCTGACGGGACGCGGCCCGGCCCCCGCCGGGGCGACCTCTCGGGCCGGCGAGCCCTCACACGCGTCGCCTCTGTGCCTCGGCCCCCGCGGCCCCGCCCCCCGCCCCTCAGCCTGGCTGACCCCGCGCCACGCGTGGGCCTCAAGCCAGGTGCACCTCCTCCAGGGACCCCCCTCTCGAGCGTGTCGTGCGGGGCCGCAGGCACACGGGTGGCACCTCTCGGAGACGCACCGCCAGTACCCTCCGAGCCGAGGGTCTCCCTACCGCCCGGTCCCCGCTTCGCCCCGAGTCCCCCATCCCAGACTGTCTGCTCCACAGCTGCAACCCTGCCCTCGAGGCCCCCGTCTTGCACAGCAAGAACAGGTGCGCCCGCTCAGTGAGACAGTCTGCCGTCCCTCAGGAGGCCAGCAGGGGGCTCCCTTTGGAGGAAGCCTCGGCAGAGACACAGGACACAGCGATGTACTTGGGGTCGTGGGCAGGGCCTTCTCTGGACAGGAGGCGGAATTCACAGGAGCTCCCCAGCTTGTGCACGCACTCTAGCAAGGTCGTGACGGGGTTCTTCCCGGAGAAGAAGGGCGTTGCCGACGTGGCGCTGGGCTGGGACTCCGTGGCCTGGAGAGAACGAGACAAGAAAACACCAGAGAAACCACTGGCTTGTCCATCGTGGTGCAGGGAACGGGTCGGCCACAGGGGGGGGGGCTGACCTCCAAAGGAAGGGGGTTCGGGGGTTCTGGGCCTGCGCCACAGGGAAGGGTGAGTTCTTTAAACATTCCGGGTCTCAGGGGCGCCTGGGTGGCTCGGTAGGGTAACCGTCTGACTTCGGCTCAGGCCATGATCTCACGGTCCGTGAGTTCGGGCCCCGCGTCGGGCTCTGTGCTGGCAGCTCAGGGCCTGGAACCTGCTTCGAATTCTGTGTCTCCCTCCCCTCAGCTCCTCCCCTGCTCACACTCGGTCTCTCTCTCAAAAATAAATAAAGATTAAACGTTCTGGGTCTCATTTCTTATCTGCCAAGAACGGGGCTTGGCCTCGGTCATCTTTTTTTTTTTTTTTTTTTAATTTTTTTTAACGTGTATTTATTTTTGAGACAGAGAGAGACAGAGCATGAATGGGGGAGGGTCAGAGAGAGGGAGACACAGAATCCGAAACAGGCTCCAGGCTCTGAGCTGTCAGCACAGAGCCCGACGCGGGGCTCGAACTCACGGACCGCGAGATCGTGACCTGAGCCGAAGTCGGCCGCTCAACCGACTGAGCCACCCAGGCGCCCCGGCCTCGGTCATCTTTAAGGTCCCTTTCCGGTCTGGAGGTCTGTAACTCCAGGTAGGCCAGGGAGGTGGGCAGGCAGGGGTGCTGGGCCTGAGGGGAGGAGGCGCGGGAGGTGTGGTGGGGGCAGGAGGGGGCACGGACCCATTATTTGCGTTGAGGCGGCGTGCAGAGGCGGGTTAAGATGTGGGTATGCTCGTGATGTGGGGACAGGAGGCCTACCTTCTCCGACCCCTTCTCTACGGAGCAGTCGTAGGGCTCTTCTGCCCGTCCGCTGTCCCGGGCTTTAGCCTCCTCGAGCAGGATGGTCATGGCTTTGAGGGCTGCGTCCTGCTTGGCCACCTTCTTGCTGCCAGCTTCTGCTGGGGGAAACTCTCGGCCACCAATGATGACTTGGAATTTAAATCTTGATGGAAAGTGAGATGTGTGAGTGCTGGCCCGGCCGTCCCTGCCGCCCTCTCCACAGGGCCCAGGACCCTGAGGCCTCTGCCCCACCAAGGGGGAAGGGCCTTGCCTTCCGGAAACAAAGCGGCCAGGGCCTGCGTCCCCAGAGCTCGTTAGAGTGAGCACTTGGGGGACGCCTGCGGCCTGCTGACACTAAGTTAAGACAGAGCCTGTGCAAACGATGACGAGCCACAGCCACCACCACCGCCACGTCTGTGGTCGGCCGGCCGCCTCTGGGGGGCTCCTCGCTGCCCAGCCTCACGCGCCCTGACACCCACGGGGTCAGATACCTGCCGCTTCTGGGGCCTGCCTCTGTCCCCAGCCTCCCTCAGAGACACAGAGCTCTCTGCTTTTGAGTCCTTCTACAGCTCTGTGTGTGAAGCTGGAGAAGAAAGGACTCCCCCTTGTTATGCAGAAAACCAAAAAGCCTTTGTTCTAAGCCTCAGGACTTCGCTTGGACCTCCTGCATTCAAGTTTTCAAATCTGTTCCGCTCTTTGCTCAACCTGGGATTTCATTTAGGAAAGTAGGTCAAGTTTCTGGTTCCCCAGGTCTTCTGATGTACCTGATGCTGTCTTACAGCTGGAGTTACAGGCAGGCTGGCCACAGAACCCGCTGCCCCCCGGTGTGGGGGGAGGGGAGAGCCTGCCAGCCACCAGCCTCCGGCCCAGAGAGAAACGGGTCCTGGCCTCGCAGCTTTAGGACATGCCCCCCCACCCACCCCCCAGCCCGCCCGCCAACAGCCACCCTGCAAGGGACAGAGTCAGCCGCGGCTGGGAAGGCAGCCCGTGGCGAACGCAGAGGTTAGTGGAACCCTCTCCCACCCCAGCTCTCCACCGGGCCCTTCGGCAGCCCCCCCGGGCCCACCCGCCTCCCTCGGTCTGTCCAGGGGCCTGCAGGGACCTTTGGGGCCGGGCCCGGCCGGCTGCCTGAGTGAGGAAGTTTCTGAGTTCACAGCTCAGGAGCCACAGCCAGGGCTCGCCCACCCACGTGCGCAGAGGCGGCGGGCGAGATCAGAACCGCCACCTTCGACGGGCAGGTAGCCGTGAACTCGGAAGCCGCCCTCTCCCGGCCGGAGCGGGGCAGGGCGGGGGCCGGGACCTGAAGCTGCTGCCTGCACGTGCAGCCTGGCCCGGCTCACCCGTCCCGTGCCTCTCTGGAAAGAGGGGGGAAGGCACACGGAAGGGGCGGGGAGTCGTCTCCGTCACCTGCGGCCCGCGGGGACGCGGGCACCACGCCGAGGCACGGAAGCCAGCCCTGTCCCAAGAAGCCGCGTCCCGGCCAAAGGCCCAGCCCGCCCCTTGCTCGGCCGGGACTCTGGCTGGCTCCCTGCTCTACACCTGCAGGAGGGGCCGACGCGGGCGGTTTAGCCAGAAGGCAGAGACACCGAGGGGGCGGCGGGGCCAGGCGAGGCAGGCGGCGCGGCCCCGGGCGGGCTCTTACCGGGGCTCGTGGGGCGGCCCGCTCTGCTCCAGCAGGTGGAACTCGCAGGGCTGAGCGGCGAACTGGGCGTACTCCAGCAGCCCGCTGACGGGGTTCTTCAGCTGGCACTCCGCCAGCTTCTTGTAGGGCGAGCACCGCGGCCAGCCGTGACTGTAGAAGGAGGGCATCTCCATGATGGCTCGAAACTCACCTGGGGCTGCGTGGATGCTGTTCAAGTCATCTGGGATGTCGTCCGTGGCCCACTGGCCGTTTTCAAAGTCCACGTACCCGCTCTTCGAGGGGCCGTTGTCCTGAGCGGGCGGCTTCGGCTTCGCCGGCTCCGGCGCGGCCTCCCGCCTGCCCTCGGGCTTTGCGGCAGGTTCCCGGCCATTCTCCGCGTCTTCTACGGCCGCCGCGTCGTCCGCGGCATGGGGCACGGCCGCGTCGCGGGGCGGGAGCGCCACGTCTCCCTTGGCCTCGGGGACGGCGGCCGGACCGGCCTCGGGCGCGCTGTCCGGGTCTCTCTTTATCTGCATCCGCTCGCGCTTCCTGTCAGTCAGGTACCACACCGGGGGGGTCGTCCCCTGCCGGCACACGTCCCCCTGCCGTTCCAAGTCGATCAGCACGGCACTGACGTCTCGGGCCTTGCTGAGGCCAATGTTCTTGGCCAGGTTCAGGGCAGAGGCGTTGCACACGTTGAACAGGTAGCTGCAGATCTTCTCTTTGATCTCAGCCATGTCCGAAGGCTCAGGAGCGGCTTCCGACTCAGACTCGGAGCTTCGGTCTTCAGGGTCCAAACCCGGGTCCGAGTTCCCAGCGTCCTGGCGAGCGCGGTCTGCGTCGGCTACTTGGCTACGCGGGTTCCAGGCCTGAACCGCGGGGGCGATTCTCCACAAGGGGGGCGTTCCCGCCTCCTGATGTAGCTTACCCTTCTTTGCCAGGGAATACAAAACTCGATTGACTTCCTTCTTTGGGACTCCGAGCTTCCCAGCCAGATCATGTGCCGTGGCCGCCTTCCCTTCCCCCAGCTCCCGCAAAAGCTCTAAGACCGTCCGTTCCTGGTCCTGGCTGATACCTAGGTCCTGGAAACGTGAGGAAAGCCTGTCGACGCCTCTCCTCGGCAAAGCCCTGCCACGTGGGGCAGGACACCAGGACCCTCTCTGGAGCACCTGACTTCTGGGAGGCACGTCCCTGGGGGTACCCCAGGTCTCCAGTCCCCTGCTTCTGGCAGGTGGTCCTGGAATCCGCGGCCAGAGTGCAGGGGCGAACGGTGGCAGCGAAGGGGTCTGCTTTCCAGTGAGGGGCACGGCAGGGAGCCGCCCCCTGAGAAACTCTATTTGCTGGAGCTGGAAACTATTCGGGTAAGACCTTGGCCGTGGCTGCTGGTGTCTAAGCTTGCTGGGCTCACAGCCTTGAACTGGGTGGGAGTGGTGCCTGTGGAGGGAGAACCCCTGCAGAAGAAGACGGAGAAGAAAGCGCATTAGGCAGTGGTGAGCCCGCCCCCCAGGTCGGTACTGCCTGGGGCGCTGCACCTGACTCTGGAGGGGCGGGGTGAGGGACGAGTGGACGTGTGACCCGGCAAGGGTGCCCCCCCCCGCCCCCAGTACTGCCTGGGGACCGCCAGAGGGAAGCATGAGGGAGCACGCGGGGCTCTCATGCCGCAGCCGAGCCTCTCCAGCAACCTAGCGCCCTCCTTCCCCTTTGGCAGGATTATAGGGAGTCGAGAGGGAATCCTCCCACCTTCTCAAATCATTACCCTTCTAAGATGAAGACAAACACACAAACAAATGTCACTTTGTCTTAAAAACAAAAGCAGAGGGGCGCCTGGGTGGCTCAGTCGGTTAAGCGTCCGACTTCGGCTCAGGTCACGATCTCGCGGTCCGTGAGTTCGAGCCCCGCGTCAGGCTCTGAGCTGATGGCTCGGAGCCTGGAGCCTGTTTCCGATTCTGTGTCTCCCTCTCTCTCTGCCCCTCCCCCGTTCATGCTCTGTCTCTCTCTGTCCCAAAAATAAATAAAAAACGTTGAAAAAAATAAATAAATAAATAAAAAATAAAAAAAAAAACAAAAGCAGAACAATAACCTCAAAACGCCCAGGGAGTCAAGGGACCAGGAAGCAGCCTCGGCAGGGCCCCGGCGTCTCTCCGCGGGGTCCCGTTTGGACGGGGGAAGAGAGGGGAACGCGCACGGGGACTGATGAGCCGGAGGCCCTCGCGGGCGCCCAGGATCTGGTTTTGGGGGGCTGGACGGTTTCCTTGGGAAAAAAAGGCCACGCTGTCCTCACGCTTCAGCATGGTGCCCAGGTACGGAAGAGACGCCGGGCGCTTTGACCCAAAGCCTCCGAGGCTGGACGTGTACAGCGGGCAGAATCCTGTTCCCCGGCAGGCGGCCCCGGGCTCCCTCAGGCTGCCACACCTTTACCAGAACACGGGCGCCCGCGAGCCCGTCCCGCCCCGGCACGGACCAGGCTCACCCCCTGCCCCGCCCCGGCTCCCTGGAGGACAGCGGTGGCCAGAGGTGCTCAGGGACCCGGGGTCAACATATCCCCACAATGCTCCTCGCGCTCGTCCCCTTGTCTGAACTTCCCGGAGGCTCCGGGGACCTGCTGGCAGCTGTGCCTTCGGTGACCCTCACCCTCTGCCCCCCGCGTCTCTGGTCACAACGAGGGGACTCTGGCACTTGGCTGGTCACGCTCCGGCACCCTCACGTGGGCTCCTCAACAGCTGCCACACGAGGGGCCCGTCCACTCCCCACTCGCTCCCCCGTTCCTCTGGCCGAGGCTGCCACACCTCAGACCTGCACCTCGCCCCAGGGTCAGGAAGCCTTCCGAGCGCGACCAGACGGGTCTTCGACCGAGCGGCCAAGGCAACCACACGCAACACGGAGAACAAAAACACGCGGTCTGAGGGCTGCAGTTTGCAGATTCCTGCCCCTGTCCGAGGGCGACCCCACCCCCGGTCTGTACACCTCCCACCGTGCTCCCGTGGGGCTCCCGTGGGTCCACGGCTCCTGAGGCTTCCTGCCCTCCACTCGGGGCCTCGGGGCTGGTCCCTCTTCTGCCCGAGGCCCCTGCCCCTCCTCCTGCTCCAAGGCTTCCACGGACACACAGAACCCCTGCTCCTGAACTTGGGTTAGGTGTCCCCTGCGGTTGGCTTTGGTGGCCGTGCACTGGCAGCTCTTCACCATCGGTCCTCCTGCCGCCTCCCGGGGAGGACGGCACCAAAGGGCTCCTGCCACCTGTCTGTCCGCGTCCCTTTCTCCCACCCTTACGTATAACCAGTCCCAAGATTTTGTCCAAGGGCCGCTCTGCCTTCCCCTTGATCTCCTCCACGCCACCCCCCCTCTTCAGAAACAGGGTTCAAATCTAGTCTCCGCAGCCACCGCCTCGTGCTGAAGCTCAGACGACCCGCCCGCTCACGTTCCGGCACAATCTCCGACGCCACACACTCTGGACCAAACTAACCTCCTCCCCCCGCCCCCCCAGCCCCTCTGCCATTCTTGCCCCTGTGGACCGTGGACAGCCGCGTTCTCCCTGTGGTTATTAAAGGTAGAAACCCGAGCCAGCCCGGCCGCCTGCCTCCCTCCCTCGTCCCCATCTGCTGGCTGGTTGCAGAGGGCTATCCCCCCCGCCCCACCCCGCTTCTCACAAAGGTGGCTTTTTCCAGCACCAGCCTATTACCTCTCACCCGGGCTGCCACAAAGCCTGCACTCGATCCCCTGTCCCTGCGCTCTCTGCCGCCCCCATCACAACTCTGACCCAGTCCCTGGACAGCTCCTTAATGCCACCTTCTCTGGAGACCTCGGACTCCCAGCCCTCTGGAGTTTCCTCTGCTTGAACCCCTCCCTCTCAGCTTTACCTTTTAGCATACTACCGCTTTTCTTGTTAATGGCACAGACTGGCAGGTGCTCTAGAAATTACTCAAGCCTCCGCTCCCAATATTCCGCAGGTAGTACCGATGGGGGAGGGGCACAGTCCACTTCACAGGGAGCTCCGGAGGGAGGAGGACCTCCCTCGTCCGTTATCTCTGCACTCCTAGCGCTAAGACAGCTCCAGCCACAAAGCCCATCCTGAGCCAACACTTGTTGAAGCGTCTGAACAAGACGACCCCAGGAGCGCGAGCCCATCTCTGTTCCTCCTGCTGCACCCCAACCCCCCCCCCCCCCCCCCCCCCCCCCGCACCATAGTGCTGCGCCCAAGCGAATGAGGGCACAGAGGGAGCTGCGCCCTCGCAGGGCTGTTACGGGGACTTTAGGGATTTTCCTGTTAGCTGTCGCAGTGAAGCGGGTAAAAGAATTTTTTTTTTGCAGAGCGGCTGAAGTCAGTTTCTAGCTAGATGCTTTCTAGATTTAAACTGCTACTACTTGGCAACACTTGCAAAATATCTGAATGTCCCCCTACAGATGAGGGGCTGAGCTAGTGAGGCCATGGGACAGCACTGCTTTGTGGTTTTTTTTTTTAAACAGTGTGTTGTAATCTACCTGTATTCACCTGGAAAAATTTAGGAATGACACAAAGTTAAGTTAAATAACAAAGAGGCAACTTGAAGAACATTATGTTCTATAATCTCATTTTGGAAACAAACAGAAAACCCCCCAAGGATATACGCATGCGCATATATACGTGTGCACAGAGTGAACACGGAGGAAAGGGAAAGTACACTGTGTTTGTTCATAGCACTTATTTTGAGGAAATCTACAGGGAGGTTATTTTGTCTTTACACCCCCTTAAGTCTCCTAAAAGCCAAGCCCAGCCAAAGCATGGCTTGGGGACAGCCCTTTGGAGCCACTGAATGGGAACGAGAGCAGGACGGCGGCAGCCAGCTGACGGGGACCCTTCCAATGTCTCAGCATCTCCCAGCCGGTCGGCGCTCACTGGCCTGTAAATTCGCTTTCGTGTAGCTGCAGGAATGTCGGCTCAAGAGCTGAGCCCCCACCTTTACCACAGGGGCTCCACCGGGTAATAGACCGCTCTGGGCCAAGGAATGCTTTCCTTTCAGACCGGGAATCCCTAGTCCTTTGGCAGAGGGGAACGAAAAGCACGCGTCTTTGAAAAACGGAGGCATAATTTACACAAAGCGCATCCTCTGGCGTATATCCTATGCGTTTTGATCGCACAGAGTCCGAGCACGCGCGGCCCTATACTGTGGCCACAACCACGACCGAGCGCCGCCTGTCCCCACACCCCGCCCCCACAACCGCTCCTCGGCCCATCTGTTTCCTGTCCCCCCAGCGCAGGGCGTCCCAAAGTGTCATGTAAATGGACTCGTGGCGTGCAGTCCTTTGAGGCTCGCTTCCGCTTAGCAAAGTGAGCCTGAGGTCCGCCCGTTGTACCAGGGTTGTACCAGGCTCCGTCCTCTTGCTGTTGCCTAGCGGTACAGCACTGTCCCGATCCCCCAGGGCGCTGGTCCAACCACCTGTTGAGGGACGTTTGGGTTTTCCAGTTTGGGGCAACGATGAATAAAGCTGCTGTGTACAAACTTTCTCCCACAGGTGGTAAGGGCTGGTTTTCATTCCCCAGGAGCCTCAGGGAAGTGGAGAGCGTGCAGAGAGGGTACGCCTATCAGTGAGGCACACTGCCCAAGAGGCGCCAGCGCCGGGCGGCTTCAGAAAGGCAGGGGGCCGCCCGGACCGGGGCTCAGGCCGGGCGCCCTTGCCCGCTGCTCGGCTCTGCACCATCGAGGGGCACGACGCAGACGCCCAGAATGCGGCGCGCGCACGCCCACCCGCGCTCACACCCGCGCGCACACGCCCACCCACACGCACACACGCAAACGGGCGGGCCGAGGCCCGTCCGGGCGCAACCGGCTCACCTGCCTGGGGTCCATGGCGCCCCCGACGCATGACCTGGAGCGGCGCTGGCGACCCTCCCCCTCCGGGCGCTCCCCTCTCCAGGTGGGCCGCCCCCCCCCCCCCTCCGGGCAGACGCACTCGCCCCCGGGGACAGCGCAGTAGGCAGCCTGGGCGCGCGGACGGCGGGCTGCGGCGAAGTGGCCCGGCTCAATTTCACTTTCGTTTCCTCTGAAGGACCGCCTCTTTGGGAAGTTTAGCGGGAGGAGGGGTTTGAGCGGAGCCAACAGACGCCGACTAACCGATCTAACCCTCGGCTTGCAGGACCACTGGAGTCACTCCTTCAGGAAGGCGGCTACGCAGCACATGCCCTGCCCCGCCCGGGACCCCCGGGACACAACTCCCGCCCCCCCTCCCCCCAGCCCAGTTCTGTGGAAACAGCCCGAGGCTAGGCCTCTGCCTCAGCCGCCGTCCCCGCCCCCCACCACTTACCCTCCCAGCAGGTTGTGAGCGACTTAAACCCACCACCGCGGGGGCACCATTTAGGGTCTAATGGTGACGCCATCCCAGCACGCATTCACAGCTCTGCCAGGTAGGCAGGCCTGACTCCCAAATTACGTGTAAACCGAGGCCTGAGGCGGGCTGCTGCTAAGCCCAGGCTTCACTCTGCACCCCCACTCTGCGCTCACTGCAGTTGTGACTCCCCCAAAGATAACTTCTGTTGTCTGCTGGGGGAAATTCAACTGATCTCACGTAGGCTTGTCCAAGAGGTCAATCCTATGGTCAGCAGTCCACATTCCTCCCCAGTGAGAAACTGATTTCCTATGTTTCATCGCCGTTTCGTCCCCACGGCCTGTAAGGTCACGATGCCCGGCTGGTGCCCTTTCCCTCCGGTCTCCCTGGAGCACCCAACCTCCAACTCCCCATGGGCAGTGGGCTGGGCTCCCCCCTCCTGTGCGTCTGTGCGTGTCCTCCTAGGCTTAGAAGGTACCTGTGGCGTTGCTTCTGACCAAAGGCTCTCAGGGGCTGCCTCAAATATCCTCTCCCCAGGAAGCCTCACCCAGCTCTGGGTTGGGGAGTGGGTGCCTCTGCAGCCCCTCATTTTGCGCTTCTCCCTACAGAGCACTTTCTCCCTCATTTTGCACATTCTCCCCTCATTTTGCACTTCTCCCTACAGAGCACTTTCTCTGTGCTCTGAAAATGCCTGGGTCCTTGAACACAGCTTCCCACGCGCCTCCCACGTGCCTCCCACGTGCCAGGGAAGGGCAGGTGTCCTTGGGGAAGGGCAGGTGCCCTTAGCCAACAGTCTGCTGGGGAGGACCAGCACTCCCGACAAGGATCACAGTGCCGTGCCTCCTGACATTCCGCACTTAGTGACTGACCCATAAACCACTGCGTGGAAAGAATAATCGGTGGGTAGAATGTAGCACAGGAACTCGATGAAGCTGGAAAGATCAACAAACCTACGAAACCACGCTCGATGTTCTCACGTTGGGGAAATGCACGGGAAGGCCACAGAGTTACTGCCCACCCCCAGACCGGCCACTCGACCACGTGGGCAGCAGCTCCCACTCCCTACCGGAAACCAGTTCACGATCCGCGGGGCGGGCGGGAATATACACGCCCTACAAGTGCGCAGTCCCACTTCTGCACCTGGACGCACGTACACAGAGTGGCCTTACTGGGAACAGACAACCCGGAAGCAGCCCAAACGTCCAGGAAAAGTACAACGGATAGGTGGCGGCACATACTGGCGACGGAACGTTCCACGGCGTCAAACACCGCAGAGCTGGAGCCACACGCAGCACAGCGGGTCGGCATCTAAACAGGACGCTGAGCAAAGACACGCTAGCTGTCCGCTTCCATCACGTCCCAAACCAGACAAAACTACGGCGGGCACCACACAGAAGCCAGGACGGGGTCCCTTTAGGGAGGAAGAAGGGTGTTCCGACTGGGAAGGAACGTTCTGGCTGCTGGGCCGCAGTTCATGAAGTCACATACTGGGGCTTTATGTACATTTCTGCGTGGATGTGCTACACTTCACAATGGTAAAAGGTTAAAAACAAGAAACTCTCCGTACCTGACCCCAGCCTGTCTCCCTATGTTCTATTTTCCATTTAAGTAAAATGCCTTAGGTCTTACCTCTGATTTCCTGCCTTCGGGCTAAACAATCCCATGGCCTTTGACCCTTCTACCGGAATGTTCCGGAAAAGCCTCAGTCACAGCTACAGGGAAGGTGCCTCTTCCGTCCCTTTAACCTCACATGGGAGGCGGTGCTGAAGCAGAAGGCTTCACTCCCCGACAGAGCGTCAGCTCTCTCCCGGAAACAGTGCCAACTGCTCGTCACCGTCCCAGCAGCTCTCTTACTCGCAAGCATCTCACGGCCCTGGGTGCTTGGCTCCCACAGGGCAGTGACGCTGCCCGCCATCTGTGCGCTGTGCTATCGTGGGGACTCCACACATTGGATGAAACACTTTCTAAAAACTAACCAAAAGTAACATGTCACTTGCAGAACGTTGCAGAAAATACCAAAGAGCAAACAGTCCAAATGCTCCCCCACCCCCCACTGGTCTACCGTTAATTCACCAGTGCCTCCCCTCCCCGTGTTTCCTCTGTGCGCAGTGGCACCGTGAGCACACAGGTGCCCCCCCCCACCCCCCCGGGGCCAGGTGTCAGGTTGAGAAATGACCCCAGACGCAAGTCATCCTGACTACATCACCCAGGGCTACCAGCTAAGACCAGCCGCCGGCGGAGATCTACCCGCTGAGACGAGGTACAGAGCCCCTCACTCCTCACTCGGTGTTCTCAAAGTCGGCCTTCCGCGTAATGGCTGCAGAGCACTGGCCGCACCTGCCTTCAGGGGCCTGGACCCCCCCAAGCCCCGGGGAGGATCCGTTGTCACCTGGGCTGCAGAGTGGCCTTTAGTTTCCAATCTCTGCTATCTTTGCTTTTTAATTATGAATGGTGGTCTGGCTTTGTAACGATTAATTTGGCTTGTTGTGTATAACCTGGCTGCTGCAGGGTGCATGTTTACAAGTCCTCCTAGTCCCTGATGTCCTACAGCCAGACGGGGCTGTGCACAGGGGCTACATCGAATCCTCTCTCCCTTCTGTAAGGCAGGTGTCTGCAAACTCCTTCCGTATTTGCTCGCATAGTCCCGCTGGCAAGAGGCGCGGACTCGTGTGACTGCATGCTACTTGACTTGCAACATGCTATCAAAAAAGGTAACAAATTACTAAGCTATTTTTAACTATTAGGGCATCTTTTCAGAACAGGATATGCACATAAATAAACTCCCTTTCTTACCTTAACTCCTAGGAAACACATAATAAGCCCATTAAGCCCACGTTTATTGCCCTTTTTGGTTGCTGTTTCCCTTTCGGTCCTTTATCACTGGGTTTTTTATTGCACCACACCAACGTAACTTTCAACACCCTCCGGGCCTTCCCACATCAACCCCACCAGCTTTCTGCAGACAGACCGGTGACCCGCCGGCCCTGCCGACCAGTGCCCCTCAGCCGCGTTCCCCGGAACGCCCGTCCTGATGTTAGTCACTAGACTGGCTTTTGAAATCCCAGCAGAGCAAAAGGGATGCCCCAGGAGCCCCAGGAGACCGTGAGGTCTCCCTCAGCAGCAGGCGGGCGCCTGTACCCAAAGTCAGCCGGTGGAGGAGCGAAAAGCCGTATTTATCAACTATCTATAGGCACCAGGCATTGCGATAGCAAGCGTTATCATATGGCAAAGATAGAATATTAGGAAGAATAGCAAAACCATACTAATAGTAATGGCTGACAGGCCGTGCTACCCATTTCACATGAAAGTTTATTTACTTAATGTTTATTTCATTTTTGAGAGAGAGACAGACAGAGCGTGAGCAGGGGAGGGGCAGAGAGAGAGGGACACACAGAATCCGAAGCAGGCTCCAGGCTCCGAGCCGTCAGCACAGAGCCCGACGTGGGGCTCGAACTCATGAACCGTGAGATCATGACCTGAGCCAAAGTCCGACGCTTAACCAACTGAGCCACCCAGGCACCCCAAATGTCCTTTTTTTAAGAAGAATTTTTAAATCTTTATTTTTGAGAGAGAGAGAGAGCACGTGCGCGCACTAGTGGGGGAGGGGCAGAGACACAGGGAGACACGGAATCCGAATCGGGCTCCAGGCTCCGAGCCATCAGCACAGAGCGGGACGCGGGGCTCAAACCCACGAACTGTGAGATCTCGACGGGAGCTGAAGTGAACCCTTAACCAACTGAGACACCAGGCGCCCCTCACGTGCAAGTCTAACCCGGGCGTGTGTGTTTAGTCTTCTAAAACCCCACACGATGGCCCTCTCGTGACTCGACGCGTCAAGCCCCGCCCCGGAAACGGCCTCTCCTATGGCCGGCCTGGCACCCAGCGCACGGCTCACTTCCGGTGTGGCGCTGGCCGGCGGAGAGCTTCGGCTCCCGGTCCCCGCTTGGGCTCCTCTGAGTCAGGGTCCAAAGGGGGGCCCTCCCACTCACCCTCGCCTTCTCCTCCTCCCAAGGCCCGGCCCGTGGGTGGATGGGCTCAGCCCCAGCTCCTGGCGAGGGTCATGTCCCTGTCTCCAAGGCTCGTGGGAGGCGGAGGGGACAAGCGCGGTCCCGTTCTGGGCGGGCTCGAAGGCAGCCTCTGCCCCTCGGTCCGCGCTGTGTCCCGGGTGAGCGGGCGGGTTTCACCAACAGCCGGTGGCTGCACAGCCACGTGCCAAGTGGCCGCTTCCCGGCATGACCCATTTACTACCGAACCGACATGCTGACGTCGCTTTTTTCTTTCCGCGCTCCAGCCTGCACTGACCAGCTTGTAATTCTGTCTTCATAACAGTCTTAGAAGGCGTGTACTCGGCCCGCGTCTCGGTTGCTGTAGCGCTGGAGACTGGGGACGGCGGAAGGGGCCGAGGTGGAGGGGCTCTCGGCGCACTTCCGGTGGACGGACTTTCTGTGAACGAAAGCGCAGCCGTCTCCAGGCATCTGCAGTGTTCTTTCCAGAGGGAACGAGTAACAGATCTTTAAAAGCCTTCCTTCGGCACCGACGAGTTCACAGACGTTCCCGACTACACACACCAGCTCTGTGTATAGAAGGTGTGTGAAGACAGAGAGGCGAGGTTTGAAGAACGTGGCCACAGGCCAAGCGATGCAGGCGGCCGCCCGACACTGGAAGGGGATGCTCACCTAGAGCCCCTGGAGGGAGCACGGCTCTGCGACACCCCGATGTTGGCCCAGTGATGCGGATTTCAGATTTCTGGCCTCCGGACCTTTGAGAACAATTTTCTCTTGTTTTGAGTCACCAAATTTACGGCAATTTGTACTACAGCTCTAGGAAGCTGACACACCATCCTGACGGCCGGGGCAAACAGGGAGCTCCGAGTGCGAAACTAGCACAGGCCTTGCTCGGTCCAGGGGTTCCTGCCATCTGAGGTTATCAGAGGAGAAAGCTGAAACAGACCGGCTGTCAGAGACGACATGTGCACAGCCACAATTTCCATGTTTTACTTAAACCAAACAGTACGCCTTTCCCATTACTGTCTGGCAGAATTAGAACCTTTTGTTTTATTTGAAAAAATATTACAGACACTGTCCAGCACAAATCAGCAGCCAATATCATATTTAAAATGGGTTAGGCATTCCCAATAAAATGAGGAATAAAGTAAGGATGGCCACCACTACTGTTATCTTATTTCAATTCTGAGGTGCACCTGTAACATTTCTGATATTGTGATGTGATTACAAGGTGTGTATATATTTCATATGATAGCCCCCCCGGGCTATTATTGAGTCAGTAGCATGCTTTATGCTCAAAAGTCTTAGAATGAAAAAAATATGGTACTTAACATTGTTTTGGAAATTCTAGCATATCCTAAAGCAGAAAAAAAGATACACTAAAAGTAAAGAAAAAACAGATTATTTGCAGATAGTATCAGAACTGCAGTCGACCCCAGAATGAAAAATTCTTAGAACCAATGGGCAGTCAAGGAATATGGCTGGATATAAGAAAAATATACAAAACACAACTTCTTTCTTATGTGTAGGGTAAAAATACTGTACTCTTAACAGCAACTAAAACATTAAAAAAATAAACATCTAGGAATAATCTTAAGAAATGTGAAAGCCTACATGTGGAAAAGTATACAACTCTGCTGAGGAGTGAATTCTTAAGTACAAGGATACGCCAACCCCAAATGAGATGGCGGGACAATTTACGAACTGAGCCAAAGTAAGTAACTGGTCACTGCAAGTTCTAACGAGGTCAGGGCAGAAAGGACTGAGTATCTGACCAATGGTTACTTACACTGTCTTAATTCACAGCAGTCTGGTACGACACAAGGATGGAGCTCCAGGCTGACAGGGCAGGACCACGTTCCCTAAAGCGTGTATACTGGTCTGACATGTGACAGGGAGCCAAAAGCAGCAGGGAGGGAGGAAGGGTATGTCAACACAGGGAGCTCGCCAACTCACTGGCTTCTGGGGGGAGGGGGGGGGACGTATTTGGAGCCTTGTCTTACAGTAATAAGCCAAAACAGATTACAAATGGATTAAAAGGCTATTTGTAAAGTATTCTAAAAAACTAAGTCAGAATGTCTGACTTGTTTCACAGCAAGGGAAGACATCTGTTCACTGCAGATAAAGTTTGTGGTTCAAAAAACAGGACAGTGTTTAAGAGTCAGTTTAAAAATATATTAATAAAAACATGAAAGCAGAGAGGGAACCCGTTACAACACACGTGGGACCCAGAGCCGTGTGCGCGTGTGCGTGTCAGACACTTACACACAGTGGTGAGCACTGCTCTGCAGCCGGCACGCCGGCCTACCCTCCAACCCCCATCACCCGAGAGGCACACAATCACGGTCCCCATGTTGCAGAAGAGGAAACTGAGGCAGACCAAAGCCACGGAGGTTGCTGGAAGTCCCAGAGCCAGCACTCTGGCTCACAGCAGGTGGCCTTGGCCTTAAGCCATCCCCACGCTGTGCTTTTATCAACAGCACAGTTGATAAAAAGGCAATTCGCACACACAAACAAGAAGTATAAACGCCTGTCAAACATTCGGGGAAACAATCGCACTAACAACTAAAGACACGAAAATGTAATAAATCGGTCAAAAAAAATAAGACCACCCAGTGGTAGCTGGGGACTCTACGTCTGCCTTCGCAGTCTCATCTTGGACTCTAGGAACCCACGCTGGCCCTACCCAAAATGTTCTCAAATACGATTAGGTCACCGCCATCTCCGTCCTTTAAACCCTTTATGGCTACCCACTGCTCTTTGGATAAAGGCCCAAGGTCACGACAAGGTCTGCAGCGTGCCCCGCTTCCTGGCTAAACGTCCCCTGAGCAGACTTCACAAAAGGCACCTTCGGCTCTGTCTGTCCAACAGCCACAGAGCACTCTTGCAGGCACACACCGTTTCCTCCTCGTCTTGTCCCTGTGCCGGGAGCAGAAGGCATGTAAGATTTATAGTACCCATAACCCTAGGAAGCTTTCTTCACGGTCTTTAGCACTAGCTGCAGCTAAGCATTTGCAGGCTATCTGATTACGCGTTACGTCCGTCTCTCCTGAGCAGCACAAGTCTTACAGCCGTGACCCAGCACGGTGCTTTGGTGATAGAAGGTACACGACAAATTACCTGTCAGAGGAGTATGCGTTAATGACTGGATGAAAGGAAGAGGTGGGAGGGAGAAGACCAAGAAGGGAGGGGGAGAAACGGCTACTTGGACGACGGGTCCGAGTGTTGTACGGAAGTAATTGGACACTGGGCGTCAGAGGTCTCAAGTATGTCCGTGACTTCAGCTAACAGCCAACAGCCAACAGCCATTACCACTAATGACAATGTAATCCTAGGACTGCATAGTTATTATTAGTGAACATGATAATAAAGATCCATCTTGAGGAGGAAAACCCGAAATCTAGTATGAAAACTTACGTTTGCGACAGCATCGTTTACAATAGGGAAAAACTGAAAACAGCCGTCAAGTCCCAAGTTGAACACATGGTCACATAAATTCTGGAAGACCCATGAATTAGTTACATGACACATAAGAGTGGTATTTACAGAGTTAACGCCACGGGAGATGTTTAAATCATAACAAGTGAACAGAACACAAAACTGTAAACAGAACTTCAGCTTTTGGAAAACAACGCGCCCAAGTGGCAGGCACCGACCAACCCCACAAGAAAGCCTTCCTTTCTGAGGCAGCCCGATTCTGCCCACCTTCCTCGGAGAAGGCCAGGCTTCCTCCCCAGACCCGGAGGGAGGATTGTGGGGCATCTAATAACCTCCTCTTGGCGATTCCGTTTCTCCGGCCAGTGATACATGTGACGATTCTGGCCAAGAAAACACAAAAAGCTGTCAGGGCTTCCTGTGACAAAGGATTCCTGCTGCCAACAGGTGATGTCCTGGGGTGGCAGAGTGGAGGCCGGGACAGGGCCGAGCTGCTCAATCAAGCAACCCCAGCACCGGCCTGTGTGCGGGATAAGCCACACGGCGCTGTGTGAAGCACGCCAACAAGTATGGGTGTCTGACAGGCGTAGTTACCAGTGATTTTATTCAATTTAACAGTTTTCTGCAATTTTCAAGTTTCCTGTTATAAAGCATTACCACCCCTCAAATGGGGGGGGAGGGTCCAGTAAGAATAAGAAAACAAATACAAACGGCATAAAACTCGCCCTTACGACGCGCGAAGCCTAGGGGCGCCGGGGGCTCGGTCGGTTAAATGATTGGCTCTGGACTTCAGCTCAGGTCATGATCTCACGGTCCGTGGGTTCGAGCCCCGCGTCGGGCTCTGTGCTGACGGCTCAGAGCCTGGAGCCTGCTTGGGATTCTGTGTCTCCCTCCCTCTCTGCCCCTCCCCTGCTCGCACTGTCTCTCTCCCTCTCAAAAATAAGCATTAAAAAAAGCAGCTCCAAGTGTAGCAGTGGAAACAGTGTAAGACTCCACTTCGCAGCTACCAGAACAGCTCAAATAAAAACACCTGGGCAGTATCTGAACCTGGGGAGGCTACGGAGCAGCTAGAACTCTCATACACTGCCGGCGGGAACACGAACCGGTGCCAGCACCGTGGAAACTGGCCGCTCCTTCTAAGGCTAAGCGTCCCACCACCGACACCCAGCAACTATACTCCCAGGCACGCACTTACCAGGAAGATACAAAGAAGCGGCCACAAAAAGGCGCCACGGAAGAAGGGAAGAAGGCTAACAGAGACCCGCACAAGAGCAGGAAGGGGGAGTTGCCACCTCATGGAGACAGAGTTTCGGATTTGCAAGAGAAAAGGTTCTGGACGGTTGGCTGGCGATGTGAATGTACGTAAGACGATTGTACCACGTGCTTGAAAATGCTACACTTCATGTAGCAATGTGTTTCGTACCTCAACAAAAAAAAGAGGAAGAAAATGGTCATAGAGCTTTATTCTTAAGAGCCCCAAACTGGAAACAAACCAACGTCCGTCATGTGACGAACGCACAAACACCCGATGTCCGTTCACACACAGGGTAATGACACGCGCGACCCGCTTGATCCCGACCGGAAGAACCACGCACAGAAGTGCACGTTGTAGAACTCCATTTGTGTGAAATTTTACAGCAGCTCAGCTGATGTATGGAGATAACAGACATCACAACAGTGGTGACTCTGAGGAGACTGGTTTCTGGCAGTGGCATGAGGGAACTTTCTGGGGTGATAGAAAGGTTTTAATTTCCCGATTTGGGTGGTGACTAGCGGACATATATATTTATCAATATTCACTGAAGTATTTGCCGTCTATTGCACGTAATTGTATCTTAATAAAAAAGGGTCTTAGGGAAACAGCACATAAGGGCTGGAGGGGCTCCACCTGTCCTTTGGCTACACATGGACGAGTTCTTACCCCACATGGGCAGCCACAGAGACACACTATGCCGTGCGGCGATTCGTGGATATGCTAAGCACGTTAAAATTAAAAGAATTATACATACATATGTTTCAATCTCAGTTTTGTGGAACAAGCTTTGATATTCTGATAAATTATTTTAAAAAGGAAAAACATATATGCACTAATGTAATGTAAAATAAAATATAGACCATCTAATTCAAACTGATTTTATTTAAAACATGATGCAGCATTTTCATAAAATATTTGTTAAAATCTAAAATAAAATGGAGTATTAGCTGTTTAAAATAATAAAAAAAAGCAAAACATAAAATACTGGAATACAGAATGAGAAAAAAACACTTTAAAGCTTGCAAGCAAAGGAAGAAATCAAAAAGCACAAAATTCGTCTACAGAATAACGAAAAGCAGGTTTTGTATGTTTAATGAAAAAGCCAAAATTAGATGGCAAACAACAAATCAGAAAAATATCCACGGCATATAAAGTTGTTTTTATAAGGAGCACACATTCAGGTTTTTTAAGGGAATTTGTAGAATTTGTAAAAAATAACGTAAATGCAATTAAGTGAATAGACAAAATATTGACTGAGAATTTAAAAAAATGGAAATAAACAAGGTAACCGTCTGTAAAGAGCTCAAACTTAATCATAAGAAAAGATACACATTAAAACCAGACAGTAATTTTCAATGTAACAAAGATTTTCCGGTTTTCGTTAAAACGCCCGGTCCCGGAGCGGACAGGGCGCTGGGCAGGGTGCTGGGCACGCGGTCTTCGAGAAGCGCGTCGGGACCGAGCCCAGCACCGCAGGCCGCAGCAGATACAGGCGGGGCCCGGTGCCTGGAGGGGAGCGTGGGGTTACACAGCGGCCCTCACCCCGAGCGTCTATTTCTAGGAGAACTACTCTGTGCTAAAGAAGAAACTAAAGGGCACCCGCTCCCTTTTTCGTCGGGAGTGGGCATGGCACAGGTAGGCTTCTGGAAGGTAAGGCCCCTCTCCGGGAAAGACAGACGTGCTCTGTACGTAGGGCAGACGTGGGCCTTCCCGGGGACAGGGCGGAAGACCAACACCGCACAGCCCCGGGGCCGAAGCGCCACTGGCCCCCCATCCGGCCGCCACACACACCCCGAGCCAGCGCGGGGCCGGGAACAGAAGCGCCCGGACGAGCGCACGGGGGAGGCGAGGTGCAGATGGCCACGCAGAGCTGCACGGGGGCGAAACGCAGTAAGTCCCTGAGAGAGACCCGGGCACCTCTACGTCTGCAGCCCAGAGACGCACACAGAACTTCATTTACTTAACAGCTGCGACTGTAAAACCCCAGAAAGGTCAGGGGGGCACGCACCACAGGCCGGCCTCTGCAGGGTGAGGTGAGCTGCAGGTCTCATCTCTTTTAGAATTTTCTAATTGGGATTTTTTAGCCTTTCTTGAGTGTCTGGTATTCAAAAGGAAAAAAATGTTAAAGTTCACAACTCTTGATCCCAAAACTCCAATCAAAGTATGAGTTATTTATAAAAGGCTTAGAACAATGCCTGGCACATTATAAGTGCTCAAATAAATGTTTTAAAAATAAATACCCTAAGGAAAAGCCTCAAACTATGGAAAAAGCCTCCATATACACCATATCATTGTTGAGAAAGGTTTGAGTGGGGAGCGAAACATTTCACGGGGTGGAATTTCCACGTGGCTTCTCCGTGGGGCCCGACCTTGGCCTGTGCAGGCACACGGGGAGAGGCTCTGCGTTTGCAGGGTGGGCCCGGAGTCCTGGCGTCTGCAGACATTTACAGGGAGAACTGAATCTATCAGGCAGACTGGAGTCCTCATCAACACGATGGCAGCATTTTCTCCCTGTGGGCAGACTTTCATTCATGCATTTAATAAATGCTTATCAAGCACGTGCTGCGTGTCAGGCACTGTCCTAGGTCCTAGAAACACACCAGTGAATGAAACAAAAATGCTTTTACTCATTATTCTCATGAAGCTGATGTTCTCAACGTTTATTTATTTTTGGGACAGAGAGAGACAGAGCATGAACGGGGGAGGGACAGAGAGAGAGGGAGACACAGAATCGGAAACAGGCTCCAGGCTCTGAGCCATCAGCCCAGAGCCTGACGCGGGGCTCGAACTCACGGACCGTGAGATCGTGACCTGGCTGAAGTCGGACGCTTAACCGACTGCGCCACCCAGGCGCCCCGAAGCTGATGTTCTAACGAGGAGAGACAGGCAACAAACAACCACGCAACACCGATGGGTTATAAGTGTTAAGAGAAATATCGCCAATTAAGGACGGGGGCCCTCAAATCTACAACAGGGCCGTGTTCCGGTGTTGATCCATAAGCAGAGAGAAGGGGGCCTAACCCATCGACGGAGGCCCAGGGAGGCTTCTGGGAGAATCGTGACCTGAACCCCGACAGCAGATCGTCTGAAGCCGTGGGGAAGGGCGGATGCGGTGGGAGCACGGGTGTGGAAAGGTCAGAGGGCACAGGAGCAGGGCCACACAGCAACAACTTGACGGACAAGCAAAACCAGGGCGGGCGTCCCAGTCGGAAGGCTCCGGAAGGGCCTCGAAGCAGGATCCGAGCAGGGGTGCGCGCACACGTACACGCGGCAGTCACTCCACGTGGGTACGGACAAGCGGTTTACTCTGGCATCCCAGGAGTGGGCCCGTGACACACCTGTCCAATTATGGTGTCCCCGTCCCCTTGTCCACAGTGACCAGTTTACAATGCAGAAGAGCACTGCAAAGTCATCAGCTTGGGGCTGCCGGTGCGTACAGAGAAAACAGCAGAAAATGAGGCCAATAAGCAAAAAAAGGAGCAGAGAAAGGCAGGGCCGAGAGTCTGTGACATTATTTCAGCCCCACCTGAGGCTCATCCTTGGACCTCCACTTAAATTGTCAAAGGCGGAGGGGCTCTTTTTTGCTTGAGTTCACACTGGGTTTCTGCCATCTACGACTGGGTTAACGCACCCTCTTTTTGGGAAAGAGCTTTACTCTGCGTGTGGTGGTGACGGGGTTCGGGGGGATGAGAGCATACACCCTGGCAGAGTTTCTCCCATTACGGTTGATGAAGACGGTGAATTGGGTGCTTTAGGGCACCTGGGAGGGTACAGAGGCAGTAACAGCTTCTCGGGCGGAGGAACTTGGGGGGCGTGTAAGTCTATATGGGCGAGGAACATAAACCTGTGAGTTGGTATAATCCACTCTACAGCCCTAAGACATCGTCAAATAGAACCCAGAACGACAGCTGACGGAAACCACCACCAACATCAACTGTTTGAAACCAGTTTACTATTCCCACATTAATGCCCATTAGTCACAGGTCTTTCCTAAGTATTTCATATTGCCACAAAGCTAGTATCTTGAACTCTTTACCTCTATACCAAACAATCATCCGGTGTTCTCCAGAAAACTTAACTCAGGCAGCTGGACCCAATATGGTCCAAACCTACGATGTTAAAGCAAAATAAACTGCTATATCTCAAGAGATCACTACAGATGCCCAGAGCTCAGATTCTCTTGTTCACGTATTTGAAAACTCTCATCAGTTGGTCACAGATCAGAATTCCAATCTTGGTCTGAGACACAGCTTTAAATCTTTAGGTCCTTGGGAGCACCTGGGTGGGTCAGTCAGTTAAGTGTCTGACTTCAGCTCAGGTCATGACCTCCGGGTTTGTGAGCTCGAGCCCTGCATCGGGCTGACTGCTGTCAGCACAGGGCCTGATTTGGATTCTCGGTCCTTTGCTCTCTGACCCTCCCCCACTGGCGTGTGCACGCTCTCTCTCAAAAATAAACAAACATTGGGGCGCCTGGGTGGCTCAGTCGGTTAAGGGGCCGACTTCGGCTCAGGTCATGATCTCGCGGTCCGTGAGTTCAAGCCCCGCGTCAGGCTCTGTGCTGACAGCTCAGAGCCTGGAGCCTATTTCGGATTCTGTGTCTCCCTCTCTCTCTCTGCCCCTCCCCCGTTCATGCTCTGTCTCTCTCTGTCTCAAAAATAAATAAATGTTAAAAAAATAAATAAATAAACAAACATTAAAAAAAAAAAAAACAACCCACCAAATCTTTAAGTCCATGAATAGGAAAGATGCTCATATTATACTGTTACTGTGTAACAGTGGCTTAAGGCAGCCTTTGTGTATTGAGCAATGGGTCTCAGTCTGGCAGAAATAACAATACCTCAAGATTTTTTCTTCTTTCCACAGGCATTTCCCAAATACCTACTGTGTGCCCACGATCTCAGCACTGTGTGCCCGTGAGCCTTTCCTTTTTCTCTGGGTGAAAAGGCCAAATCTCGGTTCACATCTGGACCATGCTGGGTAAAATGTAAAATAAAAGATAATTTATCACTGAACAATTTGAAATATTATTCTTGCAGCAAATACTGGCCCTCTAAGCTCTGCTTATGCCTCCCTTATCCCCCTACACAGGTTCACACTGCCAGGGCGTGCTCTCCCTCTCCCTCCCTCCCTCTCTCTCCCTCTCCCTCTCTCCCTCTCTCTCCCTTTCTCTCTCTCTCTCATCACTGAGAAATAACAAGGCTCAAGCTCCATACAGCCTGAGAAGCCTGGGTTCTGGGTTCAAGTTCCAGTTCTGCCATTAACTAGTCTCAGGATTGTGGCTGAGACTCCTATTCTGCATCTGCAAAATGGGGATATGCTTACTTCCTGCACTGGGTTGCCGGACGAATGAAAGAAGTTAGTGTATGTAAAGCGCTTGGGACAGTGTCGGGCACACAGCAAGTACTCGATAAGAAGCAATTATTAATAATTACTTAATAAGTGAAGCCCTAACCTCTTTCCAGTTCTACAATTTTATGAGGTCTTTAGTGGAGAGATTGTGGGTTTTGAGATCCCCCCCCCCCCCCAAGTCTGCTTCATGGTATCTGGCAGAATAGCAAACATCCAAAATAGCAAAAAGTTCCCCGCTCTCAATCCGCCGAAGCAACGGGGCACCTTCAGCAAGGGAGCAAGTTCAAGCGCCTGGGTGCCGTGCCCTTACTCCCAACAGCTTGGCACTTCGGATTCTGACAATTACTGTGCAAAGCAGACATCATTACCTTCGTTTTGCAGATAAGCCCGAGTAGGAGCAGAGAAGTTAAATAACTCAGTGTCGCACAGATGGCAGACGGCACACCTGACTCCAAAGCTCACGCCCCTTTCCACTCTTACCTCTCTGCGGCCCGTGCAGCGAGCACGCAAGTGTTTGTTAAATAAAGAAAAAGACATTCGGATGCTTCGACGCGAGGGGGACAAGCCTTGCTCGGTAAAGATGGAGTTGGCACCTTCGCCCACATTCGCTCGACAATCTGACGCTCCCCGTGACCTACTCGGCCTCCCCCTCCGGCAGCAGCCACCGTAGGGACCTCTGTGTGCCAGTGCCCTGCCCTCCCGGCTAGGCGCCTGCTGAGACTGCCCCCCCCGCTGCCCGGAAAACCCAAGGACAGGTATCCCTTCTGGAAAGGCAAGTTTCCCAAACTCTGACATCACACGGAACACCTGCGGCAGGCTTACCCGCTAGCGGGGCCCAAGAATCACGCCGGGCGGATGGAGGACGGAGGACGGGGAGGTGACGCAACGAGGCCTCCCGCAGCAGGGCCAGGCCGAGGCTCGGCGCGGTGGCCGCGACCCGCTGCGGGCTGTCCACGGCGGACGCCCACGCCTTCCCCGCGGGAGGCGCGCAGGGCCGGCGCGGGCCGGCCGGGGGGCCGCGGGGCGCAGGCAGTCCGGGCGGGGACGCGGCCCGGGAGCCCCGCGAGCCCCGCGTCCAGCCGCTCTCGCGCCCAGGGCGGCGGCGCCCCGGGTCCCCAGCTGCTGGGCTCCGGCCGGCACGCGCGCCAGAGCATCCGCGCGCCCCGGGCGCACACGCGCGCGCGCGCGGGCCGGCGCACACGCGCACGCACGCACCCTCCCCGCCCGCCCCCGCCCCGCGCCCCGCGCCCCCTTCCTCAGCCGCTCCGGCCGGGAAGGGGATGCAGAGAAGGAAACAGCCTCTTACCCGGTGCGGTGATCCTCCGGGCCGCGGCCCGACCCCACAGGCTGCCACGGCCGCGGACCCTCCCCGCCCGCCCCCACCACGTAGCCGCGCCACCGCCGCCGCCGCCGCCGCCGCCGCCGCCGCCGCCGGGAATCAATGGCCCGGTCGCCGAGTGGTGACGTCACGGCGCGCCGGGCGTGGGCGGCAGCGTCACGTGACCGGCGCCTCTTTTGTCTGCGTCGCGGTGGCGGGGGTTCCGCCGTCCCGGGCTGCCGGGGGCTCGCCGGGGTGCCGGTGCGGGGGGCGGCCCGCGGGTGCGCTCCCGGCCTGGCGCGGCGCGAGGTGCCTCGGGGGTTTCGGTGGCGGTCAAGTGCACGGGGCTGGTTACTACGACGCCGCAACCGCTGGTCCTCGGATGGCCCGTTTCTTTATTTATTGTTTTTCGGACGGCCCGTTTAATTTCGAAGGTCATTCGGTGTTCGCCCTCTCACCGCCCGACCCACTGACTTCAGTGTGGGGATGAGTCTCCATCCTTCACCGCTGCCGCCCCTCGGAATTCGTCTCCATCCTGATTTGTGTTTACAACAACTCTTCCATCGCTGCAACGGACTTTCACGTTTATATTCATTATTAAGCGATATAACACTACTTTCGTTTTTTAACTTTTGTCTAGCGTTCTGGACTTTTCACAAAGATGTTGCTAAGCGTCTTGGCCCATTCAAGCTGCTTTAACAAGCCACCACGGGTTTAGAAACAACAGGTTCTCAAGGCTGGAAGCAGGGTGCCAGCCTGGTCCCCTTCCTGGGGGTAGACTTCTGATGTGGCCGAAGGCCTAGGGGTCTCCGTGGGGGCTCTTTCCTGCACCCCCAATCCCAGTCACGAGTGCTAGCGCTTCCCAGTACGAGGGCTTCAGCGTGCTTATCCCGGGGGGACACCAGCATTCATTGCCACTGCCACATAATAGTCCATTATGTGAGTGTATCATTGTCCATTCTCCAGCTGCTGAACGTTTATGCAATCTCTAGGTCTGTTTGCTTAGTTTTGCTTTTGTTGTTTGTTTTTGCGATTTCCAACAGTGTGGTTACGAGCAGTGCCTTTTGGTGTTTCTGTACAAAAATTTCTCTTGGGCACATTTACCTACAAGTAGAATTGATGGGCTTTGGGTGTGTCACGTTCGACTTTATGTGATGGTGCCGTATCTTTACCCAGAGTGGTTATGCCGCCAGTTCCACTTGTACCAGCACCATATCTCCCCTCACACTGCAGGCTTCTTGATTTCGGGCCATGAAAGGGGAGTTATATAGTGTCCTGTCCTGGCTTTATCGGCACATCTCCGAGGTTCAACGTCTCATATAGTGTGTTGGCCATCTGTAGTTCTTGACTGTGAAATACAAGTGTCTGGGGCTGGAGGGATGTCAAGGCAGAGCGAGGAAAAAGATAAGACCACGAGGTGGCAGTAACACACACACAGGCTTTCTTTGGGTCACCTTTGACAGATTGGTAGGTGGGGAAGGCCCTCAGAACTAGACAATCCAGAGACTCCGGAGCATTTAGATGGAGAGGAGACCAGATGTTAGGTGTCCGTTGCTCTGCAGCCCAGCAGGGAGTCGCTGGGTCAGAAAGCTCTGAAGGGCAGCCGCAGGTTGGGGTCATTATAGCCACAGGGTTTATCTTCTCTGTGACCAGTGGATGTTGGGTGCAGTTTCGTGAAGTATGCAAAACAGGCACGTGGCTCTAAGTGGCTAACAGCTTGTCGGAACAGTGTTTAAAACAACTGGATGTGTAAAAATTTGAGCTTGGTACTTACTGGCAGGTTTTGAGTTTATAGGTCCCAGCCTGCTGTACGGAAACAAACAACCTAGGGGGCCATCCTTGACTCACTTTTATGATACCCACTCATGTCTTTTCCTCACTGTTTTTTTTTTTTTTTCTAGTGGATTGTACTGAACACTACTCCTTTGTCACGTATCTGTTGCAAATTTCTTCTCATGTCGTGTTGCTTGTCTTTTCACTTCCTATTTTGATAAAAGTGTTCTTTTTAAAAAAAATTTACTTAAGAATTTTACTTTTTAATTTTTAAATATTTACTTATTTTGAGAGAGATAATGAGCAGGAGAGGGGCAGAGAGAGAGAGAGAGAGAGAAAGAAAGAATCCCAAGCAGTCTCGGCACTGCCAGCACAAAGCCTAACGCGGGTTTCCACCTCACAAACTGTGAGATCGTGACTGGAACCAAAATCAAGAATTGGATGCTTAACCAACTGAGCCATCCAGGCGCTCCGATAAATACATGTTCTTAACTTTGAGTTTATAAGTGTTTATTCTGTTTTTTTCCGCACCCCAATATACATTAACTTATACTTCCAAACATATTTAGTTTTGTTTTTGATGTTTGAATTCTTATGCTCTCTGGAATTTACTTTGGCTTATGGTTTTACTTTTTACATGCACATGAGTTTTCCACCCCCCAGGTTTGTTTTTTTTACTAGCCCCTCCTTTCCCAACTGATTGTCATGCCAACTTGGTCATATATTACCGTTCCGTTTGTGCATGGCCGTATTTCTAAACTGTCTATTCTGTTCTACTGGACAATTTGTCTTAGTGTCCACACCACACTGTTTAATTACCATAGTTAAATAAAAAGTCTTGGTTATTTAGGAGGGAAAATCTTCCTTATTTTTCTTCTTCGTGTTCCATCTTGGCTATTCTTGGCCCTACGTTTTCCCAGACATATTTTAGAATGAGCTTCTCGAGTTGCGTGGGCACACACACCCACACACATACACAAAACCTGTTGGGATTTTAATTGACATTGCGTTGAATATACATATAAGTTTGGACAGAATTCACATCTTTATGATTCTGAGTCTTCCAATTCATAAACAAGGAATAGCCATCTTTTTACTACGTCTTCATTAATGTCTTTTCAGTAAAGCCTTATTATTTTCTGAATCCAGATCTTGCACGTTTTTTCTTGGGTTTATTCTTAGATACTTTGTAGCTTTTGATGCTATTGTAAGGGATATTCTTTAAATTTACACTTTGTAATGGTCTGTTGCTGGAGTAGAAATAAATTTGAGTTTTGTATATTGATGTTGTATCCGGCCACCATGCTGGATACAACACTTAGTCTTTGATTTTAATAATTTGTTCTTTCTAATAATTTGTAAACAATATGTAGACAATCATTATATGAAAATAATGTCAGTTCCAGTCATTTTTGCTTTTTATTTTTCTGAAAGTATAACACTAGTTAATTAACAGAAATGGTGATGTTCCCTGACGTTCTTGACTTGGGCAGTCTGGACTTGATTTTGAGTTTTGAAAAGTAAATTTTGAATTATTTTGTAGAATTATTTTTGGTAAATAAATTTAGAATGATATTTTGGTAGGCTTTTTGTAAACCCCCTTTGTCAGAGAAGGTTCCTCTTGTTCCTAATTTACTGAAAAGTTTTTATTTTGAATGGATATTGAATTTAATCAAAAAATTTCTACAGCTAATGAGATGATCATATTTTTCTCTGCCTTTAATATATTGATAAAGGACATTTATAGACTTTCTAATATTAAATTGTCCTTACACTCTTACGATAAACTACTTGACCATAAATTATGATCAATTTTCTATGCTGTTTTACTCAGCTTATATGCTATGTAGGATTTTTACTTTTGTATTAATGAACATCATGGGCTTGTGATTTTCCTTTCTCATTCTGCCTTCATCTGTGTTTTAAGGCTCATAAAATGATACAAGGAGTATTCCTTCTGTTTAGATATCCTCTGGAATATCTTTCCCTTCTAGTTTTGGGAGAATTCGCCTATAAAACTATCTGGGCTGGGTATTTTCTTTGTGGAAAGAGATTTATTTATTTATTTATTTATTTATTTATTTATTTATTTATTTATTTATTTTTTTTTTTTGTAAACTCTACACCCAGGGTGGGGCCCAAACTCATCACCTCAAGACCAAGAGTTACCAGGTCTACTGACTGAGCCAGCCAGGCACCCCTGTGGGAAGATTTTAAAATACTGCTTTCATTTCAGTAATACTCATGAGACTGTGAGACTGTTTAGGTATCTTATTTCTCCTTGAAGCGGTTTAAAGAACTTCTCCACTTCCTCTAAGATTTAAAGTTTATTGGCGCAAAGCTGTTGGTAGTGTTGTCAGTCCCTGCCGTGTTTGCATTTACCTCTCCTTTCACGTCTATAATATTGCTTGTGGTAGACTGTGTTACTGTTCCTCCAATATTTGCCCCCCTTCTTGTAAGAGGACTGCACATTCACACCTGTTACCTGATTTGAAGTGCCTCTTGTGGGAGGAATATGGACACCCACTCGTCTGGCAATGGCTTTGGTCACAGTGACATCATATCTGAGCAGACATTTTAGAGGCTATCGTATGTGTCTGCCCTAGCTCTCTTGTCTTTCTTCTCTGCCATGAGAGTGGCACGGCTGTCCCTGGGGGTCCCCAAATGGAGAGGACACGTGGAGGAAAATCTGATGGTGATTCTGTAGTTGGCCTATGCAGCAGGCAAAAAATAAACGAAATTTGGAATTTTGTCAGCTACCACGGCATATTATAGTCAAAAAATTTATTTTATTTACAGCCAAGCTTGTTAACATTTAGCGTAGTGATGATTTCAAGAGTAGAATTTAGTGATTCATCACTCACACATAACATCCAGTGCTCATCCCAACAAGTGCCCTCCTTAATACGCATCACCCATTCAGCCCATCCCCCACCCAACACCTCTCCAGCAACCCTCAGCTTGTTCTCTGTATTTAAGAGTCTCTCATGGTTCGCCTCCCTTTCTCTTTTTATCTTATTCTTTCTTCCTTTCCCCTATGTTCATCTGTTTTGTTTCTTAAATTCTACATGTGAGTTAAATCATATATTTCTCTTTCTCTGAGTGATTTCACTTAGCATAATACCCTCTAGTTCCATCCACATAGTTGCAAATGGCAAGATTTCATTCTTTTTGATCGCCCAGCAATACTCCATTGTATATATATCTCACATCTTCTTTATCCGCTCATCTGTCCATGGATATTTGGGCTCTTTCTATACTTTGGCTATTGTCGATAGTGCTGCTATAAACATTGGGGTGATGTGCCCCTTTGAAACAGCACACCTGTATCCCTTGGATAAATACCTAGTAGTGCAATTGCTGGATTGAAGGATCCTTTTATTTTTAACTTTTTAAGAAACCTCCATACTGTTTTCCAGAGTGGCTGCACTAGTCAGGTGTGAGGTGGTATCTCATTGTGGTTTTGATTTGTGTTTCCCTGATGATGAGTGATGTTGAGCATCTTTTCATGTGTCTGTTCACCATCTAGATGTCTTCTTTGCAGAAGTGTCTATTCATGTCTTTTGCCCATTTCTTCGCTGGATTATTTGTTTTTTGGGTGTTGAGTTTGATAAGTTCTATCTAGATTTTGGATTCTAACCCTTTATCTGATAGGTCGTTTGCAGATATCTTCTCCCATTCTGTCGGTTGCCTTTTAGTTTTGCCGATTGTTTCCTTTGCTGTGCAGAAGCTTTTTATCCTCATGAGGTCCCAATAGTTCACGTTTGCTTGTTTCCCTTGCCTCTGGAGACATGTTGAGTAAGGAGTTACTGTGGCCGAGGTCAAAGAGGTTGCTGCCTGTTTTCTCCTCTGGGATCTTGATGGTTTCCTGTCTTATGTTTAGGTATTTCACACATTTTGAGTTTATTTTTGTGGCTGGTGTAAGAAAGTGGTCCAGGTTCATTCTTCTGCATGTCGCTGTCCAGTGTTCCCAGCACCATTTGTCGAAGAGATTGTCCTTTTCTCATTGGCTATTCTTTCCTGCTTTGTCGAAGATGAGTTGGCCATACGTTTGTGGGTCCATTTCTGGGTTCTCTATTCTGATCCATGGATCTGAGTGTCTGTTTTTGTGCCAGTGCCATACTGTCTTGATGATGACAGCTTCGTAACACAGCTTCAAGTCTGGTTATAGTCAAAACTGACTGATGAATTACTTATGTTATTTTTTCTCTGTGATAAATCACTGCAGAGGCTATTTTGTTGGCCTTTTCACAGAACCAACTCGTGGATTTTCTCTGTGTCTTGGCTTCCTGTTTCATTGTCTATTGTTGTTTCTGCTCTTATAATTATCATCTCTTTCCTTCTACTTTCTTTGGGTTTATTTTGTTTTCTGCTTCTTAAGTTTTGTGCTTACTTTATTAATGTTTAACCTGTCCCCCCTTATATAAAAAACATCTAAAGCAATAATTTTCTCATGAAGGACTACTTTTCATGTCCCACTTTCTTTCCCACTTTCCCACTTCATATCTTTCTTTCTTTCTTTTCTTTCTTTCTTTCTTTTTTTTTTTCTTTCTTTCTTTCTTTCTTTCTTTCTTTCTTTCTTTCTTTTTCCTTCTTTCCTTCTTTCTTTCTTCTTTCTTTTTTAAAGTAGGCTCCATGCCCAATGTAGGGCTTGAGCTCATGATGCTGAAATCAAGAATCGCATGCTCCTTCGACTGAGCCAGCCAGATGTCCCTCCCACAAGTTTTGATAGATACTGTTTTCATTATCATTAAGTTGTAAAATGTATCTAAGTTTTTATTATGGTTTCTTCTTTGACTCATGAGTTATTTAAAAAACATGTTCTTAAATTTCAGAATCTATCACAATTTTAAATTAATTCTAAATACTTGCATTGTGATCGGAACATAGTTTTTGTGATAGTTTTCTCTGGAATTTGTGGATAGTTGCTTTTTGGCCTAGTATATGCTCTAATCTTATAAATGTTCCATGTGTGCTTGAAGAAAGTTTGCTTTCTTTCACTATTGGGTATAAAAGTAATATATTGGTGCAAGCTTGGTACTTTTGTTGTTCAAATATCCTGTATCTTTGCTGGTCTTTTTTTTCCCTTTTCTGTCTGCTTGGATCAGTAGTCATAGATGAAGTCATGCTGAAAACACAGGTTTCATGACATGACTACCACCGGTGGTACCTTTGTCAATTTTTCCTTGTAGTTTTTACCAGTTTATATTCTCTATATTTTAAACGTGTTTCATTAGGTGCTTATATGTTTAGAATTGCGTTAGTATAATTTTTGGTTAACTAAATCTTATGTCATTACACAGTTATCCCTTTCTATTTCTTTGCTGCTCTTTATCTTAAGGCCTATTTTTTGTCTGATATTAACATAGTCAAATCAGCTTTCTTGTAGTGAGCATTTGCTTAGAATGTCATTTTGATCCTTTTATTTTCAACCTTAGTTCTTTTGCTTTAGCTGTACTCATATACATAGCCGCGTTTTTGAAAATTCTTAACTGGCAATCTCTGTTTTGTAACTGTCAATTTTTGGTCACATGTATTTGTTGTAATTGTTTTTATATATATTTATTTTATTAAAAATATTTTTAAAGTTTATTTTTACTTATTTTGACAGAGAGAGAGAAAGAGAGAATAAGTGGGGGAGGGGCAGAGAAAGAGGGAGAGAGAGGGTCCCAAGCAGGCTCCACACTGTCAGGCTAGAGCTGGACGTGGGGCTCGAACTCACAAACTGTGAGATCATGGCCTGAGCCAAAATCAAGAGTCGGTTGTTTAACCGACTGAGCCGGTCAGGCGTCCTGTAATTCCTAATATATTTAGACTTTGAGTCTATTTTACTTTTTGATTTCTTCTTGTTCTATGTGTTTTGTTTCTGATCTTTTTCTTTCTTGTGTTCCTGTTCTTGGATTAACTGAGTTCTTTCTGAAACTTTTTTTTTTTTTCCTATTCCACATTTTTCTTTTGAAAGATTTGGAATTATACTTTCTCTTTTTCTTTTTTAAAAAAAATTTTTTTTCAACGTTTTTTATTTATTTTTGGGACAGAGAGAGACAGAACATGAACGGGGGAGGGGCAGAGAGAGAGGGAGACACAGAATCGGAAACAGGCTCCGGGCTCCGAGCGGTCAGCCCAGAGCCTGACGCGGGGCTCGAACTCACGGACCACGAGATCGTAACCTGGCTGAAGTCGGACGCTTAACCGACTGCGCCACCCAGGCGCCCCTACTTTCTCTTTTTCTAGTGTTTTTTTTTTTTTTTTTTTTTTTTTTTTTTTTTAATTTGTCACGCATTCTAATTGAACAAGGTCCAGGATTTAAGCAGTGTTGGCACTCCTCTAGACAGCACAGGAGCTCTGAAAGCTTTGGCTCTTTGCGCTCTCCTTCTGACTTGCACAGAGCTGTTGTCTCCGTTCTTTTTTCTGTCTTTTTAACTGCACGGATCAGGCATTGTCGTATGTTTGTTTGGGTTCACACACAGAGAAAGGAGAGCCGATGCGAGGATGTGTTTACCAAGTAGCTGCCACTTAGTACAACTGGGACAGCTCAGCCTTGGGGGACTGTCCTTCCAGAAGCCGTAGAAAGCGTGTCTCAGGGAAGTCGGCCTGCAGGAGTATCTTAAAGGTGTCTTCAATCACTCAATAAACTCTCCTGGGGAGAGAAGAGAGGAATCTCCCTACCGACCCGTTTCCTTCTGTCGTGAACGTCGACTCCCCTGCCCTTCTGTGTTGTGCTGCGTGTCAGACAGCGGGGGTCAGCGGGGCAGCCGCGGGGCGGGCAGGGCGGCCTGGGGCGCGGCCGTCGGCGCACCTGCTTGGCGTCTGTGCACAGGGGGCCCCAGCAGCGGTGGCTGGCGCTGAAATTCAGCGTTCTGGAGACAGGTGAGGCCGAGGGACTGAGCACATGACGACCAGCAGGGAGGGAGAAGGGACGGCACGTTAGAGGCACAGGTGTGGGGGCGCGCTCGCCCTTGAAGACGTGCAGGAATAGTCCAAGTGCAGACTCCCTTTGTGTGAACCCTCGTGCGCGCCGTTTTGCCGTCACGTCCTTTCTGTAAGCTCCGGGGGGACGCACGCGAGTGTGGACCCCTAGCGTGGGGAGTAACTAGAAATGGAGGGACAGGCCGCTGGGCGGCAGGGAGGTGTGTGGGTGCAGAGGCTTTGGCTGTGGGGTTTGGGAGAGAAAGAAAACTAAGGCAAAGGAAGTCTTTGAAATGGCCCGTCTCCGTGTCCCTCCAGGAGTGTTACTAAATACGGCAGGTCATGTACGAGAGGCGGATCACAGTGTTCTGTTATCTTCTGATGGGCTCTCGAAGTTATTATTGGCAGAATTTTTCATTTGAGAGAAAGTTGGAAAGATACCTCTGGGCGCTGTTAAGCACTTCCTTTCTCAGACTCACTGAAGTAGGTAGAATAAATAAAAATCACGCAAAGATGTTTCAAACCAGATTGTGTCAGATCAAGCCTCCCATCAAGAACAATTAGGTGTGGGGCGCCTGGGTGGCTCAGTCAGTTAAGCGTCAGACTTCGGCTCAGGTCATGATCTCGCGGTTGACGAGTTCGAGTTCCAGGTCAGGCTCTGTGCTGACAGCTCGGAGCCCGGAGCCTGCTTTGGACTCTGTGTCTCCCTCTCTCTCTGCCCGTCCCCTGCTCACACTCTGTCTCAAAAATAAATAAACGTTAAAAGAAAAAAATGTTTTAAAGAACAATTAGGCTGGGTAAGGTATTCCTAGAATGTCTGAGAGCACAGAAAACAGGTCAAGACACTGCAAGAGAGCCCCATGGGGTGAGGCCAGAACTTGGCCCCACTTGAGCTCTTTGTTTCTAATTAAAAAAAAAAAAATGTTTATTTATTTTGAGAGAGAGAGAGAGCGTGAGCAAGCGAGCGCAAGTGGGGGAGGGGCAGAGAGACAGGGAGAGAGAGAACCCCAAGCAAGTTTGTGCTGTGAGCACAGAGCCCGATGTGGGGCTCGAACCCACGAACTGTGAGACCACGACCTGAGCCAAAATGGAGAGTCAGACGCTCAGCTGACTGAGCCCCCTCCCACCGCACCCCCCCCCACCCCGGGCACCCCTCTTTACCAATTCTGGAGTTGAGTCTGATAGGGCAAGAAGGTGAGCAGAGCTTCTGGAAGTTTCCCAGGGAGATGATACTCGGAGTTGAGGGCTCATCAGTGAGGGGGGTCCTGGCAAACATCCCAGGCCTTCCCGTTGGGTCCCCAGGAGTAAGGATGAGCCAAAACAGGCTAGCGCTCCCAGAGGTTGAAATCCAGCTTGAATCAACTCAGTGGTGGGTTTATTCGGGTGGTTTGCCCTGTCCTAATCTGTCCTGTAAACAAGAATAAATCCTCTCTGGGTGAAGATAATATTATCCACTACTTCAAATTATCTCTATATTGTTTCCCACATTAGGTCTAGCACCTGATGACGGGGCATGTAAAACAGGGAAGCCTTTACCAAAACCTTGGCGAGAGGGATAACGGAAGAGGCCCCCAGGAGATACAGATATTGGAGTCATCATACGCAGACTTTAAGACAACGGTGATTCATGTGTTCTAGAAATTAAAGTGTAAGATGGACAATTTGAGGAGAGAATTGGAGACTATAGCAAAAGTACCAAAGGGAAACTCTGGAACTGAAAAAATGCCATAACCGGTACTAACAACAGACGGGTTTAACAGTTGATTCGCAAACACAAAACAAAAGAAAGCAGATATAATGATACTAATATCACATAAAGGAGATTTTAATGTTTGAATGTATTTGTTTTCTATATTCTGATGTTTGATATCAGGTATTTACTAATTTTATATTGCTATCTCCTCTTCGCGAACTGACTTCATTATGAAATATTCTTCTTCATGTCCTTCTATCTTGCTACTGACTCTAAAATCTCAGTTCCATTGACTTTTGTAGATTCCTGTGCCAATACCGCACTGTGTTTGTTTGTTTGTTTAAATTTTTTAATTTGAGGGGCGCCCGGGTGGCTCAGTCGGTTAAGCGTCTGACTTCGGCTCAGGTCATGATCTCACGGTTCCTGAGTTCGAGGCCCACGTCGGGCTCTGTGCTGACAGCTCGGAGCCTGGAACCTGTTTTGGATTCCCTCTCTCTCTGCTCCTTCCCTGCTCTTGCTCTGTCTCTGTCTCTGTCTCTCTCAAATATAAACATTAAACAAAATTTTTTTCTATTTGAAAGAGAGAGAGAGAGCACACGCATGAGTGGGGAAGGGGCAGAGGGAGAGAGAGAAAGAGAGAGAGAGAGAGAGAGAGAGAGAGAGAGAGAGAGAATCCCAAGCAGGCTCCAGGCCCAGTGCAGAACCTGACACGGGGCTGGATCTCACGGACGGTGAGATCATGACCTGAGCCGAAATCCAGAGTTGGACACTCAACCGACCGAGCCGCCCAGGCGCCCCTGGACCACATTGTTTTTATTCCTATGCATTTCACTTGTTCCTGCCTCCCCTCCAGGGTAAACGTTCCCAACCAGTTTTTTATTATCCCTCAGAGGCGCTTACCACAAATGGGGTCACGGTATAGACATCGTCTTACCACTTACCTTTCATTCCCTCAACATCCAGACTTCCATACAGCTCTACACCACCTTTAGAAATGCGCTCTTTGGGGCGCCTGGGTGGCTCAGTCGGTTGAGCGTCCGACTTCGGCTCAGGTCACGATCTCGCGGTCCGTGAGTTCGAGCCCCGCGTCGGGCTCTGGGCCGATGGCTCAGAGCCTGGAGCCTGCTTCCGATTCTGTGTCTCCCTCTCTCTCTGCCCCTCCCCCGTTCATGCTGTGTCTCTCTCTGTCTCAAAAATAAATAAAAAACATTAAAAAATTTTTTTAAAAATAAAAAAAAGAAACACGCTTTTTGTTGTTCATGAAAATAATGCTCTTACCTGAAAATTCGACAAATGCAAACAACAAACCCTTAATTTGCTTCTACCGGAGAGGGCGTTTGTTTCAGCGTGTCTGTTTCAGCGTGTCCCAGGGGCCTCCGGGCCTCCTCCTGCAGCAGACCCTCCCAAAACAAGACCCCCTCATCGGATGAGGTCAGCCTGGCCGCCACCCTCTGCAGGCTGGTCCTGGCTGGAGTCTCCCCACACTTTGCGGGGGGCTCGGGGGTCGGTCGGTGGGTGGTTTGAGGGCTGTGGGGAGGGCAGGGAGGGACGCGGCGAGCCCAGACAGCCCGGGAGGTGCTCGCTGGGGGAGAAGCCGCACCGTCCGCCTGCTCCTGCGGTCTCCTGACCTTCATAGGAATTGAACAAAAACAGCAAGATTGGAAGTGGAAGAAAGGCTGACCTTGAGGTAAAGCTTTCTTTGAAGCAGTTTCTAAAAGGTCCTTTAAAGTTAAACAGAACATTTAATGAAAACATTTCCAGGCCAAGGTAAGTGCGCTCTGTAGTTTGATGCGAGGATTCTTGATGAACAGAAGGTTATGTTTCCAGAAGTTTCCAGAACAATTTACTCAATTGTCTCAAAAACTAAAGGCCACCTCTGAGGTCTAACCAGTCAACCAACCAACCAACCAACCAACCAAACATGTCCCCTCACCTTTTTTTTTTTTTTTTTTAAAGCAGAGAAAATGTCTTTTAAAATGTAAGCCCTGGGGTGCCTGGGTGGCTCAGTCAGATTCTTGATTTCGGCTCAGGTCATGATCTCATGGTTCGTGGGATGGAGCCCTGAGTCAGGTTTTGTGCTGGGCTCTCTCTCTCTCTCTGTCTCTCTCTCTCTCTCTGTCCTCCCTGCCCCCCTCCCACACTCATGCACTCTCTCTATATAAAATAAAAATTAAAAAAATAAAATGTAAGCCCTAAGTCTACATTTAGGGTCACTCTTTAACTTGTTAGGGGGAGAAATTCAAAAAGAGGAGACTAATCTATAAGCAGAATAGTCTTGCGTGTAAAAAAAAAAGTCACTTTTCAGAAAAAATAAAAACCTCAAACAGGAGACGTAATGATAGAGATTTGGGGTGAACTCACTCCACCAGAATGATCCCTATCTGTCATTGAGAGGGTTCCCTCCCACCCTCCTGTCTCAGCCAGTGTAGACTAAAGCCACTTCTTATTGTGTTCTTTGTATCCGATTTCTTTTAATGTCCCAATGGTTAAAAAACACAATTCTTCTTAGAGAATCTTCAGGAGTTTTGGATGAAGATTTAAGCTAATTTGGCTGCTGGCACCAGATATTCTCCCGTGCATTTTATTCCAGGAAGAGCCATTTGGTCGGCGTTCTACTGGAAGTAATGTAGTTACTGCGGGGAAGAACCCATCTTATGCCTGATGACATCTTTAATAAAAATAAAACACACTCTGTGTCACTGTTTTCCCAGCCTGAGAATGAAGGACGCTAGGCAGTGGCAATGTGACCTGTTCGTGGCTCCCCCAGCCGAGACAGGAGCCCCCCCGACTGAGCAGTCGTTTGTGTGGCTCTAGGGAGGCTGGCTGGAGGTCCCCGCTCAGGGCGCGACTGGCCAACGATGCCGGGCAGGCGAGGAAAGCCACTCACCCCACCTCTCGGGCCAGTCAGCTCTCCTGCGATGGCCCTGTAATAAGTGGGGTAACGCTTCGCTGGGCTAGCGCAAAAATTGCAGTTGTGTCTGCCTTTGGTTTACTTCCTGTTCTCTGCCACCGCTGCACGCACACGTCCCCTCGTCTGCTGGCCTCTCTCCCACTCGCCATCTCACTGCCCCCGCGTCTCTCCCGAACCCCTGTGGCTCGTCTGCAATCTTCCCACCGTGCGGCCGTTCAAGTTCCTGGGCGCGGTACCCGCGGACCCGAGCTGGTGGTTGGGCATCACCCTTGGGAGGGAGCCCGGGCCTCGTAGCCAGGCCGCCCCCCGCCCCCCCGCCCCGCCCGTCTGCCCTGACAGCGGGTGTTTGTAGTTCCTTTCTTCCTCCCTCCCTCTGTCACCTGATGAGCTCCTGCTGAATGTCCACCACCAACTTGACTCTGATCCCCTCTGGGAAGCTGTCCTCCGTCTGCCAAGGCTCAATGAGCTGTCCTTCCCAAGGGCCACAAGCTTGAGTTTCCTCCTCTGCCAATGGGGATAATAACCCCTTTACCGTATGGATTCAGTATCTGTCTGGTGGTCGGTAAGGTTTCCGTATATCCTGGTTTATGACTGTTGTCCCAGGTCGTGTGTGGTTAGGGGTCAGCAAGGATGGAGACCAGCTACGGGCCACAGTTTAATAGGATTGAGAGCCAAGACTGCATTAACGTGACCCGAACTCCAAGAAAGTCGTGCCCAGGAGGATGAGATGGAGAATGGCACTGTTTGTTTCAGGAGCTTCTAGAAAGTTCATTGACCTCAATCTAGACAGCCGGCCCTCGTGGGGGTAAGAGCCCCTTTCCCAGGGCTGCAGTTCACTCAACTGGCTCATCTGGTGCCTGTTTAGTTCTTGAGGCGCCGTTCAAAACCCCAGCCTCCCTCTGTTCACTGACTCTGAACTCACGATTTTGGTCAATCCCAATCATTCTGCTGGAAATGAGATCTTCAAACCTTCCGAATGTGCACCCACGACGGCCCTCTTCTGAGACACTCCGAAGGAGGTGGCCCACCTTCCCTCATTAAGCAACGAACTTAACCCTGCTCCTTAACAGGTCATTTTGATGATCTCTTTGAGGAATCGGCCGTCAGCACCCCTATTACTCTGAAAAGAATCCCAGTGTGGATGATAAGTTAAATGATTCCTATTATAAATTGTGTTGCCCTGTTAATATGTAACATTGACTGTCCTCACTTAATCCTTCTGATAACCTCACGAAGTAGGTTAGTGAGTTAGCCTTGAACAGACATAACAATGAAGGCACAGGTCAGTCATCTATCCAAGGTCCCACAGCTACTGTAACACACAGGATTACAACCCAAGGCATAGGACTCCAGAACTGACATTCTTTCTTAAAACGTTAGTTTTCCTTTTACAGAAAAGTTACAATATAGCACAAGCACTCCCGCCCTTCCCAGACGTTGGGGAATGAGTCGTCGGTGTGATGTCCTGTCACCTCCCAAACTTTAGCATTTGTCCTACGCACAAGGACCTTCTGCACGACAGCCACACAGCTGTCGAAATCAGGAGGGTGCCACCAGCACCGTCTCCCCTCAGATCGCGTGAGGTTTGCCAGCGGCCTCCGTGAAGATCAGTATTGCAGAAGATTCTGGGTCGGAACTGCCCCTTGCATTCAGTCCTTCCATCTCCTGACTTTCCTTCCGTCTGAAACACTTCTTCAGGGGCTCTCGGGTGGCTCGGTTGGTGGAGCACCCCACATCGGCTCAGGTCATGATCTCGATGTTCGTGGGTTCGAGCCCCGCGTCGGGCTCTGTGCCGACATCTCAGAGCCTGGAGCCTGCTTCGGATTCTGTGTCTCCCTCTCCCTCTCTGCCCCTCCCCTGTTCGTGTGGCTTCTTTCTCTCAAAAATGAATAAAACATTAAAAACATTTTTTTAAGTAAGCATTAAAAAAAGTTAAAAAGACATGGAAATACTTCAGGCTTTCCTTGACTGTCCTGACCTTGACGCGGGTGAAGATTACTGGTTACTCTGTGAAACGCACACTTTGAGTTTGCTGTTTCCTCAGGGTCGGGTTCGGGTTCCGCGTGGCGGACGTGGTGCCGGGCACCCGGGGCACCCCGTCAACCGGGACACGATGCTGATTTGCCCCGTGATGGTGGCACGGGCTTCCATCACTTGATCGACGTGCTGTCTGCCAGGCGTTTTCACTATAAAGTTATGCTTTTCCTGTTTGTAGTATTTTGGGGGGCAGTGTTTTCTTTTCTTTTGGATTACTGCTGTTTTTCTAACTTTCTTCTTACCCTGCCCCGAGCTCTATTGAGGTATAACTGACAAATAAAAACCGTATGAATCTCAGGTGTACAATGCGATCTACTCTGATACAGGAACACATCGTGAAACGATGACCGCAGTCTTCACCTCACGCAGTTACCGTTGTGTGTGTGTGTGTGTGAGTGTGTGCGCGTGACAGTTCAGAGCTACTCTCTCAGTGCACAGAGCTGTCGAATCTCTCTATGACACGCCTGAAACACACAACACTGTGCAGTCATCCTACTGGAAGTCGAACAAGTGAAAGAAAAACCCCGAGCCGCTCTCACGTTTCAAGCACGCACGGGAGGAAGTACGGTCGCTGGTGTACTTCCGTCTCCGGCCCTCATCCCGCCCGCAGACCTGAGGCTGCAGCGCTCCGGCCAGCATCTCGTCTCCCCTCCGTCCCCGCCCCGGTGACCACCGGGCCGCTCTCCGCTTCCGTGGGTTCTGTCGCAGGCTCCACGTCTCCTGAGAGCACGCACTATTTGACCTTCTCTGTCCGGCTTATTACGCTTGTATCACGTCCCCTGGGCCCACCCGCGTTGGCACAAACGACTGACTTGGAGGCTGACCGGCAGCCCCTGCACGTGTAGACACCACGTCGCCCTTACCCGCTCGTCCGTCAGGGACGCTCTCTTGGCCGTCGCAAGTAAAGCTGCAGTGAGCACGGGTGCGCGGATCTCCCTGCAGCACAGATTGTCTCCTTCGGACGTGAGCTCAGAAGCGGGATGGCTAAATCCTGTGCTATTTCTCGTTTTAAACCTTTTGAGGAGCCTCCATACTGTTTTCTGTACTATAGCAACGTACATTCTGTGGAGCGGACGTTTATGTATTTGCTTATTTATTTATTTAGAGACAGAGAGTGGGGGAGGGGCGGAGAGAGAGGGAGGGAGAATCCCAAGCAGGCCCCGCGCTGTCGGCGCAGACCCGACGCGGGGCTCGACCCCACACACTTTGAGGTCGTGACCTGAGCTGAAATCAAGAGTCGGATGCACAATGGACGGAGCCCCATTCACTACTTATCTCGATGCCCCGATTTCTCTAGATTTGGCCCCGGGAGCGTTCAAGATGCCTTCCAAATACCGTTGACACGCTCCGCTCCGTCATTCTTTCCAGCAACTTCTTGTTTTGGTGGGTGGGTAAGTATCTTCTACTTCTCTGAAAGCGTGGATTAGGTATGTATAGAATTTCAGTTAGCTGCATTTGCTCGGAGGGTGGTGTTTTGTGTTAAAATGAAACATCCTCCCAGAATTTGAGCAGAAAGAAACGAGAGCACCGGCTCGTCGGCGGGAAGGCTCGCAGGGCGCCTGGGGCGTCGGGAGAGAGAGCAGGTTCCTTGGTCTCTCCGTTAGGAGACTGGAAACGGAGGCTTTGAGTAGCAGCTTTTGTCCCTCTTAATGTTTAGTTTCTTTTTAAAAGTCGGTGTATCTGTTGTTCTGTGGAGCTCCCTCGGTGCTTCTGCCCTCAGGGGACAGGCTGTGTACTGAGGCCGCTTCCCTGGGCCGGACAGTGAATCCGCCCTCCCCTGGGCTCCTGCACCGTCGCCGAAGTGACCGCCGACAGGCTCATGGCGGCCGCCAGCCGTTTGCGAGGGCAGGGGCTTCGACGTCTGCCCCTCGAACCCGCCCGGACCCGGTCTGGGGCCTGGGGCGCCGGAAGGCCCGCGGCGCCCGCGATGGCCGGGTGGTCATGGCTCCGTCTCGCTTCCCCCACAGGATGGCAGCATCTAGTCAAGGCCTCGCCCCACCAGTGGCCTGGCTGTTCGCGAATTTGCAAATACCTGGTTTGTGCCTGAAATGATTACAGCCCTCAAGTACCACTCCCTCCCCAGGAGACCCCCCCCATAGTCAAGTACTTCCCCGTGAGGAACCCCCCCCCCCCGCACTCAAGTCCCCCCCCAGGAGACCCCCATACTCGAGTACCTCTCGTGAGGAGACCCCCCCCCATAGTCAAATACCCCCCATGAGACCCTCATATTCAAGTACTTCCCCGTGAGGACAACCCCCCCCCCCCCGGTACTCAAGTCCCCCCCAGGAGACCCCCATACTCGAGTACCTCTCGTGAGGAAACCCCCCCATAGTCAAATACCCCCCATGAGACCCTCATATTCAAGTACTTCCCCGTAAGGACACCCCCCCCCCCCCGTACTCAAGTCCCCCCCCCAGGAGACCCCCATACTTGAGTACCTCTGGTAAGGAAACCCCCCTCATAGTCAAATACCCCCCATGAGACCCTCATATTCAAGTACTTCCCCGTGAGGACACCCCCCCCCCCCCCCGGTACTCAAGTCCCCCCCAGGAGACCCCCATACTCGAGTACCTCTCGTGAGGACACCCCCCCATAGTCAAATACCCCCCATGAGGAGACCCTCATATTCAAGTACTTCCCCGTGAGAACCCCCCCCCCGTACTCAAGTCCCCCCCCCAGGAGACCCCCATACTTCAGTACCTCTCGTGAGGAAACCCCCCCCATAGTCAAATACCCCCCATGAGACCCTCATATTCAAGTACTTCCCCGTGAGGACCCCCCCCCCCGGTACTCAAGTCCCCCCCCAGGAGACCCCCATACTCGAGTACCTCTCGTGAGGAGACCCCCCCATAGTCAAATACCCCCCCATGAAGAGACCCCCATAGTCAAGTATCCCCGTGAGGAACCCTGCACACTCAGTGCCCCCCTCCCAGACTCCCCCCCCATAAAGTAACGCCCTCTGTCGTCCATCCTCGCTTCCTCCACGTGCTTCCAGGACGCTGACGTCTTTCCGGTGAAGTACAAGACGGTCGTGGGCGGTGGCGCCCACTCCCGAGCGACCGTCCGGGGCTGGAGTTCGCAGCGGCTAAAGCCGAGCGGGCGGGCCGAAATCCCGGCTCGTTTCGCGCCCAAGGCGTCCGTGCGAAGGGCTGTTATTTCAGGACGAAGGAGGGAACCGCAACCATTGGGCTCCTGCTGTATGCCGGCTGCTCCAAGCCAGGGGCTCCCACGTGCGAGTGGGCGGAGCCGCAGGCCCGTCCCGTCCCGTCCCCGGGGCTTCGGACTCGGTAGGTCCGGGACGGGGCCTGAGGATTTGCGCGGCGACAAGTTCCCGGGGCCGCGGCAGCCGGCCGCCCCCGCACGGGACGCGGGGATTGCTGTGTCCACGTCGCGCGGGAAGGAGCGGGGGCTCGGGGGCCTGGGTGGCCCGCGACGCGCCCCGGTAGCGGGAGGGCTGGCGCGGACGGCCCGGGCCGCGGGGCCGCAAACGCTGCGGCCGCTGCGCCGTTCTGAGCGACAAAGGCGACGGAGCTGTGCTGGGGGCGTTTCTGAACCGTGTGCCCCCCAAACAGGAGACGGCGCCCAGTTCCAGTGCGACGCTCTTCAGGCCTAAGAGCCCGAAACCAGCGGTGCGTTTCGCGGTTCCTCCGGTGCGCGAGCAGCGGGGGCCGCGCGGAAGCGGCCGGGCAGGTGCACCTGAGCGTGAAGGGACGCGAGGCCTTGCGCTGCCCGCTGAAAATTAAAATGTCTTTGGAAATGAAATATCGATGTTACGGGGGTTTTAATCACCACACCCCGCCTCTGGAACTAGAACAGGACGTGAAAATAAGGCAGAAGTAAGTAATTATAAAATCCATTAACCTGTCATAGAGAAGACACAGTCTATGGAAATAAAGGAGAAAATAAAGGCTGGTGGGCTCCCGCGAGCAGCGGATCAGCGGATGAACGCCGGCTCCAGGCTGCACAGTCGAGTCCCTGGTGAATGAGAACCTGTTCTGCGTTTATGACTCAGGCACAACTTGCCTCCGACCCCCCAGCTCCCCATTGCATACAACGAATTAAACCTGATGTGAGGCAGGGTGGGTTTCATTCTAAGTATCGGGGAAGGGCTGGGACGTGGAGGAGGAGCTGGAGGGAGGCGACCTTGGCTGCAGCCGAGGTTTCCAGTCTGACGGAGGAGATCGGCCTCCTCCCTTTGGCCGGGCTGCTGCTCGGCTCCCGTTTCTCGTCTGCGGTCAGGCGCCACCCGTGTTGTCCAAATCAGACAGGCTTGCTCACCCTGGGCTTTAAAGTGCAGTGGGAGAGAGGGCGCCCGGGGGGCTCCGTCCGTTAGGCGTCTGACTTCTGCTGGAGTCACGACCTCACGGTTCGTGAGTTCGAGTCCCGCGACGGGTGAGCCGGAGCCCCCCCATCAGGTGAGCCCCCCTTCTCTCCCTCTCCCCTTCCCTCTGCACCTCCCTCACTTGCGCCCTCTCTCTCAAAAAATAAAATAAAATAAAATGCCGTCGAAGAGGCCTCATTAATAGTTCATGGCGGGCAGAGGGGGGCCAGCTGGGTCTCTTACTTTCGGAGGACACTGCCCTGCTGCCCACTTCCGGTCCCTGGTGAGTCTCGGCTGCCACCTGGGACCTGGGTCATTATAACCTGTTTGTTCTGAACTTCGGAGCCTGCCCCAGACCCGAGGGGTTCTGTCTGAGTGCTTCCTCTTCCTCCCTTCCTTAAAAAGTTACAACCAAGCACTCGGAAACGAGTGCCTCTGCCTGCGGACAGAGTGGCCCCCTGAGCAGCACAGTCACCTGGGCAGGCATCACCCACTGCCCGCCCCCCTCCGCCAGCCTGCCCTGCCCCCTCCCAACTCACCAGGACGGCCTCAGGTCACGGGCTGACCCTTCCACACGGCGCCTGCCAGGGCCCGTGAGCTCACTGGGCAACATGGAGACTTTGGAGGAACAGAATGCTAGAAAGGAAGATCGCAAACCGAAAAGCTTATACGAGACAAAGTGAGAGTGACACGTGAGAACATTCCTGGGTCTGGAGGTTGGGAGCCATGACTTTCATCAGCTGTGGCAGCAGGGTGTGGTCTTGGCTCCCGGTCCTTCTTCCTACCAGCCGAGCTCTCCCGTGGCCTGAGCCCCCGCTCGGGGCTCAGCTGTGCTGCAGGGCTAGGGCCGGGGTCCCGGGCTCGTCCCAGGTCCGGGTGGACCCAGGCGACGGAGCTGCGGCCACAGGGCTCCCCGCACCGGCGGCTGGTTCCTCCTCGCACGCTCCTCCAGCCTCCCCCGGGTGACTCACCCACCCGCCTCCTCCGTCGGGCACGTCCGCCTTCCACCAAACCCGAGCAGCCGTATCCCCCAAGCCTTCCCGGAGGTAGGCTGCCCAGAGGCACCCACGATGGGTGCATCACGGGTGTTTGCATTTCTGCTCATTAGAAGACATCGGCAAATAAGAATTTCTGATTTCCACCCCGTTTCTCAAGGAGGTCAAGCTGCGTAAAAACAGCATCGGTGGCAAAACTTTGTTGGCCGATTTACATACTGTTCTCATAGATGATTTGGAAGAGGCTTTACTGTATTAAAATGCACGTAGACAGTCACAACGAGATACCGCGTCACGCCTGCCGGAATGGCTGTTATCGCAAAGACGAGAAGTGACGAGTGTTGGTGGGAACGGGAGTTGGTGCAGCCACCGTGGAGAACAGCGTGTAGACTTACCTTGTGACCCAGTCATTCCGCTTCTGGGTATTTACCCAAAGGAGATGAAAGTGTTACCTTGAAGAGACGTCTGCGCCCCATGCTCCCGCGGCATTGTTTAGAATCGCCAAGACGTGGACGCAACCTGAGTGTCCGCTGATGGACGACTGGATGAAGAGAATTCGAGAGACGCGGTGGAATTTTGTTCACGTAAAAAAGGAAGTCCTACCGTTCGCGACAACGTGGAAGGACGCGGGGGGGCATCGCGCTTAGGGAAGGAAGCCGGAGAGGGACCAATATGGTGGGATCTCACGTCTCCGTGGAGTGTAAACACGGGACCAACCCGCCGACCACCAAGCTCATGGGCACGGGCAACAGGCCGGGGGCAGCAGCCCGGGGGTGTGGGGCACGGGCGAGGTGGGAGAGAGACGCAAGGAATACGAAATAAACACGCCCCGAGGACGTGGCGCTCGGCGCAGTGGCCACGGCCAGCAACAGCGCCTGGCGCGTGTCAAGGTTGCCGAGAGTGGGTCCTGGAAGTCCTCGTCACAAGAGACAAAGTTGTAACTGTGCGCGGTGGGGGTGTTGGGGAGACCGGTGTCTACTGCACGCTGTGTACGAATGGCCAACTGCTATGTTGAACACCTCAGACTAATACGTTGTATGTCAATTATACCTGAACAAAAACTGATGTAAAAACACACACACGGGGGCGCCCGGGCGGTTCAGTCGGTTGAGCAGCCAAGCCTTGATTTTGGCTCAGGTCACGACCTCACGAACCGTGTCCGGCTCCGCGCCGGGCCTGGGGCCCGCTTGTGACTCCGTCTCTCTGCCCCTCTCCCGCTCCCGCTCTCTCTTTCTCTCTCTCTCAAAACAAATAACTTAACAAATACCCGTAGAATATATAAAACACAGATGGGAAACCAGATGATTCGGGAACCGCAACCACCCTGCGCCTCCGTCATCCCTAAGAGCAGGGTGACGGTATCCTGGTCACGGGACTCCAGTGACCCAGAGGAGGTCACGTTCGGGAAGCTCTTCTCCGGAGGGCGGTTCGCGGCAGGACCCCAGCATCGGGGGCAGCTCAGGGACCGCCACCTCCCGGCCGCTCCTCTCCCACCCTCGTTTCCTTCTTTCCTTTACCGACGTCATGCTTCAGCCGATATTTGTTGAGGGCCTGCCGCGTGGCGTTTATTGCACCAGGTGCTGGGATACGGAGACGCCCCAAACACGGACCCCACTTGCTGGCATCCGGCACCCAGCGTCAGGCGGCCACCCAAGGCCGCCTCATCGTGACCCGCCCGCCACAAAAATAAAGCGCAGCGTGGTTTACGGGAACAGACGCGGGCTCTGAGGGCAGGCAGATCCGGGTGCCGAGCCCGCTTGCTTTATCTGTCGGGGCCTCAGATCCCTCGCCGCGAACTGTGATGAGTAGTAACTGCCTTTCAGGGCGATTGTGAAAATGACCTGAAACGGGTGCCGGGGAGACACGACGGCGGTTAACGTCACTGAGCACTTGCTCTGTGCCGGGCACATTTGCCCCGCTGACTCACAACGACCCTACGAGGCAGGTGCCGGTTTTCTAGAGGCCCAGAGGCGCCGAGCCGCCCGCACCGGGTCAGCCAGCCGGTCTGCGGCACAGCCCGGCTTCAAACCGCGGATTTGGCTCCGGCGCCCGTGGTCTCTGGGGCTGCCCCCCACGGCTTCTCAGCCCTGGCCGCGCATCAGGGTCCTCCGTGGGGCTTTGGAAATGATGAGCGCTTTGCTGTCACCCTGGCAGATTCTGACTCGGTAGGTCTGGGATGAGGTCCGGGAACGTGTAGTTTGGGGAAGCTCCCCGGGGGATCCCGACGTGCCGAGAACCGGTGGGGGTTGAAGTAAACGGTGGTTGTTATCAGCAGAGGGAGGGCGATGCGGGGGCTTTGCACAAGTGGGTCTTGAGGGATGCGGCAGAATTTTCTTGGCAGAATGTAGGTAAGGGCTCTCCAGGCAGAGGGAACATGCAAACCCCCGGGACTGCAAGTACGTGAGACTGTGGCCCCAGTTGTGTGTGTGTGTGTGTGTGTGTGTGTGTGTGTGTGTGCGTGAGCCAGAGAGCCGCAGAGGCGGAGGGATGAGGAGAGGGGGGCAGGATGTGGGGAGGCTGGCAAGTGGGCTGGGGTCCCCCTGGGACAGAATTAGGAATCACGGGGAAGCACGTGGACTTCATCCCGGAGAGCACGTGAGGAGCTGTCCTGTGGGCGCGACGGCATCTGATCTGTAGATGGTCTTTATTTGGAAGCCCGTCTTTGATTCCAAGAATTGTGGCATATTGAGGGAAAAGGAAGAGAGCAATTTACAATTAATTTAGCCAGAAGCATCAGAGCACTTTCGGTGGAGAAGAGAGTAGATTGCTGAAAATTGAATGCGCCGTGAAGTGGCTATTACTTCACTGGCTTCAGTTCGGAAGAAAAGGGAGGAAGGAAGGGTATTTCCACAGCACGGGGTACGGAGGCATGACGGGGGGAGGGGACACCGGTCTCCAGGCCGGGCCTCACCCTGTGGATGGTGGCAAGAAGGCCCTGAGTCGCTGCCTAGCACTCCGTGTGCACCATCGATCTGCTTCTGCTCTCGTTTGGGTCGCTTCCAGCGTTTTGCTTGTTTGCTTTACAAATAACGCTGGGTCACTGGATAGGCACACACTCAGCTTCTTCACTAATGCCAGATCGGGTCCCGAGTAGCTGTGCCCGTTGCATCCCCACTGGCTGTACTCCTGACGCTGGGCGTTCTCTGATTTTCAGATCTTCTCTGTCCCTCTCGCGGCTGCGAAATAGCAGGTCGTCATTTCCGGTGGCATCTCCTTGATCGCTAGTGAAGTGGACCATCCTGCCATGTTCCTGGCCATTTGTGATTCCTTCTCGATGAAATTCCTGTTCCTTCTTGTGCCCGTTTTTCCCAGATTGGCTTCCTGGATTTTGTAAGTTGTACAAGTTGTAAACATCTCCCAGTCTGTGGTTCACCCTCTCACTTAACAGCAAGGGAATAGAAAGTTTTAATCTTGCGATATTCAGATTTGTCCATTATCCCCTGTGGCCCAAGCTTTTGGAGTTTTGTGTCAGAAAAGATTTCCATTGTCTTCCGAAAGTGTCACAGGTTTTCTTTACGTTTATGTTTTTAACCCAACCAGAATTAATGTTCGTGTAGAGATGTAAATAATCATTGTTTCAGTGCTGTTGACTGAAAAGTCCATTTCTCCCCCAACTGATTTGCAAGGCTCGTCCTTGAATAAATCAACTTTCCGTAAATGGACGAGTCTGTCAGCTGTCTGCTGTTTTCCGTTGTTTGGTCTGTGTACCTTCCCCTGTTCAAAGACCACATCTCCTTGATTACTAGAGCTTTCTGACGAGCCTTCCTGATGCGCGGTGAGTCCTCCTACCTTGTTCTCCTTCAGAAATGTCGGGCTTTTTTTTTCTTTTTGTATCAGTTTTACAATCGGCCTGTCAGGGTTCACACATGTCATGGATTTCGACTGGCATTACATTAAATTTATGGATTAATTTTGGGGACAGTAAGCATCTATATAAATCTGAACACGGATATTTTCCTGTTTATTTCAGCTTTCTCTATTGTCCTTTAATAATGTTCCATAATTTTCCCTGTGAAACTCCAGTACGTCTTTTGTTAGTTTATTGCTACATTTTTAAGATTTTTGGTTTCATTTTTAGATTTTTGGTTTCACTTCCTAGCTTCTTATTAATAGGGTATAGAAATGTAATTAATTTTTATCTGTTAAATTCGTATCTAGCAACTATGCGAACTCTGTTTATAGAAATATTATAAACATTATTTTATTGTGGTATTATATAATATATTAATTAATAATATTATTGTTAATTCTAATGATTTTTCTCTACACGCTTTTGGGTAGACAGATGATTTTCTTCCTTTCTGATCCTTTCCCATGATTGTTCTAGCCATATTGCGATGCCAGGGCCCTCCTGCAGAAGTGGCAAGAGCAGGTGTCTTGATTTCATGGTGTCGTGACGTATGATGTGTGTTGTAGGAAGATAACCTTTTGTAGATATCATTCATTGGGTTAAGAAAGGTGTCTTTTGTATTAATTTTCTGCTGCTGCGTAACAAGTTACCATATGTCCATGGTGCCCAACACACCTCTGTTAGCTCCGTTTGCATGGGTCAGCCTAGCTGTGGGGTTTGCTCCGAGCCCTACGGGAATGCAACCAGTGTACTGGCCAGGCTCCCGTCCCACCTGGAGCCTCGACGAGTCTTTTCCCCAAGCCCAATGAGATGGTCGACAGAATTCATCCCCCCCGCAGCTGTCTGGCCGAGGGCCCTAGCTTCCTACCGGCCGTGGGCGGCCCCGTGGCTTCCTGCCACGCAGCCCTCTCCGTGGGCGGCTCACAGCACGTCTGCTTACGTGAATCTCTTGTGTCTGCTAAGGTGGAGTCTTCTGTAACGAGACCTAATCACAGGATTGACAGCCCCTCACCTTTGCCATATTCCTGCCCACACTCAACAGGAGGGGTTATTCTAGAGTGTGAGCCACTGGGTGATTGTACCACACGTTGGGTGCCCAGTTTGCTCAGTGTTTTTTTAATTAACCAATACTGAACTTGATTCATCTTTAAAAACCTGATTACTAAATGATTTTTCTCTCTTGATGTGTTAATATGGTGGATTTTATTATTTTTCTAATATTAAGCAATCATATTTGGGAGCTAAACCTACACCCAGCATGAGGCTTGACTCACAACCCTGAGGTCAAGAGTTGCATGCTCTTCTGGCTGAACCAGTCAGGCACCCTGAACTTCATTTCAATATAAACTTTATTTCTATTTCTTTTTCTTTAATGTTTATTTATTTTTAAGAGAGAGAGAGAGAGAGAGAGAGCGAGCAGGGAAAGGTCAGAGAGAGGGAGACAGAGATCTCGCTGATAGCAGAGAGCCCAGAGATCACCAACCACGAGATCACGACCTGAGCTGAAGTCGGATGCATAACCGACAGAGTCACCCAGGTGCCCTCTATTTCTATTTCTCTTACTTTGTTATTTTTCTTATCAAATCCTGAAGTTACCAATATTTACCTTCCTTTCAAATAATACCAAGATGACTCTTACTGCGCTCATCACTGCGGTTATAACATGACACACGACACGACGTGATATGGGGTGACACGACACGACACGGACGACATGATGTGATGTGAGCCGACAGGACACAGGACACAAAATGACAGGGCATGGCATGACGTGGTGCCACACTCCGTGACATCATATGACATGGCATGATGTGATGGGTCGTTGCCTGCTTTGGTCTCTTCTTGTAGAACCCGGCTGCTTCATTTAACACGCTCCTCCGTGGCCCCCCCCCTCCACCCCTTCCGCCTTGCCGGAAGAGGTACACCCCAGAGTCCATTCTGACACCCTCGCTTTCCTCGTTGCCTGATTTGATTTTTGTGTTTTCAACTTTTATTCCTCTTTCTTTCTTTCTTTCTTTCTTTCTTTCTTTCTTCTAGAGAGAGAGAGTGCATGAGTGGGGGAGAGGGCAGGGGGCAGAGGGAGAGAGAGAATTAAGGCAGGCTCCATGCTGAGCGCAGAGCCTGACGTGGGGCTCAATCCCATGACTCTGAGATTGTGATCCGGCCGAGTGGGACGCTCAACCGACTGAACCACCAGGTGCCCACGTTTTCCTTTAATTCTCATTCTGGTTACTCCTCTGGGAAATCAGACAAGTGCACAGAAGTTTGGTTCTTCTCCACCAGGACTCTTTATGTTGGATGTGGCCAAAAATCCACCTCTAAATGGCTTTGCTATAAAGCAAAGTTACTGGCTCAGGTGACTGGGAGATTCAGTCAGTGGCTCCGAGGATGTCACCAAGGTCCCCGTTGCTCTCCACCTCTGCTTTCTGTGTGGTTTTAGCTCACCCTCATGCCCCACACATTGGCCCCCGTCAACCCCACCTCCCCCCTCGTGACACAAATGGTTGTATCGGTTCCTGGGGAAGACCGTCTTCTCTGGAAGCCTGGCTCTGGGACCCATTTGCCCACGTTGGCCTGATTTGAGCCAGCTGCCCATCCCTGAACGAGGGCGGTAAGGTAAGATAGTTGGCTGGAGCCTGCCCAGGCCCACCACGTCCGGAAGTGGGATTCAATCCCGCCCAAATGCATAGTGGAGGTGGGGGAGGGGTGAGTTCACATCCAAACCCGTGGCTATTGGCTGGAGCACCGGGAGAGAGGGTGCTCCACTCCCACCAGAGGCAATGAACGAGCACGTCCCTCACCGTGCTCCTGGAGAGAGGACTGAGGCTGTCAGCACCCCTCCCTGACGTTCAGACAACGCCAGAGGGTTATTTGCTCACTGGACCCGAACCCAAACCGAATAGGGTCCTGTGGTCCCAAATTTGAGAGTCAAGTAAACGTTGCATTGCCATTCTCAGAAAAAATTCCCTAAGACATCCGAAGTAGAACTACGTTTAGGACTTCTGAATTCTGAAACTCCGCAGAATTATGTATCCACCTTCTCCTTCCAAGAGGTCAGGAGGTAGAAGGTGGGGAGGGTGTTTGAAGAAAGGACAGAAGCCCCAGTATTTCCCCCGATGAGTGACGGCGCGTGGGTGCCCCTGCCGTTCACGTTCTCTCGCAAGGAACACCTGATTGTTGCCAAGCAATACCCAGTGTTGGAGAGTCGGAGGCAGGACAGGTTTGGAAAGAAGCCTCTCCCGCGAGGACACTGCCCGTAGGCAGAGGCAACGCCGTGTCCTCGTCTCCCACTTCCGTTTTCCAGGGGACAGGGCAGCATTTCCAGAGAGGCTATTGGGTGTGACTCATCCCTGGGAAAAATGAAGTGTAAGTTTCCAATTCATGCTACCGAAATGAGATTAAGCTAGCCCTGGCCCATCTTCATGGACTCTACGCAGCAGTGACTGAAACAAGGGTCAGTGGCCTGGACCACCGCGAGCGTAATCCACCGTAAGGCTGGGCATAGAATCGCATTATTTTAATAATCTCATTTAATGTCTCCTAACCAGTGGGGGCCCTTGGAGATTTGCAAGTGTTAGCTCTAAATTCTTTACACGAAAGGCAGATGAATTTGAAAGTGATCGTTGCCCCTGGAATATGGGTACCCTCGTTTGCAGGGGGTCGGTAATGCCGGCGCTGGGCGTCCCGTGTGGTCCCCCTGGGTTCACGTGGCATTTGCGAGATGGATGGGGGCTCCGGGGTGAAGGCCGGACGGTGGAGAGGCGCCGGGCAGGCCTGGCTTTCCGCACCGGCACGGAAGGCGCCCGCGACGTGCCCGCGACGCGCCGGTTCCCTGCGCTAAGGTTTGCCTTGGGGCAGGTCACTTCTCTGGGCCGCGAGGTGCGGGTGTGACGCGCCCCGAGGAGCTTTCTCCCAGAGGCGCCGCGGTCCCCTGTGCCCCAGGTCGCTGTGCTCCCGGCTGGCCGGCAGGGGGCGCTGTCCCTCGAGGGCCCGGAATTTCGCCGAAGTGTCCGGATCCGAGAACCCGGCCCACTTTCGGCTTCCAGCTTTCACAGCTGCGCATCCACCTTCCTTAAGACAGAGGACAGCGTTTTATCTAAGGGTGAGAGGTAGCTGGGAGGGGGTCAGTGAGTGTCACTTGGCGGGCTACCTGCCTTGTGTTGGGTTTACCGAGTCACCGGCTAGAGAGGGCACGTTACTTCTCGTGACCGTGTCCGGTAAGGAAGACGCGGCTGGACCCGCCAGGGGCCTTGCGCAGCGTGGCCCGGACGGAGCACCTGCCCGGAGGAGGGAGAGGGCGCGGCGGCCGGGCCCGGACCACTCCCGGCCGCCCCGAGAGCTTCGTGGGCAGAAGGGACAGGAGCCAGGCAGGCCGACAGGGAACAGAGCGGCGGGGGGGAGCCCCGGCCCTCGTCCAGGTGTCACGCCCACGCTCCTCGCCAACTGTGTGGGGGCGGCGCAGGTCCCGGGGGGCGCCGGCCGGGCGGGTGCTGGTCACCTCACCAGGCTCCGGATCGGTGCTCAACTCTGGGCACCTCGTAGAACCTCCTGGGGGGCTCTAGGGTCTCGCGTTCTGGAGCAGCTGGGCTTGGGGGCGCTGAGCTTGCTGCCTCCCAAAGATTCCCGGGGAGCAAGGGCTGACAACCTCTGCTCACGCCGGTGGAGCGAGTGGGGTGTAGCCTGCGGGCCCCTGTGTGACACCCAGGCTTGCGGGCTGCACACGCGTGTCCTCGCGCCCGTGGGCACACTCCCCTCCCCGCTCCAGGCTGCTTGGGACCGCGTGTCTGCACGCCGGCCCCCGGTGTCCTGAGTCTGGCTCCTCCATCAGCACCAGCAAGATCCGGGCCTAAAACAGGCAGGCTTCTCCAGGGGCCTCTGCTCCCAACCTAAATTAAGATTTCCTCCTTTAAAAAGTCCTGTTTTCGCAAGTGTGGTCCAAGGGAAGGAAGCAGAGACAATTCGAGGAACTTGGCGGCCTGCACGTTGGGTGTTGGGTTGGAGCCCGCTCCCCTGTCGATGCCCTTTTTCTCGGGCCTCAGTTTGACAGGAGGTGGCAAAGGCCACAGGCTCAGCCCTGCCTCAGTGGTGAGCCCCCACCCCGGCCTCGGAGCCCCCGCCCGGCCGCTCAGCTTCAGGGGCCGCTGGCCTGGTCTCTGCATGCCACCCTCGGGCCACCCAGCCCGGACCCCAAGCCTCCAGGTTCCTGCTCACTCCCGATGCGCTGAGAACTCGGGGCCGAGTTTGGGGGACCCCCCGCCTTACAGCAGCCACTCGCGCTGCTTTTCTCCAGCTCCGGTCCCAGTGCAACACTGGCGGTGATAGCCGTTCCCTGGGGGGAGGGAGGTGCCTTACTGACACTCGAGGTCCTGGGCCTAGAGGAGTCACCGGTTATAATCCCTGAGTTGTGATGGATTCACTCGTGAGGGAGTTTTGGAAGAAAGCTTTAAGGAAGGGACAGCAGCAGAAACATGGCTGGATACATATTCCAAGATCTGATTTATGTCTACTAGCTTAGAAAAAGTCCCACATATTAGGTATGATTTTTTTCTTTCTTAGAAATCTAGGTTTTTATTTTTAATTTATTTATTTGAGAGAGGGAGAGCACGTGCGGGGAGAAGGGCGGAGGGAGAGCGACAGAGAATCCCAAGCAGGCCCTGAGCCGGCAGCATGGAGGCCGCTGGGGCTCAATCCCATAACTGCGAGATCATGACCTGAGCCCAAATCGAGAGTCTGCGCTCAACTGACTGACCCCCTGGGCACAGCGCTACTATTTCTGAATTTCTGAAAGCGCCTAAATTCTGTTCTTCTAATTTTTGTCTAGAGCCACAGAAAAATCCCTGGCGAGGAAAGTGAGGGTCTGGCGGTTTCAGTTCAGGGGCTGATTTTCCAGACGCTGGCCACCAAGACTTCTTAGTTATGAGACCACAAATGTGGTTGCAGCTGCGGGACAGCTGAGGGGACAGCTGAGGGGCATCTGTGGGGACAGCTGTGGGCATCTGTGGGGGAAGCTGTGGGGACAGCTGAGGGGACAGCTGAGGGGACAGCTGAGGGGAAGCTGCGGGGACAGCTGCAGAGCCCTGTTGTCTTTCTGGCCCCCTCTGCCATCGGGACGTCTCTTCTGATCGGTACTATGAGTGGCCCATCACCTCTCTGGGGCAGCCCGGGCTGTCATGAGCTTTCACCACCTGGGCGGGGAGCTGGAGAGATTGAGTTGACTTTTTTAAAGAAGTCAAGTGCCTGCCCGAGCACATGAGCTCATGGAAACCTGGTGACCCTCCCCGGGCTCCCTGGGGGCTTCTAACCAGGGGGGCCGGCCCCTCACAAGCTGCCACCCTGTGGAAAGACAAGACCTGTGGCTAAGGTAGAGAAGCTGATCCATCCAGGTGGCTGTTTTGTTGTAGAAAGGCAGGGCACGGGATCCTAGAAAGTTCCCCGGGGCCCCTCTGCCGGCCTTCCGGGACGGGTTCCCGCCTCGTTCGGGACGGAACTCCCCACTTGTGCTCCTGTGTGTCCCTGAAAGGACGCAGTGTTTGGAACTGACCTCAACCCTGTCCCCTGCAGTTTCGTCTGCCCGTCGCCCGAGCCGGGCACGGCACGCGTGGACCCCTTCCGACGCGGACGTGTGAAGAAAAGGGGGCACTGGCTTCAGAGACCACAGAGTGAACCGTCACAAAATTACCGAATGTCTGTAACTGCCGGCATGTACGCACTCCCACCGAGGGAAAACAAGAGTCACCAGAACAGAAAAATATTTTCCAAGGGAAAGATGGCTTTCCTCTTCGGTGACCTGAGAGAATTGACCACGGCTCCATTCAACACCTTCAGGCACTTCACTTTTTTTTTTTTTTTTAATATCCTTTACCTTTTTAATAAAAAGTAAAAAACAAAAAAAATACATCAATGTCCTGAATAGAACCTCTCTATGTAAAGGTGTCACTAAACAAATAACATAGGACCAGACAGAATAAATGGGGCTGCAAAGAGCAATAGAACATATTATGAAGCGCTTATGCGTGTCTATGTATATTGTATGTGAATGTGCAGGTGCCTGTGTGCACCTATGTGTGTATAAATATGTAAATATTTGCCTACATACGTCACACACACACATATTTATACTGACCTCTTGAGATCGAAGTCCAAGGCACTTTTTACAATGAACAGGTTAAAGCCATTAATTCAGAACACGACCGTTTCTGGGTACATATCGATTTGTGGCTCCCACATCGCAAGTCTCGTTTTCCGTTGCTCACCTCGGAGTGTCTCCGGTGGGTGTCATGACTGAGAGACCGGGAGTGTCTCTAGGCGATTAAACCAACTCCCCTTGCTAGTTCTCTCGGGGGAGGCGAGCGCCCACTGATGGGCGTCGCGGAAGTCACACAGCCCTCTCGCTCTGTCCCGCCTGAGCAGGGCCGGGCCACCCTCCCGCCGGCCCCGCTGGCACAGGCTAAAACCAGAAACCCGGAAGGGGCCTCGAGGTGGCTCTAGGCTACAAAGCAAGTTTTAGAGGAATTAGACTGGGAGAAGACCGCCCGTTTTGTACACGTTATATGACCTCGAGTGGAACTGTTTTTGTCCTCGTGATCGTACGGGACTTGACCTCATCGGGTGATTCTGTAAAGGAGGGTCAAAGAACAAATGGTTTAATTCTCCAGCTACCGCTTAACGTGCACACGGACCACTTGGGGATCTTGTGAAAACGCCAAGTTTCATTAAGTGGGGGGGGGGGGGGGGGGGGGGGGGGCGAGAGTCTGCATTTCTAAGTTCCCAGGGGCTGCTGGTGCGTCTGTGGGCCACACTGTGCGTCCAGCCACAAACCCGAATTCCTGGCAAGGTCTGCTCTCCCCAAATCGAGAGTTTGCATTTGGTTTTCTTGCTCTAGACCGAAGAGTAACTTTGAGGGGTAAACAAGAATGCACCTGCTCTCTATGAACGTAAAAGTCTTAGTCTGAGAGGCTTTGGAAGAAACAGCCAAAAAAGACAGTTCTGTTTAGCAGCAGAAAAGCAGTGAGGGACAGATCAACTACCACCAGCACATTCATCGGTTAATTGTAAAATTGAGAACTAATTTCCTTTACCCAGTGCTAAACACAGGCGTCCTGCAGTCTGACGGAGCCCAGCCTCACGTGTAACGGAGGGCAGCGCGGACACCGAGAGAGTTTCCTTCACTAAAGACAAAGCGCGAGCAGCCTGAAGCTGGCCGTTTGGAGACTTCTCTTTCAGACGGCCCGAGTCACTGACGCCTGGGCCTTCTACACGCGAGCTTGAGAGGGCCCCACCCTGCCCCAGAGAAAGCCTGTTGCCCTGCACTCTGAGCAAGTCTGCGAGAACTTCCGGTCTGGGGAGAAAGGAGACACGGTCCCGGGGGTCCTGGGGCTCCTCGCTTGGCACCTGTGCGGTGTTAGCCCGAAGTGAGGAAAACGAGAGAGGGGCCTCCTGGGGGAGGCCCACGGATTCTAGAAAACCTTTGTTCTGTAACCAAACACATCCTGTTTTCATCTGGAAATAGTCCCTCCGTCATTCAGAGGAGGGAAGTGAGAAATTCTACATGTGTCTCAGCTATTCAGACGGTGGGGGGGGGGGGGGGCGCGGAATTCGTGAGTTGCATAAGGAGAGAACTTCCCCCAATTCTGCCAGTGAAGACAGCGTCGGTTGAGGCTCCCTTCCTCTCAGCTACACTGGCAGGAAGGGAGCCCGGCTCTGCTGGGTCCAGCCGTTCACTGCTTCCTCCCTCCCTCTGGGCCAAGCCCCGTGTGGGGGTAAACACGGGGAGCCCCTGCTTCCTCCAGGGGCTCGCGCCTGCACGCTGGGTCTCACTGGGCCTCACTGGGTCTCACTGGGTCTCACTGGGCCTCACTGGGCCTCACTGGGTCTCACTGGGCCTCACTGGGCCTCACTGGGCCTCACTGGGCCTCACTGGGTCTCACTGGGCCTCACTGGGTCTCACTGGGTCTCACTGCACCTGCGGAAGTGAAGCTCCAGGTCTGGTCTGACGCTGACACAGATAAGCTCACAGCGCCTAGATTTCGAGCCTTGTGTCACAGGAGCACAGGACTCTTCCTGGACCCGATTCTGACGTCCCTGAAGGCAAAGCCGGGTGGCCGAGTTTGAGACCCCTATCGTTTACGTATTTATGTAGCAGGGTCTTTGCGTTTACACAGAAAGAACCTGAGCATTTTTCGAACTGGCCGGGCACAGCTACCAGGGGGGTCATGGCTTTTAAAATCTCATCTGCAATGGCTTGATAGAATTTAGGGTAGAATTTTTCCTCTAAGCTTGGAACAGGGTTCTTTTGTCTCCAGTGGGCAGGTCTTGGAGAATCAGACTGTGACGGCTCTGTGGGTCCGGGTCGGCAGGGGTCGTTAACAGTGATGTGCACTCAGAAACAGGTGTTGGGAGAGCGGGCGACGCGCAGGCCGCCAAGGACTAGTTTGATACAAAATGTGAATTGAAAGTTACAATATATTTTATAATATAGCAATATATTTCATATTTAAAATAAACTTATGCTTTCTCCTATCATTAAAAAATAGCAAGCAGTACAGAGGCAAGATGCAAATTCATACTGAAGGTCACGTGATTCTGAACACAAACGCTCCGCTTTCTAAGTCGGCCACGAACGTGTTCCCTCCGCTAAATCCTGCCGCTCTCTCGTCTCCTCTTCTGTTCGCTGCACAACGCGGAGTCTGGGACCGGAGTGAGTAGTGGCGCCATTAAAACCTCTGACGAAGGTGGCTGGGTCCTGGCTGGGACTGTTCGACACGGCCGGAGGCTGTCCTTCCTCTGGGAACACGGCTGCTCCCGTCACAGTCATACTGGATTTGTCACTGATTTTTTTTTTTTTTTTTGGCTATAAATTCAGCATTTCTTTGGGATCCTAACTACGGGTTGGTGTTAAATTTTGTGCTTTTCCTCCATCAGCTTGATTGGTCACGACACTTCTTTAGTTTCAACACACGGTCCGGCCCAAATGCGGCTTCCAGAATGCGCTTCTCAGGCACGTAAACAACCGTCACTCGACAGTTGGCACCTGGGCGTGGAGGTCAGACGTTGGAGCTTCGAGGACGGTTTTGTTCAGAAGGACTCCAGCCCATGCGGGGCGTTTCCAGGGATAGTCACAGCGCCTCTCCTCTCTCTGTGCGCTCACACTGCCCTGCGCGGAGTGCCGTTTCCACCTATCTCGGCAAAAACCCTACGTGTCAGCCGTCTGACGGGAACTTAACGTTAACTTCCACCCGTGCAGCCCAGGCGAAGCACACTCGCCTCTACTAGCCGGCCGGGGGCTGGCGGTCCAGCCGGGCCCCTGGGACGCCCTCGCCCGGCGCCATCGATGGCCCCAATCTCACTCGGGGTTTCCTTTGGTGGCAGCAGAGAAGGAAGGGACGATGTCTAGGGCATCACTGCGCCAGCCGCCACGCTGGAGGCCACCGGACGGCCGCGTGAGGTGCGGGGGCAGCGTCGTCGAGTTCCTGGGGCGGCATCATGGCCACCGGCCAGCCTGACTCCGCTTCGGAGCCACTGTTGGGGAAGCGGGATGAGTGCCCGGGAGTGGGGACGCACGCCGGGATTTAAAGCAGTAACTTACGGGTGGTGCAAGGACTTCCCGGAATCTTGGCTGCGACGCCTGTGGTCTGGGGTGAAACACTGGTCCTGGGTGGGGGAGGAGCCGGGGCCCGTGTGGCAGTCCCGGGTCCCTCCTGCTGATTTCCCTTCCCAGGTGAGGTGTCCTCATTGCTTTCTGGTGACTCTCGTGTACATTCACACGCAACTCCCAAGCGTGGGCTCGACGGGACCCGGCGTGGCTGCTGCTGAAGGCCAGCGCGACTCTGTCGTAAAATCTACGGAGTACTTTGTACTTAGGGGAGCTACCTATCGGCTTCCCTTTAAGCACAGAGAAACCGAGGTGTGAGGTGGTGACATTAATTGGCCAAAGGCATGGGTCCAGCATTGGAACTTCATTACTCCGATTCTGTATCTCTAGCTTTCTTCCTGTTCCTCTCCTTCATCCACGTGGAAATCACTGGAACTCTGAGGGGGGATTCCTCAAATGTATCAGAATCATTATTTCTTCAACGCTGTTCCTTCTTGGCCTTTAAGCGGCAGCTGTCCTGGCTCACTCGAGACTGGCTGGCGAGGGCGTCCTCTGTGCCTAATTTATGAAGTCGCCGCTACGTGCCCGGCACCCGCTGAGGCTGGAAGGTAGCCACGACCTAGGGCCTCACCCCCCTCGTTCTCTCGAGTGGCGTTAAGCATTTTTAGAGATATCACGTCATGACGTTGCACGTCGTGAGGATGGTAAGAGCAGTTCAGACACTTTATGACAATTTATTGATGTCGTGGCCTTCGATCCAAAAGGGGCAGGTTTTTATTGGGACTTCAGTCTAAGGAGGAGCGAGCCCCGAGTCTGGTTGAATTTGCCAACTGACGCCACGTCCCGAAATTCCACAGAGACCAGCAGTCTTAGAGTATCACAGTCCATCCCTGACTTTACAGCACATGAGGCTACAATATGGCTTAAGTGACGGGGGGGTGGCTCTGGAGTTTTAATTCAAGTGTCTGGATATTTTAGGGACTCGTAGGTATCTTATCTGGCACTGAGTTATCAGAAAAGGTATAGGAGGGCTCTGCCATTGGGTCGGCCTTCCGCGAGTGGGCAGAACTCAGTTCAGCATTAGAGTGAGGTCATTGTGAGTGAGAGTTTTACGTTAGTTCACACAGCCGATTCTCCAGCAGACAATTAAATCTCCACCGCCACCAGACTCGGAACGAGGGAACGAGAAGGCACAGCAATCACCCGCTACCTGGTCCCATCTGTCTGTGACGCTGAGGCACAGCGGGATTAGCCACAACGCAGGCTACGGGGAGGAAACCGGGGGGGGGGGGGGACTACACTTTGGATGATCAATACTGAGGTCATCAAGGTCGATTGCACTCGCAGGAGAGCGGATGACTTCCCCACATGAAGCTGAGGGGCTCCGTCAGGGATGTGCCCTCCCGTTTACGGTCACAAGATTGGCAAAGACTGGATCACTTTGAAGACTGGGCACGGTGCCGAGGAAGAAAACTCCACACAGCTACTGCACTGCCGTGAGCTCAAGTCCTGCCGCAGACGCCCCTGGGTTTCCGGGGGGCCGGTGGCCTCCGCTTCCGGAGAAGACTCCAGCCCCTCTTTACCAGTGTCGCCAGCTTGGTCTTCGGCGTTCATTTCGGCGCACCGCGTCAGTGAGGGGTTGAAGAATTACCCGCAGACCTCGATGGCTCAACGGTGGCCTGTGCAGGGGGGTGGCAGTGGAATCTTGCGTGCCATTTATCTGAAATTAAGACTAACCCCCTGTGAGCGGGAACGTGCCCACACACGTCATGGGTCACAGCGGAATGGAAAGGGCGAGCAGGAGGTAACGGGCGGGGACCGTCGGTCCGCGACCGGAGACCGGACGCGGTCTCCGCCTTGTGAGTGGAATTGACGCCGTAAAGAAACCGCATGGTTATCTCATCTGCCTCCACATCCGTTTATATGCTCGGCTGCACTGCCACTGAGAACAGGAGCACCATTCTTGGGACACGAAAAAGGAGGGTGATCTGTCAGATGACTGACAGTTAAAAGAACAAGTAGAAAAAGAAAGAGCCAACAGCAGGGGCGGCAGGTGTGATACGCAAAACACCCAACGGACGTGTTCTCCGGTTACCACGAGGAGAACAAGCCCGCTTAGGGAAAATGGCAGCAACAGAAAGAGAGAAAAGGGGAAGGTTAGCAAGACGCCCGATCTTGCCCGGTGCCAGGGTCACCCGCCTCCTGCCATCTAGTGACTCCCTTGTCCCTAGAAGGCCCGGCCCAGCTGATGTCAGGACGTCAGAGACGTGACGATGTCCTGCGCAAAGGGAGGCCGACCGTTTGCAAATGACACCCTTCCCTGAACAGACGGGATACCGCGAACGGTGTCGTTCGCCGCCCCGCAGCCGAAGTCGAGGACCTCACGACGGGAGCGGTGACGGGGCACGTGACGGCTGCGTCACAGCACACGGGTGGTGGCCAGACACAGAGTAGTAAGGGACCGCGTCCACGCGCCTCGCCTCCCAGCGCCTGTCACGACACTGGGTCTTCACGCTTCTCAAGTTTCTTGGAGTTTGAGACACATTCGAGTAGTTTTCGCACCAAGATCACCGTGGCGCAGAACAGGCTGCTGACAAGCCCGCGTCATCTGTCCCGGCCCACAGGGCTCCCTGAGGGTCCCGTTATTCTCAGAATCTTTCGCTTTGAGGCGGTCTCAGGCCAGGTAGAAGGGACCACGGCCCCCCCCCTCCACTTCTTCCAGCTTGGTGGCCCCCAGGTAGGGACTTGGGCCCCTTTGCGCTCCTAACACCTGGGGCTGGAGCCCTGCAGCTGCGTGAACGCAGCCGAGCAAAGCCCCGGACGTGCTGGTCCTCACTCAGGTGTCACTGGGCTGCACCTGCTGGCGCGTGCGTGCGCCCACGTGCAGGGACCCCGTGCCCTGCCCTCATGTGCTCCATGGGAACACGGCTGGCTCAGATATACGGAGGAAACTCTGTGGGGCTGTTATTTCTAGAAGACTGCTCATCCCTCCGGAATGCCAACAAGTCTGGCTGGGCGTTCATCTCTAGCCAAGCAAGCGGGGTGCGCCCCCAGGGGGAGGTGCCCTCTCTAGCCTGCGTCTTTAGGGAAGCTGAGAATATGCCCGACACTAGCAAACCCCCTGAGCTGAAAGCACCCACATTCAGATTCAAGCCAACTCCACGTGCATTACAGAGCGCCTACCGTGTGCACAGTAAGGTACCGGGTCCCTTTCTAGTGGGTCAAGTTCAAACGAGAAAAGACCTGGGTTGAATGTGGGGTGTGTGTGTGCACAGATGTGCAAACACACAGGTTTATATGGGTATTAATATTGGATGGAAAATCTGGCTTTTTACTTTTTTTTTTTGGTCTAAATTGGGTTTTATGACTCCGGCATGAGAGGAGACAGCGCCTGTTTTGGCCGGTGTCATCCAGAGGCAAGGAGAGGGGTGTGCCCAGGAACCCGGTGAGGAGCCCACGCCCAAGCCTGACACCGCCCCCGGGGGACCCTCCTCTGGGCTCCTTCCCCGTTGGCCCCTTCCGTGCACCTGTCTGCCCCCCCACCCCCCGCTCCCGCGCGAGACCGGAGATCGCGCGTGGATTTCTGTTCTGCGCCACCGCTTCCTGTCCCCCCGTCTTCCCGCTCCCAAGTGGAGGCACCTAAACAGAGATTAGATTTCCGGTTTCGAGGCGTATCCAACCAAGCACGCCGAACGAACGGGAGCTACTTAATTAGCCGGTCTCTCTTCTTTGCGCTCCCTGGTCCGATCGTTCCTTGATGGCGCAGTGACCAGGACAGAGTCGATTTGCATCTTAAGACCTATGGGTTCCGCTTCCGGAGCGGGCGTTCATTTAGCAGCTGCTGGAGCTCGTGTACGGGGTCGGGAAGGAGGCGGAGCTGACCCCGAGGGGGCTGTCGGAGGGCGGGGGCGTGTGCGGGGTGCCCGCCGCGCCCACCCGGGCCTCGGCGAGGGCAGACAGGAGCTGCTGCTGCTGGCGGAGCGCGTCGGCGATGAGGAGGGGCAGGGAGCTGAAGCCGGCCGCCAGGTGCTCCAGCTTGGACTCCAGGCTGGCGATCTGCTTCTCCAGGTCTTCGCTGCGGTCGTTGAGCTCCGTGATCAGGTCGTACATGACGTTCTGCATCTGGACGGAGAGACGGGCACGGGTCGGCACGGGTCGGCCGGCCCCGGGGCTGCGGCAGAACCGACGCTCCCAGGTCGCGCGGGGGCAACGCCCGCACCAGCGCGTCGGGTCCGGCCGACCACGGACAAGGGCTTACCTTCCGGGGACCTGGAGGTGTGGGCGCGCCGAGTACCGACGCGCCGCGTGGGAACGGCGACGGCCCGTTAGGAAATGCGTTTAATGGGGAAAGAGCTACTGTTTCTCAGAGCGGGGAGTCTCCGGACCGTCTTCGGGCCCTCGCTGACCCGACGGCTCCGCTCAGAGGCTGCGGGAGCCTGACGGTCAAAGACAGGGCAGCGGGCGGGGCCGCGGTCCAAGCACGCGTCTGGAGCCGGGCGGCAGGCCCTGGGCCCCTCTGAACGGTGGGCTCCTTATCGAGCAGGAGTTAATAATAACTGCACGTGGCCCCGGCACCTTGGCCCCCGGCTGCTCCCAGCACCGCGGCCCGCAGAGTGGTGGGTGTCGGTGAGGGACCTAACCCCTCCCCGGGTGGCCCGCGGCCACGCGGAGTTCCTCATGCGGTCGCAGCCCCTCCCCTGCCCGGGCAGTGGGGAGGGGTGCCGCCTCGTCCGGCCCCCCCTCCCACCCCCAAGGGCCGGCTGAGGCTTTGTCCATCTGCCACGGTTCAAAGTCCGCCTCCGTCCTGTCCTGTCTCCTTTACTCGCGATCGGGCCCCCCCAGGAAGCCTCCCGCCTCACTGCCGTCTCCCGGAGCCCGTCGACCTGCCCTGTGTCCCGCGCCCGCTTCGCGGCGCAGCCCCGCCCCACGCCCGCTCCAGGTCCTGCCCACCTGCTCCCGTCCCCTTTCGTACCACCTTCTGTGGCCCTAGCCCACTTCTTACCCCTGAGTGTCTGTCCTTGTCTGCGTCACCCACTGTGTCACCCACTGGGAGGGGGACTCCTTCAGGGCAGGGACCCTTCCTTGGTGGGCTCCCTGATGTGTCTCAAGGGCCTAAAACAGACCCTGGCACGTGGGAGAAGCTCCACGAACAGTCGTGGACGGGGTGGGGGGTGGATGTCCGGGGCACGTGGTGGGGGACACAGTTCACAGCAGATTATCCCCGCGTACCTAGAAGTTTCCTCAGCGTTTACCACCGAGACCTGAGTGGAAGCAAGGGAAGAAGACCGCGAGGGCTCCAGCCCCGGGGCTGCCTGTGAACGAACCCCGAAGGAGGCCGTGGGAACAGGGGCAAAGAGGGGAGCCCCGAGGGAGCTGAAAATCAAGTGAAACTCAAGAGCCATCAAATAAGCTTGCTTCTCAGAGGGAAGTCGTAAGACGGTCAGAGCAGAGCTAACAAACGGGGCTCGGGCCGGGCCACCCTTTCCCTCCTGCGTCAGGCGTGTGCCAGAGACCCCGTGTCCCCCAGGAGCCCCACCGCGCCCTCCAGCTGCCTGACCACAGACCTGGGTGCCGCCGCCCCAGCACAAAGTCCCACCCGGCCCGCCTACCCCCTCCAGTCCAGCCCATCATTGCACCCGAACCACGTGGCCCCCAGCCTGAGCCACGGTCATGCCCCACGGTCATGCCCCGACGTCCCGACATCTCCCTCATCAGGCCACTTTCTGATCATAATGTGGCTTCCTGAGTGGGCCTGTCACACACTCCTCTCTGAGACAGCGACATTTCTTAGTAAATTAACAAGTGACAGGGGCGTCTGGATGGCTCTGTCGGTTAAGTGTTTCACTCTTGATCTCGGCTCAGGTCATGATCTCAGTTTTGGGAGCTGGAGCCCCACGTCGGGCTCTGCGCTGACAGTGAGGAGTCTGCTTGGGATTCTCTCTCTGCCCCTCCCTCCCTCTGCCCCTCTCTGCCCCTCTGCCCCTCTCTGCCCCTCTCTGCCCCTCTGCCCCTCTCTGCCCCTCTGCCCCTCTCTCACACACACACACTCTCTCTCTCTCTCTCTCAAAATAAATAAACTTAAAAAATTAAAAAAACAAACAAAACAGAACAAGTGACACCAGGCTTGGGAGTGAGAGCCACAAGAGCCCTCGGCCCCTGTGGCTCCCAGTCCCCATGGTGGCCGTGGCCGAGGGCCAGGTTGGCGGTTGCCCCCAGGCGATGTGGCCCTTGGTCATCTGCCAGTAACGTCCTGATCTCATTCGTCTCAAACTCCAAGTTAGGCCAGCAAGACGCAGAGACCCTGGTGCCTGGGCCACGGGGGCGGGGACCAAGGGAAAAGCAGAGTAATGGCAGGTGGCCAAGTCTGAGGGCCGGAGAGGCGATGGGGAAGGGGACGCTGAGGGTCCCCGGAGGAGCCGGTGCAGAGGTGGGACGAAGGCAGCCCAGCCCGGGAGCCCCCAGAGGAGACGGGACGTCACCAATGAACAATCCAGAACCTCCTGGAGATGCACGCTGTTTCCGGCACGTTCATTTGCCTGCAGGGCCCGATGAGCCTCCTTTGAGTCTCGGCCTCCCCTCTGCGACAGAATGAGAACGGCCTTCTGCAAACCCCGCCGACAGTTCACGAAGCATCCGCACAGACAGCATCTCATCTGATCGCTTGAGCCTCAGACGTTAGCAATTATCCGCACGCGTTGATTGAAGAAAGCGAAGCCAACGAACAAAGACCCAGGTCCTCCGGCCGCCAGCCCATCACGTCCCGAGGCCACGTGCCCCTTTTCTTCATCTCGAGGGGACCAGAGGGCAGGGGTGGGAAGGCGGCCAGCTGAGAGGACGCGGCGCTACGGTGCCCCCGGCTCCGGTGACTGGCTGCTGCTGCCGGGGCCCGGGGTGGGTCTCCTGGGGGGGGGAGGGGGGAGCCAGAGCCCCTCTCTCCCAGCCTCACCCCTGCCCCACGCAGCCCTGCCGAGGCCTCCCTCAGCCCCTCCCCGCACACCGGTCCTTTCAGGTAACTTGTTCCGTCACTGACGGTTTAGCTCCCCGAGGGGCTTCCCTCCCCGGGCCTGCCCCTCCCTGGGCCCGGCTCCCGGAGACGCGGCGGGCGGCCTTCAACCAGCGCGGGCGTGAAGGTCGGCCGGTCTGCTGTTCCCAGGGGGACATCCGCCACTGTGTCTGCCAGGCGACGGGTGGGGCCGGAGACCTTGCTGCTCGCGGGAGGACCTCTTGGGTGACGCTGTCGGGCCCTTCCCGCGTGGCGCTGGGCGGGTCCCCGGCAGCTTCATGCTGGTCGTGAGCGGTCCGCCTCTTGAGAAATAAAGAGACCCCCTCGCCCCCCGTCTGGGGCCAGAAAGGCTGGTCTGGGGGGATTCGAGGAGGCAGGAAAACGAATTCCCGGTCGTAGCCGTGTGACCTGGCGCGTGGCCACCGGCGTCTCGGGCGTCCCGTCGGTGTGCGTCGCCCTGGGCCCTGGCCGTGCAGCTGACAGACACGCGGACGTCATCTGCGGTCCGGTCCCCTGCCGTCCCCGAGCACCGAGCGGCCGGCTCCCGGCCGGGTCCTCACGGCCGCACCCGGGAACTCTGGCGGCGCGTCACCTCGGAGAGGGCGTCCCCACGTCCCGCCACGTCCCGCCACTCACCTTGGAGAGGTCCACCAGGGTGTTGGCCTGGTCGCTAAGCTTCCTCTGCTCCATCTTGACGCTCCTCAGTCTGCGGGAAAGAGTCACCGACAGCCGTGCTCTCCGAGCGCGCGCGGCACCGAGCTCCCCGTGCGGCCCCCACGTCCACGCCCGTCCCCCTCGTTCTGGACCCGGCGTGGGGACCTCGAGCACGGGTGACAACTGACCAGAGTCGCGGCTGCTCAGGTCCCCGAGAAAGCAAGGTCTGGTCTCCGTGCACGCTGGCCCTCGGTGGCTTCCACCCCCCGGCCACTCTCAGGTCATCTCTGCCCCCCTCTGCCTCCACCCCCCACCCCCACCCCCAGCCTCCAGTGAGAGCGAAAGGCTTCACCCCTGCTCCTCCACTGTGTTTAAAGTACCTCTCTGTGGGCATCCGCGGAGGTGCAGGTGTGTGCGTGTGACCGTGTGTGTGTGACTGTGTGTGTGTGTATGTGAGCGCGTGATGTGGGGGTCCACGGAGGTGCAGGTGTGTGTGTGTGAGTGTGTGTGATGTGTGTGTGAGTGTGTCTGTGTGTGTGTGTCCGTGTGATGTGGGGGTCCGCGGAGGTGCAGGTGTGTGTGTGCGAGTGTGTGTGTGAGTGTCTGTGATGTGTGAGTGAGTGTGTGTGTCCGCGTGATGTGGGGGTCCACGGAGGTGCAGGTGTGTGTGTGCGAGTATGTGTGTGATGTGTGTGTGAGTGTGTGTCCGCGTGATGTGCGGGTCCGTGGAGGTGCAGGGGTGTGTGTGTGTGTGTGTGTGTGTGTGTGTGTGTGTGTGATGTGTGTGAGAGTGAGTGTGTGTGTCCACGTGATGTGGGGGTCCGTGGAGGTGCAGGTGTGTGTGTGCAAGTGTGTGTGATGTGCATGTGACTGTGTGCGTGCGACTGTGTGTGAGTGTGTGTGTCGTGTGATGTGCGGGTCCACGGAGGTGCAGGTGTGTGTGTGTGTGTGTCCGCGTGATGTGGGGGTCCGTGGAGGTGCAGGTATGTGACAGTGAGTGAGTGTGTGTGTGTGTGTGTGTGTGTGTGAGTGTGTGTGTCCACGTGATGTGGGGGTCCGTGGAGGTGTAGGTGTGTGTGTGCGTGTGTGATGTGCGTGTGACTGTGTGTGTCCGTGTGATGTGCAGGTCTGTGGAGGTGCAGGTGTGTGTGTGAGTGTGTGCGAGTGTGTGTGATGTGTGTGTGTGTGATGTGTGTGAGAGTGTGTGTGTCCGTGTGATGTGCGGGTCCGCGGAGGTGCAGGGGTGTGTGTGAGTGTGTGTGAGTGTGTGTGTCGCGTGATGTGCGGGTCTGTGGAGGTGCAGGTATGTGTGTGAGAGTGTGTGTGTGAGCGCGTGATGGGGTCCGCGGAGGTGCAGGTGTGTGTGCGAGTGTGTGTGATGTGCGTGTGACTGTGTGTGAGTGTGTGTGCCTGCGTGATGTGGGGGTCCGTGGAGGCACAGGTGTGTGTGTGAGAGTGAGAGAGTGAGTGTGCGAGTGTGAGCATGTGTGAGAGTGTGTGTGTCCGCGTGATGTGGGGGTCCATGGAGGTGTAGGTGTGTGTGTACTAGTGTGTGTGATGTGCGTGTGACTGTGTGTGTGTGTGTGTGTCCGTGTGATGTGCGGGTCTGCGGAAGTGCAGGTGTGTGTGAGTGTGTGTGTCCGCGTGATGTGCGGGTCCGCGGAGGTGCAGGTGTGTGTGTGAGTGTGTGTGTGTGTGTGTGTGGTGTGTGTGTGTGTTCGCGTGGTGTGCGGGTCCGTGGAGGTGCAGGTGTGTGTGTGCGAGTGAGTGTGCGAGTGTGTGTGAGAGTGAGTGTGAGTGTGTGTGTCCGTGTGATGTGCGGGTCTGCGGAGGTGCAGGTGTGTGTGTGTGTGTGTCCGCGTGATGTGTGGGTCCGTGGAGGTGCAGGTGTGTGTGAGTGTGTGCGAGTGTGTGTGTCCACGTGATGTGCGGGTCTGCGGAGGTGCTGGTGTGTGTGTGTGTGAGTGTGTGTGTCCGCGTGATGTGGGGGTCCGCGGAGGTGCAGGTGTGTGTGTGATGTGTGTGAAAGTGTGAGTGTGTGTGTCGCGTGGTGTGCGGGTCCGCGGAGGTGCAGGTGTGTGTGTGCGAGTGTGTGTGATGTGCGTGTGACTGTGAGTGTGTGTGTGTGTCCGCGTGATGTGCGGGTCCGCGGAGGTGCAGGTGTGTGTGTGCGAGTGACTGTGCGAGTGTGCGTGAGCGCGTGATGTGCGGGTCTCGGAGGTGCAGGTGTGTGTGTGCGAGTGTGTGTGATGTGCGTGTGACTGTGTGCGTGTGACTGTGTGTGAGTGTGTGTGTCGCGTGATGTGCAGGTCCGCGGAGGTGCAGGTGTGTGTGTGCGAGTGACTGAGTGTGCGTGAGCGCGTGTCCGTGTGAGGTGCGCGCCCGTGGAGCCTCCCCCTCCTTCCCCTTCCGCAGCGCCCCGCCTGGTGCTTGGGGGCTGCGGACGTGACAGGCGCCCCCGGGGCGTGCGGAGCGGGGACCGCGCGGGTCTGCCCCGTGCTTCCCGGTCAGGGGGTCCCGGCACACACTCACTGGTGGATCGCTTGCAGGAACTTTCTCTGGTGCTTCCGGACCTTGGCGTGGTCGATCTTCTTCAGCAGCTTCGTGTGCTTGTAGATCAGCCACGTTTCCCGAAGGACGTTGGCCGCGGCGTTCTTGATCTGAGGAAAAACCGACAAGGCAGGCGGTCGGGTTAGTCTTCCGAGGTTCACGTCGTCTGTTTGCTACTTTGGCCGCCTCTGGGGACCCGGCTCTGCAAAGACCCCTCGCCTTCAGCGACTCGCGCACCCTGACGGAGAGGGTGCCGGTTCACCTCCTGCCACTCCTGTCTGGGACACAGCGGACGAGCCTGCGGTCGAGGGCGTTTCTTGTCTCTCGATTACTTCAGGCCGCCTCTCGACCGCTGCTCCCGGTGCTACATTTAGTCAGGCTGCAGCCCCCCCCCCCCTCCCCCCCGCCCCGGGCCGGGCGGCCCCGGGGGCCCCCGTGGGCAGAGACACGCGGGCCACCGCTCCCGGCTCTGCCTGGGACCTCCGTCTGGGGCACCCGGCACCTCTCTGGGATTCCGAGAGCAAGCGGGTTTCTTAACGGCGGGCGATTCTGAAAGGCCCTCGGAGGAGAGGCAACGTCTTTCCCGCAAACGGAACCAGGGGCCCCGGCAAAGTCCACCGCGTTCTTTCCCAAACGGCCAAAGGCGTTTAGACGGCGGTTCTGCACGTAAGCGCAGCCGGCGTGAGGCTGAAACGATCTCAAGGCGGCGTCTGAAAATCGGCGAAGACGTTCGGGCGTGAGGCCCGCACCGCGTCTCGGCCAAGGCCGGCTCCTTCGGGGCGCTCGGCGCTCCACGCCGTCGGCTGTCGACGTGGAAAGCGCCGATCTGCCCGGCTCCCGACTGAGCAGGGACGCGTCAGTGACATCCAGAGGGCAGGGGACGAGGTTTTAATCCAAACACAGACGTCTTCAGCAATTAGTGGCGAGCAAGGGACACTCCCGCACGGAGCGCCAGCCAAGCGGAGTCTGGAGGGGCCGCCCCCGTTTCCGGGAGCCGCGGGAGCCGGCCCGGTGCACATGGAGCCCCCGGCCAGAGGGACTCTGGGGGAAGCGGAGCGCCCGGGCCCGCTTCTTCGGACGGCCGTCCCGGACGGGATGCTGTCAAGACGCCGAGGCGTGTGCGAGGGCCCGGGAGGCACTGTTCTGCAGGCTGAGAACTTCTGTGTGCGTCTGTTGGGAAAATTTATGACCGAGGCTGGAGCATATTTTTCATTGGTGCTGAAGGGATGTTTTTAAAAGAACAGCTAAGTCTTCTCAGAAATGTCTAAGTGACATAAACACTGCTTTTTTGTTCGGTAAAAATCCACTGGGAAAATGGTTTTAAGTGGCTTAATTGCCTGCTTCTGGCACCTTCCTTCCCCGAGAGGAAGCAGGTGTTGGTGAGCAGGAGCTCACACCGGCGGGCGCCCAGGTGAGCGGCGGGGGGGGGGGGGGGGCGGAGCCCCCTGGACAAGGCAGAGGGCGCACCCCCGCGACTTGCGCGGGGGGAGGCCCATCAGACACGTGCACCCTCCGGTTTGCCCGGGCGCTTAGCCTCCGAGGGAGGCCCCACGGCCAAACAGGAGAAAAACCCTCGCCCTGCGCTTAGGACGATCGGCCGAGCCAGGCTGCACCCTGTCCCCCGTGGGGGCCGGCCGAGCCCCGGAACACCGCCGCGGGCCCTCGACACGTGTGTCGGCGTTGAAGTGGAGCGGACGGGTGAGACCGGAAAGGCTGCGGGCTCATCCTCGTTCCCGAAGTTCCGGGGCGTTTAGGGGAAGATGCTTAATCACCTCGCAGGTGGGAAACATCAGTCCTTACGCTGAGGCTGTTGTGAGGCCCCAAGGAGGCGGCTATGGTGGTGTGGACGGGGTGTCGGGCCCAGGTCCGAGCGCCTCTCGCACCAAGTCATCGGCGGGGGCTAGTGCGACCCCCGTGCGACAGACGAAGGAAGAGACACAGCCCAACACCACGGAGTCATGGGTGGTAAACTGAGTCGTCCCGGATTGAAGTGTCGCCAGACTCTACACGCACAGATGATAGTTACCGTCAGCTCGCCCAGACCCCAGGACGCGGCGTGGGACACAGGGCGTGAGGGCTGGAGTCACACGGCCGGCTGGCGGCACAGCCAGGCCCGAGCAGGACGTGAGGTTCCACGTGGTCTGAGGAAAAGACCGGACCAGACTTCGTCTCCACACAGACAACCCTAGTTCCCGTTTTCCAGGATCACGGGATTGGAAAAGCCTTCGCACCTTTATTGTATTGTTTCTACTCCTCGGGGCCCTCGCTTAAGCCACGTAACAGAGCAGGGGGTCAGGCCCGCGCCTCACTTCAGCCCAGGTCTCGGCCGGACAAGCACAGCACCGCCCGGGCAGCCGAGCACGCGGTCACGCCGTGTGAGCAGGGGCCCCCGGTGCACTCGGGAAGGGGACGTGAAATGTAAGCCTTGGTGCCGGCTCTGAAATTAACTGCCAGCAAAAAGCCTGGCACAAAGCTAAGCGCCTCGATATCTGCGAAAGGAGAACCGGGCTCTTAGCCGCACCGCGCCCTCCCAGGCTGACGGTCAATGCTACTCGACCAGGGCCCCCCCGGTCACCCGGTTGAGCACTGCCGACGCCACCGGGGTGTGAGCGGTCGAGGTCGTGTGCCCCTCCTGGGGTCCGCTGCGCTGCTGGGAAGGGGGGACCGGGGACCCTCTGAGCTCTCCTGGCGGGCAGGGCCGCCAGGAGGGCCGGAAGGTCGCCTGGGGCTGGGGGTGGGGGCGGGAAGGGTCAGGGACCCGAGGAGGACCGGGCAAGGTCGGCCGCCATCAGGGGCCCAGGGCTGGGTAGCGGAGGCCTGCCCGCACGCGGCAGGCTGGCTCCAAACGGACGAACACACAAGCTGGCTGGGAGGCCACACGCGGTCTACCCCAGAGGACGGACTCGGTGACCTACGAGCTTCGGGGCGGCTCTGAGGCCACCGGGCCCTGGGCCAGGAAGGTCTCGCAGAGAGTAGCACAGCTGACGTTTACCCAGCTCACTGTGTGCCAGGCTCTGTGCTAAGCACCTCGTGTTTACACGGTTTCCTTCACCCTCAGGAAAGCCTCGCCGGTGCCTGGAGTTACCGTGTGCTCTTTGGCCGTGCTGCCGAGTGTCCTTCACACAACATGCGATGAGCGCCTGTCCTGGCGGCGAGGACACCGGGGTCCTGCCCTCGAGGGGCACACGATCGTGCCGAGACAGCGCGCGGCTTGTCCTGTCAGGTAGTGAGGGCGGGAGGCAGCACGGGGCAGCGCTCAGAGGGTGACGGCGGTGCTGCGGGTCTGTGTCCAGCACACGGGGAGCCACCGGGCCACAGGGCCCTTCAACGCACAGTGGCTCTGCCTCTGCCCACCCACTGTCCACCCACTGAATGTGAGCTCCCTCCCCGCCCCCACCTCCACCCCCAACCCAAGGAAACGTCACCAAACACACTTGTCTGTTCCCTGAGCTCTTGGCTGCATCACCCGGGCCAGGGGCTTGCTCCCCGCACCCCCCACCCCCCACCAATGCCCGGGCTGCCTGCCGCTCAGCCCCTCAGAGGGTTGTCAGCTGCAGGAGGACAAGGGGACAGCCTCGGACAGGCACCTTTCCTGGCCCCCGTGCCTCCAGCAGCCTCGGGGAGCCCCCAGTGACCCTCCAGGGAAGGAATCGCCAGCCCATTAGCTGCCGGAATGGTCCCCGGTGGGGAGGGTGGTCCACCTGAGGCTGGAGAGGGGACGGGAGAGGAAACAGGGCAGGCCTGGCAGACGCGTTCGAGGAGCTGCCCAGGTTGGATTTAGATGAACAGAGGACATCACGGGTCGGCCCCCTCTTCAGGCACTTGTCGAAGGCCTCTGTCAGCACTGGAGGAGAGGGTCTCGCCCTCCCCACCTGCCAACCCCCTCCCCTCCCTCGTCCTCACCCCCACAGCCTCCCCGCCGGCTTCCTTTCCTCTGTCCACCCGCCCAGTCCTACCCCGAGTCCTTGCCAGGCTTCACGGTCCGCACCCAGGGGCCAGCCTCAGTGCTGGGAAGGCGGCTCGGCCCCTCGGCTGGCAGGAGCGGGGGGCGGGTGGTCCTGTGGTTCCAAGTTAGTCTGAAGCTCCTTGGTCCGAGTGCCAGGGTGGTGGATGGTGCTTAATTCCACAGGGACTTCAGCGTGGCGCTCGGCCTGGGTGCAGGCACACGGGCTTTCTCTCCCGCAGGCCTGGGCCCTAACCGCCGTGCCAGGTGGCCGGTAACTGACTGCTCTGAGAAGCCCACGGGTTATGGCCCGCAGCCCTAGTTAAGGCCCTGCGAGCTGCAGGTAATCCACAGGCCCTTTCTGGGGAGGGTTAGTATTCTCATAACTGGTCAATTGATTACTTGGTAAGGTTTTAAGAGATTAAGACCTGTTATGAGTAAACTTTTGAATTAACCTGCTGGAAGAAAAAGGTTTTTCCAGCAGGATTGTGATAAAACTTTTACATATGCTCATAATGAACAAAGAGTTTTCTTTAGCACCGATCAGTAGATACCGGGGTTACTCAGGGTTTTGAGCGGGGGTGGGGGTGATATGTTCAGAGCTGAGTCTTGGAGCCTAAGGGGACCCACACAGCGCAGGAAGCCCGGGGCCAGAAGGTTCACGAAGCAGGGAGGGCAGCAAGGACCTGTGCCGGTTCTGAGCGTGGTGCGTGGGGTGCCCGGGGGCCAGTGTGCGGGGACAGCCGTGGCCAGATGGAATCCAGGCTCGGGAAGCCCTGTGGGGTCCAGGGCAGAGAGGCAGAGACACTGCTAAGTTTCCAGGCCTGGAGACCAGGGTGGTCAGGAGAAGGAACTAGCCCAGGAAAGATACGGGCTTGGGTTTTTTTTTTTGTTTTTTTTTTTTTTAATTTTTTTTTTAACGTTTATTTATTTTTGAGACAGAGAGAGACAGAGCGTGAACAGGGGAGGGGCAGAGAGAGAGGGAGACACAGAATCTGAAACAGGCTCCAGGCTCCGAGCCATCAGCACAGAGCCCGATGCGGGGCTCGAACTCACGGGCTGCGAGATCATGACCTGAGCCAAAGTGGGCCGCTTAACCGACCAAGCCACCCAGGCGCCCCACGGGCTTGGTTTTGATCTTACTCGTCGACTTCGTGGGGAAATGTATTTAGACAAAGTATCTGTCACAGCAAGGGCAAGGAGACACAGTCCTCAGCCAGTGGCACACGCCGTGGTCCGACGTGGACAGTCCGACGTGCAGACAGGACGCCTCCTGCCCACGGTGCTCCTCAAGCCGTGTGTCCCCGGGGAATGTGCCCAATGAGCAGAGGTGCTCTTTGAGGGTGGGCGGGGACCGCCTGTTACCCACTGTGGTGTCCCCGGAGCACGGAGGGTGGTGGCCCACGGGTGACTGATGACAGGTATGTTCAGTCGCACGGAACAGAGAGACGGGGACTCGTAGCACTGAGTAGGAGGAAAGCTGGCCATCTGGTATCTTTTGCGTGTCTCTGTGTGCATCACACGTATATTGTCTGGCAGCCGAGGGCTCCTGCAGCAAGGTCGCTGTGGGCAGGTCTGATTTTTTTGTTTTTAATTTACATCCAAGTTAGTTAGCATATGGTGCAACGGTGATTTCAGGAGTAGATTCCTTAGTGCCCCTCCCCCATTTAGCCCATCCCCTCTTCCCCAAGCCCTCCCGTAACCCTCAGTTTGTTCTCCGTATTTAAGAGTCTCTTCTGTTTTGTCCCCCTCCCTGTTTTTATATTTGTTTCCCTTCCCTTATGTTCCTCTGTTTTGGCTCTTAAAGTCCTCCTATGAGTGAAGTCCTATGATTTTTGTCTTTCTCTAATTTCACTTAGCTCATTTCACTAATAATAGCCTCCAGTTCCATCCACGTAGCTGCAAACGGCAAGATTTCATTCTTTTTGATTGCCGAGTAATACTCCATTGTGTATATAGACCACATCTTCTTTATCCATTCATCCATCGATGGACATTTGGGCTCTTTCCGTCCTTTGGCTGTTGTCGACAGTGCTGCTGTAAACATGGGGGTTCATGTGTCCCTTCGAAACAGCCCACCTGTATCCCGTGGAGAAATGCCTGGCAGTGCAATTGCTGGGTCGTGGGGTAGTTCTAGTTTTAGTTTTTTGAGGAACCTCCATGCTGTTTTCCAGAGTGGCTGCACCAGTTTGCATTCCCACCAGCAGTCCGCATCCTCACCAACATCTGTTGTTGCCTGAGTTGTTCATGTGAGCCATTCTGACAGGTGTAAGGTGGTATCTCATTGTGGTTTTGATTTGTGTTTCCCTGATGATGAGTGACGTTGAGCATTTTTTCATGTGTCGGTTGGCCGTCTGGATGTTTTCTTTGGAGAAGTCTATTCATGTCTTTTGCCCATTTCTTCACTGGATTATTTGTTTTTCAGGTGTTGAGTTTGATAAGTTCTTTATAGATTTTGGATTCTAACCCTTTATCTGATATGTCGTTTGCAGATATCTTCTCCCATTCTGTCAGTTGCCTTTTAGTTTTGCCGATTGTTTCCTTCGCTGTGCAGAAGCTTTTTATTTTGATAAGGTCCCAGGAGTTCATTTTTGCTTTTGTTTCCCTTTGACTTTTTAAAATATTTATTTTTGAGAGAGAGAGAGACAGAGTGCGAGCAGGGGAGGGGCAGAGAGAAGGAAGACACAGAATCCGAAGCAGGCTCCAGGCTCTGAGCCGTCAACACAGAGCCTGATGCGGGGCCCGAACCCACAAACCACGAAATCATGACCTGAGCCGAAGTCGGACACTTAACTGACTGAGCCACCCAGGCGCCCCGAGAAGGTCTGACTGCACTAAATGCAGGAAGACATTGCCACCAGAGTTGACAAGTTATACAAATGACTGAACAGCCATGGATTCAGGCAAACCAGAAACTGGGTTCCTACCCCGTGCTGCCATTGGCTCCTCCCACCTCTGCGTCTTGCTCTGAGGCTCAGGCAGGTGTCAGAGGAGGGGAGCTGGGCTCTCCGAAAGTGGGTCAAGGTGAGCAGAGGCCAGGGCTGGCCAAGCGCACCTTCCTGCCAAGCAAGGTTTGGAGAAGAGCCTCCGGAAGGCCTGGTCCCTCCAGCTTTGAAAATCCTCGCTCTGAAAGAGGGGCCCCTTCGCTGTGTTTGCTTCTCTGGGAAGAGATTAGACGTTCAAGGGACATTTCAACGGACTTAAGTGTTCTCAGAGAAGCGAGCCACAAATACTTGTTGATTTGGTTTTCAGCCCTACTCTTCAAAAAGTAAGTGGCCTCGAGGAGGATTTACGGAGCGTCTTGGAAGGGAGGAAGCTGGCCACCACAGTCTGCGCTCGCACACTCAGACCGCAGGACGGTCGTTTATTTTCCCGCCGTATGAAGGTGCTGGCTCTCTGAGTAGCCTGAGACAAGGAGCACGGAGCAGACCAGAGGAGACGAGACGGTAAGGAAGCAGCTCCTGAGAAGGGTTCGAGGCCAGCTGTCCTGCCCCTCTCTCGCGCACCGGATCGTTCGTAGGGGAGCCGCCAGGGCGCCTGTGGCCAGGTGCTCCAGTGGCTTAGGTGACCTGCTCAGTCAGCACCCAGCCGGGCCTTGTGTGCACGTGCTGGGGCTGGCATCTGGGAAACCCACTCAGAAACCCGCCGGGAACGGCCCTCAGTGCTGCCGTCTTGAAGGTAAACTGTGTTTTCTCTTGTGCAGTGGACAGTCTGGGCCACGCTGTGCCACGTTCAACCATCCGCATGTCAACGCTAGACTATTTGCCCGGACCCGTTCCTTTCCACATCTGTGGAGGCTCTTTGAAGAATCCGATACATGTAATCAAAGACCAAACAGTCAAACCCCATCAATAGTTCTGCTGAGCATGCAGACGCCTCAGCACCCTCGTGTGCTCCCGCGGCACCCCCAGCACTGGCCGTCCAGTGGCCGGCTGGGTCCCTCACACTTTCACTGCTGCGGCTGTCATCACAGGGTCCTGGGGAAGGCCTGCCACAGCGGCCAGGTCCCCAGCGCAGGCTCTGATGCCCTCTCGGCTCAGGGACAGGACAGCCTCACAAGACATCCTCTTGCTGACCTGTGTCTTGCCTGCAGCTCTAGAGAGTTCTAGAGAGTTCTCCATAAAAGCTGTCGTTAGGAAACGGCTCCCACCTTGCTTGTGTGGCGGTTGTCCGGGAAGGACCCATCTTGTCCCTCCCACGGGGCCCTCCCCTTGCCTGACGATCTGGCAGGCCTTCTGCGGCCGACCCCTCTCCCCATTCCCGCCTCCAGTTTTCCTCCTCCTTAACCGCCAGTGAGGAGATTGCCCAGAAACCCCAGAAGGGGGCTGGATGATGACATTTAGAAACGTGGGCTCTGCTGTGATGATCGTCTTTAATGATTTTGTGGATTTAGAAGTGGATTTAGATACATTTCCAGTATCATTTTTAAGACCCAACTGCCCTTCCTACTGTGAAAACATCTGAGCCTGAACGAAAACGCTGCCTCGTGCTGAGCGGTTAGTTCGGCGCCGCCGGGAGAGGGCGCGGGCGACACCACCGGGTGCCGCAGAGTCAACCGTGCCTGCACCGCGCACCGTGACCCGCTGGGAGACGGGAGCCCCTGTGTGGAGGCCGCGGGCCGGGCTCTGGGCTCCCCCAACCCCCTGTGGAGAGTGTGCCCCGACCTACATCGCAGGACCGTTTGCCTGCGGCTCGCTGCCACGCGGGTCAGAGTCCCCCCGAGTCGCGGGCGGCGCTGTTTTACCCGTTTGGTGAGCTGAGTGTCCATCATGAAGTTGTGCACGTGCTTCTCCGCCTTGGTGAGCTCCAACTTCCGGGCCACCACGGCCACCACGAGGGCAGTGCAGCCCGCACCCTGTGGGGGACAGCAAGGGGCGGGGGAGGGCACGTGAGCACAAGGCAAGTGCAGGCAGGAGACGGGAGGGACCCCCCTTCGCGCCCACTGCGGGGGTCCTGGGAGTGGACGGGCACCTGGAGCCTTCCGGGGCCCCGACTGCCACCCTCGGGAGGGGCCCGCCAGCCTCCTGGCTTGGCCGAAGGGCTCACCTCCGGGTGCCCGAATCTTCCCACAACCAGCCAGTTCCTAACGGAGCAGGGCGGGGCTGAGGCTCCGGGCACAGTCCCCGGTCATCGGCAAGGCTTTGCGGACACCAGCCCCGCTCTCCGGCTTGCTTGCGCACGCCCAGCGCCAGCCCCAGACCAGGGCCAGGGGAGAAGACCACGCCTACACCAGAGGGGGACCAGCTTCACTGCCCTGGAGACTTTCCCTGGAACCATCCAACAAAGAGACAGCGCAGCCCCAGGCGGTACCCCACGGCTGTGCTCGGCCCGCACTGGGGTCCTTCTGCCCAGAGGCCCCGGCTGCGACGCGGCCCCGGGACTGGCCCTGTCTCCCTCCCACCAGAGGCTCCTCGGGCCCATGCTGTGGACACAGAGCAACACTCCTGCTCCGACCAGGGCTTAAGGGAACCCCCAGACGCCCTCAGTCCTTCCCGGAGCAATGTTCTCACTCTGCGGGGCGGACGGGGGGGTCCCAGAGCCCCCTCCTCGAGCCCTCGGCCGCGTAAGTGACAGTCTGGGGAATGAGCACACCCTGGTGCCCTCCCTTGTCCTCCTGGTGAATCTGAGTCCTGTGCAGTGTCTGTCCCAACCCACCTGCCAGCTCGGGGACAGGGAGGTTTATCCTCTGCTCATCCTTCTGCCCTGCCCTGTTCCAGCCCTGCCCTGCTCATGCCCTACCTCAGCCTTGCCCCTGCCCCTGCCCCTGCCCTGCCCCAGCCCTGCCCCTGCTCTATCCCGCACAATGGCCTCATGGGAAGAGAGGAGCAGTCTGGCCCTCTAGATGCCACACTGTTTGCCACAAGCCCGGTTTAGCACTTAGAGGTGGCAGGACTGAAAGGCTCCATCCTTGATGTTTTCGGCTCATCAGTCTAACAGGATGAGTTAGAAATAGAAATGAGCGCTTTAGAAGGCACGTACCCAGTACTGCAGCTGGGAGGGGTGTCCGTGGCGAGGCCCCTCCCCTCCGTGGGCAGCGAGGCCTGTGCGAGGCTTTGGCTGAAGGACCAGTGCGTTCCCTGGCTTTTCAGTGTCCCCATCGGATGGTCTCATGTTTCTCGGTACATTTGGAACCACCATTTCGAGCACGACCAACTGGAAAGGCCTGGGTCTGTGAACCCTCCTTTCTGACCTCGTCTTCCTTTTGTTCAGGGATGGCTGTGTGTTCTTGGCATCTGTGACTTTGCAGAAGACCGTGCCCACTTTTCAAAGGATGTGTATGGGCACTTGGGCAGCCTGGTCTAATGCTGTAATTGATTTAACCAAGCCTCCAAAAGCAAAAAATAGCTTGAAAGAAGCTGTCCTGGGGGGAAGCTGTGCTCCACTCCCTTCAACCAGACCGCGTATAATCCTGCTCCTTTATACGGGGTTCCAAACGTACTCTGGGCTGACAGTCCAAACACAGGGACTTATCACAGCGTTAAAAATGGACATTAGATGGAGAGGACTCTCCCTAGGCTCCGTTCTCCCTCACCTCCCGGGGTCAGCTCTGCTTAAATCGCCCCTGAGAGCTGGGGGCAGAAGATGCCTGAGGAGGGGGTCCCCCACTCATCATGTCGCTTTGGGGATTTCATTAAAACAATCACTCAAGCACCGTCCTGGATTTACAGGGTCCGAAAAGAGGGCCCCAGCTCTCGCCATGGCCCACAGCCTAGCTGGTTAAATGCAGGGGCTTCTAGTTAGAAGTTAGAGTGTTTTAACTAAGGAACCATCTATTTTTTTTTTAATTTTTTTTTAACGTTTAATTATTTTTGAGACAGAGAGAGACAGAGCATGAACGGGGGAGGGTCAGAGAGAGGGAGACACAGAATCTGAAACAGGCTCCAGGCTCCGAGCTGTCAGCACAGAGCCCGATGCGGGGCTTGAACTCACGGACCGTGAGATCATGACCTGAGCCGAAGTCAGCCGCTTAACCGATTGAGCCACCCAGGCGCCCCAGGAACTATCTATTTTATACAACTAAGATAAATTTCTGCATGGAGACAGTAAGGTGGATTGGATTACATTTTCAATTTCTTTTCACTTAAAGATGCCAAGACTTCCTTGTGGATATTTCTCTGGAGAATGCTAGGTTCTTAACCTCTAATTCTAACCTGAGTACATAAGCAGAGAATACTCTCAACTTTATTTTTTCTTTTGGAAAACCCATCATCTGGATGTAATCAGGGAAGTCGCTAATCATGAAGCCTCACTTGATCATTTCCATGAAAAGACAACCTGTGAAGATGGGGTCAGACATCAGCAACCTCTGGAGAGTGGAGGGCTGAGAGCCGAAATGCAGACTGCTGGTCCTCTGCGCAGTGTGTGTGAGAGAGAGATGGAGAGACAGACAGAGAGGAGGAGGGGAAGAGGGAGGAGGAGGGGGCGGAGGGGGAGCAGAGAGGGAAGGGAGGGGAGGGAGGGGAGGGGTGCAGAGAGAGAGGTTGCTGGAGCAGAGACCAGACAGGGAACACTGGAGCTGCATCCTGAAGCAGCTGGCGGGGGGCAGGGGGCGGGGGCGGGGGCGGAAGGAGGGAAGGGACAGGGAAGAGGAAAGAAGAGGGAGAGACGACGACGACGGGGGCGAGTGAGGAGCAGGAGGGACAGGGAGGTGAGGCTGGAGTCAGGAGGTAACGGTCGGTTGGCTCTCTGGTGACGGGAGCCCCTCCTGACGCCGTGTCTGCCAGTAAGCTGTCTAGTGATCACCTATGTTCCCGCCGGGGCAGTGAGCCCTTCTCCAGGTCAGGTGCCCGGGGGCGGGGCCGCGTGGGGAGATGGAGGGGCAGGGTGGCGTGGGATGGAGAGGACGAAGTGGCTGCTGGCGTGACCTCCACAGGGTCACCCTGGGGAGCAAACCCATGACTGAGACCTCGCCTTCAGACGTGCCAAGTGCAGAGTCACAGGTGACACCGGCTAGGCTCCTGGGTCTCCCTGGGCCAGCTCCTACCCCCGAGGGAGGGGCGGGAGGGCAGGGTCCACCTGGACGGTGTGCGGTGAGCAGGCCCACAGGAGCCGCCCACGAGGGTGAAACTGCCAGCTCATCCCTACATCTGGGCCCAGAGACCAGTGTCCTCCTCACCGGTCCCCCCTCCGGAGACCAGAGTCCTCCTCACCGGTCCCCCCTCCGGAGACCGGAGTCCTCCTCACCGGTCCCCCCTCCGGAGACCGGAGTCCTCCTCACCGGTCCCCCCTCCGGAGACCAGAGTCCTCCTCACCGGTCCCCCCTCCGGAGACCGGAGTCCTCCTCACCAGTCCCCCCTCCAGAGTCCTCCGCACCGGTCCCCCCTCAGGAGACCGGAGTCCTCCTCACTGGTCCCCCCTCCGGAGACCGGAGTCCTCCGCACCGGTCCCCCCTCCGGAGACCGGAGTCCTCCTCACCAGTCCCCCCTCCAGAGTCCTCCTCACCGGTCCCCCCTCCGGAGACCAGAGTCCTCCTCACCGGTCCCCCCTCCGGAGACCAGAGTCCTCCTCACCGGTCCCCCCTCCGGAGACCGGAGTCCTCCTCACCGGTCCCCCCTCCGGAGACCGGAGTCCTCCTCACCGGTCCCCCCTCCGGAGACCAGAGTCCTCCTCACCGGTCCCCCCTCCGGAGACCGGAGTCCTCCTCACCAGTCCCCCCTCCAGAGTCCTCCTCACCGGTCCCCCCTCCGGAGACCAGAGTCCTCCTCACCGGTCCCCCCTCCGGAGACCGGAGTCCTCCTCACCGGTCCCCCCTCCGGAGACCGGAGTCCTCCTCACCGGTCCCCCCTCCGGAGACCAGAGTCCTCCTCACCGGTCCCCCCTCCGGAGACCGGAGTCCTCCTCACCAGTCCCCCCTCCAGAGTCCTCCGCACCGGTCCCCCCTCAGGAGACCGGAGTCCTCCTCACTGGTCCCCCCTCCGGAGACCGGAGTCCTCCGCACCGGTCCCCCCTCCGGAGACCGGAGTCCTCCTCACCAGTCCCCCCTCCAGAGTCCTCCTCACCGGTCCCCCCTCCGGAGACCAGAGTCCTCCTCACCGGTCCCCCCTCCGGAGACCGGAGTCCTCCGCACCGGTCCCCCCTCCGGAGACCGGAGTCCTCCTCACCAGTCCCCCCTCCAGAGTCCTCCTCACCGGTCCCCCCTCCGGAGACCAGAGTCCTCCTCACCGGTCCCCCCTCCGGAGACCGGAGTCCTCCTCACCAGTCCCCCCTCCAGAGTCCTCCGCACCAGTCCCCCCTCAGGAGACCGGAGTCCTCCTCCCCGGTCCCCCCTCCGGAGACCGGAGTCCTCCTCACCGGTCCCCCCTCCGGAGACCGGAGTCCTCCGCACCGGTCCCCCCTCAGGAGTCCGGAGTCCTCCTCACCGGTCCTCCCTCTCCTTGATTCCAAGAAACACTTTCCAGCTGCAAAACCTCAGAATCTGGAAAAACAAGCGTCCGAGGGGGAAAGGATGAAGCGTCCTTAACTAACGAAGCATAAACTAAAACGAGGCGTAAGTTACGCTGACGGTGACGAATGGGGGAGTCCAGCCTGGAGGGTTTACGCCGCCGTCTCTACAGCAGACTCCGCCCGACAACTAAAAGCACGGCAGTTGGTTTGGAAGCAAGGTGTCTCAGGGCGAGGCTCGTCTTCTCAAACTGACGGGAGGCAGATGCGCCGCTGAGCCCCCCCCAGGTTCAGAGAGCATCTCTCCTGAGGCCCTGGGGGAGACTCAGCGTCCCCAGCAGACATCCCACAGCTTTGTCTCCGTGTCCCAAACTCAGGAAGGGCCACGGGGCGCGTGTGGCTCGGCTGCACCGAAATGGGGCTCCCGCGGGGTGGTCTGGGCCCCCGGCTCCCCCGACACCCCACACCCCGCAGCCGAGAGGCTTCCAAAGCACCGCCTCCCGGGTGTTGCCATTTCCAGTTCTGGTGGCTAAGTACCGACAGCTTTCTGTCTGCACTGTCACCAGCTCGTGACGTTCTTGGAGGAGAGATGCTGGACTTTGACAGACCTGCTTCTGTGGCTGAAGCCCCTCAAACACGCCGGGTCCGTGCCAACCACGGCAGGTCGTTCAGACCACGGAGCACCTGGCTTAATGGGTGATAATCACCCCCTTTCTAGGATCGCCAAGAGAAAACAATGATTAAGACTATTTACAGCCGCAGCACACAAACCCATCCTCCCCCCTCCCCCCCAGGCCCCCGCAGTGTCCATGGTAACCAGGCGGGAAGCCCTACCTGTCCTTGGGAAGTACCCGAGGGGCGGGGGTGCTGGGAGGCTGGGGGAGGGGAGGGAGGGCGGCTCAGAAACCCCAGCAAGAATGACTCAGCTAGAAAAGGGCCACTAGGGCTCCCTCGTCTGACCCCAGAGGGAGGCGGTGGACGTTAACGGGGGCCACGGCCCTTGACCATACAGCCCCCCCACCCCGCCCCTGCACCCGGAGAGGGAGACGTTTTGAACAAAAGAGAAGATGAAGGGCCTGAGCTGTGTTGTTCATGCGGGAGGGGATACGGGCTCCCCTCACCCGCTTGCTGCCCCGGCTTCAACCACCCCTCCCTGCACGGGGACACAGCCCTGCGCCCCAGGAGCCGAGGACCCCGCCCCGAGGAGGAGGCTGCCGGCAGGGGCCCAGGGTCCTGGGGAGCACACGCCTGGAGCCTGGGGGGGAAGCTGCCCACGATGCGCTCCGGGGGCACAGCCACGCAGAGCCCCGCCCCCCCCAACCCCCCCCCCCCCCAGCCGAGCCTCTAAGACGCCAAGGCTTCGGCCTTCGGGCCGCGTGTCACTAGGTGCTGGAGGGAGGCCATCGCCTGGTTTCTGATGGCAGCTGGAGTTCGGCCAGACAGACTCCTACCGCCCGATGGACAGGAGGGGACGGACGGGAGGGGATCGTTCTGAGGCCTCGCTCACCGGGGATTCACACAGCAGGTGCTAAGCCCCTCCCCCTCCCGCCCCCAGGAGGGGCCGTGGGCCAACTTGCTAATGTGCGCCCCCGCCAGGCCTCCATGGGAAGGAGCTGCAGGGGCACGGCGTGTCCAGGCAGGCGCGGCCGCTCGGGGCCCCTGACCCTAGACCCTCCTCTGCTCCGAGGGGCCCGAACTCAGCGGCCTGGTGTCTGAGATGGGTGCCAGAAGGTCAGGTCAGGGGGGGTGGGGCGGCCCCCACCCTGGTGAGAATTTAGCGGCCTTTATGCTGCAAACGGGGATGAACGAAGTCTGAGGAGCACCAAGAGGGAAGCCCCCCCCCCACCGTGTGGGGGTTGTGGGGGGGCCCCGGGCACCTAGAACTGCAGGCCTGTGCGCGCTCACACCCCCGAGGCCACCCCAGGCTTCCCTGCAGCCTTCTCCTCGGAGCCTTAGGGGTCCTCTCCTGAAGAGAGGTCACTGAGCGGCGGTCCTGGGCCACAGCTGGCCGCACACCGACCCAGGACACGGGCCTCTCGTGGCCAGGTCAGCGCCCGCCCCGGATCCCCGCTCTGGGAGTTCCAGTGACGGTCCCTCGGACGTGGCGCTGAGTCTGTGGGGCCCGAGGGCCCTGTCGCTTGTGGCCGCGGGGTGGTGCCGGTGGGGGCACGGGGGTGGGGGCCAGACCCAGGCCAGCCCAGCCCAGCCCACCTGGGGGGCCGTGGAGAGGCCACGGCGGCCCGGGACGAGGAGCTCTGACTGTGTTGGAAAAGGAAACTGAGCCGAGAAGCACCTTCCTGGCGGTGTGCGGGGAGGGGGCGCCCAGCAGCCGTCCTGCCCGGAGGACCCCTCTTGCGCCCTCACGGCGTTCACAGGTGGGGAGGGCGACGGGCGGGCCAGGTACTCACCATGATGCCAGTGAGGAGACAGACGCCCTTCCCACAGTACGTGTGTGGGACCATGTCCCCGTAACCGATGGAGAGGAAGGTGATGGAGATGAGCCACATTGCACCCAGGAAGTTACTGGTCACATCCTGCTGGTCGTGGTACCTGCCGGGGGCGGGGGCGGGGGGGAGACAGCACTTAGTGGAAGGAACTGCCAGCCCCGGACGCAGAGGCCGCGGGCGAACCCGGACGGGGACGGACTGGGTGTTTGCTGAGGTGGACCCAGCGGTGCTGGTGACGGCAGGTGCCACGACTCTGCCAGCCCGGACCCCGCCCCCGCCCCCCGCCCCGGCCCTGACCCTGTCCCCCGCCCCAGCTTGGTCCCAGAGGCCGCGTTGGCCATGAGTGCACTGTAGACGCCCTTCGAGTGTTGGTAAAATAGCTTCGGATGAAATCACGCGACAATGAAATTCAGACGTTCCTTTCCAAGTCGACAGCCTGAGCGGACGTGGACGTGACTGATCCGAAATGATGGCTCCCGAGCAGGGGAGAATGTCAAACCCACCAAACACAGTTAGCAATCTCCCGTAAGGCTGACCGGTCCTGAAGAACCGTCCCGTCACCGCTGTCGGGAGGGGCGCCCCGGGGGCTGTTTCCAGGGGACACTGGGGTCCCCGCAGAGGGACGGTCTCTCTTCTGGGCTGGACGGGGCTCTTGGCTCCCCTGCCCGGGGAGGAACCGGCTGGAAGGACGCGGCCACCACCCCCCTGCCCGGTGCTGAGGGCGCCCCACCCTCTCCCTCCCTGCTCTCACCCCCAGACACCACAGCCCCTGTGTGCTGGCTCCGTGAAAAGTACGGACAAGTACGGACAAGTACGGAAACACAAAGACGAGCGAGCGGGACACGGCCTGCCGTCAGGGCTCTCGGCTCAGGGGACGGGCCGGTGAGGACTTTCACAGAACTGGGTAGACAGGGCGCTTGAGTGACAGGAGGGAAAGGGCAGTGACCTTGACCCCAACACCGGCAGGTTAGTCAGAGGACGGAGCCCCCAGGCAGGCCGGGAGGAGAGGGGTTCAGGCGGAGGGAGCGCCCTTATGAAAGCCGGGGCTCGGCCGGGGCGCAGCAGGTGCACCTGGGGAGGCGGGGCAGGTGAAGATATTCCCCCGCCCCAGGTGCCACCCCACCCCCAGTCAGGCTCCCCCTCGCGTCCCCTCTGTCCCTTCCACTCCTGCATGCTGCTCTCGGGGGAGCCATGGAGGCAGACCCCGGCTCTCAGAGCCTGTCCTGGGGTCACCAGTCCGTCCTGAAGAAGTCTCGGGTCAGGTCTGAGACTTGACGGCAAGGTTGGGGCGCAGGGTGGAGAGGAGGTGAGCCGGCGGCCTTGGGCTTGGCTCACCTGGCTTCAAGCCCCACCTCCACATCAAGAGGCTCTGTGCTGTGGGCAAGCGACTTAACCTCTGTGACCCCGTTTCCCTATCTGCTGACAGGGGGGCCAGTGACCAGGAGCACCAGCAGCCCAGGGCTCGTCCCAGGACGCGGGCACTCAGTGTGGGCAATGGCCACTGTCGGGGGTGGGGGGGGGACAGGTGTCGTCACCCTGAGAAACTATCCACAGCACGACAGAGGCAGGGACTAGGACAGCAGGGGAGCAAGGAGACCTTTGTGAGAGTCTTGAAGTTTGGGCTGCAGACGTAATTGACACAGGAAGGCATCTGCTGCGAGTTCTTGGACACAGAAGGGACACAAGACACTGGTGTCCAAGGAGGACTGTTCCAGCAGCCGCCCGCAAGCCTGAGGAAAGACAGCAAGCCCCGGACACGAGACCCACTGGAAAGTGTGCAGGTGGCCGGGGAGGAGCAGCGGAGAGCCTCCACCGCCAACCGCGGTTCTGGACTGGATTTGTAGCCTGTCTCCCGAGTGTGTTACTGGCCCCTGGGTCTTCACAGCCCGCCTCTCTGCAAATCCGATGCTTCAACTAGTGTTGCTGGCTGCTCGGCGGCCTCGGGACCCGGGCCTTTCTACCCGCACACGAGTGGTTACGAGAGAAAGAAATTAGAGTCCAGGTTGGGACTCAGTATTAGCAACAGGTAGCTGTCTTTTTGTCACCTTGATGTCTGACTTACTGTTTTGTCTCTACCCTCTCTTTATGTTCTTGTGGGTTTCTTCTTCATTCACAAATACGGTCGCATGGGAGCTGGCCGTGTGTGCTGCAGAGGGAAGCAGGTCTTGAGGACGCCATTCACACACCGCCTGCCAGACTGGAGTGCTGTTCCCTCCAGGGGCGGGGGGGCACAAGGACGTCCCACTGCCCCACGCGGCTCAGCAGGCGGGAGGCCGTGGGTGGGGCCTGAGGGCGGTGGGTGTGGGGACCAAGCCGTCTCCAAACCCACTCACCATCTTACAGTGGCTTACGCCTGTCACCAGCCTGCATAGTCATGTCTTGCCAGTGTTTGCAACAGAGAATTTTTCAGAGCCGTGTTTTGCTCTAAAGGCTAGGGAGGAAAAGGTGTCTTTTTTTTTAAGGACAGTTATTATAGTTATCAGTTTACCGTCAGGGTGTGCTATGGTTTTCCCTTCCTCCTACTATGAAACGGGTGACAGATACAGGGGCCACGTAACAGCCGGTTGCAACTTAAATGCACACACTGTTGCCCTCCGTAGATCCTCCACGCAGGCAGACGACCGGGGTCCCCAGAAATCTAAGGACAGTTGTGAACATGAAAGACACAGACCGAATCAGTTGACAGAGAAGCAGGACTCTCGACCACATACAGACCGTGGCGGAGAAGAGCTCGTGGGGAAAACCCTATAATCAAGGTGAGGGAGCCAGGCTCTGGCCCCAGGAGACACGGGTCAGTGCCACACAAGGGGGTCTTTCTGGAAGGGCTGGGGGTCAATGGAGGGGTCTCCCAAAAGGCAGGAAAAGACAGAGATGAAAATACGAGAAAATCACGGAGTCTGTCTACCAATTCAGGTAAGAATAGTTTCAGAAAAAGAACTGGGAAAAAAAAGAGAAGGAGGAGAGAAGTCATCATTGAGGAAATTAAAATAATTTTTTTCCAGAATCAAAGAACATAAGTTTCTAGATCAAGGGCCCCCTGTCCCCAGCACAGTACACGAAAAGACTCACATTCAGGGGCATTATTGTGGAATTTGATAAAACCAGGGGAAAGGAGAGAGGCTATGGAGCTTCCAGAGTTAAGAGAGAGAGGGAGGCAGAGAGAAGAAGAGAGAGGGAGGGAGGGAGGGAGGGAGGGAGAGGGAGAGAGAAGGAGGCAGAGAGAGAGGGAGGGAGGGAGGGAGGGAGAGAGAGGGAAGGAGGGAGAGAGGAGGGAGGGAGGGAGAGAGGAGGGAGGGAGGGAGAGAGAGAGGGAGGGAGGGAGAGAGGAGGGAGAGGTCAAATGTGACGGATCAGAAATCAGAGTAACTTTGGACTCTGACAGCAACCCTGGGAGCCAGCAGTCCATGAAATCAAGGCTTCAAAATTCCAAAGGGAAATTATTTCCGAAGCAGCCAGGGTGTCAGTTAAGTCAGAAGGTGGAGGGAGGACATTTTCAGATGTGCAAGAGCCTCCAACATCTGTCTCCTCTGCACCTCTCACCGGAGGCCACAGGAAGCTGCGTGTCACCCGAAGAAAGGAGGAACCCCCGGACCGAGGAAGCGAGACCCTCCAGGAGGGAGGCCCAGGGGGCCGGTGGCGGGTGGTCCTTGGACGCGGCCGAGCGCCAGGCCTGGAGGGCCACCCGCCCCGGCTAGAGCAGGCCAGAGGCTCTGGGAGACATCTCTCCAAGACGCTGCCCAGGAAGTTAAAATCGATGGAAAATCGAACGTGCCCGAACGTCCTGGGAAGCTGGACGGCTGCCAGAATGTGGAGCTGACTTAGTGATAAACACACATAAGGAGCGGGGCAAATGGACTAACGTGGCAGTTGCCCAGGAGAAAGAAAAAGATCTGCAGGAAAGGAGCCGCCATCCTCCGCTGAAGGCCCAGCTATGAAGAGCCCGGGGAGTGCTGGCCGGACGTGCAGAAGGCTGCGCAGGAGGGGGTGTGGCGGGCGAGGGGCTGTGTCCTCATCCTCCACCTGGGGGGCCAGTGGGGCGCACAACTGAAGTTTGGGAAAGCAGCAGCCCACGCATGTTACCCGCAGACGTGGAGGCCCGCCCTGGCACGAAGGAGCACAGGAGGGCAGAGTGCTCCCTCTGGAGAGATGCTCCCTCTGGAGAGATGCTCCCTTGGGAGGAATGCTCTCTCTGAGGGGTGCTCCCTCTGGAGAGATGCTCCCTTGGGAGAAATGCTCCCTCTGGAGAGATGCTCCCTCGGGAGGAGTGCTCCCTCTGGAGAGATGCTCCCTCTGGAGAGATGCTCCCTTGGGAGGAATGCTCCCTCTAGAGGAGTGCTCCCTGGGGGAGTGCTCCCTCTGGAGAGATGCTCCCTCGGGGGGAGTGCTCCCTCTGGAGAGATGCTCCCTCGGGAGGAGTGCTCCCTCTGAGGGGTGCTCCCTCTGGAGAGATGCTCCCTCCGGGGGAGTGCTCCCCCTGGAAGATGCTCCCTCGAGGGAGTGCTCCCTCCGGAGAGATGCTCCCTCTGGAGAGATGCTCCCTTGGGGGGAGTGCTCCCTCTGAGGGGTGCTCCCTCTGGAGAGATGCTCCCTCTGGAGAGATGCTCCCTCGGGGGGAGTGCTCCCTCTGGAGAGATGCTCCCTTTGGGGGAGTGCTCCCTCGGGGTGAGTGCTCCCTCTGGAGAGATGCTCCCTCGGGGGGAGTGCTCCCTCTGGAGAGATGCTCCCTCCGGAAGAGTGCTCTCTCTGGAGAAGGGTAAATGGGAAGATCGGGGGCAGGGCAGCAAATAGCACAGAACAACGGACTCTAAGCGTATCCTTGCATAACTTGCATAATATTGAACACAGAACCAAACCTAAGAGAAAGACCCCAAAAATACGTTAATGTAAAAATCAGTTGGGAAGCCTAGAAACAGAATAAGCGTCCCTGAGCTCACTGCAACCTGCCTGCTGGATGGCCTCATGTGCTCTTTGTGTTTGGGCACCGCAGCCGCCGGGGCACAAGCTTCCTGCGTCTTTCCGCACAGGTACAGACACCTGGACAGCGTGTGGTCTAGCTGGGCCTGCTTCCGGGCGCCACAGGGATGAAATCGCACCCCAGGAGTGTGGTCACAGCCTCAGACACGGTCCCCTGCCTCCTCCACGTACTTCTGTAATCCCCTCCTCCGAGAGTGGGCTGGCCCTGGCGACTTGTCTCTGACAGACAGAACACGGCGGAAGCGATGGGCCATCAGCTCTGAAATCCAGCTATAAAAACACCACAGCCTCTGCGCCGAGCGACCAGAACCTTGTTCTCTTTGGGATCGCTCCCGTCCGGGGGAAGCCACTGGCGATGCCATGAGGTGACCCTATGGAGAGGCCCGCCTGGTGAGGGGCCACAGCATGCCCACAACGGGGTGAGCCAACTTGGAAGCAGAGACCCTCTAACCTGAGCCTTGAGAGGAGACCGCAGCCTGGGGGGCAGCTTGACTGCAATCTCATGAGAAACCCGAGCCGAGGTGCCCGCTCAGGCTGCCCCTGAATTCCTGACCCTTAGCAACGGTGACGTCGGCAACATCTGCCGTCTCAAGCTGCTGAATTATGGGGCAACTTGTTATGCAGCGACAGATAACTGATACGGTGAACTCCTGTGGACTGCCTTTTCCCCTCCCACCCGGGCCCCTCCCAACGGGACCCCCCACCCCAGCCTCTCCCACCCTGGAGTCCTCCCACTGGGACTCCTTTCCCTGGGGCCCCTCCCACCAGGACCCCCTCTTCCTGGGACTCTGCCCCCTCATCCCTCCCCCTCCCTCTGGGACCCCCCCAGCCCCTCCCACCCTGGGCCCCTCCCACCGGACCCCTCTCCCTGTGGCCCCACCCCCACCCCAGGGCTCCTGTGGCCCACAGTCCATCCGTGGCTCTTCATTGCCCTGCTGCGATCAGCGTGTCTGCAGGCCCCACAACAGCCCAGCCTCACCCCTGACTTTGGTACCCGCTTACCCAGAAAGCCCTTGCCTCAGACGATTTCGGGTCTTTGCTCAAACGTCGGTGTCTCCGTAAGGGGCTCCCTGGTCACCCTGTTTACACGGGCCATCCCGCCCCCCTTTGCCCCACGAACATACTGCCACCTGATATGATATATGCTCTGTCGGCCCCGTTAGAGTGTAAGTCTCAAGGGCAGGACGTTGTGTCCCGTCTGCTGCGCTGTCTCCAGTAGTCGGTTCACATGGGTTGAATGAATGAGCGAATGACTCATTTTGTCTCTATCGCAAGCCGGCAGCACAGGGGCTCTTACCCCAAGTAAGCGAAAAGGCTGATTCTACACAGAGCTGCCGTGAGCAGCAGGATGGTGGCCGGGAGGGAGCAGGGGGGTTGGCGAGCCTGGCCAGCTCCCACTGAGGGGAGCAGCTCACGAGCCCTGGGGCCTCTTCCCACCCCTGCCTCTGCCGCGTCCCTATAATCAAGGAATGACCCGGTGCCCTCGGAATGCCAGCTTCGGGGAAATCGCTGCCACTCCCCCAAGGGTGTCCCGTCAGCCTAAGTTCAGGGGCGTCTGGAGCCGCTTGCGGCCGGTGAGAGCCGCCGGCCTCGGAAGTCGGGGACCCCGAGCGGCCGATGGGCCAGGCTGGTGGTCGCAGCCACAGGCGAGTTCACGTCAGGGCAAACAAAACCAATGAAGTCCTTTCCCGCCTTAAAAAGCCTTTTCCCGGTAAGCATCTGGAAATGTGAGATGCACGGCCGTGGGGAGCCAGGCTGCCCACGGGGACCCCAGGCCCAGGCGGCGTGTGCACAGAGCCCCCCCGCGTTATTTTCGTGGCCGGCGTCCTGAGTTGTAAGGGCTGGCTTTGAGTTGAGGAGAGTGAGGGGGCTCCCTCCCGCCGGGCGACGCAAGGCCACGGCCGAGGGTCTCTCCGAGGCTGCTCTCGTGCTTTATTTCTAAGAGCTCGCAGCGTGGGGGGCAGGGCCTCCGGTCGTTTCCGAAAGGGGAGAAAGCCATCACCGCCACCACGCCCACCGAACCAGCTGCGACCCGCCACCGCCACCGAGCAGATGTGGCCGTTCCCTTCTGCGGACGCAGTTCCCGCGGACCCTCTCGCAGAGGCGGTGGCACGCACGTCTCCGCGGGCGGTTTTCTGGGCGGACTTTGGCCAAACGTGGAAGGTTCGGGACGCGGGCCTGGGGTCGCACGTGGACGTGGCCTCGCTGACAGGCGGGAGGGACTCAGGCGAGAAGGCCCAGCTCAGCCTTCCTGGGCGAGCAGCTCTCCTCCGTCCGGTCTCCTCCTCCCCCGTGGTGCCGAGGCGTCCGGTTTGCCCACGGAGGCGGCAGCCGGGGGACCCAGCCGCCAGTCCCCTTTCTTCACGACGGGTGCCGTCACCCTCTCTGAACGGCTCTGAAACGGGAAACCAGCTGGCTCATCTGGCAAACCCTTCTGAGTCAGTTTCTCTACTCGCAATGTTTTCTTTCTTTGTGTTAAAAAATATTTCCGTGTTTCCTGATTTGGAAATGTTTAATAAAAAGCACGAAACCGGAGAAAATCAGTATGTTTGGAAGAGGCACTGCACCGTGTGGACCGCGGCAAGTGTGCGTTTGGCGGTGTGGGGAGGCGGTGGCCGCGGGCCAGGCCCTGGGTCCCCCCCCCCCCCCACCCTTCCGTCGTTCCTTCCGGAGCCTCTGCGCTCGGCCTTCTCCCTCGTCCCCCGTCTCCCCCTCCTTTGACCCGCACCCCCAGTCTCTCCTCTCCTCTTCCCCGGTCACTGACTCAGTCGCTCTCTCGCCCTCCCCCTGCCGGGAGGCCCACTTCGTTTCGTTCAGCTCAGCTGCACTTACGCTGCAAACCTGGACTGTGTCCCTACGGGGCGGCCGGACACCGAGGGCCCGCAACCAGCGGACACAGGTCTGTTCCCCCGGCCATCTTGTGTCCACGGACTCAGCGGGCACCTCCCACCCTCTGACACCAGCCGGGTCCCAGCCTGGGGCTTCGCCGAGGGAAAGGGCAGGTCAGCTGACTTGCCCGCCCGCCCCGCCCCGGGGCCCTCCTCCTCCTCCTCCTCCTGCCATCTCCCACCTGCGGGCAGTAAACGCCACCACCCGGCCACGCGGGGACACCTGGCCTCCGCTGGCTCCCCCACACCCCGCACTCGCTGCCCGTCCCAGCCACGCCCGCAGTGGCACCCACCTGCACCACTGCCTCAGTGTCCCCAGCCGGCCTCCTTGCTCCAACCCGTGCCCCACTCGGTCGCCAGGCAAGTCTTCCCCAAACACAAGATCCTCCCTGCTTCGTACCCGCCGTGGCTCCCACCGGCCGAGGGTGGGGAGGAGGGTGACCTCGGCGCGCACGCTCTGGGCTACAACAACCATCGGTCCGGAACCAGCAGTGGCTGAACACCTGATGCTCGTGAACAGCCCACGTTTTGCGTCGGGGAACGTACAAAGCTTGCCCCTATGACAAGCTCGCTTTGCTCTCTCGTGCTCTGATTCGCCTTGTCCTTGGGCAAGGAAGCGGGGGGACCCTATAAACCGGGGACCGCCTAGGTTGGGTTTCCCCTGTGTCGCTGGAGTAAGAGACACAAACAGGGTTGGGAGCAGTGGCTTTGGTACAGGATTGAGTCGGAACTCCGCCCGGCGAAAGAGGCTGGGCCCCACCGACGCTCTGAGCCTCTCGCGGATGCCCTGGCAAGCATCTGCTGGGCCCCCTCCACCCCATACCCACCCCCCCGGCCACCACTGGATCCCTCTCCCACCCCATACCGCCCTCCACCCCCACTGCTGGGCCCCTCTCCCACCCCATACCGGCCCCCTCCACTGCTGGGCCCCTCTCCCACCCCATACCGCCCTCCACCCCCACTGCTGGGCCCCTCTCCCACCCCATACCGGCCCCCTCCACTGCTGGGCCCCTCTCCCACCCCATACCGCCCTCCACCCCCACTGCTGGGCCCCTCTCCCACCCCATACCGGCCCCCTCCACTGCTGGGCCCCTCTCCCACCCCATACTGCCCTCCACCCCCACTGCTGGGCCCCTCTCCCACCCCATACCGGCTCCCTCCACTGCTGGGCCCCTCTCCCACCCCATACCAGGCCAGTCTCCTACCCATACCGGCCCCCTCCACTGCTGGGCCCCTCTCCCACCCCATACCGCCCTCCCCCCCCACTGCTGGGCCCCTCTCCCACCCCATACCGGCCCCCTCCACTGCTGGGCCCCTCTCCCACCCCATACCGCCCTCCACCCCCACTGCTGGGCCCCTCTCCCACCCCATACCGGCTCCCTCCACTGCTGGACCCCTCTCCCACCCCATACCGCCCTCCACCCCCACTGCTGGGCCCCTCTCCCACCCCATACCGCCCTCCACCCCCACTGCTGGGCCCCTCTCCCACCCCATACCGGCCCCCTCCACTGCTGGGCCCCTCTCCCACACCATACCGTCCTCCACCCCCACTGCTGGGCCCCTCTCCCACCCCATACCGGCCCCCTCCACTGCTGGGCCCCTCTCCCACCCCATACCGCCCTCCACCCCCACTGCTGGGCCCCTCTCCCACCCCATACCGGCCCCCTCCACTGCTGGGCCCCTCTCCCACCCCATACCGCCCTCCACCCCCACTGCTGGGCCCCTCTCCCACCCCATACCGGCCCCCTCCACTGCTGGGCCCCTCTCCCACCCCATACCGCCCTCCACCCCCACTGCTGGGCCCCTCTCCCACCCCATACCGGCCCCCTCCACTGCTGGGCCCCTCTCCCACCCCATACCGCCCTCCACCCCCACTGCTGGGCCCCTCTCCCACCCCATACCGGCCCCCTCCACTGCTGGGCCCCTCTCCCACCCCATACCGCCCTCCACCCCCACTGCTGGGCCCCTCTCCCACCCCATACCGGCCCCCTCCACTGCTGGGCCCCTCTCCCACCCCATACCGCCCTCCACCCCCACTGCTGGGCCCCTCTCCCACCCCATACCGGCCCCCTCCACTGCTGGGCCCCTCTCCCACCCCATACCGTCCTCCACCCCCACTGCTGGGCCCCTCTCCCACCCCATACCGGCCCCCTCCACTGCTGGGCCCCTCTCCCACCCCATACCGCCCTCCACCCCCACTGCTGGGCCCCTCTCCCACCCCATACCGGCCCCCTCCACTGCTGGGCCCCTCTCCCACCCCATACTGCCCTCCACCCCCACTGCTGGGCCCCTCTCCCACCCCATACCGGCTCCCTCCACTGCTGGGCCCCTCTCCCACCCCATACCAGGCCAGTCTCCTACCCATACCGGCCCCCTCCACTGCTGGGCCCCTCTCCCACCCCATACCGCCCTCCACCCCCACTGCTGGGCCCCTCTCCCACCCCATACCGGCCCCCTCCACTGCTGGGCCCCTCTCCCACCCCATACCGCCCTCCACCCCCACTGCTGGGCCCCTCTCCCACCCCATACCGGCTCCCTCCACTGCTGGACCCCTCTCCCACCCCATACCGTCCTCCACCCCCACTGCTGGGCCCCTCTCCCACCCCATACCGCCCTCCACCCCCACTGCTGGGCCCCTCTCCCACCCCATACCGGCCCCCTCCACTGCTGGGCCCCTCTCCCACCCCATACCGTCCTCCACCCCCACTGCTGGGCCCCTCTCCCACCCCATACCGGCCCCCTCCACTGCTGGGCCCCTCTCCCACCCCATACCGCCCTCCACCCCCACTGCTGGGCCCCTCTCCCACCCCATACCGGCCCCCTCCACTGCTGGGCCCCTCTCCCACCCCATACCGTCCTCCACCCCCACTGCTGGGCCCCTCTCCCACCCCATACCGGCCCCCTCCACTGCTGGGCCCCTCACCCACCCCATACCGTCCTCCACCCCCACTGCTGGGCCCCTCTCCCACCCCATACCGGCCCCCTCCACTGCTGGGCCCCTCTCCCACCCCATACTGCCCTCCACCCCCACTGCTGGGCCCCTCTCCCACCCCATACCGGCTCCCTCCACTGCTGGGCCCCTCTCCCACCCCATACCAGGCCAGTCTCCTACCCATACCGGCCCCCTCCACTGCTGGGCCCCTCTCCCACCCCATACCGGCCCTCTCCACTGCTGGGCCCCTCTCCCACCCCATACCGCCCTCCACCCCCACTGCTGGGCCCCTCTCCCACCCCATACCGGCCCCCTCCACTGCTGGGCCCCTCTCCCACCCCATACCGCCCTCCACCCCCACTGCTGGGCCCCTCTCCCACCCCATACCGGCCCCCTCCACTGCTGGGCCCCTCTCCCACCCCATACCGTCCTCCACCCCCACTGCTGGGCCCCTCTCCCACCCCATACCGGCCCCCTCCACTGCTGGGCCCCTCTCCCACCCCATACCGCCCTCCACCCCCACTGCTGGGCCCCTCTCCCACCCCATACCGGCCCCCTCCACTGCTGGGCCCCTCTCCCACCCCATACTGCCCTCCACCCCCACTGCTGGGCCCCTCTCCCACCCCATACCGGCTCCCTCCACTGCTGGGCCCCTCTCCCACCCCATACCAGGCCAGTCTCCTACCCATACCGGCCCCCTCCACTGCTGGGCCCCTCTCCCACCCCATACCGCCCTCCACCCCCACTGCTGGGCCCCTCTCCCACCCCATACCGGCCCCCTCCACTGCTGGGCCCCTCTCCCACCCCATACCGCCCTCCACCCCCACTGCTGGGCCCCTCTCCCACCCCATACCGGCTCCCTCCACTGCTGGACCCCTCTCCCACCCCATACCGTCCTCCACCCCCACTGCTGGGCCCCTCTCCCACCCCATACCGCCCTCCACCCCCACTGCTGGGCCCCTCTCCCACCCCATACCGGCCCCCTCCACTGCTGGGCCCCTCTCCCACCCCATACCGTCCTCCACCCCCACTGCTGGGCCCCTCTCCCACCCCATACCGGCCCCCTCCACTGCTGGGCCCCTCTCCCACCCCATACCGCCCTCCACCCCCACTGCTGGGCCCCTCTCCCACCCCATACCGGCCCCCTCCACTGCTGGGCCCCTCTCCCACCCCATACCGTCCTCCACCCCCACTGCTGGGCCCCTCTCCCACCCCATACCGGCCCCCTCCACTGCTGGGCCCCTCACCCACCCCATACCGTCCTCCACCCCCACTGCTGGGCCCCTCTCCCACCCCATACCGGCCCCCTCCACTGCTGGGCCCCTCTCCCACCCCATACCGGCTCCCTCCACTGCTGGGCCCCTCTCCCACCCCATACCAGGCCAGTCTCCTACCCATACCGGCCCCCTCCACTGCTGGGCCCCTCTCCCACCCCATACCGGCCCTCTCCACTGCTGGGCCCCTCTCCCACCCCATACCGCCCTCCACCCCCACTGCTGGGCCCCTCTCCCACCCCATACCGCCCTCCACCCCCACTGCTGGGCCCCTCTCCCACCCCATACCGGCCCTCTCCACTGCTGGGCCCCTCTCCCACCCCATACCGCCCTCCACCCCCACTGCTGGGCCCCTCTCCCACCCCATACCGCCCTCCATCCCCACTGCTGGGCCCCTCTCCCACCCCATACCGGCCCCCGCCACTGCTGGGCCCCTCTCCCACCCCATACTGGACCCCTCCCGTGCTGGGCTTCACTCACTCTGGCCCCTTGGGCCCAGGAAGTCGCCTCCTCCAGAAAGCCGTCCCGGATCAGGTGCCCTCCACAGAGCTGCCTCCCCCCCACCCCCCACTTCTCCGTGACGGGAGCTGACGGTGTGCTCACCCCTGGGCTTGCCCTCCTGCATGGCCTCCCCGCCCTCCCCCCTCTCACAGCTGCTACCCTTGGCTTTTGTTCAGCACCACGGACCCCGGCGCCATGTGTAAACTGTTCTCCTCCCGGTCCGGCCTGTTCCCGCCATCCGCCCTCCGTCGTGGAGCTGACCTGGGGGCCACGTTCTCAGCTTTCCACGTACAGACAGAGCGGCCCAGTGGCTGGGGTTCTTGGGGAGGGTCTCCTCAGAGACCGCTCATCTCGCAGTGTCTCTGGGACTCTCTCTGCCAGGTGGGCAGGCTGCACGTCCACTCGGCTTCACAAGGTAACAACGGCCTTTACCGCGCACCACGTGGGCCAGCCTTGGCGCGCATCGTGTTCACGGCAACAAGATTAGGATGGCCACTTGCTGTGGTCTTGAACTGGAAACCCAGGCTCAGTCGCGCTAGGGAACTCGCGCAGAATAAAACACCCGCCACGCGACAGAGCCCCCGTGTGAGCTTGGGTCTGGCCCCTCTTGGCTGTTTCATGCCTCTGAGGAAGGGGAGGCTCAGAGGGCTTGATTGGAGACACTGTGGGGATCCGGCCTTTCTCAGGCATCTCATCCTGGATCCGCATGAGCTGCCTTCACAGGGGGTGAGCCAACGCCAGGGCCGCCCTGCTCAGCTGGCTAGGTTGCACACTGTGCAACTCCACGGAATGCCGTTCCCGGAGACTTCAGTGTGCACGCGGCCCCCTGGAGGGCAATGCCCCGTAGGCGGGAGTCCTGGCTGGAGCCTCAGAGGGAAGAAGGGAGGCTTTGTCCTCTCACTTATGACTTCCAAAGAGAACTAAAGGCAGGCAGCTCCCCAGGTGAACAGACGCCGTGGCCGTGCCTGGGCAGGGTTGGGTGGGAGGGAGGTGGGGACCACCCTGGGACCAAAAACAAAGAGGAAGAAGATGGAAGAAAGTCCCGGAAAGAAGTTTTCTCCTTGCGGTTTCCCAGCGCAGTGAGGCTTCCTGGTCAGGGCGTAGAGCCCTGTGTGCACAGCCTCCCCCTGCCACGGGAAGAGTGGGCCCCCGGGAGGGGGCGGCGTGGCTGCAGGGCCTTCCCTGACCATTAGCGGTCTCTGCACGTGGAGTGTGGCTGTCTCTGGCCTCTTCCCACAGGCCTGGGCACCCGGGGGGCACGTGTCCCGGACTGCGGGGGGTGGGCTCTGACCAGGTGAAGAGTGACAAGTCTGGGGAGGCCGGGTCCCAGGGGCTGCTCCAGGCCCACCTGTCCCACAGCCAAACCACCCACACCGTGGTTCACATGACTACATGGAAAATTCTGGAACACATCAGAAGTCATGCTAATCCAGAAGCTCAGTACCATGTGAGGAAGAATGGAGAGAGCCAGCACGCACCCAACTTTCCCTGCCGGGGTGGCGGGGGGTGGGGGTGGCGGGGCGCTTTCCTACCGGAGGAATTTGTGAGTCTCCGTGGCTGGCGTGCCCCAGCATCCTGGACAGCAGCAGCCGGAAGGAAAGGCTCCCAGCCGGGGCCTGGGCCGAGGGGCTCACGCCCTCCTGACTCATCTCCCGGTCCCGGGAGCAGGAGGGGACACAGCTGGGGCCAGACCACCCTCCGCATCCCGGCTCCTTTTTCCCGCCTCTCGAACTGAGACATTCTTGCTGGAGGAGGGCAAGGGGCACGAGACGGCCCCGGGAGACCCCTTCTCACTTGCAGGGTCCGCAGGGCATGGTGTCAGGTCACCCTGTCGCTGACCTCTGAGAACGGGCCCAGCCAGCTCCTTCCCCGGCTGCCTCAAGGGGCCGCATGGGGAGACACAGATACGCAGGAGGCTTGCCCTAAACTGACCCAGTGGTGACGAGTGTCGCAAGGAGCACGGAGATGACTGCTCTGAGGGTCTCTGCCCACGGAACAGGCTCCTCCAAGGGCACGTTAGCCCAGAGGCCAGGACTGTCTCAGGAAGGGACACACAGACGTACGGTCAGGACCTGGGCAGGGGACTTTGCCCCTGGGAGTCACAGTCTTGGGGTTACCCCTAACGCAGCGAACCCCTTCCTTCTAGGTAAAGTGACGGACGCCGGAGAGGGGCATGCTGGGGCCTGTGCCCTCACCCCCCGGCCGCCTCTTTCGGCCTGAGCCACCAGCCACGTGGGCACCGCGGTGGTTACCCCAGGAGAGGACCCAGCTGGGGGCTCAGACTCCAGTTTGCTGTGGGACCCTGGGCCTGGGCTTCCTTGTCCGTAAATGGGAGGATTTGGCCAAACGAGCCCAGAACCCCTTCCAGCCCAACGGTGGAGGTTTCTTTGATCGCACCCGGCCCCCCACCCCGCCCCTGCCCAGTCTCTGGGGAGCCTGCGGCTGGGCACGGACCACAGACGCAAGCAGCCTTGCCCCAGCACCGCCCCCTCTGCAAACCAAGGGGCTCCGAGTTCCACGGAGCCTCTGCCGGCCCCCAGCCGAGACCTCAGACCCCTGAATACAGGAGGTCCCGGCAACGGGGCAGGAGAGGGTGGGCCGGTGCCACGGCTGGGCTCGGGCCGCCACGCGGGCCCCTTCCTCCGCCTGTCGCCCAGCGAGCCCCCTGCCCCTGTACCCCGGCACCCAGCCCCGCTCTGCTTTACAGGAAGTAGCGTCACAGAAGATGCTCATGACGCATTGCCAGGAAGCAAGCCTGCCCGGAAACTACAGCCCACCTCTGCCCCTTCACTGGCCAAGACCCCAGAGGAGGGAGCGTCCGAAGCAGACAAGAAGCTGGGGACAGGCAGAGCCCAGGAACTGCAGACAAGGCCACACAGCTGTCTGAGTGCCAGGAAGCAAACAGATGCGGAGGAAAGTCTGGCCCACCCAAAGGAGGGAGACACAGGAGGCGCGGAGGGAAGGCCTCCTGAATTTATTTTTGGGTCAGATCTGTCCTGATTAGCTTCGGGGCTGCTGGCGGTAATGAAAGTGATGGTGATGGCCCCTGGGGTGAGCACATATCTGCTTTTACCTGGCGAGTGGTTTCATGAAACGCATCCTGAGCAACGGAACCGCCGTCCAGAGCCTGCAGGAGACAGAAGGACCCCACTGCCAACGTCGTCACCCGCTCACCCAAACACAGGTTTGTCGGGCCGTTAGCTCGCGGGGCCTTGGGCCCTGGGGTCTCGGAGCTCTGATGGGTCAGGGAGGGCCAGGCTGGAAATGCCCGGGCTGGGAGGCACCCGGGAGCCGGAGGACCCCGGAGGGGGGCCCGTAGGTGCATCGGCCTCTCGGGGCGGGTACCCACACGGCTGTGAACGGGAAGACAGGTTCCCCGTGCGCTCGCCTCCTACAAGTGCCGGCACTCAGGTGGACGCTCTCTTAGGGACTCGCCTTCCGCTGGGGGAGAAGCAATCGAGGAAGCTCACACGGCGGCCGAGGCCCCCGCCGCCCTGGGCCCGTTTCTCTCAGTGCTGGAGAAAACACTGGAAGAGATTACCGCGAGGGCGATGGGGAGGATGCGTGCACATAACCAGCACGTGACAAACGGCTCCCTCCCTCCCCCGGGCTCGAGGTGACCCTCGCCTGGGGCTTCCGAGACCCCGGCCCAGAGCCCCACCGGCCCTTGGGCCTAACTTGGCCACAGCGACCGTCTGGCGAGCTCAGGAGGGCACCGTCTAATTTCCGAAATGACGAAAGCCTCGAGACATGCTGCTCCCTAAATAAAACCCGCACTTTAAATTACACGAAAGAACAGAACAAATGACGGGTGCTGGTAACTGAGGGGAGCGCTCGCACGCACGAAGCTTGACACGGTAATTACAAAGCTGGACCCAGCTCCCCAGACTCACGTTTCCTTAACTCTGTAAGCTTGACGACATAGTGTTCAAGTCATTACTTCTGACCTACACTTTCCTGAAGACCGTCTGCCCCCCGCCCCACGCGGAGGCGTGGCCCCGAGGGCCACGTACCTGAGAGCGGGAAGTGGCTTCGGCGCTCTTCATGGCACCGTCAGCGTCAGCCTAGGAGCCAGACGGCACGTCCCCAGACGATCAGAGGACTTCACAGCCCGAACTGAAGAAAGACTACATGCGCTTCGCCCATTTTTCTCTTTCTCCCTTGGCCCCAACACACTCACGTAAGACACCCCTCCCCATTTAACACCCCGAGAGCCCTGCAGCAGGCAGTCAGGACTCCAGGGCGCCAGGCCTCCCCGCCCCGCAAGTCGGGGGACGGGACGGGTCACTGAGCCCGGCTGAGCTGTCGGGCCCTAATGCCCCGAAAGGGGACTGGGGCTCTACCTGTCTGCTCCCTTCCCAGGGCGGCCCAGAAGCAGCAGACCCGGGTCCTGGATTTTATGGTCTCCCGGCTTGTCACCTCCTCCTCTCGGAGCTTCATAACCCCGCGAAGGAGGCAAGACAGCTTGAAGCTCCAACCTGCAGGTCAGAACGAGGCCCGGGGAAGGAAGGGGACTGGCTGGGGTCTGACTTCACGAAGGGCAAGTGACTCGTCCAAGGTGGCACAGCCAGTCCCCTATCAGGGCTCGGCTTTGAGTCTGGGCTCTCTGACTTTTTGCCACCGCTTTCGATTCTGGACGCAATAGACTTACATGTAGGAATGAGAGGTGCTATTACAATCTTTGCTAATGTTACTGAACTTGAACCAAGCTGGTTTCATCACAGGTGGTCTAGGTGGGACTGCAAGGGCCCTGGACACTAAAGGGTGCAGCAGGGACTGCGATCCCGAGGGAGCAGTGAAAGGTTTTCAGGGGCAAGAGACGTCCCCGTGGGAGGACAGGCTGACGCCAGACACGCTACCCCTACGGCTGCGTGCAAGGCGGCAGGGCTGTGGCCGGGCGAGGTGGCGGGCAGAGAGGATCTGAGAGACGTTACAGAGTAGGAATAGCAGTCCGATGCCTGAATACAGAGCGAGGGTGCGGGCAGCGTGAGTGGTTTTGAGCCCCGGAGAAACTTATGACCCAGCAGCCCTTCTCCCCTTCTTCGTCAGTAAAAGAACCCAGGAATGAGCAAGGACTATCAATAATAAAGACTATGTTTTTCCATCCGTGTAACCGACCACTGGATGTGAATGAAAACGACAAGTGTTCCTTCCAGGACAAGTCTTTAAAGGGAGAGCACACATCTTATTTTGTCCCTTCCTCCCTCCTGCAGGCTAGAAGGCAAGTGGGATGGCTGGAGCTCCAGCAGCCTTCTTGAACTATGAGGAAGAAACCATGCCCGAGGGCTGGCAGGGCCACAAGACAGAAGGAGCCTGGGTCGCTGATGCTATGGAGCACCATACCTGCTCTGGACTGACCTTTCCAAGTCTTCTTTTGCATAACAAAGAAACTTCTATTTTGTTTAAGCTGCTATTATTTTGAGTTTCCTGTCACTTGCAGTCAAAAGCTAGTGCTCACTGACAAAGCTCCTGAGAAAAAGAAGACAGAAACAGAGAAGCAGAAAGCAATAACAGGCTATACGCTGATTCTGAACATAGACTTGATGTACGGGACACTGGCTTGTGAGAAAACGCATGTGAATCGGCCTGGATGCACACGGGGCGTCTGAGAGCTCTCCTGCCAGGGCCCCACCTCCCCTCCCGGCCACAGCAAAGTGGCTCCCTCCCTACTTCCGGCTTCCTCTCCAGGCAGGTGCCGGACCCATGCTCTTAGAACGAACCAGACCGTGTTACTCTTCTAGGTAAGAATCTTCAGAGGCTTCCCTCCGCCCTTGGCTTCCATGCCCTAGCACCGCCCAAGGCCCCCACCATGGGCGTCCCGCCCCCTCTGTAGCTCAGGCCACGGCCACACGTCCGTCCATCTTCTGTCCTTCTGGTGACTCCGCGCACCGCGCCCTTTGCCGGCGCAGAGTCTCTGTACGTGCTGTTCCCTCTTCTTGGACGGCCTGCCCGCTTGGTCTGTAAACGGCTCAGCCGTTCTCTGCTGACGCATGACCTCTCCAGAGCAACCTTCCAGGCACGTCCCGGCTGAGCAGGATGTGGCTGTCCAACCCCATTACTTAAAAAAAAAAAAAAAATATTGCAACCTTGTGTTTAACTTCTTCACAGCACGTAGCCTAGATGTGAAATCACTCATTTGGTCCCCGTTACCGGCTTTCCCTGGTAAACTATAAGCCCCGTGAGGGGGAAAACCGTGTGTTTTGTCTTCTAAGGTATATTTAACCCCTAACACAGTGCCTGGTGAGTAGCTGGACCCAATATGACGAATAACACCATTATTTAGCAAGCTGTTCATATTAAAGCATCCTGCTCTGGGAGGCCGGGGCATTCCTGAGCTGGTAGCCGGGTCTCTGGGGCGGGCACGACGGTGGGCACGACAGACGATGTCCAGTCCAGGGAAGCAGATCTGGCAGAGGAAAAACTGGAAGAGACGGTCCAGAAAGCAGGGGAAGAGACCCCGACCCTCGGCACTCAGGCCGCTGGCCGGACAACTACGGCTTTCGTCACGGAGACGACCAAGGGGGAGCGACGGACCCCAGGCTGGACGCCCGCCCCTGCTAAGGCTGGGAGCAGGACACGGGCCTCTGGACGCCGTGAGCCCCACCGGATCCCCACGTGGCTTAGCGGCCTCCTGGCCTGACCTCAGCTGTGGTTCCTGTCCGGTGGTGCCTCCCGGGGCCAGGGTGCTGGACGCTCGCCTCAGGACTCAGGCCAAGCGGGGCGTCCGCATGCGCTGGGGACAGGTCAAGGGGAGAGCACGGGGCTGCGTGCTGTCCCGGGTCTCACTCCTCCGTCCCAGCCCACGTGCCTGCCCGGCCACTCTCAAGCTGCGTCAGAAGGAGAAGGATGCCAAGAAGAGAGGGGGTGGTGTAACATTAGGGGCGCTGGATTCGGTCTGGGGCCTCCGCCCGGTGGGGGCTCGGACGAGCAGGAGGGAGAGGTCAGGTCAGAACGGAGTCCAAGGAGCAGAGACCATCAGTTTCAAGAAGATGAGGACGGGTTCTTGAATATCTAAGGGGCCTTTGGTGGAAGAGGGAACACCAGCCCGCTGCAGTGCAGGCCCGCAGTGAGCTAAACGCTCTCCCCCTGCCGAGGGCTTTCTGGGAATCAGAGGTCCTGCTGTCCCGTGGCTAGCTCGCCCACGGTCACCGCCAGTAGGAGCCCGAAACCATCTCTGGCCAGATGGAGGTGCTTGGAACACCAACCTGTGTTGCTTGAGTTTCTTTTGTGTTGATACAGAAAACAGAGTCAGGACCCAAGTCACAAACTAGGAGAAGGCTAATTATAACCAGCATCAGGAAGTGTTTCTGTCGGAACTGTCTGCTCAGAAGGAACGGTCTTTAGACTGGTGACTTCCTGGTCCCAGGGCGAGTCCAGCAGAGGCTGTAGGACTCCGGTCAGGGTAAGTACATGAACGGTGCGCAAGGCAGACAGTAGAACCAGGAGCCAGGCCGTCCTCTGACTTCAGCCGGGTCGTGTCCATCGCGGGACTCGGCCTCTGTGCACCGACACCCGCTGAGCGTATGTTGGCTCAGCCGAGACATGTTTGAAGTTTCCAAAAGGAGTTTTGCTACCTGGGCCCTGGGCCCTCTCCTGTGGGGTGCCAGGCCCACGTGGCCCGTGTCGGCACGTGTGGGCCAGCCCGCAGGAGCCCTGATGGCAGGCAGCTCCCACGAGCGTCCTGGGAGAGTCTGACCGGTGTCAGGGCTGGTGATCCAGTCAGCAGGGGACCGTGGTGGGGCCAAAAGCCGTAGGCCGTGCACAGCGGGCAAGTAGGTGTCTAGGTAACGGGGGGTGTCCGGGGGGCACTCAATGAGCTGCCATTTGGGACATGATGTGTCCTCCCCCATTTCCCTTCTTAGCTCAGCCCCTGGGTGCCTGTGGCCCAGTGTCGGGGGTGGGGAGTCTGCATTAAACGGGAGGAGAAAGTCTCATGAAAAGATCCCCCAGGGGCGGCACGGTGACATGGGGACCACAGGGGTCCACACTGGCATGGAAGCGGTGAGGGCGTGCTGACCCTGGGCCACAAGCACGCAGAGAAGGCCTATGGGCGAGGGCCTGGGGCCCTTGCTGGGGGGTGCCTGCCCTCGGGTGCAAGGCACCAGGCGGTCACCAGGGTCACACAAAACAGCCACACGTGGAAAGCCTGATAGAATGTGGTTTTCCGGTCTTGACTAAGGCCAGCCCACGAGTAGCTGTGGCTGACGTGGCCTACAGGAGCCCCTCCCTTTCCTCACCTTAGCTCCCTCAGAGGGTTCCAACTCTCATAGGATTTTCGGTAACGGTCACCTCCCAGCCCTGAAGCCCTTTTCCACTGTCCCGGGATAAGAATTAAACCCTGGGGCCTTGGGCTACCTGGTAAGAAGAGCTTCCTTCCTTCCCACACACGGTGGTCATTCCATCCAGCCCCCTGCTGTGGAGCTTGGTTCTCGCCCAGACCCAGCCACAGGGAGAAGGCTGGTGCTCAGCGGGGCCTACCTCAAGGCAAAATCCTGGAGGCAGACACTGGCCCCTTCCCAGCAGAGAGCAGTTAGGGAAACCCAGACTTTAGGTTCGACACAGGCTGGCGTACTTTGGGGACCGACTTGCTGAAAAGATCGGATGGTTTCTCCTGAGTGCAAGACGGAGTTCACCTCACACCTGCACGGCCCCAAACGTAGCGCTTAGGAATGCTGGCTTTACGGAAATTCGTCATTTCTCCAATTCTTGACCCTCCTAAGAGGGGTCATCTATTATTATTTAACATAAAAGGCGAATACGATAGTCACAAGTGAACCGTTACGTGCTGAAGTGTCAAAGAGCACAAAATCGCCGCAAATGTGGAGAAGCCTTGCTGAATCACAAACCACCGAGAAAGAGAAAGTGTAGAGGAGTAAAGATGCGGAAAAATGTCAGACAGGCCCCTGAAACCAGAAGGGGGGCTGCTAGGACCGGGAATGGGGGACAACCCTGGAGCAGAGACCCAGCCCCAAGCCCCTGCCGGCCGACCTCACCGTTGAACCTGAATCCCGCGGCCACTGAGACCCCGCCCGCCGGTTCGCACTCCCGGCCCCGCCCCTGCAGACCCCGCCCCCTAGCCCCACCTGTTACCGCTCCCCGCCCCGCCCCTGTCGGCCCCGCCCACCAGCCCCCGAGTTCGCACTCCCGGCCCCGCCCCTGCAGACCCCGCCCTCCGGCCTCACTGTTAGCTCTTCCTACTCCGTGGAGACCCCCTCCTACCCTGCAGACCCCCCCCCCCCCCCCCCCCCCCCCCCCCCGCCCACTGTTCGCGCTCCCACACCTGCCCCGGGTCGGGGACAAGGCCGCGGCCTCCAGGAGGAACTTCACCTGAGAACAACTGTGTGTAAAACCCCAGCCCTTCAACTTGACCGTCCAAGCCCTGTTGACACGACACCCGAGCTCCTGCCCAGAATGAAAAGAGGGGTCTTGCGGAGGGAGAAGCCGCCCCCCCCCCCCATTCCATTGAGGCATGAACACGAGGGCAGGACATGGGTGCAGAAAACACGATAAAACGGAGGGGAAATCACACCTAACACCCCGCGGAGGGCACTTAGGGTTTCTGTGTTGCCAACCACCTTCCACACGTCTGGTACCGATTTCAGATCGCAACCCCCATACGAGGCAAGCCCTGTGTCACGACTATTCTCCTGCCTTACAGGCCTCAACAGGCTGATTTTTACATCGTCACCCAACTGCCCATTGTAAGGACGCGCTGTGATTTACTTACCTGCTCAAACCCTGGCCTTTAATTTGGTGTCTGACTCTCCACCACTGGAGAGGGTGCCGTGCTGAAGCACCAGCGGGAGTCTCCCGTGGTCCCCCCACCCGGAGGGAGGTCTCCCGTGGTCCCCCCACGCAGAGGAACCACCCCCCCACCAACAAAAACAGCTTTCTCCAGCCCTCATTACGCTTATTTAAATTTTTGTCAACTCCAGAGGAGAAAAAGTCATTCTGCGTGTCGTTTCTATGTGTGGTTCTCTGGTTAGCAAGGCTGAAGGAGTGTGTTCTCACTGGCCTTTGTATCTCTTCTGCGGTGGTTGTCCGTTTTTACTTCTGGCATTGTTTTTTGCTTTCTGAGAGGAGTTTTTCTGATGGGGTTCTGAGACTGCTTTGTGTAACAGGGATGTTTACTTCTTGTCACATTTGCTGCAAATATTTTCCCTCGTGTAACATTTGCTTTTTTAAGTAGGCATGTATTTTTTGAAGGGTGGAAATCTAAAGTTGCGCACAGGCCGTGCACAGAGGCGACAGTCTCTCTCTCCATGTTCTCTTCCGAGGTTCCTTCCCATCTCAGGATTGATTAAATATTCACTTTGTTTTCTGGAGCTTACTCGTGGTTTCTTCTTTCACATCTGACTCTTTAATCCGCCTGGAATTTATGTCGATGGCTGGTGAGAGGCGGGCTCTAATTTGATTTTTCATCCAGGGATCTAATCTCCAACCTCCCCGTTAACATTCACTGAAGAACCTACTGCTTCCTATTTGGTTTTCTTTCTCTTATCGCTTCTCAGCCCTTGACTGAGATCAACTGTGGTTTTCTTCCTCATCTACTGGGTTCTTACATAGTAGGGATTATTTCAGAGCTTCCCCTTAGGGTTCACTGATCTATCACTACTGATCCTGCAGTAACAGCACCGGGACTTAGTTTTATAATACATTTTAATATCTAGCAAAGTCCCTCTCGATGATCTTCTTTCAAAACAAGTTAAGCTATTATCGTTTATTTATTAAAACATCACAAAATCAGTACTTACTCCCCCTTAAAATTCCTAATTTTCTTTTATTTTTTATTTATTTTTTTTTAATTTTTTTTTTTAACATTTATTTATTTTTGAGACAGAGAGAGACAGAGCATGAACGGGGGAGGGGCAGAGAGAGAGGGAGACACAGAATCGGAAGCAGGCTCCAGGCTCTGAGCCATCAGCCCAGAGCCTGACGCGGGGCTCGAACTCATGGACCGCGAGATCGTGACCTGAGCCGAAGTCGGACGCTTAACCGACCGAGCCACCCAGGCACCCCCCAATTTTCTTTTAATAAAACCCTTTTTAAAAATGTTTTTAAAGTTCATATGTTTATTCTGAGAGAGGGAGAGGGAGAATCCCAAGCAGGCTCCACGACATCAGCACAGAGCCCGATGCAGGCCTCAAAGTCACAAATCGTGAGATGGTGACCTGAGCCGAAACCAAGAGTCGGACGCCCGACCAACTGAGCTGTCCAGGTGCCCCTTAATAAAAAACTTTAGGGATGTTTTCCCTCCACATACAACTTTGGTCACACCATGACATTTTTGTCAATGGATGCTTAAAAAGAAGATGTATTATTTGTTTACAGGCTACAAAGTTCAATATTTATCAGTTATTAAAGCAGTCAGTGATTCAGGTCTCTATCTCCTTATTTATTTTTGCATGGAAGTTCACAGTGTATGCTACTTTTATCCATATTAAATGGTCCTTCTAGACCATTTAATGCTTTTTTGCTTTGAATTCTAGTTGGTTTAAAACGAGGATTTCTCTTCAATTGCCCTTTGGTTTGTACTTACCTAATAAATCTCGGGTATTCATTTGTTTTTCCAGGTCTTTCTGCTTTAGGAACCTCTTCTGTAAACAGCATGAAATCAAATTTTGCTTTTAAATCCCATCTAGGAGACACTGCTTTCGAACAGCGGAGGGAAACTCAATTACGTTGACTGTTCTAAACTGTGAGGTTTTGTTTTTTTTTTCTCACCTGGCTTCACGCTTTCTGTGGTTTTAAATTCTTCCTACTTCTTTTGTCCTTCTGCTCCTGACGCTGTTTGTGTCTCGTGCAGGGGTGTGGAGGGGGCACGTTCTCAAAGAGGGGAGAGGTGGGGCTCTGGGGCGGGGTTTGCGGATCTCAGGTCGGCCACTCCCCAGCCCTGGGGCCGACACGACACGTTGTTTGGACCGCCCTGTGCCTCAGTTTTCTCACATGGAGGGTAGAGATGAGTGGCAGCAGCCCCCACACCCCACGGAGCTGTGGTTAAGTGACATAACGCGTGGCTGGTGCCACTGCTGTCCTCGTTGTCACACTTCCAAACTCCACCTGTGGTTACCTTTAGGTCTAAAAATTATTTAAACTATATCTCTCTAATTATCAAAATTGAGTGATACGGCTTTAAAATTCTTTCCTACCTGAGAGGACGAAGGCAGTCCGCTCTGACTCATCCTTCTTTGTCTTCTCTCCACTTTCTAATCTGAGGGTTTGCAGCCTCTACCTATTACGCGTTTTTTTCTCCTCGTCTTCCCAGAGTCTGCTGTTTGCCTGACATTGGGGTTGGGTTTTGCAGCCACGGTGTTGCCCACCTCTCTTGCTCTCACATCACCCCATCAAGACCTTTACTGGGATTCATTCCCCGAAACTTCTGAGCCCACAGAACGCCAAGCAGGACTTCTGTTCCTGTGTCCTTGCGGGAATGACACTAATGTCTGAAATGTAGGGCTCCAGAGGAGAAGCGTGCTCTGTGCAGCCCATGTGTCCTGGGATGGCTGAACCTTCAAGTTCAGGCAGTTTTCCAGAAGGAGTTTATTTGCAAACGTGTAGGTATACCTTCATTTCCCCGTTCTTCTATGTGTCCCTCTGTCTCATCTTTTTCAAAAAATTTTAATATTTTTTTGGGAAAGAGAGAGAGAGTGAGAGAGCAGGGGCAGGGAGCAAGGGAGAGACAGAATCCCAAGCAGCCTCCACACTCAGCACAGAGTCCGACACGAGGCTCAAACTCCCCAACCGTGAGATCATGACCTGAGCCAAAACCGAGAGTCGGACGCTGAACTGACTGGACCACCAGGTGCCCCCGATCTGCCTGGTCCTCTCCCCCACCCCCCCCCTCAGGCCGCCAGTTCTGCAAAAGTTTTCTTGGTGTACATCTTTGATGACGCTTTTTTCTCCAAATTATGCTGGTTCTTGGGTTTGGCCTTGATTCTAGAACCTCCAATTCTGACCCACGATTCACCATCTCTCATCTCCTTGTTCTGTTCTACATTCTGGAAGAACTTTTAAGTTTGTCTTCCACATCCCACATCTTTTAAAAACTCAGTGCCTCCGATGTGAATTTTCTTTTTGCTCAGACAATTTTAGTTTTCTGGAACTCTGTGCCTATGTGAACCAAATACGGTTTCCTTTCATATCTGCTCCCTCTTCTCTGGCACAGAAATCACAGCCTCTTGCACCATTAGAGAAGCCCCAGAACCTTCTAATGTTGCTCTCTCCTCTCCGTCTCTCTCATAACAACGTTCTTCTGCACCTGCAGGATTATTTCCCCGTTCTTAATGCAGCAGGTTTGTTTCCAGGGCCTCGGGGAGGATCCCCCCCACATGCTCTGCCGTGAACTTGCCTCAGTTTTGGGGTGACTGTCCAGACCCGGCACCTGCCTGCCTTGGGCTCTTCTCTGCCCCCAGGGACACTGGCTTCTCCCTCCTCCAGCTGGAGGGCAGGCTTCTTCCAAAGTGGCAGGTGCTCTCCTGTCCTCACTGACTAGCCCTCTGACCCTCGAACCAGTGGTTTGCAAGGTTTCGAAGTCGTGGACTCCCGTTGGTACAAAGATTCTGGGCGTGAACCCCTCTACTGTGTGTGTATTTATCGTACGTTGCGCACTAGAGTTACCATCCACTCTCATGGTGAGTACTTAAAGGCTGAAGTTTTGTAGTAAAAATGACTGGACAGAAGTCTTTCCCATCGTCCCCGTGGGTATCAGTGTGCATCCCACGCTGGCGGCCGCACCGCAAACCCCTGGGGGCCCATCAGAACCCACAGCCCCTTCTCAGCTCTGCCCACAAGGGCTTGGCCTGGGGCTGTGTCAGCCCCACCCAGGGGGCCCCCTAGACCGCGTCCCCACTCGTTTCTCAGCCTTGAAGCCCCCTGCCCGTAGTGGCAGGGGTCTGTGGGAGGGAGAGGCCAAGGAGGGGGCTGTCCTCGCTTCTTGGCTTCTGGCTGGCGCAGACCAGACCCAGGGATCAGACCAGACCTGAGACCCAGGCATGGGAAGGTTGGCTCTGTGTGAACGAGAGAAAGAACGGGCCACTGGTGGTTTCCGTCCGGTTCCAGGGGCAGGGCCTCCAGAATCCCATTTCTCGCTGAAGCACAAATGTGTGGAAAGAGATGAACGTTCACACCGTCACCAGCAAAGCCCTGCCGACAGGCTGGCTGTGTGCAGAACTCAGAGCCGGGAGGGAAGGTCCACAGGGAATCCGTTCAAGAGGCTGGAGGTCGTTTGCCAAACTTTACAGATCCCGCCCACGTCATCCTCTGCTCGATCACAAGACTCTCTGCACTTCATCAATGTTGAAGGGTCCTTGTTGCCGTCCCCAGGACGCTGGGGACGCCCGTGGGGGGGGGGGGGGAAGGGGGGGCAGGAAAGCCCACTTCCCGAGCCTGCGGCCCCTGAGGCCGGGCTCTCCCCCAGCCGGGCTGCTGGCGGCGACAGAGCTTAATGAGGAGGTTCCCACGACAGGCTCGGGGGAGGGCTGTGGGAGGCGGGCAGGCGGCCAGGAGAATCCCGGAGAACGCCCAGGCCACAGCTGTCAGGCCCGCAGCCGTGACGGAAGGCGGCTCCGGGTCCAAGGAAAACAAGCTGTTGTCACTGCCCTGCCGGCAGCCAGGGGCAGCCCGCCCTGGGCGAGGGCCACCTCCGTCTCCTTCCTCAGAAGGAGCAAATGTGCAAACCCGTCCTTGTCACATAAAAGCCAACCTGAGACACAAGAAACGTCTTTTGAAACGCGTCTTGCCGGAGAGGGGTCTCCATAGCAACCCGGGAGTGTGTGTCCATGACGAGCAGGGGTCCGGGCCGACAACAGCGCCGGGGTGCGGAGCCTGCCCCGGGCATCGGCACATGCGCGATTCTCTAGGACCGCCACGCTGCTCTGTGACCTCGGGCAAGCCGTGGGCCCCCTGCTGTCCGCGGGGACAGAGGCGTCCCCAGGTCAGCTGGGCCAGATGGAGGTCACCTGCCGGCGGCCCGATGCCACAGCCCCCAGGGCAGCCCAGCTTCGGGCCAGGCTCTGACTGACTGGCTCCTGCCCCTTATCTATGACCCGACACCGGGAAGGGCCATGGTCACTTAAGCTGGACCCTGAAAGAAACTGCTTGGTCACGGCAAGAGGAGTGTTTCCCCGAGTAGGAAAAAGTGCACTCGTTTGTACATGTTGTCACAGTCCCGAAGGCCGGACTCGGGCAGGCTTCCCGCAGGGCTCTCCTGGGGCTGCTCCGGGTATCGGCACCCAGGGTGCAGGGCGCAGGCCAACGGCGGCCGTGAGGTGCCAGGGGTCAAAGGGCGCCTCGGGCGACCCCTCGGGGAGCCCTGGAGCCCAGACGGCCCCGGGTAAAGGCGCTGGGCCTGTACAGGCCTATGCTGACAGGTCTCCGCTGGGGCTTTAACTTGGGCCAGGCAGCTCCCTTCAGCCAGGGCAGCTGTGGGGGAGGGGCAAGGCCTGACAACCCCCTGGGGGGAAGGACTGGGCGTGTGGGTGGCACCTCCACTCGGCCTGAATTTACCCAGAAGTCCCTCCTCACCCCCCTTCACCCCCACCCCAGCCAGGACCACGGTACAGGGGCAGGAGCGCAGACAGCAGAGGCCTGGGGTCTGAGCTCCAGCTGAATGGCCGTGACCCTCTGGGGTCAGGTCTCCTGGTCCCCGGGAGAGGCCAGGCCACAGGTTCCTTGCGAGGGCGAGAGTCGCCTGGGGTGGGAGACATACGTGGGCCAGGTTCACACTCTGGGCCCACACTTGCCAGCTCTCCCACACCTCCACCCCAGGCCGGCGCTTTCCCCCAGCTTCCTCAGCTCTAAAGTGGGGATGCTCAACAAGCCGAGACCACGGAGACGACACACAGAGAGCTGGCGGCAGAGCTCGGAGCCAGGAGCAGCTGCCAAGGCTGGGCTGTGCCTCAGGTGCCATCGAGAGGAAGCCGTCTGGGCAAAGGGCCTTTTCACAAGAGGAGGGGGCCCTTTAGGAGGACTTGGGACTTGCTCACTGTAACTCCGTGCCTTTGCTGGGACCTCAGCACGTCTGCGGGCACGAAGCCAGGGGAGCCCGGCCCGGGCTCAGAAGCCTCGGTGGGCCGTTCAACGCCAAATAAAAGGCAACAGAGTACTTTGCAAACTACGTGCTTATTTTTGAGTCAAAAATAGTCACGGACCCGTGGCAGGTTCAAGTTGCAATGAAACTCACTTGCAGACGTCTTGGTCCCGGTTCAGCCCATTTGCTCGTCTAAAAGCCACAGTGAGCATCACACGCACGCAGGGCTGATGCAAGGGTGTGGGAGGTTTCAGACACCTTAAAGGGCTTGGCGAACTCAATTACAGGTGTCGGAAGGCTCGGCTCCGATCAAGTAGGAAAGAAAACAGGGAAGCATGGGTCCACGTGTGGTAGGAGCTGCTTGCTTCTAATTATATGAAGAGGCCACGAAATTCCCAGGAGTTACCGAAAGATCCCCGTTACGATTGATTTCCACTCTCGCGGTGAGGCAGTGCATGGGCCCCACTCAGCACCGACGACAAGGCCTGGAAAGTAGGTGTTATGACCCCCGCTTGCAGGTGACAGACCTGAGGCCCAGAGAGGTACCGTGACCCGCACAATGTACAGCCAGGAGTACGATCAGGACTTTAGGGCTGGACCCAAGCCCTCCCCGCAGGACGCGCGTCCCCCCCCACCAGGCGAGCTTGTTAACATGCAAATCCTGTCTAGTGGCTCTGGGTGAGGCCTGAGCCTCCACGTCTGACAGGTTCCCGGTGACGCGAGGCTGCCGGTCTGCGGACCGCTCGCCGCGTAGCGAGGCTCCCACAGTGCACACTGAAAAGGGTTTCTGGGTGAATACCTTTGAGAAAGTCTGGACTCAACAAAATGAAACCAGTTTCCTTATGGCGGGACCTCCCAAAGCCTTGAAAATGCCGGTGAGGCATCGTCAACATCCAAGAGGAAGAGACAATACGTAACTGCAAGGTGTTAGCCGCGAGGACGGGCAAGGAACGCACCGGATTCCACGCGGGTTTACAGGGGACACCGAGGACAATGCACGCGGCACCTAGCTTACCCGGCCTGTGGTCCGGCCCCGCCCGCTCCCCCCCCCCCACCACCCCGGTCCCCCGGCCTCGCTGCCGCCCCAGCCGCCGCGGAGCGCACGCGTGTACCTTTCGCAGACACGCACGGTCCAGGCGGCGATGATCCACAGCGAGATGCTGAACACCAGCAGCACGGTGCCGGGGCAGATGGTCATGAGGGTCTTCATGACGAAGCGGGTGTTGAAGTTGATTTTGTTGAGCGCCCCGATGCTGCGGGACGAGGCGTCCGTGAACAGCTTGCTGTGCAGCAGCATGACGCGGGCAATCAGGTACAGGCGCAGGAACATGGGGATGGACAGGATGATGTCCACGTCGGCCTCCGCCCGCGACGGCGTGTAGGAGAAGGCCAGGCGCGCCGTCCAGAAGAACTTGTACTCGCCGGGGACGGGGTGGATGGCGCACACCAGCATCTCCAGGCTGATGCGCAGGACGCGCTCGCAGGTCATGGCTATCCGCCAGTCGTCCGCGCCATTGTCAATCACGAAGAGCTGGGGGGGCAGAGAGCGCGTTAGAGGGGCCAGGGCTCGCCTGGGGCCTCCGGGGAAGGGCCGCGAAGGGGAAGAAGAGGCTCTCGTTTATATTCACAACAGGACGTTGGGCCCCCGCCAGGCCCTCGAGGGGACGCGGAGAGGAAAAGGTGTTTCCTACGCGAGCGAACTCCCAAGGCTGGTGTAGACGCCCGTCCCCGGCAGAGGAGGGATGCCAAGGGCAGCCAGCACCTCGTCCCCACGACGCAGCAGAGTGTTCGCGTGGGGGCCCTAGAGCCAAACTGGCTGGGTCCGGACCCTGAGCCCAACACTAACCAGCACTGGGATCCTGGGGACGTTAGTGAGCCTCACTGTGCCTCAGTTTCCTCATCCGGGGACCAGACAGCACCTGCTATGCAGCCACCACTGGGAGGCTGTGACGGATTAGCCTACGCGACAGGCTTGGCCCCGAGCTGGCACCCAGGAAGCGTTAGCGGTTAGGACTCCGGGCACCACAGACGGACGGGGTCCCGCCTTTCTGTAAAATGAGGGTTGGGCCCAGTGATGGCTGCGGACCTTGGGGCCCTCCCCCGGCTTGAAGCGGAGATTCCTACTGCCGTGTGGCCGGGCCTGGCTGGCGCTGGGGTTCACATGTGGGGATGTCACATATGGGGATGGCCCTGGCCCCGTTCTCAAGGACCGTCCCGCCTGAGGATGCGAGGTCAAACAGAACAGCTCGGACGGAGCGCAGCCTCCGCGAGGGGCACCGGGAGAGGGCGCTGAGCCCAGCCGCCAGCCGGGACTCCCCTCCCGCCTCCCCCAGGGCAGCCGAGCAGGGGGCCCGGACGCAGGTTTCCACCGTCCCCAGACACAGAAAGGCCCTAGTGGCTGCTCCGTGGGTGCCCTCTGTTCCTAAGTGCCACCGACAGGCCACGCCATGGCCGTGTGACTGCTGGCCAGACTCTTCCCACACACAACGAAAACCATCCACCTGTGACAACCAGCGTCGGGTTACTATAGAAACTGGGTTCACCGTGGGCAGGAGCTGAGGCAGTGAGTGGCAGACCTCCCAGACTCCCCGGTGGGGAGGGAGACGGGAAGGCTCTGCCCGGCTTGACAGGAAGGTGCCGGCCCCCCCACCGGGGGGTACCACGTGCCCCTCAAGGGCCTGCTGGTGTCAGTTTCCCGGGGGGGGGGGGGGGCCGTGGGGGTCGAGGCCAGTGAGCGGCACTGGAGTGTCTACACCCAGCTATTAGCTGTGTGACCTCAGGCAGGTCAGACCGCTTCCTCAGGCAGGTCAGACCGCTTCTCTGAGCCTGTCTCCACGTCTGTCCCGGGACTGTTAGTGTTGACCCTGCCCGCCTCGGGGGGCCAGCGTCGGGATCCAGTAAGACGGATGATACGAGGAAGTGTGCATCAGCAACCTCTCCACATACGTGAGGCATCCAGGCGGCCGGCCCGGGGGTGGGGGGGGTGGGAGGGGCACTCACACACGGCGTGGGGGAGCGATGGACGGATGGACGGACGGCCATTCCCAGCTGCAGACTGAGAGCCTCTGCCAGATGGGGCTCCAGCGCAGGGACCCACAGGCTGCAGGGTGGCCAGTGTGTCCCAGGAGATCCCACTGCTGTCCCCCATGAGGACACCCTCACGCCCACTCCCATCTGACCCCTGGAGCCCCAGGGCGGCCTCGCTGCTCCCAGACTTAGGAAGGACCCCACCCTGCCACGTCCTCCCTCAACTTCCTCCACGGCCCTTACAAACTGCAGATCTTGGGGCGCGTGGGGGGCTCAGTCAGTTAAGCATCTGACTCCTGATCTCGGCTGAGGTCATGATCTCACGGTCTGTGGGATCGAGCCCCACGTCGAACGCTGTGCTGACAGCACGGAGCCTGCTTGGGACCCTGCCCTTCCCCTGCTCGCGCGCGCTCTCTCTCAAAATAAATACATAAACTTAAATAAAATAACAAATTGCAGACCTCAGTATGTACCCGTCATGTTTCCTCGGTCCTTGTGGGTCTCTCCCCCTGGGACGCTAGAACTGCTCGGACAGTTTGCTAAGGACACCCCTGCCCGGGGCCATCCAGACCAAGCAGATCCGGAGCTCTGAGTGTGAGGCCCCAGCATTGGGTGTTTTCTTCGAGCTCCCCAGCCGACCGAAGCGTCACCGGGCCGGGGGTCCGGCGATCACAGCGGGAACTCCAGAGGGACAGGGGCTGTGTCCTCCGTGTTCCCTGTGACGCCTCTGTGCCCAGCCCAGCTCCTCACATAGACCAGGTGTTTGATGACTGCTTTCCGTGGGGGCCGGCGTGGCTGAGCTCTCCCCTCGGGCTGGGTCTCCTCCTCTGAGGACTGAGGGGCAGGTCAGATGGTCCCCTGTCTGGCTTGGCCCTCCCACCTCTCTCTCCTCCAGAGCCTGGGTAGACGGTCACTGGGGCGAAGGGTGTGCAGGGAGGGGACCGTGTCTCCAGCACCTGGGTGGGTGGTCACTGGGACTTCGGTGACTGAAGGGTGTGTGTGTGGGGGGGTGGGGGGACAGACCATGTCGAATGGAAAAGCGCAATGTCTCTCGCTGACCACCCGGAGCGGAAGTCCCCATGAGAAACTCACTCCTAAGCCTGAGACCAATGAAATACCTAACGATTCATCCGACGCCATGGGAAGGACACCCGCCGATGCCCAGGGGTGGTCCAATCTGGAACAAAGTGTCCCAGGTGAACTTCAAGCCCAGAAAGTTCTGGAGCCAATCTGGAACCAGGATCTCAAGCAGCATGGACCAGAGGGGTGAGGACCCTCCTCCCCTGAGCCCCAGCCACGCACCGTGGTTCCGGGGCAGCCTCTGTGCCCCGAGGATGCGGACGTGGGGGCCCTCGAGGTCTGCTCTGGGCAGCCATGGGGCAGAGGCCTCGGAGGCCCGTCCAGGCTGACCGTGAGCGCCCTCCCACGGTCGCCCCAAACACCGGCCACGTTGTCCCAGATGCTGAGAGCTCCTGTCCCCGAGGTAAGGGTGACCTGGGACCAGCGAGCAGCGCCCTGACTCGAGTCCGCTCCACACGTGACCCTCTGCCACCCGAGCAGCGGATCTAGAGCCCGGAGGACACGCAGCCGTTCCTGCCACCCCGACACCTTCAGTACAACCCCGACAACACGGAGCAGTTAGTGAGAGCCGACCACAGATGTGCAGCGGGGCCCCTGAGCCGGTGACCGCGGCCGAGCGCGGGGCACTCGCGGAGCCTCCAGCGGGCCCGAACCATCTCCCGTGAAGCCCGTTTGCTAACGAGATGTGGATGCTGTCCCGTAATGTTCTGGACGCCGTACGGCGAGTGACAGACAGAGCGGCCGCGTGGGGAGAGGCGGTTGCCAGTGCGTCGTCTGCTGACCCTCGTGGCCTCGTGGCTGAGAGCCACGGCCTCTGGCCACGCATCACGAGGGGGGCCGTCTCACACACTCCCAGCCCAAGAAACGACCCACACTCAAAATTCCCAGTATGATTTCTACCGAATGCACGGGAACTTCACGGCACGGTGAAGTCAGACCAGTGCACGCGTGACCTCGGGCACAGCAGGCACATGCTCAGAGAGCGACGGCAAACGCTTTCCCACACGGAGAAGGGGACGCCGGGCGGCAGTGCGGTTACGACCCGGCCGGTGGCAACCATTTCACAACGTAGATGTGAAACGTGTGTGATTTTATTTGTCAATCATTCCTCAACACAAAAGAGCCAGGCAGGCGAGGACACAGCGGGTACCTAAATATGGGTCCGACATTCGCCCAGGAACCGGCTTGTGACCTCAGACAGCCCCAGCACAGAGAGGCAGGATGGGGAGCCTCTGCGGAAGCTTCTGGAGCGAGGCGGGCCTGGCAGAGCCTGGAAGGCCTGTGTCAGGCAAACCCGGGATGGCCACATTCCTCCCGTCCCCCTCGTACCACCAGCCCCCCCCCCCCCAGCCTGCATCCTCACACAGGGCTCTGCCTCTCCTCCCAGAGGGAGGTGGCTGTTCCCCAGCCCAGAGGGAGGTGGCTGTTCCCCAGCCCGGAGGGAATCCCAGCTGGGCCGCAGCCTTGCTGTGGCCTCGGGACATTAGACGCAGCAGCGGAGGGAGAAGGGGCGCAGCGGGGCACCGCCCGCAGGGAAGCCCGTCCAGACTGCTGAACCGTGCCTCACTCAGCCGGCTGGACGGAAGGGTCCCGCAACTCGCCCGCCCGCCCAACACTTGCCTCCTCCTGCCACGGCCCAGAAGGCACCGCCGCACCCCTCCCGCCCTGCATGCCGGCCTGGCCTGTCGAGCATCTGGGCGCCTCTCCGGGGAGGGGACCCTGACGAGGGCACTCCCGCTTCCCGCACCTCTACCCCATCCCGCGGACGCGGCAGGTCACGTATCCGACAGTAACTCAGAACCTTCAGGAAGCTGCTGTGTACGTGGTGCAGGATCCCGCCTGCTAAGTGCTTCCCACGTGCGAGCCTGAGTCAAAGAACAAGGGCAAGTCGGAACTTACCGGGTGTGCAGGGGAGAAAAAGTGCAGGCAGCTTGGGGACAGTGACTCTTGCCGGCAAATCTGGGGGGTAAACCGATGAGCGGGCAACGAGCAAAGAGGTCAGTGTGAGCGTTCTTGCACTGAACGGCCGGTTAGACGTAGAAAACACCCAATCTATGTTGTTTATGGGGGCGCCTGGGGGGCTCAGTCGGTTAAGCATCTGACTTCGGGGTGAGGTCATGATCTCACAGTTCGTGAGTTCGAGCCCCTTGTCGAGCTCTGTGCTGACAGCTGGGAGCCTGGAGCCTGTTTTGGATTCTGTGTCTCCTGCTCTGCCCCTCCCCCGCGCTCGCTTGCTCTCTCTCTCTCAAAAAATAAACATTAAAAAAAATTTCTTTTCATAAAAAAAAGAAAACGCCCTATCTCCATTGTTTATGATTCTCCAGAAACACTCGCATTTTAGCTGTGGCTCTCGGTGCAGCACAGACAGCTGTGTCTGCGAAGCCGGCGGGATCCTCCCGGATGCAGCCCTGCCTCGGCGAGACCATCCCCACGCTTCCCTCTGAGAGCCGCTCCCAGAGTCGCCAGGCCGCTCACTGGCTCCGGCAGCCCGACTCTGCAGGGCCGTCCGGTCACCCCAGGACCCCAGTCCCTGCGGCGCCCGAACCCACAGGTGCTTCTGGCCGCAGGGCCCGGACGGGCGGTCTGGACAAGCGGCGGATCCCAGAGGCTCCGGAGTCTCCCCGACACAGCAGGACCCCGCCAGCCAGGCCCGGGAGCCCCTGCCCTTCCCTCCAAGGCACACGGGGGACCAGCCTGTTGTGTTTGGAGGTGATTCACCGGATTCACCAGCTCCCCCATTCTACTCGGAAAGGCCGAGGTCTTTCAGTTGCTTTATGTGAGCAACACCTTTCATCAAAATGCTCTCAGCTATTGGGGGAGATCCTGCTGAGACGTTTTCTTACTAACCTGGCAAACTTTGATTCTCGTGCAAGTATGAATTTTTTTTTATTTTTATTTATTTATTTTGTAATATTTTCATGTTTATTTATGAGAGAGAGAGAGAGAGGGAGACAGCATGAGCGAGGGAGGGGCAGAGACGGGGGAGACACAGAAGCCGAAGCAGGCTCCAGGCTCCCAGCTGTCAGCACAGAGCCCGACGCGGGGCTCGAACTCACAGACCGCGAGATCGTGACCTGAGCTGAAGTCGGATGTTTAACTGACTGAGCCACCCAGGCGCCCCTGAATTTTTTTTAATTAAAGGAGAGAAAGCACAAAAGGCTTTTTGTGTTCTCTGCTGTTCTCTCTCTAGAAGAAAAACTCCATGGAGATTTTCACCATTTAAAAAAATATATGCAGAACAAAAGCAAAAGAAAGAAACTAAAAATTTTGTTAAAATCTAGTAATAATAATATATTATGTAAAAAATATATACATATATATATATTTTTAAATCCTAGAGCATATATTATGCACATATACCAGGACTATGGGGGTTTCCATGGAAACAACATCACAAGTCCTGTAACACCTAATTAGGTTTCCCCAAGGACAAGCACTGATTGCCAGGGGTGAAATGCATGTCCGCGTTTGCAGGGATGGTTAACATAAACCTCCCTTCAGTAAACGTGCCGCGGACCTGCCGAAGAAAGGGACGAGGGGAGCGAAGGCATATCAAATGTACCTCTGAGAGAGGCCAGCTCGTTCGGGGACGGCCAGAAAGGTCTGCCCCCACTGCCACCAAGACTCAGTGGCCGGGGGACGCCCTAGGCGGCTCTGCGTCGAAGAAGGAATCCTCCCCATCTGACACCGTCGTGACCGACTGAGTCAAGGGATGCCGGGCCACGTGTGAAGTCCCACGGTGGCTCTCCAGCCCTGCCGGGCCAGGGTCGCCCCTGGTGCCGCTCCATGGGGCAGAGTCTACCCCCAGTCTCCTGCCAGGTGCATGAGAGCCCACGGGGACTCCTGAGCCTGAAGTTTGCTTGGGACGGTCCGAGACCGGTGGTGACCATGAATCCTTCCTGTCCCCAGTTCTCAGAGAATGAAAGCCAGTCCCAGCATTTGAGGGCACAAGTAATCTTCACTCACACAACGAGAACGTCTTCACCCCCGACACGATACCACTGGGGATGAGCATTTAGTCACTGACTATCCATGCACGTCCTCTTCCCTCTCTGGTCCTCGGATCCCTCGTCTGTGACACGGACGGGTGGGTCCATTTGTGATTTTCCATTTTCTCCCAGACATGGAATCGTTTCTTCCAATGAGATTTTTCATATGAGTCCGATATGGGGAAGAGATCAACTCAGAGCTGTTTAGGGTAGCGGTAGGGGAGGGGGTTGAGGCATCCACGAGAGTCCTCCGGCTGGGGCATCGGGGAGGGCGGCGAGGGGCGTTCGAGGGGCTCAGGGCCGGGGCTGGTGCCTGTGCCGAGGCCACCCCGGGCCCGAAAGCTAGGGGTCTGTCCACAGTCCTGTCTGGGGCATGTATCTATGGCAGCAGCGGCTGTGTTTTCTGGATTGTCCCCAGGTTAGGCCAACAGGACCCTGCCACTCCATTGTCTCAGCTGGTCTGTCCTACCTCCGCCCACCTTCTATGGCAGCCCCAGGCCTCCAGACTTGCTCTGAAGGGGTTTCTGCAGGCAACAGCCGTGAGAAGGGGTCCAGGGGCCAATGTTTGGGAAGGTCTCCTGGAGATTCACTGTGCTTATTTGCATACGAAAGTTTCTGAGACTCTAAAGAAACCTGCTCAGCTTTGAGCGGTGGTTTCCCACCTATGTGACCATGACTCTGGTTTGGGGGGAGTGGTGCTCAAGATGGACTTGGAAAGGCGGGGTGCAGGTGCTGAGGGGCGCCCCCAGACACCCACACTCGCGTGGCCCGGGACAGCGCGGCCGCGAGCTCGCCGGGGCCTCCGTCCGCCCTCCCGTCAGCCAGGCACGTCCACGGGCTCTGAGGAATTCTACTCAAAGTGGCACCGGGCGCTCACTCAGCGGCAGGCACCGCTCTGGCCGCTCCACGGACACCAGCTTCTCCAACCCCCGGGACAACCCCGTGGGACGGGCCCCATTATTATCGAATTAAAGATGAGGAAACTGAGGCCTGAGTTAGCGACTCGCCCAAGGTCACACAGCCGGAAAGTGGTGGGGCTTCTAAGCCGTCTGGCTCCAGGGTCCAGGTGGATTAGCTTTCCACCTGCTGCCGTAACAAATTAGCACAAAGTTCATGACTTAAAACATGTTCTGCTCTTCTGGTTCTGGAGGCCGGAAGCCTGAAATCGGCCTCGCCGGACGGAAGCCACGGCCGTGGGCAGGGCTGGCTTCTGCTGGGCTCCGCACCCCCAGGGGATGTCCCCAACCCCTCGCTTCCTCTCCCGTCACCGGTTCTCCTCCTTTTATGAGGACACGTATGATTACGTTCAGGATCCCCCCGGAAAATGCGGCATTTATCTCCCTGCCTCGAGATCCCGAGTTTGGCCCCATCTGCAAAGTCCTTCTGCCACACAAGGTGATATTCGCCGACCCCGGGGACCAGGCCCCCGATACTCTGGGGGGCCGTATTCAGCCTGTCACACCATGCTTTCAGCCACTGTGCTACACCAGCCTAATTTCCTAAACAATTCTGGGAGGACGTTGCCGTTAACCCTATTCTAGAGATCAGAAGGCCAGGTCTCTGAGAAGTCAGTGAGCCGGCAGGGGTCACCCAGACGGCAAAGGTCGCAGCCACAACACAAGCGGGGCCTGCGTCTGCCGCTGGGGGGCTCGGGGCGCACAGGCCCCTGGGGGCTCCGAGCAGGTGCTGTTTTTGTTGCCCCCGGAAACCTGACGAGGGCTCTCGATCCGCCGAACCCACGAGATGCGCGGACACTCCACCGTTTGCGGATCCTCTCCGGGGTTCGCGGGCACCGGGTCGAGAACCCTCGCTCTCGAAAGCAAGATCTCGGAGAGGTATTTGCGCCCCGTGTTCACTGTAGTTTACTCCCAGCGGCCAAAGATGGAAGGGGTGGCCCCAGGGCCCGTGTCAGCGGACAAGCGGACGAGGAAAACGGGCTGCGTACAGAAGATCACTCAGCTGTATGAGGAAGGCGCCGACTCTGACCCGTGCCACAGCACGCGTGGGCCCGAGGACACTGTGCTAAGCCAGACACGCCTGCCACAGAAAGACAAACCCCACCACGCCACTTACGTGAGGCCCGTAGAGTCGTGCAACTCGTAGAGACGGAAAGTAGGTGGCGGTCCCGGGGGTGGGAGGAGGGGGACGGAGTTTCGGTTTTGCAGGAAGAAGGTTCTGGAGACGGACGGCGGTGCCGGCTGTACAACACATGAAAACGTACCTAACAGCCCTGAAATGTGCACTTAGGACGGGAAATTCTGTGTTGCGTGTTTACCACAGTGTTTTAAAAAGGAACGCTTGCTTAATCCGAGCGTCCACGCGGGGAGCGGTCACGTCTGTCCCTCCTGTGGCTGGTGGGAGGAGGGGGCTCCACGGCCCTGCGCCTGTCGCTGCTGACCGCCGGCCCCTCTAGAAGCCCCGCAGCCTGGAGATCGAACAGCCAGCCCAAGTGTAGTCAGAAACAAGCACGGTGAAAGCACCGAGGACAGGCAGGAGGAGGCGGCAGGACGAGCGTCCAGCTGCTCACGTGGCAGAGAATGGTTCACAGGAACCTCTGAAGGGAGCGCGGGCACCCATGCGCATTTTGCCAAGAACCCGAAGGCCCTCTGACTTGGTAGCGACCACGCCACGCACGGCCCTCCCGCGGCCACGCACACGGCTCTGGGCAGTGCTGTCCCCGCCACCAAGTGAGTGGGGTCATGAGATACCTGAGGATTTTTTTAAACTTCTCTGCTGTTTGCAGGAATCCAGAAGGAAGAGCCAGACCCGCTCCAAGACTCACGTCCCCTCGGGCACCGGGCCAGCCTCTCGGATAGCAACCCACCTGCCAGCCTGTCTAAGAACATCCTGTCCGGGGAAGCATCCTTCCACGGGGCCAGGGGGCAGCATGGGAAACAGCGTGATGCAAGAAAATCCGTGCCAGCGCGGCAGGTGGAGGGGAACGACCAGCGGGGGTGGGGGGGTACCGGGGGTCAGCGCTGAGCGGGGCAGAGGGGAAGGACCAGTGGGGGCTAGGGGGGTACCGGAGGTCAGCCCCAAACGGGGCGGAGGCACAGGGGCATGACGGTAAGTCCCGTCTGCGCTGTGGTATGAATAGGTGTCCTCACTGCAGGGATCTGGAAGGGGAACAAAGGGCCGCGACATGGCTGACGGGTGTCCCTCTGAGGCCCAGCTCGTCCCCTCCCTGCGCCCCTGCCCTGCTTCTGCAGCCACGCCACATCCTCTCCCCTTACCAGGGAGTTGTGTTAAGTGGCCTTTCATCCAGCGACAGAAGGAGGTGGGCTCTCAGTGGAGCCCAGTCTATAAATACAGGATAACAATAGGAACCAGAATGTTCCACAGGAAACCGGCATGCCTCGCCCTCCCCACACAGAGCACGGAAGATTTTCACAGGGATTTCTGTGCACGTCTTTCCCAATTACAGTCCCAGAAAGGCGATGGCAAGCTGGTGAGTTTATTCAGGTGATATCCGTGAGACATAGTTCTCTTTAAAAGGAAGGAAATCTGCATGTTTTGTTATTCCCATCCTTCATTCCGTTTTAACTGGTCCCTGAGAGGCTTTAACTACGGCAAGAGGGATTTTGGTCACAGAGATGGCCAAACCTTGCACAGGAAGGGGAGCCCGGGGTGGGGAGGGAAGGGGGGGTTGAAGAAATCCGCCCCCCAGGGAAGTATTTTCTAAGCAGAATCCCGACCCGTCCATCTGGGAAAGGAAGTCCTCTCCGGTCTGTTTTGATGGAGTCGCCTTCTCTTGCCTGTGATCCAGGGAGAAGTTTGACGTTTCTCTATCCCTGAAGGGGTCTCTGCGTGCACGTGAGCACTCGCGCGTGCACACACACACACACACACACACACACCGGATCAAGGGCAGCTCCTCGGCCCCGCACCAAGAGCAGGAAGCCCCCAACCCCAGACCATCCCACGAGGGAGCAAGCACCCCGAAGCCAGTCTGCCCATTCCAAACGGAGACGGACGGTTCCAGAAGAAAGGGCTGTTTAAAAACTGTAATAAATCATGTGCCCCGTGAGGTGTCAGACATGCAAACAGCGAACGCAGTCAGAATTGCAAGAGAAGCCGGGTTTTCAGCCACCAGCAGCCGCCCGGTTCCTTCTGGCCTCAGCACAGGCCCAGGGCCGCGCCAAGCAGTGCGCCCCCGCGGCCGGGGTCCCGCCTGTCTGCCGCTTACAGAGGGGATCCACCTGGATCCCCATCCCTGCCCCTGCAGCAGAGGGGAAGGGAGAGGGCCGTGGGGGCTGGGGCGGGAAAGGCACCCGAGGGTGTGAGGCTTACAGGCTGGGATTGGCAGACCCCTGTGAAAGGCAGAAACCACGTGCCTGGGTCAGCAGTTCCTAGCGTAGACCCCGACTTTTCAATTACTCGTTAATAATACTTAAAGTAAAGGAAGAATGCACCAAATCAGTACTCAGTCTTGTAACTTATTCAAGAGGCTGGGAACTACCCCCGAGGGTTAAAGGGCGGGGGCTGAGACACAACCGGAGGAACGGCCGGCCAGCGCCAGACCCCAGCTCCGCCCGGGGGCCCCACGAGGCTTCGGTGCCCCCACCCCCGCCCCCCGGGCACGGAGGGGGCACAGTGCCAGGAGCTGCAGACGCGGAGCTCGGTGCTGCTCAGGGCCTTCCGCGGTGCAGGTGACCACAGGTGGCCCGCTCATGGCCTGCCGACCGGGGCGGCCCTCTTCCTCGGCAGCCGCCCCCGCCCCCTGCCGGTCCCGTCCCTCCTCGCTCCCTCCACTTTGCCACACTGGCCGCCTCTCAGGCCGGCGAGCTTTCCCCCGGACACGCGGGGTCTGCGCGTGCTGCTCCCTCAGCTGAGAACGCCCTTCCCTTCACTCCGCGCCAGGTCGGTGGCTCTCTGTCCCCGCCAGCCAGGGCCACCCGGCTGCTCGTGGCACGTGCGCGCTTGCAGTCTCCTGGTTATTTGTGCAGCTACGAGACGGAGGCCAGGAGGCCGTCAGCCGCTGGCGGGAGGGGCCCACAGCCGAACCTGCCTCCGGGGTCCCCCCCGCGACGCCAGGTGCTTAGTGAAGAAGTCGATGGGCGAGAAAGCACCTTCGGGGGCTGCCCGGCAGGAAGGACACTCCGTCCTGTGGAACCGGGCCCGGTGGCGCGGGACCCCACAGCCGGCCCTGCTCCCGCGTGGCCCCGCGAGGACTCTGGGAAGACACCTGAGCTCCTGTGGAAGGAACACCGGCGTCACTTAGGCACGTCGGCTCTGCGAGTACCAGGCCCGTGGCCTGTCGTGTGTCACCAGCCCCCTCTGGGGACACAGCCGCAGCCGGGTCCCCGCAGCCCACAGCTCTGCAAGGAGCCCTTACGGCAGTGGCTGAGGTGGACACCACCTCGGGTCACTCGTAGAACACTCTCTGAAATGCCGCCCGTGGACTTCGGGAGAAGGACATGCCAACGTGTCCGGGGGACAGGGCACCGCATCCCTGGGGCCTCGGGGCCTGTGCAGCTCTCGGCTGAACAAACGCGGAAGCCCCTGAACAGTCACCTTTGAAATCTGGGAGCCCCGTCCCCTCCCTGACCGGCGTCGGCCGGAAGAGGTGGCCGCCCCAGGCTGACCCCCTGACCCCCTGAGAGGGCGTCCTGGGTACACGCACGGGGATGTGTGAGAAAGGGGACACGGCAGAACCACCTCTGTGGTGACGGTGGTGAGGCCCCGTCTACTGACCACACTGGAAAGAGGCCGGGCCCTCCCAGCTGACATCTGGAAGGAAGTTGTATATAATTTACTCGATTGCCAAACATTCGGCGACACGCGTCTTCTCTGAGACACTGGATAAGGCACTGGGGGGGAGGTGTGCGGCTCAGGGAGGCCGGAGCCTCGAGGGACAGTCACCCAGACACAAGCATCGCACCCAAGAGGCACAGGGGGTGTGTTTGCGGGAGGCCCGCGCTCTGCAAGGGGGAGGGCAGGCTGGAGAGTGAGCCAGGCGAGGAGGGGCGGTGGGAGCAAAGGTGCAGAGCCGGGGCGCAGCAGGGCCGGGGACGTGGGGGGGCCGGCACTGCGTTCAGGGAGGGAAGGGCACGGCCGGACGTGACTGCGGAGCAGGGCAGGGCCAGGCCGCGGCCGCCTCGCTGGGAGATGGTGGTCCAAGGACAGCGAGGCGCTGCTGAGGTCAGACGCGTGTGTCTGTCGGATTCCTCGCGGCGACGCAGGGGGGCTGGGGGTGGGAGGGAGGCGAGGAGGCGGGGTGCCAGCAACGGGGAGACGACGGGCGGACATCGTGAACGCCCCCGTCAAAAAGTATTTTCTCTTAGAAGATGCTCACTCAGCAATGACAGAGAGCTCATGTACGCTTGAGTGCCCCCAGGACGCTTTCCCTGGCCTCCACCCCGCCCCCGCCTCCACCCACCCCCCACCCCCAGCCTCCACCACCCCCCACCTCCACCCCCCTCCCGTCTCTGCACCCCCCCACCTCCACACACACACCGCCCCCCCGCGGCCTCCACACTCCCCTGCCTCCACACCCCCCCTCCAGCCTCCACCCCACCCCCGCCCTCCATCCCCCCTCCCATCTCCGCATCCCCCCCCACGCCTCCAACCCTGCCCCCGCCTCCACCACCCCCCACCCCCCCACCTCCACACCCCCTCCGGCCTCCACCCCCAGGCCTCCACCGGTATCTGATCCTCCCCCCTGCCGGCCTCCACTGCTCTTTGTTGTTGGTCGGTCTGCAACGCATTACGTGAGGAGCGTCCTCCCCGCCCCCTGTCTGCGATCGGCCGAGGGCAGCACCCGCCTTGCACACTGCTCTAAATTCCACCTGCCAGGCCTGGTGCCCGCCATGCCGCTGACACCCAACCACACACACGCGTGCTTTTGTGCACACACAGATGTGCAGGTGTAATTTTTAATTGCGTCAACAATTTAGGTGCAGCCACTGCCCAGCTACAATTCATCTGTCCACAAAGACTCAGCGAACTGAGTGCAAATTCGCAGTTTGGGGGACGAGTCACGACTCGAGACCTGCTGTGTCCATAAAGCCGTGGGTTCAGAGGTGTGTGAGGTGGGGGCCCCGGGGGAGGAACGTGCCCGCCCCCTCCCCCCCCCGGGACGCTGCACAGACTCGCGCAGGTGTGCGAGCTGCTTGTCATCCAGGGCGGGACAGGACGTGGCGTCCAGAGGCACGGACCCAGCTTGTCTGATCGTATGGTTTGCTTTTGTGATGAATGGTCGGGTTTTTCAAATGAAGCTGGTGGGATCGAAACAGCCATTAAACCAGGAAATGAAAAGGGCGTTTGGGAGCTGGGACCCAGGCGTGAGCCGACCGTGCGTGCGGAAGCAGGGGCTGTTCTGCCTGCCTCGTGACGCACCCCGGACAAACTGTGACCTTAAAAAGCTGGTCTTCGACAGAGCCCGCTGGCTGCCAACGCGGCCAGTCCCACGAGAAAAGGGAGGAAGGCCGCCCGGGTTCTCACCTCATCTCTCCCAAGAGCAGGAGGCAGACGCATCCTCCCTTGGGGTCTTTCAGTGCCCGTATTCATGGTACCATATCACCATGCACGCTTCGGGCAGGGCTGTGCTGACTCCTGGAGACAAGCAAAGACGGTGGGACAGACAGAGTGGGGTTCAAATCCTCGTCCACACACCAGCTGTGCGGTCTGGGAGAGCTAATTAACCCATCTGAGACTCAGTGTCCCGAGGAGGCAATGTCGCAGTCCGCGGGGGAAGGAGGGATGGATATTGGGAGAAATAAACATGTCACCGAAACCACCAGCCCAAAGAGGTCTTCCTGGACACCCCACCCTCCCTGGGGCCCCATCAGCCTCCATCGCCGCCCCACTTTGTTCTCTGTCCTCGTCTCCACTGACAGGGGCCCACCCGATCCTTGTGGTGGCACACCTTCCCCACCGGACAGAAGCTGGAGGGCAGGGGTCGTACCCGTCACGTTCATTGTCGTGTCCCCAGTGCCTGGGAACGAGCGAGCACCCTTCCGAGTTCTAGTACCTGAACTTGGACGGGGAAGACAGCGCCGGGCACACAGTGGGAGCCCAAGGGCTGGTGGTCAGTCCGACCCGGACACCTGGGCGGCCCAGCGCGTGGAGCCGGCAGCCAGCTCTGGCCAGGGTCGAGTCCATAACTCGCCGTGTGGACTTGGGTGAGTCTCCTCCCCCTTGGGGCCTCAGTTTCCTCATCTGTTCAAGGAGGAGGGCGGTCTGAAGATGACCGTTGGGGACCCTCCAGCATTCCCTGGCCACACACGGGCTCTGGACAGGACAGGACCCTGGGAACAGCCGGCCCCGGCGCATGTGTGACCCTCAGCTCTGCAATCCCCATGCAGGAGAAACCAGAGGCCTGGGTATGGCTGCTGGGAAGAGGAGGGTGTGGGAGGAGCCAGCAGCCGCCGGAAGCCCCCTCCCCCACTCCCTCAGTCTCACGGCCCAGCATCAGGCCTGGAGGGTCACCAAGACTTACCGGGACAGGGAAGCTCACCTCTTAGCCTTAGACCTGGCTTGAAAACCCAGGAAGGAAGTGGGGAGGCGAGGAGGGGAGGAGGGCAGGAAACAGGTGGGCATGAGCTAGCTGGTGGGGTCCTCACGGCAGCCTGGCGGTATCATTACCCCCCATTCACAGCCCAGGGGGCACTGGTAACACCCGGAAGCGGCCAGTGACAAAGCAGGAAACACAGCCGAGCCTTCACCTGGACGCTCCCCACGCGGAGCACCATGGTGGGCATTCACCCCCAGCCCAGCACTCAGGACTGTTCATCAGGGTTCACGCCAAGCGTAAATCAAGGCTGCTTCTGGAGGAGGCGTCGTCCCCTCTGAGGGAGTGACAGGTTGAGAAGCGCTGACGTGCCCAAGGACTCCGGGGGGGGGGGGGGGGGGAGCACCTGCCTGTGCACCTGTGGCTCCGTCCTCACCACTGGTGAGCAGCTCGGACCCCACACGAGGAGAAGAGCTGGGCCCCGCGAGGCACCATTCTTGCCGAGGCCACGCAGGCGGGCGGCGCGTTATACGACCCTCACACGCACCGTGCTTCTCTTATGTTAATATAATGTTTGGCACACAGAAAGCACGCTGCATGTAATGATTTTTACTGTCACGAGACCGCGAACGCCATCCAACGGAGACGAACAGAGGCACATGCCCTCCGGTCTCAGTCAGCACTGTCACCAGACGGCCAGGGTCACTCTCTGTGACGGGGCCAAAGCTCAGGGTCACTGCTACTCACTGGGTGAATGCCCGGCGGTCCCCCGCATTTGCCTGTCCCGGTCAGGGCCCAGTGCAAACGGCCCCGTCCTGGTCAGAGCCTCCAGGCCCACAACCTGAAGCTGCCAGGGGTCCTGTCCCCTCCCCTGCACGGGATCACGGAGGAATTCAGCTGAACATGCCCCAAAGACTGGCAGGTGGGTGGGGCTTAGCTCCCAGGATAGCCGGGGGAGACCCCCCCGGGGACAGGTGCCCTGGGGACAGGGAGGCAGCGGCTGGCTGCAAGCCGGCCCTGACCTGCACCAGGCAGAGTGCAGGACCCTAGGACGGTCACCGAGATCCCTTCTGCAGCTGGACTTAAGTGGCTTTGAGTGCTGGGGTATCTGGGGCTCTGCACCCCAGGTCAGGAGATAGCTGCCCTGCCCTTCACTCTCTGGACAGTCCTGGGCACGTCCCTTGACCTCTTGGCCCCCCCCGGCCGCCCCAGGGGCTAAACACCGGTCTAGTCGTGCGTCTCACGTGTGGGAGACAGCTTTGCAGAAGCGTAGAGTCCTGACCAAACATAAGGGACTCTGACTTTACTATTTCGTCACTGTGCTGTTTCGGATGGTGTCGCTGGCCGTGTTCATACGGAACAGATCACATGAGCAGCTCACTCTGAAATAAAAGGACGGCCTTGTCCCTCCCTGTGCCCCAGCCGGCGGGTCGCCCACCGCCTGGAACCACGAGTGACCACCCACCCCTGCCGGAGAAGAAGCTGTACGTTCCTTCCTTGACCATCCAAACTGTCGAATCCCTGCTGGGGCAGAGCCCAGGGCTCCTGCTGGACACCGTGGCGGCCTCCGTCAGTCTCAGAGCGCGGCGGCCCCACGGCAGGACACGCACGAGGAAGCCAGGGCTGGCTCGGGGTTCTCCTGAGCCAAACTCTCACCGAGGAGATGATGCTACGGGCCTGGGTTTGCGGTGGGGTCCCTGTGGGCAGCTCCAGAGCTGGCCTGGTGACACCCGGCCAGAATGCGGGACCCGCAGGGAGAGCAAACAGCACGCAGCCCTTTGCAGACCCCGCTGGCGCCTCCTCCCTGGGCACCAGTGGTGCCAGCCGGCCTGAGGAGGGGTCTTCCCGGGCGCCCAGTGAGCAGCATTCCTTCTTCCCTAGAATCCAGGCTTCCCCAAGAGACACCTGCTAGGAGGAAACACATAAAAACTCTACACTGAGCTGGCCGGGGGTCTCCAGCCTCCAGCCTCCTCTGTTTGAGACTCTGGGGCAGACCAGGGGGAGAGGGAGGGGGAAGACCCCCCCACACCCAGGGGCGGCCCTCCAGTCTTAGGTGGGGAGCCCCGCTTCTTCTCTCACTGTCCCTGACTAAAGAAAACGGTTCGTCTCGGAGAACGGGAGAAGGCCCTTTGTGTTCTGAGACGACGTGTCAGCACGCAGTGACCACTTATGGTCCCAAGATGCCCCTGGAATCGCTTTTTAGTCCTTTCTACGCACGATCACTAGGGGCAACCTCCCTGCAGCTTCTGTAGAACCCACTCACCGGAGGGACGGAGATCAGAGAGCGAGCCAGGCCAAGAGGACAGAGGCCACACGCTCCTGCCCCCTGAAAGGAGAGCTGACCGAAAAAGTTCTCTCAACAGACACCTACTTCTTCTCTTTTCCACGGAGGAACAAAACCTCTCTCTGACTGACCTCTCTCGCGCTTCAAATGATTGCCACTTTCGGGACTTATTTTTAAGTGCACTTGCCTTCGAGTGGGGAGCAAACCCCGGGAAGGGGTCAGCCCCCCAAACGGCCCAGGTTGGGGGAGGAAGCTCCTGAGAAGGGCCCGAGGGGGCGCCCCCTGAGGGTGTGCACACTGAGTGCCCGGCCTTCGGGGCCCTATGTCGGCTGGGGGAGGGGTACTCAGTGGGGAGGCAGACAGGGGCAGCGGGGGGGTGAGGATAAGGAGTGGGGGCAGGTGACTGCCCTGAGTCACACACTGGCACAGACGCTGAGCGGAGTACCCACTGAGCACCACTTCCTGGACCGGTCACGACCCTTCATGATGGCGCTGAAACGACCCTGCCTCTACAGAGGAGGACACAGAGGCAGAGAGGCTGAAGCCAGGAGCCCCTGGCTCTAGAGACCCTCTGGGCCGCCTCCGGGCCGCACTGTCACCCAGACCGGCAGCACATGCCCTGCCGCGTCCGGGGCTCGATCTCCGCTCAGGACTTTGCATAAACGCAGGGAGGGGGCGGGCAGGAGCCGGTCTGCGTCTAGTGACCACAGGGCTGGTCGTCCGGCTCAGGGAAGTGGCTTTACCTAGAAGTCACCGAAGGCGAGTCTCTCCCTCCCCTGACCTGAGCTCTTCTCCCCGTGCAGGCTCCCCGGGACCGGCCGGGAAGAAGGGACCCCACCTGTGTGGCGCAGGGCTTCCTGCAAACACGACACGAGTCACATGACGGCTGCAGCTGAAGTCAGGCTGCGCCCACACAGGCGGCTCTAACTGCTTCCGATAGGAAAACCCTCCGGGTGGTGGGTCAGGATCGACACCTGTCATTTCGGTAACGACCTGGTATCATTACCAGCTCACCTCACGGCCCTTATAAGCCCTCTCATCACCCGGGTGATTGTCTTCAGAAGCAGAAAACCTCCAAGCCTGTCGGGCAGACAGGAGCTTCCTTCTCTGAACGCATGTTTTACGCTTGGACCCAAAAGGGTGTTGAGTCCTGTTTCCAAGCGTGTTCGACCAAATGGGGACAGGAAGTGATGGTGGGGGTGGGGGGCAAGGCAGCCCGAGCACAGCTGTTCGCACAGCTGGCGGGTCTGTGAGCCGAGCAGCGGGTGGAGGGGACCCAAGGGCTCCTCTGCAAAGCGCCCCTCCCCTCGACGAGTGGGCCGCCTCCTCTCCCACAAATTCACGGCACAAACTTCCCACGTGTGCACGGCTGGCCCCGTCCCGGGCGGTGGTGAGGGCCCCTCACTTGCGGGGCGTGTCCCCTGCCCGAGGGCCGGGGGCTCGGGTTCACAGGCACGCCGTCACTGGCACGGAGGGTCCGAAGCCACACCGTCATCAAGCTCTCGTCCAGGCCAGGCTCTCGTGCACCCTTCCCCCGTGGCGTGGCCGGGGCTCACGGCGCTCCTGCGTGGCCACTGCGATCCGCCTGGGGTGCCGTTAGCAGCAGAGCTTAGAGGGAAACTCCTGGATCCAAACCCAGAACGCGCCGTCCACGTGCTACATTTTCTTTTCATAAAGGCCCCGTTAATATTTCAGCCATTATTGATTGAATCCCGGCAGCATGAGAGCTCGGTCTATCAATCTGTATTTCCACCTTGAAAGGCACCAGCCATGAAAACGTGGAAGCTTCGAGAACCACAAACTAGATGAGAAACGGGCCCGAAGGGAAGTCGGGGCCAAATGAATAAATGTTGTGTGAGCTCTGAGTGGCCGAAATACGGCCACATGCTGGGGTTTCCCAGGCCCCCGCGTGGACCGGGCAGGTGACGGAGGGTGCGTCCCCTCCCCACTGAGGCCGACCAGGATTCCCACCGCACTGGAATGTTGCACCAGCCCCAGGAACTAAATTTACCCTGAAGGGACACCCGGATCAGAATGTTCTCTGCCGCACGATCCTGCCCCCGGCGCCCTCGCCCTGTGTCCGGAGCCGGGCAGCCTCCAGCCGTAAAGCTCAGCCCTGTCAGCTCCACTCGAGAGCCATGCGCACGAAGCCAGCCCACAGTGACAGGCACCGCGCATCCCATGTGAAAGGGGGGAAGGCTGGCGCAAGTGACACAGGACAGCGGCGGGACCCGGGGAGCGAGGCCGGTGTCGACAGCGCTCAGAGGAGGGTACAGGGAAACCTCTGGGCGGCCGGCTCCCGCGCTGGACGCGCCACCAGCAGCAGGGGCCGCACGTGACAGTCTCAGCCTTCGTCTCCCCTGCGCTCGCGCCTCCTGAGCCCGCTGTGAACTGAGAAGCCCCCACGGCAGCCCTGGGTGACGACACTGACCCTGAGGGCCACCGCCAGCCCAGGCCTCGGGGACAGGGGCCCCGTTTGCCAGCACTCTGGAGGGTGGCCCAGCCTCTGTGCGTCCCCATGCCTGCGGGTGGCAGGCCGCGGGCAGAGCAAACGCCTGCTGCAGGGGAAGCTGGGGCTCCAGGCTGCTCGGGAACCGTGTGTTTTTAGGCGGCGGCTGAGTCTGGGAGCAATAAGGGAAAGAACAAAATTGCAAAACCCCAAGGTTCTTGTAAAGGCACCAGCCCAGCCTGCTCCACGTCTAAAAAGACCCAACAGAGCGAGCCCCGCGAGGCCCCGGCTGCCCGGGGGTCATGTCCCGCCAGCGAGGACCCTGCTCTCCCCCACCCGGTGGCCACCATCTTTGTTCCCCAGGAGGGAGACGGGTCCACGCTTCCCCTAGTGGCGCTGATGCCAGCTGGGGGCCAGAGGCGGGCCCGTCACCTCCCCCATCTCCCCCACCCTGTGGGCTCAGCACTGAGTGAGGCTCCCTGGCTCACGGACGACGCTCCACTGACGCAGCTGCGGGACGAGCTCCCTGGCCTCCTGGCCCCGGAGCCCCTTCTGAGAGACGAGGGCCACCGCTGTGCAAGCAGGTGCCGACCCCCCACTCCTGCTCTCCGGCCTCCCTCCAGCCCACCTCTCACCGCTGCCGCGCAGGACCTGCACCCCGTCCCTGTGCCACGGCTGCCCGAGCACGTCCCTTCCCCACGGCACCCTTGCCCCCGCCGAGCCCCAGCCCTCGAGGCCCGTCCCAAACGGCAGCCGGGGGTCGCGCGGTGCCCACCGCTCCCTCACTCTGTAGGTGCCCCAGCAGCGGGCAGCCAAGGCAGCGGTGGGACTGGAGTGCCGACCTCCCCATTCGATCATAAGCCCATTCGGGGCAGGGACCGGGCCGTCCCCGCGGCGCCTGGCTCGGAGTGGACCTTCAGTAGCCCCGCGTCGAGTGCCATCGTCAGCTTCTGCCCAGGCCTCAGCAGAGGCGGAGAGCGGTGGCAATTTCTAACAGAGGCGGGAAGACAAAAACCACCCTGCCCACCGCCTCCCCCCATTTCCACACACGGTGGTGGCCATTTCTCGGTGCTCTCAAACCAGTAAGGTTTCTGGCACATTCTAGCAAGAGGCACCAGAGAGGGCTGGGAGGAACCTTGGGAGCATTTAGTCCCTGGCCTGGCTGCGCAGAGGCGGGGGCTGAGGGCGGAACAGTGCTGGCTGGGCGGAGCGGCCTTGCGGCGCTGACCCAGGGGCCGGGGCCGCTCTGCACCGGGCGGACGGCTCCACCGTGGCTGGCCACTGATCCCTGGTGTGTGGCCGTGGCCAGCGGAACCATGGGTCAGCAGTCGCGGCCGAGCCCAGCTGCCGTGACACAGCCCGTTGGGGCAACACCGTGATGACCCAGTCTGCTGGTGGCCAAGTTCACGGACGGTGGTCGCACAGAGAAGGCGTCCGCCCGGTGGCTCGCAGCTCTGCGCCGCACTGAGCACGGCCCTGTCGACACCGGCCACGTGAATGCAGAGCCGGGCTTGTTGGGGGAGGGGCATAAAACCACAGCCCACGGGAGGCCACGAAATGCTCAGAACCAGAAAGATCTGCAAATACTGGAACTCCTTTTTCTCCGTTCCTTCTGTCTTTAACCCAACGAGAGGATTCTCTCCCCAGATTCCATTCCTGGCTCCACATTTGTATCAATGGTTTGGATGAAGCTGCCACAGTCAGGCCCACGGAATGTGGGAGGACAAGAAGGAGGCCACCAGATGCACAGACGAGACCCGGACAGGCCAGAGGCACAGGCCGAGAAAGGCCGGGGACAGAGGAGGCCTCCGCCCCAGAGAGCCAACTGTGCGGCAAGGGTAGGAGCCTGGGCCGGGGGTGGGGAGCCAGGGGCTTAGCGGCTCTGCGACAGAGCGTCTGCGCGAACATTAGATTCAGGGTGAACTAGCGGCCGGAAGCCAGGCAACGGCACTGGCTGTGGCTGCGGGAACGGAACGGGAAGGCAGGCGTGTGGCCCTCTGTGCTGCCCAGCTCACACCCCTCGGCAGGCACAGACCAAGGGGGCCCAGAGCAGAGCAGCAGGGGCAGGGCGGACACGGGGCCCCAACCGTCGGGGATGCTCCGTGTGCAGGGCAGAGGACCCCGGAGGTCCGACCAGGGAGGCGGGGGTGAGGCTGCCGGCCCCCTCAGTACAGCACAGCCAGGAGGAGGAGGGAATGTGGGCGGGGAGACAGGAAGCTGCCGGCCTGACCCGCCCAGGCCACTCACAGCCCAGAGTCAGCGTCTAAAGGGAAGGCCAGATGCAACCCGGGCACACAGCTCAGGGTGGAGGCGGCTCTGAGGGCCGGGGGCCAGGCGGGGAGTGTTCAGGCGGCCGGGATTGCTGCCCTGAACGTACCGGACCCCATCTTGGGGCGGCCCTGGGGCCCGAGGGGAGGACGGCAGGGAAACCAGGGGAAGGATAGGGTTTCCAATGAGTAGGAGAAGCACCACAGAGCAGGGCAGAGGCTGGGGTCCCCCCTGGAGGGGCTGCCGCGGGGTCTGCTTGCTGTCTGTCCCACGCCGGACTCTGCCGTGGTAACACCTGCCGTCTGGGGAGTGGAGCCCCGTGGCTCAGCCCGACCTCCGGGCTGCTTTTCAGGCCCTGTGGGGCCGGGAGAGGAGGCACGGTCGAGGGGAGAGCTGCGTCCCCGAGGCAGGAAGCCTAGTGGGCCTGCGGACAGCTGGCCGGGCTGGAGCCCAGCCCGGTGTCCCCTTGCCACACGACACTGGCCGTGTGTCTCACCTCTAGGCCTCAGCCGCCTTACCTGTAAAACAGGGATGATAACAGAATCCAGTCCCGCGACTGTCGTGAGGCTTCCCCGAGGTCGTAGAGGGCACGAGCCCGGCACACAGAGATCAGCACGCGGAGGGGCCACCACCATCGTCGGTGGGTTCACAAACCACTTTCCAAATCTAAGCTCGGGGTCGCACCCTGGGGCCTGTGACGCTGGGCCGGGGACGCAGGTTCAGGGTCTGGAGTAGGGCCTGACGGCGGAGGCGGGAGCCTGGAGAAGGTCACCTCCCGGAGGAGTGTCCACACCCACGGGCCATCGGGGGGGCATAAGGTTACACACAAGGCGACAGTCTGCCCTGGGGCCGGACGGGGACGGCCAGCTGTACAGCAACGTGCAGGAACTCACTTAGAAACAGCTAAAACGGTAAATTTTGTTATGCATGCTTTACCACGGTTTTTAAAAAGCGCTTTTAAATGGCAAAGTCACAGCTTGGCCCGGGTCTACTGGCCACAGGCCCAGCATCCTTCCCGCAACCCCGCAGGTTTGTGCCAGTGTCGTGTTGGGAAAAAGGCGAATCGTACTGAGTTGTCTAACTCACAGGCTGACCAAGGAGAGCCCAGGTCTCCTCCGGTTATTGGGTTTTGGAGAACCCGGCCAGTGGTGACTTTGCCATCGTTCCTCCTAAAAACAGGACGACTTCATTCCCGCCACGAAGGACACGACCACGCTCAGACTGCTGGTCGTCAGGCGCGGCAACGACACCGTTAACTCCAGGCTGCCGTCCAACCCCCAAGTCCTCAGGGAGGGGTCTCTTCACAATCACTGTGTTCCTACCACTTCCTGCGGCGGGGACGGCCACGTGGGCTGTGCCCGGGGGGAGGGGGGCTCTCCAAACACGCGGCAGTGGTGTTCACTGGCCTTGGGGCCCAGGCAGAGCTCAGGGGGTCTGGTGCCGCCCCCGACGGAGACCCACCACATGGGCAGAAAAGATCAGCAGCTAAAGACAGTAGCAAGCACAATACTAAAGGAGACAAACAGGGTCTGGGCAGGTCGTGGACGGCACACGTGGGCCCTCTCAGGGTCACAGAATGCGACCCGGGGCTGTGGCGAGGGGCAGTCTGTCCTCATGGAAAGAGGCCGGGACTTGGCACCGGGAGGAAGGGAGGTCGGTTACAGGCTTTAATTACCCTAAAAGCTTTCAGATGTCTGACCGGTTCATCCTCGTAAGACTTGTAAGAGTCGCCTTTAAACTAAGATGTTGGAGCCAAAGAACTGTCTTTGTGACTTTTCCCGTTTCAGATGCGAAGAGGGGACGGCCAGTCCCCAGGAGGCTACGTGGAGGGGACGGCCAGGCCCCCGTTGGGCAGAGGCCAGGCGCTCAGGGGAAGGGCAGGAGTGCCACCAGTCTGGGTCCCTGTTACCGGGCCCGCTCACGGCTCCTTCCCGCCATCCTCCCCTCGGACCCTTCGGACACGGAATCCTGATACGATCACAGGCCCGGGAGGCCATCTGACCCCGTCTGCTCCCTCCACAGAGGACAGCACGGCGAGGACGGAGGGCCCCCTCCTGCTCTCGCCCGAGCTCACACGGAGATCAGGCCCCTCGAACCTCGTAGAGGTGACCGAGGCCAGCGACAGGGAGGCCCCCGGCTGGGGCAGCAGCGTGGGCAGCTGTCTGCAGACCCCTCGGTCCACTCAGCCCCCCGAACTGGGATGGACGGTGATGTCTTGCACCCTGGAATTTCAGCGGAAGCTTCTTGAGAAGCGTGTCTCTGCCCCTCACTTCACAGGCACTTCACTGACACTGTGTGGTTTCCGAGGCGACGCAGGGCCTGGGGGGGAGGGGGGGAGTGCTACCAGGTCCTGAGCCAGCAGGGGGGCCGCCTTCCTCCTCCTCCCGAGACCGGCTTCCCTTCCATCCTGCTGCTGGTGTTCGAGGGCAGAGGGCAGCCCTAACCTCTCAGACTCCTGGAGCTGAGGAAGCTTCTGGAGGCCCCGGCAAGAGGCATTTGCATAGGAGTCCAAGAGCTCCCAGGGCCGAGTCTGCGGCCCGGACTGTCCGTCCCGCCGGGCAGGTCTCAACGCGCCCAGGGCAGCGCTGTGCACACCTGTTAACAGTCGCTCCACACGCTTGTCGAGCAGCATGAGACAGCATGACATTTCCAAGCGACAGAACAGAAGGTCCACACAGGGGCCCCACAGGCTCAGGGAGCACAGCAGGCGGGAAAGCCCTCTGCAGCAGAAAGGGTTAAACCCCAAATGTCACACGGAGACCGCCAGGGTAGCCTGGTAACCATGGCAATCGACTGCCAGCTGCACAGGGAGGGAGGCCCAGCGGGCAGAGCGGCAGGGCGGCGGGCAGGGCGGCGGCCGCAGGCTCAGTCTGCACAGAGGCTCTCCTGCCCAGTGAGGGGAGACCTCGGCCCGCCTGCCCCCACCTGCTCTGCTGGGCGCTCGGCTCTGGGACACAACAGTGAGTCACGTCGTCCCCACCGCACAGCAGGGAGCCGGTGGGGCAGGAAACAGACGCTTGATTCAGGGGTCAGGGCCAGGGCCAAGCCAGCTCCCCGCCTGTGGACTGTGGTGACCGGGGAGGCTCCTGGAGGTCTTGGGATCTCTGGGGTCCCCCATCCGGTCAGCCCAAAGGGACTGCCTCGCCCAGCCAGACACCGGCCCGTAGGAAACGTCACCAGATGTGTTCGAGGACACAGGCCCAGCCCCACCGGGGTCAGGCAGCCGCCACGTGGAGGACAGACGGCCCTTCCTTCCTTCTCCGCCGCCCTGAGGTGCCCCAGGCCAGTTCTGTCCGGACGTACAAGGTCTCCGCTCCCGACAAAGATGGGGCTCGGCTAAAGCCTCATCTCCCTGTGAAACTCGCCCCCGTGGCCACACGGTTTCACACACGCCTCACGTCACGGCGCTGAACCTGGTCCCAGCGCATCAAGGTCTTGGACAAGCAGCCTCCAGGGGCCGAGCGCCTGACACCCGCGGTCCTCAGGGGAGAGGAAGGGCGAGGGCCCAGAACCAGACTTGGCCTGAGGGGTCCTCCCTTCCCCAGTGGGACGACACCCCGGCTCAGCCAGCACGGGGCCCCGGAGCCTCTGGCCCGTCCGCCTCCTGCGAACCGACGCCCGTGTCGCAAATCCAGGAGGGCGCTCCGACCCACGGACCCGTCGTGCCGTGGGGGTGAGCCCGTCTACAATGTGAGCTGTCTGCTGAATGCGATTTACGTCCTGTAATTTGGAGGAATTTCCCCGTCGGCTGAGGACTTGGTGGCATTTAATAAAAACACCCACTTAACACACACCTGATAGATCACCGGTGTCCATGCGCTTGGAGGCCCCCAGCTGGTCAGCGTCACACTCCAGTCGGGTCCGCACTAGACGGGAGGCCCCCAAACAAGAGCGGGAACCTCAGCCTCACTGTGCACGCGACCCGTGAGCACGCTCACGTCAGCTCCCTCCACAGCTCCGTGGCGAACTTCCCGCCCCTGCTGTGTGCCCGACGGCTTCACCCGGCTCCGCTCCTGCCCCCAGAGGGGTGTGTGCACGCCCACCCCGGCCGGGCTCTGAGCCAGGGCACTTCCCCTCCCCCTCCTGCGCGCTCCTGGACCAGAACCCGGCCCCTTTCTGGCAGCCGGAGGACAGCAGTCCCCGGAAAAGTGGACGAGGACCCTCCCTCCGCACTGTGTCTGCTCCAGCTGCTATCCTGGCGTCCCCGCATTCGCAGGCGACGTCCCAGGAGACTGGCCCGCACTCACCACCTCGCCCCCACTCTGCCCGGCGACGGATCCCGCCACGCCTCATGCAAATGACCAGTGTCCCCAGCTCCACAACAGGGTACCGGTCTCAGCCCCACCCTGCGGAAGGAGATTGACGAGGAGGGATCGGAGGGATCGATCGAGTAACTTGCTAAGGGCTGCCAGACACACTAAAATGTGACAACCACCGCGGTTCGAACCCGAGCTCGCTACTCTGAAGTCTGTTCTCTGGCGACCCGCCTTCCGGGACAGCACCAGGGGCGTCGGCCCAGCCGTGGCTCCGCTCAGGGCGGTCAGTGGAGAGCGCTGGGCCCCTGCGCCGGGCTCTGCACGGAGTGGACCCTGTCGCGCGTGGTGAGTGCGAGAGGGGGGCCGCGCCAGGGGCCCCGACACCACACGCGGGTCTGCAGCCCGGGGAGAGGCGGCCGGCGCCGCCACGGGGCCCGGTGACGCCAAACCGCACGGTCCGTACACGGTGCGAGGTCGGCGGCGTTTTCAAAGTTTTGGTAAATAAACAAAAATGCGTTGGGTTTTGTGTCTTCACTTCCTTCCAGGAAGGTCACACTGGCCTGAGGATAACAGACGCCTGAGCCTTTGAAAGCCCCACCCTCTAAACAGCCAAGGACAAAACCCGAGGAGAAACGTGGCAGGGGCCGCCTTGTGGGACACCTGCCTTTGTGGCTCAGAAGCGCAGTCGGGCTGAGTGCACGTTCCGGGAGACCCCTTCCTCTCCGCAGAGGGGCGGACTTGCCAAAAACCCACGCTGCCTATCACGGGAGAGTGTCCCTCGTCCACAGGAGACCCCTGCACCCACATGAGATCCCCCTCACCCAGAGGAGACGCCTCGTCCACAGGAGACCCCCCTCACTCACCAGAGACCCCCCTCGCCCACCGGAGGCCTTTGCCCACGGGCAAGCGTCCCTGTCACAGGCGGTACAGGTCACAGAGGTACAGAGGCTCCTGCACGGGTGGGGGTGGGCACCTGGTCACCTCTGGGAGACATCCACACCTGCGGCTCCACAACAGAAAGCCACCCCGTTTCAGAATTCTGCCTCGAGAACACAAGTCATCCAGACTGACACTAGGAATACCATTCTAGAAGGTGCCCCAGGCTTCTGCGCACCGGGGGGGAGGGGGCGCAGACACGGTCATCTGGTCCCTGCTAAAATTGAGCCAAGTCAACAGCAACCCGTGGGCAGTGGGGAGTCTGGGAGCACGTCCTTCACACAAGCCCCTGACACCACCCCAGGGAGGTGATGGGCCACACCCTGCCCTGCTCCCCCTGAGGGCGTTCCCGGCCCAAGGGGGGGCGGGGGCCCTGGACGCTGGCCAGCGTCCAGGCTCTGGGGCAGCCCGCCTCCGCCCTCAGGAAGCAGGTCCCCGGCTGTGCCCAGACCTGCACCGGACAATTACAGAATTAGAAGGCTTCGATTCCCAATTAATAGATGAGGCCCAAGACCACAGAACGGAGGGATGATCTAAATTGCTTTGGAAACCGGGTGTCTAGAATCCAGCACCCTTTCCCTCAGGACGTGCACCGCAGATAACCTGCTCGTCAGACACCATGGGTCCCTGGAAACGTAAAGACAGTGACCTTACCATCCCGAAGTCTGGGGAGAAAGACACAGAACAGAGAACGGTAGGGTCCACCGAGGTGCGTACAAGGGGCCCTGCAGGAGCCGGCCCTCCCCACGCCATCTGGGCCCACGCCATCCCACCTCCCCGTGGCAGGAGAAGGTCGGCGCAGGGAGAACTTTACTGGAAGGGTAAGCTTCCAGAGGGAGCCACGTGCCGGTGACTGCCCCCGTGACGGAGGCCAGGTAGGCTACGGGCACAGCCAGGGCAGCTGAGAGCCAGGCGGGGCTGGCGGGGGTGCGGGAGGAAGCCCAGCCGGCTGCCGGTGCCGGCGGTCAGCAGGGGGCCACCTCGTGGGCCCAGCTGGCACACGGACGGGCGAGGCCCAGCTGGAAGAGTGGGGCAGAGGGGTCCCGTGCCATGACCGCCCACCCTGGACTCCACTGTTCCCGACCCAAAGTGGGTGATGTGACTCCTATACTTCACCCGGGGAAACTGAGGCCTGGAGGCGCTGTTACTGGCCCAGGTCGTGCAGACTGAAGTGTCTGAGCCAGGACTCAATGACACTGGCTTCACTTTGTTTCTGCAAGTGCTGAGCGCCAGGCCCTAACGGCGGAGACAGTGTCCTCTACTGCCCGTAACCAGGACGAAGCAAGCCTGGCCGCGAGCTGGGGCTGGGACAGAGGGCGCCGGGCGAGGTGGTGTCCCCGCCCCAGGCCGGCGCTGAGGCCACAGGCCCGCAGGAGGGAACCAGGGCCACGAGAGTACGGGAGGGAGGGACGCGTGGCTGAGCGTCACGATTCCCACGATTCCGCCTTTTCTCTTGGGCCCGGGTGACATCTCGCGCAGATCAGGGCGATACGCGCCAAGGGGCTCCCTCCAGATGAGGACGTGAGGGTTTGGTGGGGTTGAGGGAAGCCCCGGGCGCCACGGCTGGTTTGGGGCCCAGACGGTGACCCCCAGCCCTGTCTTGGTCCCTAACCCCCACCCCCCCCCCGGCCGGTGCTGGCTCCTGCCTGGGGTTGATGGGACAGTGGTCTGGGTCGGGCAGTTCAGGCTCCAGGAGGGAAGCTGGTGGCAGTGTCTGAATGCCCTGAGGGCACACGCCTGTCTGAGTACCGCAGCCCCCGGAGACGAGAGTCGCAGCTCCTAGATCCGTGTCCTCTGGTCCTCAGCTGCCTGGAGCCCCGCCAGGGTGGCCGGGAGCCAAGGCTTGCCCATCCAGGCCGGCCGGGGGCCCCCAGACACTGCCAGGAAGGCAGACGGGCCCACCCTGCCCAGAATGCCCCGTAACGGGGACGAGGTTGGCACGGTGTTTCCCGGCTCCCAGAGCACATCCTGTCCTCACAGCAGCCCGAGAAAGGTTGCGGGGCCAAACAAAAACGCCCTGTAGGAAGGGGTCCCAGCCGAGACCCAGCTGGTCTCTCTGACCGCGAGCTCTGGTCTTTGTCAATGTGTTGCCTGCGGCCCAGACGCGAATCGAACTGTGTTCCTCCAGCCCAGGGACTGGGATTATCTCCAGACTCGCATACGTGGGAGAAAAAGCATCTGGAGGTTTTAGAACTACCTGGGTCTCCAGCAGGGCCGGTCAGCCTGCAGGGCCGGGCAGTGCGGGCGCCCCGGTGTCCTGGGAAGATGCCACAGACCCTCTCGCCGTCTACCCTTCCTGGCCCGCATGGGACCCCTGTCGGCCAGGCTGGAAGCTGGGCCCGGAGGCCCAGCCGACGTTTCTCTGGCGCACTTCCGAGCAGCCCCTCCCCACATCTGACCGGTATTCCGTCTAGAAAATGACCCCTCCCAGCCTTCAGGGTCTGCGGCGGGTAAAGTCTACACCACTCAGAGATACAGAGTCCCGGAGGGATTCGGTGCAATTCGAGTGTGTGTGCGTGTACGTGCGTGTGCAAGGGGACGGGAGATAGGTCTGCCTCCCTGGGGAATTCGGTGGCCAAGGTTCTGAAAGGCCCAGCGAGAGAAGGAAAGCGGTTCTCAGTGCACTGGCGTTAAAGAGCCGCCCCCAAATCGTGAAGCCACATTCGCCTCTGGGACCCCCAAATAAGACGGCGTCACAGCTGCTGAAGCCCCAGTTCCCTCGCTCTGAGGGTCCAGACGGGAGGGGAAGAGCCACAGTGTGCGACACCACCAGGCGGCTGCACGGGGTGGGCTTTGGGGTGGGGACGGGCGCTGCTCGCGGAGGGGAGAGGACGGCACCTACCTGGACTTCTCGCGTGTGGTAGGCGACGATCAAGCCCAAGAGGATGATGGTAGACAGGCTGATAAGGCATTTCAGGGCCAGCGAAAACATGGAATCCTGCAGGAGAAATGGAGACAGAATTAGGGCAGCCAGGAAGGGGGCTCCGGGGACGGGGAGTGCAGGCCACGGCACACAGGGAGCCCTTTGGGCTGGGCCGCGAGCCGCTGGGGCCAAGCAGCTACCCCCAGCCCCTGTTTTCTAGGGTGAAGTCCCGTCTGCTCTCCTGGAAGGAGCCGGCAAGACATTTGCCATCCGTGGCTCAGTTTGCTGCTGTGTGGCTCAGAACTGTGCGTCCACGCTCGTAAGTCACGTGAGCACAGTTCCTTTTCGTGCTGCCATGTGGTTTGGGCATCGGTGCTGGACAGCTTAGGCCTCTCTTCTCTCAGAACAAACCTCAGACAATCCCCGAGGTTCCTTCCGTTTCTGATGATGCAGAGTTCCCTCCGGGACGGATCAGAGCGTCCCAGCAGCTGTTCTCACCCCCAAACTAGGCTCAGAGCAGGGAGGGAGGCAGGGGGGCTGCTGGAGGGTGAAAGGGGCTGAGCGCAGAGCAGAGAGGGTCCCCGTGGAGGGTGGGGCAGACACGGGCCGGTCCCCTTTGTGCACCCCGTCTCCCAGCCCCAGGGCGCGTAGAGAGCCCCAGGGCTGGCAGCATGTGCCCTAGACACGGCCCCTCCTGGCTCTGTGGCTTCGGGCCTCTTACCCCACCTCTGCCTCAGTGGTCTCAAGCGTCTGATGGGGAAGACATTAGGACCCGCCTAGGGGCCTCTGGGAAGAGTAAAGCAGTTTGTGAACGGTCCTAGACGAGCGCTGGCCGCGGACGGCTGGGCTACTTCTGTCATTCACGTCACATCCCCTGCAAATTTGGGGCGTCCAGGCTGGGACTCACCGCCCTCCTGGGCGTTTGGGAGCCAGGAAGTAGGGAGGACTCCGGTCCCAAGGGAGGATGGGAACACAGCCCGAGCAGAGGTAGCGGATGAGAGCCAGGCGGCACTCACTGCCGAGAGACGCACACCATGAACAAACGCCCTGTGCTCACCGGCCACGGCGCATCACCACGCCTGATTTCCCTAAAGCACGCTACGGTTCACAAGGCGGCTTCATGCGTCCGCTCTTGGCCATCACCGCGACACCCCTGGCCTCTCTCCCGACTGTACAGACGTTACAGGTAGAGGCGCAGGGGGAGTGCCTCGTGCCAGAGTTCGGAGCCAAGGTCTCGGGCTCGAGCCCAGAGCCCTGCCCGCGGCCTTTGGGCCGTCCCCGTGACAAGAATCGGCGGAAGGGAAGGCCGGACCCACTTAAGCAGATCTAAACAACGGCTCGACGGGAACGGAGGTATTTCGAAGGCAGGGTGTGACGGACTGCCAACCCCACGGCCTAGTGGGCTCGAGGGAGGAGACCTCACCGCCCCAGAGAGCTTCAGGGGCAGACAGGGGGCTCGGGTCTGCGGGGTCAGACGGTGTCGTCCGGGACGGAAGCACTGGGGCGAGCGGAGGGCCTGTGCCAGCAGGCACCCAAAGCCACGCTCCCACCCCACCCCCGCAGGCTGACGGAGGGAACCTCTCCCGGGGCCCGTCGACCCACCGCTCGTTTACTTGATACAACTATGGGGGCCCACTTTGTGCCAGGCACAAGCTGGCGCTGGAGACTCAAGGGAGGACTCACGAAATAGTTCATGCATTCATTCGTGACGGTTTCCACCACGTCTCATTTCTTGAGCGCCCGCTGCACGAGTGACACCGCGCCAGGGCCGCAGGGTGTCCGGGGAGTGCCCTGCACGCCAGGCCTTCCCACGCGGCTTACGCACAAGCTCCAGTGGCGGACGCCGGGCGGGTCCGTGCGCCCGCTGCGGGAAGTCCCCCGCTCGGTCACTGAGCCTCCACGCTCCACGGCGTACCCAAGAGCAGCCCGCACTCACGGGCCCACACACGCGTCCACGGCTGCAGGGAGGGCACGGAGCACGCGGGGCACAGGGACAGCCCTCAGGAAGGGTCCTACCTTCGAAACTGCGACCCGGTGCCTGAGACGCCGGCCAAGCCCACGGGCCGGGCCTCCGGAGGGCTGAAGGGAGCGGGCACTGAACTCAGACTGCGTTAGAAGACAAACCAGCCTACGGGGGCCGGCGGGGACAGCGCACAGCGCTCTCGACTCAGAAATGACCCTCGCTTCTCCCTCCAAGGGGTCTGAGGGCATCTGGGGAACATCGGGCCTTGGCTGGGAAGGGTTTGCGGTCAGCAGCACATTTCACCCTCTAATTTATTTCTTTTGGCAGAAATCACTAAAATCAGAATCCAAGTCTATTTGCATCACGTCTAGAGGAAGAGGTGGAGGGAGGGGTCTCCTCCTTCGAGCCTCTTCCTTTCGCTCTCAAACTCAGAACCTTCACATAAGAGGCGACTCCCCCCCGCCCCCGCCCCTTGGGTTCACCCAGCCCCGGAGCAGCGGGACCCTCGCGACTCTGCAGATTTCCTCGCATTCTCTATCACGCGTCCACAAAAAGGAAACCGTCGACATGTTTACCAGCCGGAAAATACATCAGAATGGCTGGACTAGATATGTTTCCTACTTGTCAAATGTTGAATTGTCATCTTTTCTTGGCTGCCTGAACTCCATCCAGCGAAGCCTGAGATTAATACGGTTCTTCCGGCGACGGCAGCCAGCGAGGTGGCGGCCGGACGGCACGTGGGGGTACTCGCCTCCCTGCTGAGGGGCCACAGGGACTGACAGGCCACGGGGGGTGGGGGGCCCATCAGCTGGGCGACTCTGAAACTCAGAGCTGTTCAACGACACAGTAGTGACCCTTCATACACAGAATTCTTAGGGACTAAATCCCAACAGATGAGCCATTTTTAAGCCATTTATTCCTAAATGCCCAACACTATCAGAGTGGTTAAATACATTTGGGAATAGCCAGTGATAGACCACTAGGCAGCCACCGAAAACCACTTCTGCAGAGAACGTTTGAAGAGGAAAAGCTCATGGTACAACATCAAGTGAAAAACTCAGACCACAAAGCTGCATATACGGTATTTCCAATTATTTTTAAATGTTTTACTTTTTTAATGTGAAAAAGACCGCAAATGCAGGACCACGCTATATAAAGCATCAGAGTACACAACCACGGCATGAGGCTCACAAGCTCGGGGAGAGCCTGAGAACCAGGGACACTGTGTCCATGCTGTGTGACCTCCGACCTCTGACCACAACAGGTGCTTAATAAGTGCTTCTTGAAATTACTAAACAGAACTTTTACTTTTCCCTGACACTTACTGAGTACCGACTGTGTGCCAGGTCCCAGACTAGGCTTCTACACAAATTACCTCACATCCTCACCCTACAGACAATTCCACAATGTCTCCATTTACTGATTAAAAAAAAAACCAAAAAACAAAAAACAGAGAATAAGAGAGACTTTTCCAAGGTCACACAACTAACCCAGATTTTATCTACACACCAGATTATTCTTTCTTTTTTAATAATTTTTTTTAATGTTTTTATTTATCTTTGAGACAGAGAGACACAAAGCATGAGCAGGGGAGGGGCCGAGAGAGAGGGAGACACAGCATCCGAAGCAGGCTCCAGGCTCTGAGCTGTCAGCACAGAGCCCGACGCGGGGCTCGAACTCACGAACTGTGAGATCATGACCTGAGCCGAAGTCAGACGCTCAACCGACTGAGCCACCCAGGCGCCCCTATTCTTTCTTTTTTAATGTTTATTTATTTATTCTTGACAGAGAGAGACAGAGACAGAGAGAGACAGAGACACAGAGACAGAGCAGGGGAGGGGCAGAGACAGAGGGAGACACAGCATCCGAAACAGGCTCCAGGCTCTGAGCTGTCAGCACGGAGCCCGACGCGGGGCTCGAACCCAGGAACCATGAGTCATGACCTGAGCCCCCCAGGATTCCAGATGTTTCTATTCTTTGCCCCACCACGTGAGTTAGCTCCAGCCATCCTTGCACAGGCCAGCCACCGCCATCAGGGGCGACAGAGGGACTTGTGGCAGAGTGGGAACGTGTGCCAAACGCCCGCAAGCCACCCCCAACCACCAGCCAGCCCTTCCCAGACCTGCGACCCCTCGTTACGACACTCGCCTGTGCTACAGCGGTACCCTCGGCAGTATCATCAACCCGCTTTTGTGGCGGAGGAAACTGAGGCTCGGAGAAGTCAGCTCACCGGGTGAGCAGGCTTCAAGAAGCCAGGATTCCTCCAGACTCCGAGTCCTGCCGGGCCCCGGTACCCTGTCTGCCCCGCAGTCGGGCCCTGCTGGCCTCCAGTCTCTGCCGTGAGGACCCTCGGGGCTGCCCGACCGCCTGCCCCAAGGCTGGGTGGAGCGTGGGGGCCTGTGTTCCCCGGCTTCCGAGCCGCCTCGTCGCCTGCCAGAATCGTCACGATTACGGCACATCTTCCCAGAGACGCTGAAGTTCTAAATGTCCTTGATCATTTGGGACACTTGAAAATGACAGAAAAACAGAGTCCCGGGGCACAAATATCAGCCTAACCAGGACAAGGGTGTGCGGGCACCTCCCCAAGCAAGCTGACGGCCCCAAAGTGTGTGTGTGTGTGTGTGTGTGTGTGTGTGTGTGCGCGCGCATGGGTGTGCGCGTGCGGCCGTGCGTGCGCAGAGTGTGCGAGCGCGTGTGCCAGCGTGTGCGCCCTCATACGTATGTGGTCCGCTGATGGCTTGTGTCGCCGGCTGGAGCCCCCATGTTGTGATTCACTTTGGGCCTGACGGCCTTCGGCCGAGCACGCGGGTCACGGGGCACCCCCAGCACGTCTGCCCTCGTCCCTTTTCCCACCTCTGTACCTGACCGGATGGTGAGCAGCGGTCAGCAGTAACGTCGCCCGCGCCGTCTTCACGACAGAACAAGGCCGCGGACAGAGAAGGTCCTCACGAGCCTCCGAAAGTTCGAAAGACCAGAATTCAAGTCCCGGCTCTGCCGTCCCCCGGCCGTGGGACACTGGACCTGTCGCGTAAGCTCTCTGGCCTCCTCCTCTGCAGGCCGGGTCTCACCTGCACCCGCACGCATGGGGCGAAGCGAGAGGAGCCACGGGGACAGACTCCTTCTTCGCCAACGGAAGCCGGACGCGCCCCCGGCACCGGCAGCTCAGAAAGGGCCGAACATGCGTGCCCTCCGGTCACACTGGGCACACGTGCTGAGCACCTGGCCGCGGCCGGGCCCCGTGCAGGGTACTCAGCCCGCCGCCCCCGCCTGCTGAGCCTGGATCCCACCCGGCCGAGGAAGGGGCAGGTGAGCCGGGCCTGGAGACGCTGGGCTGGGACGGTCAGAAACGGGCAGAAGCCGGGGGGGCGGGACAAACACCTACAGGCGGCCCCTCTAGCGACCGGGGCGTGACCCTGAGCCCACTCCCTGAACGTGGGGCGTGACCAGGGGACGTGAGCGTGAGCCGACGTCCTGAACGTGGGGCGTGACCAGGGGACGTGACCCTGAGCCCACGCCCTGAACGAGGGGCGTGACCAGGGGCGTGACCCTGAGCCGATGTCCTGAACGTGGGGCGAGGAGTGCCCGCGGCACCTTCTCCCCGGAGATGCGACTCGCCGAGGACACAGGCCCCGGGCCGGCCCTGCGCCGGGAGTCCTGGGGTGGCTGAGGCGTGTCTGACCAGACCCCGGGGCCGGATGGGGGGCTCAGCCCCTGCGGCCTCCCTCGCTTCCCTGTTCCGGGTCCCCCACCGCGGCTCGGGTGCGTGAGACATATTCCCCGGGAGCACAGAGCCGAGGCCACACAGGTCACCCTCCTCTCGGACCCAGATGCCGCAGGGATGCTGTGGGCCAGTTGACAGGGGCTGGGCGGGAAGACGGCTCCTCGCCCGTCCTCAATCTTGGGGTGTTGCTCGGTTCACGACCCAGATGCCATGCGGGGTGATCCCTGCACCGAGCAGGCCCCCAGCCCTCCTGGGCCCCAGAACCGCCCGTGTCGCCAGGTCAGCCGCACCTCCGCTGGGAAGCCCAGTTTGCCCACCGATGTGCGCTGGCTCGACCGTCAAGGTGGATGCCCCAGCCTGGGGGGGGGGGGGGGGGGGGGGAGGCGGAGTTTCCGATCTGTCCACCTCTGCGCGTGGAGGGTGTGGTCGGGCACGCGGCAGGCCAACAAGTGTCAGCCGAACGTGGCATATTCAAAGGAAAGGGGCACGTGGCGAGGTGCGTCAGGCAGGAGACACTTGCACCCTGACTTTCCGGACACAGGAAGCAGGGCGCAGGGGAGGGCGGCGGCTGACGCTGACTGTGTGCTGCACCGCCAGGTGCTGGGGCGACTCCGAGCGACCCCCTGGAGCCCGGGACGCTTGCCCAGCAGCCCTGACCGAGGAGGAGGAGGAGGAGGCTGGATTCCAGCGTGGGAAGCAGGAACCAAAGGTCTGTGCTGGCTCCCCCCGGGGAGCGCTGGGACTGGAGGACGGCAGGGATGAGAAGGCGCCTTCCAGGCCTTCCCGCGGGGGTTAGCCCCGTGTCACCTGCCCTGATGGGGCCCCAGCCACGTCACCGCTGAGCCTCGGTCACCTTCTGGCACAACAGACCCCAGCAGCCTCAGGTCAGGCGGGGGGTCTGCACCAGCCCAGCAAGTGCAGCCGGGCCCCACCTGGTGTGGGGCGGGCAGGCGGGGACGTGGCCAGTGAGGGAAGCCAGCCGTCCGCGAATAAAACCCACCGAGTCAAGTTGGCCTGGAGCGTTTCTCCGTGGCCTCAGCCTTGTCATTCCCAGAAGGGGATGTCATTCCCAGAAGGGGATAGAACCTGGCGTGTAAGGGACACCACGCGGTTGACAACAAGGACACTCGGGGCTGAGCGGAGGGGGCCGCGTGATGCTCAGCGAAGCCGGCGTGACGGCCAAGACACCAATTAGGAGGAAATGACCCACCCCGGGCCCTGGCTCTCCCGCTGCCTGACGCCCCAAGGAAGGGAAAAAGGTCACTTGGGAGACTATGGCACCAAAATATCAAGTCAGACGGGTCACCCCCCAAGGCCACAAACATAATTCCAATTAAGGAGATACTTTCCTTTACAAGGTCTGAGCACAGGGGAACTGGCATATCATGAATTCTCTCCCGCCCGCTTGTCTGGAATTTATTTCCCTGCCCCACTTACAACATTGGCAAAGATTCCGTGCAATTCAATCAAATTTTATATTACGTGCTTGCCACATGGCCGGTGGAAACGCGCACGACGGGGTCTTTCCAACCGCTCCGAGGACGGCCCGACTCATCCAGACACACAGTCGGCACCTCACCGATGTTTGCTGGGGGGCTGGGTGTGGAGGGGCCCAGACGGCTCAGACTGGAGCCCTCCAGCAAGGCAGAGTGAAACCCGGGGCTTCTGTCCCCCACCCCCCATCAGGCAGTAGGGGGTGGGGGAAAGCTCACCCGCCAGGCACCACAGTCCCTACCCATCTAGGCCCGAGGGGCCCTGGACTCACTCCAGAACAATTAAATCAGAGTGTCTGCTGGTGAGGCCTGGACACTGACATGTTAAATTTTGAATATTTTGGTGATTCTGATGTGCAGCCAGGGATGAGAGCTGCTGCGCCAGGCGCACAAGAACATTCCGGAAAGCCGGGGCCACCATCACAGCCTGCAGGAGACACTGCCAAGTGGGCACCTGCACACATAAGTAGTGGAGGCCCAGAACCTAAGAGTGAAAAGGAAACTTAAAAGCCATCTAGTTAAATAGCCCAGGCCTCTCTGTAAGAGTCCCAGCACGTGGTCATTCAGTCGGCTTGACTACCTCCAGGGACAGGGAACTCACTCCCTATCAGGCCGCCCATCTCTACTTTGGAAGGCTCCGATTGTTTCAGAGACCTGGATTCGGCCTTCTGGAGTGCTGTCCTTGGGTGAAGCCTTGCTCTGACGGTGGCGTCGCAGACGCCCGTGCCAAAAGTCCTCACTCTCAACACCCTCCCCTAGACACACACTTGCAACACAGAACGCCGCGCCTGGAGGCATCCTGGGAGATCAGCTAGTCGCCACACTTTGCTCTGTGTGAGGACACAGAGGCCCAAGAGGCCGGCTCAGCCCCCATCAAACACCAGCCTGTGTTGAGCTCAGAACCTGGGTGCTGGGGCCTCCCGGGCCACCCCATCCTGGACACCACCTCCCGCTTTCTCACCCGGCGGCTCTGCCTCCTTCTCCCATAAACACTGCCCCTCGTTACCCTTCCTTCCCTGCTGCCCGTGAGGAGGCGAGCGCTCCGGGCCGTGACAGCCTCCTCCCGCGTTGACAGGTGCTCATCCGCCACCAGGGGCGTCTTGGGAAGGCCTGTCGGGAGGGGCACATGTGCCCGGTTGGTCCCGGCAGCCCCGGGCCCTGAGTTACAGACAGCCACCTGACCCTTCCGCGCCGGCGTGCGGCAGAGCCCCACTCTGTCTCCCGTCCCTGTCACCGCGAGGGCTTCCCCTGCAGACGGCCACGGCGCCCCCACCAAGGCCGTGGTCCCCGTGTTTCTTCTGGCCAGCAGGAGGCCCTCTCTTCTTACGTGTTGCAGAATGTGTGAAACAAATAACTGTGCATTCTGTGTGGCTGGCTTTGAAGTCGTTTTATTTGCTCTTATTAAAACCTGTCTGGCCCCAAACCAATAAAACAGCAAGCAAGCACCTTGCCCTGCAGGAAGCTGCGTGCGTGCTGGGCTCCCAGCTCGAACCGAGCGTGCCCGGGCCGGGCCTGTCGCCTCCCGTCCACCCAGGTAGCGGGCCAGACTCGCGGCCCCTCCACAGCGGCTCTGGCAGCCAGTTGCAGTGAACCAGTCAGTTCACCTCCGCTGGACGGGCCGCGTCTCCCGGCAGGCACGGGAGCGGGCTTTGGTTTCAAAAATGCCAAGTGAGGCCTACGGACCCGCCTGTGCCCCTCACCTCAGCCTCACCTCCCTGCCATCTCGCCCCTCCTCTGCCCTGCGATCTTGCCTCTGCCTACACCAGAGGCCCCCATCCCCTTCCAGCCCCATCCGGGAACCCCACTGCCAGCTTGGTGCCCGGAGGCGAACCATCTCCGCCCCCACACGGGGCAGAACCATCCCGAGCCTAGCAATGTCTGGGCCGAATGAAAATTTTAAGACGCCCAGGAATCCCATATGGTGAGAAAAAACAACCGCCCGCAGGCTCCGCGGGCTGCCTGAAGGCCGTTCTGGAGCCTCCCAGCTAAGGAAGAGCCTGTCCGTGTGCCCCCTGAGCACCCAGGCAGCCGGGAGCAGGACGCTGAGGGCACCTCCACGGCCACGTCCCCCCCGGGGCACGAAGGCAGCAGGTCCTCGGCCAGATGCTGGGACTCAGCTGGAGGGGCCTTCTAGGCGAGCTGCCCCCCACCCCACTCCAGGCCAGGAAAGTGAGGCCCAGAGAGGGACTCTGTCCCGCCCAAGGCCACACAGCCGTAGCAGAAAGCGCTAACCTGGCCCTAAGTCTCCAGAAGCTGGGCCAGTGTTTGCCCCACCCGCCTGTCGGGCAGGACCCTGTGTGACTCACTGCCATCCGTCCGCGGGGACCGACCCCGTCTGGGGAGCAGGTGTTCCTGCCGAGGCTGTTTCGGGGCGAATCAGAGAAATAACTTCTGGAAAATAAGTAAAGTTCTGCACCATACGGTGGCCGAGGGGACTAAAACAAGCTCTAGTCCCCAACATAGAGACCCCTCTTCTGGGTTCTTCTTCCTGCGCGCGGGACGCCGCACGGACGTGGAGGGATGGCCGTGCAGGGACCGGCTGGGCCGCGTGGGTCCCAGCGATTGCGTGTGCAGGCCGGCGCGGACGGAGGCGGCACCCACCGACTTTCCCGCGTCCTCCTGCCCCCTCTCTCTGGCACCAACGTGGTCGGAGGAACCCTCAGCCCAGAGCCTCCCGCCCGTGTGTGCAGAGCCAGGGTCCCGCCGCCCGGACGGCCTGCCACACCTCGGGGAGCCGGGGGTCTCCGCCCCTCTAGGTACTTATCGCATCCGCTTCCTTCCTGCAGGGACTTGCAGCCCGGACCTCAGGCAGGCGCTCACCCGCCCCAGCGGGTTCGCATCAGAGCTGCTGCGGGGGGACCCCGCGGTCCCCGCAGGGCGCTCTTCCAGGGACTGACCCCAGATTCAAACTCTACAAGGATGTACGCGTCAGGCCTGAGGCTACCGTTGTCACACAGGCGTCACTCGAGCCTCAGCACAACCGTGGTCCCCACTTGACAAACGAGGACACAGGAGGCTCGGGGTGATTGCAGTTTGCTGAGATCACGAGGTAAGCGGAGAGCCTTCTGATTCCGTGCTGCCCGTGGCCGCGGCCCCTTGGCCGCCACTCACCTGAAGCCACGGCTGCCGGCTCATTGTCTCCGCAGGCACGGAGCCCCCGACTCCAGCCAGCGGACGCCTCCGCGTGGGGCCGGCCCCCGGGAAGCCAGGCCACGCCGTCCGTACGGTTCCGTCACTGTCCTTAACACCCACCAGGCAGAGGAAGAGTCCTCTCTTCCTTCCAGACTTCCCGTGAGAAGACCAGAGAGTGCACGTGGAAACACTCTGCTCCCGGGCCCTGGCGTTTACGGTCTGCGCAAGGGGTGAGCGTGCACCCCGGGGCCGGGGGCCGGTGTGCGCCCGTCACCCGCCGCCATCAACAGGAACAGTAACAATTAACGTGATACCAAAGTTTCCCTGTGTAGACAGTGAATCGTGCGATCCGCCGCCACAGGGTCTGAGAGACTTGGGGGCCGGCCCTGCCCCTCCGGCCCACGCCTCCCAGCCTCCACACCCACCACACAGAGGGGGGGGCTGGGATTCGCAGACCTCGGCCAGGGCCCCTGCTCAGGCTCCGCACAGGCCTCGTGTCTGGATCACGGCATCATCAGCGGACACAGTTTTCAGCGAGGCAGTGTCACGGCACCTGCGTTAACCTCGATTACCCGGCCTCCCTTTCGGGTGACCCCATCTGTTACGGACAGTCTCACACCTGCCTGAGCCCTCGGTGACTTGAATTTCTCAGCACCCAGGAGGCTGTAACTCTGGAGAGGACCGAGTATCAGAATGCATCTGCTACCGAGTACTTGCGTCCTGGGTATCTGCTTAGGGTTCTCCTGCTTACAAAGCATTTTTTGGCCAGGTTTCCTATTTGATTTCGGGGAGGCAGGGAGAGCCACTCCCATCTCAGAGATGGGAAAACTGAGGCTTGGGATATTTGCACAATTCCCCGAGGTCACACAGGCGGGGGCCCCAAATCTCCCAACGTTGTTTTCTGTACAAGCCCGTGAGTGTGACCTGCGTGGGACCCTTGGGAACGCGACCCCCGGGCTTCAGCGGGCGGGCAGCCGGCCACCAGGCAGGCAGAACAGCGTGTGCGGGCGCTTGGAGGCAGGTCTGCCCGGGAGCAGTCACGTCTGCCGCGCAGACTCATCCTGTACCTTGAGCATCTCTCACTGACAGAAAGAAAAAGCAAAACCAGAAACTCGGAGAAGAATATGTCCACACCAGAGAAACAGGCAAACGTAGAGGCCAGACCCCTGCCTCCGGCGTTGGACTGGGAGAGCGAGGAGACGGCAGGCCTCCCACAGCCCCTTCGAGGTGTCGCTCACATGGGGACGGGGACACGGTGCCGTCCGCTCGAGGACCCCCTGCCCCGTGTCTACCGCGCCCTGCGCCGGGCCCAGGATGTTAGTCCCGAGCTGATCGCCAAGATCCCCCTCCAGGGGCCTCATTTTACAGATGGGAAACTGAGGCACCAAGCAGGAAGTGAGCGGTCTATGGCCGACTTGCCAGGGCGGGGCTGAGCCACCACGTGGGCCTGTCCTTCTGTGGGTTCTGGGTGGCCACGGCTATGAGCCACAGCGGGGTCTGGGGTGCTGAGTGGGGCAGTCTTGGAGCGCTTGCCGCCTCCTCCCTGCCACGTGCCCCTCCCCCGCCCCGCCTTGCTCTCCGTACCCACGTGGCCTCCCCCCTGCGCTGTGTCCATTTCCCTGTGTCCCAAGAACAGAGGTGACGATCGTCAGCTCAGGGTTCCTGGTCTGAATAAGCTCCCCAGGCTCCACAGCCCCGGGGCTCCCATGGGCGGTCACCCCAGACCCTAGACTCTTCTGTGCAGGGTCTGCGTCCCATTTGTCTCTCTGTCCCATTACCTCACACAGGGCCTGGCACGTAGGAGTAGGTACTCAAGTACTTGGTGAGTGAATGAATGAATGAATGAGTGAGTGAATGAATGAAATATCATACCAAATTCCCAAGGAGGCAGAATCAAGCTGAACTACCCCATCACAGGTCTGAGCATCCAGGTGGTAAAGTGCACTTATGGTGGGGCTGGGGTGCGGTGGGAACAGGGTGGAGTGGGGGCTCCTGGGGCAGAGGGGTGGGGTGGGGGTCCAGGGACAGGGGGTAGGGGGTCCTGGGGCAGAGGGGTGGGGTGGGGGTCCAGGGACAGGGGGTAGGGGGTCCTGGGGCAGAGGGGTGGGGTGGGGGGTCCAGGGATGGGGGTTGGAGGGTCCTGGGGCAGCAGGCGGGGTGGGGGCATCCTGGGTCAGCGGGTGGGGTGGGGGTCCAGGGACAGGGGGTAGGGGGTCCTGGGGCAGAGGGGTGGGGTGGGGGTCCAGGGACAGGGGGTAGGGGGTCCTGGGGCAGAGGGGTGGGGTGGGGGGTCCAGGGATGGGGGTTGGAGGGTCCTGGGGCAGCAGGCGGGGTGGGGGGGTCCTGGGTCAGGGGGTGGGGTGGGGGTCCAGGGACAGGGGTTGGGGGGGTCCTGGGTCAGCGGGTGGGGTGGGGGTCCAGGGACAGGAGGGTGGGGTGGGGGTGGGTGTCCCGAGCCACCTTTACTTTCCTCATCTCACTGACTAAACAGATACTCACTTGTTCTGAACCCATCCTCTCAGCCGCTAAGCATAACCTGTGAGCAGAGACCCCAAGCAGCCCCCACCCGGCTCCTTGCCCTGGGGAAGCTGTGGGGCCAGTGCCAAGGCTAACAAACAGCAGAGGGATGATGCTCGTGGAGGAGAGCCCGTCCTCCCCCACAGCCGTCCTCCCCGCACGGTGCTCGGGGCCGGGCAGGAGGACCGGAGGCTGGGGCCCGGCACCCAGTGCCGACGGTGACAAGCCTTAACCAGGTCGGCGTGGAGGAGCAGGATGGCTCTCCAGAGGCACCGAGGTCACTCCGAGGTGTCCCTAGCTTCCGGGCGGCCCCTCCCAGTCCACTGTTGTGTCACTGGGGCCGGGGGCCGGGGGGCCCAGGGGAACCAAATGTCTCCCTGCAGAGCCCAGCCGGGCCCTGGGCTGTGAGTGTGGGGAGCGTCCCTGCGGAACCGTAAGGGGCCAGGTGACGTGAGCCACGGGGTTGGGGGAAGTCACCCGGCTGCGTCCAGCTGCCACCAGCTGGGAGTGTGTGGGACAGCCGGGAGACACGGGCCAGGTGGCCAGAGGTGGACGGACACGTACGGAACAAAGGGTCACGGCTCTGGAGAATGTCCTCGCTGGAGCTGGCCGGTCTTACGAGCCAGGACTTGGCCAAGGTCCCCGAGCTGCCGGGTCTAGATCTGGAATCCAGCTCCAGAGACCCCTGCGCTCCTTCTGTGAACCACACACGCTCCACGTCGTTCATAGCAAACACTCACGTGCCGCCCCTCGGCCCAAATCCCTCCGTGGCTCCCCGGGGCCTCCGGGAGAAAGCTGGATCCCCTGAGCACGGCACCTGCATGACGTGACCCCTGCTCACCTCGCTCGGGCCACGGACCTTCCCCTCCCGGCCTTCAAGACCCAGCTGCGGGCTCGCTGCCCCCGCCGCCCGACCCTCCCGAGAGGCCTCCTCTTGTCCGCCTCCTCCCGGGGAGCCCATCTGAGCACATTAACGACCGCGGAGCGGGCCGTGAGCTCTTCGAGTGCAGGAACCAGAACTCTTCTCATCTTTCGGTTTCACCCCGGCCTCCAGCACTTAGCACAGCGCCCGGTGTGTGAGAAAAACTCCATTAATGTTCATGGAATTAATTTTCCAATTAAGAAGCGAGCGAGCGCCCGGGCAGCCCGAGAGAGGACAGACAGGAGCACTCTCAGTCCCCCTCCCCCGCCGTGTGCGTGACCGCGGCGGGGTCTCCGGCCACAGCCAAGGGGCCAGCAAGGTGGTACCCCCGCGGGGAAAACGGCAGCAAGGCCCAGGGGCCCCTCGGCTGGGACAGGCGCAGGTCACAGAGGGTGGTGGCCGAGCAGGTGCGCTGGCTGCCGAGTCCACTTGTCCCCGAGATGAGCCCGCCAGCACGCGGCTACTGCCACAGAGGGAACCGCGATCGGCGCCCTCCGGAGGCCGGGTGGTGACGTGCGCACCTGCCCACCCTGTTCCCAGGCTCCGGGAGCCGGCGCCGGAACAGGAGCGGGCCCCCACGACCGAAAGGAGACCCCTTGGGGGCCCTCAGCTGTGATTGCACACCTTTTCCCTTCCACGTCCCGTGTCCCTACGCGAGGTAGGAACCGGGCGTTACACCTGCTGTGCGTCCCCGCCACCACCCACTGGGAGGGAGGACGGTGCCCAGCACCCGGCCTGCGCACAAAGAGGGTGGCCCACGCGCGGGCGGCCACGGGCTGGCCCAGACCCCACGGCTCCGCGGGAGGGTCACTGTGCTCAGCCAGGCTCCGCTGTCACCTGGCAAAGTGCCTGGGGCAGACCCACAGTCGCGCATCTGAGCCTTTCCTCCGCGGTCCCGGCCGCCAGCGGGAGTGTTTGGGTGGCGGAGAGCAGACAGCACGCCGTGCGGACGGCCACGTCCAGACCTGCCCCTCAGACCGCCGGCTGCTCCTGCGGGAGGCGCCCCGGGAGTCAGCCTGCCGGTCGGAGGGAACGGCACTGGAGACTGTGTTTCCCTGTTTGGTCGGCCTCTTGGTCTCTTGTAATTTATCTAGTATTTCCCAAAAGGTCACCGGGTGGCGATTTCAATATCGTAAAGTTTGGAGAGATGCTGCGAAAGAAGTGTGCAAATTCCACGGGTTTACACTGGCTTAAAGGTGGTGTATTTTATGAAAGCGTCCATACTGAGTGCACTTTGGATAGGATTTGGTGACCGATTGGTTAGAGACCCAAAAGGCCTTGCTATTAAAAGCCCCGCTGTTGTGGGGGCGGGGGGGGGGGGGTAAAAAGAAACAGATCAAAGGCGTTTGCCAAGTAGGGTTTGTGGCCAGGCGAGAAGGCGGGGACGTGGTGGGTGACATCACGGAGGAGCCGCCCGAGGCAGGGAACCCCGACTGCCCCCTCAGGGGCCCCAGAGCTAAACCCAGTGTTTGTCACCCGAGGGAAGCTGAGCGAGGAGCTGTCTGAGGGACGAGAGCCCGGGCTGGCTGCAGGCCCCTCTTGCTCCCGAAGCAGCGGACACAACGTCCCGGCGCTGAGGGACGGCTGAGGGTCCGCGCTCCCTCGGGCCCGCGGAGCCTCACACCGCCCGAGCCCCGCCCCCACTGTGTCCCCCTGACGCCCTGCCCGGTGCCAGACCAGGTACGCCGCAGGCCTTGTGGGGACCAGCGTCCCATCCCCAAAGCCACCAGGAGGAGACTCACGGGGACACCGGGCTAAGTCACCCTGGAGGGACCCGTCTAGTAACGGCGGCCCTGGACAGACACCTCAGGGTCAGCCCTCGGGGCAAACGCTTCCTCTCCCTCCAGACCCCACGCCAAGCAGAATGAGAGGCAGGGGGAAGAATGAAAAAATAATCCCCTCCCCTGGCTGGGTCCTCCCCGGGGCCCGCGTTACCGCCCTCAACCCCGCACACCTGCGCCGGCAGCTGACGTTCGTGTCGGGGGCCGGGCTTCTAAAAACCCTGACACCCGGGGTTGCACCCCGACCCATAAACAGGGCAGGAGCTGGAAGGAGCTGGAAGCGTCAGCACCGGAAAGATCCGGCTGATTCCAAAATGTAGCCGTCTGGGACCCACCGAGGGGGGTGTGACTGTTACCCCCGCTGAACAAGGAAACTGATACTCAGGGAAGTTAAGTCTCAGGTCACACAGCCGGTACTGATGGAGTCGGGATCCAGTGCGCACGTCTGTGACTCCAGCGCGGGGCCCCCCAAACTCCAAATTTCTGCAGGCACTGTCCCGCCTCCGCCCCCACCCCTCCCACCCATCCAGGCTTCCCCAGGACCAGGACCCTGCGGGCGGCCCTGGGGGTGTGGGGCAGCCCACTTCAGTTCTCTCCAGAACAAAGCCTGGCCTGAGAGCAGGGGGATGTGGGAGGGAAACACTGAAAAGTACGTGTGTGGGTGAGTCCCAGGCAGGTGAGGAGGAGGAGGGCAGGGAGGCAGGTGAGGAGAAGAAGGAGGGCAGGGAGGCAGGTGAGGAGGAGGAGGGCAGGGAGACAGGTGAGGAGAAGGAGGAGGGCAGGGAGGCAGGTGAGGAGAAGGAGGAGGGCAGGGAGGCAGGTGAGGAGGAGGAGGGAGGCAGGTGAGGAGGAGGAGGGAGGCAGGTAAGGAGGAGGAGGGCAGGGAGGCAGGTGAGGAGGAGGAGGGAGGCAGGTGAGGAGGAGGAGGGCAGGGAGGCAGGTGAGGAGAAGGAGGAGGGCAGGGAGGCAGGTGAGGAGGAGGAGGGAGGCAGGTGAGGAGGAGGAGGGAGGCAGGTAAGGAGGAGGAGGGCAGGGAGGCAGGTGAGGAGGAGGAGGGAGGCAGGTGAGGAGGAGGAGGGCAGGGAGGCAGGTGAGGAGAAGGAGGAGGGCAGGGAGGCAGGTGAGGAGGAGAAGGGAGGCTGGGGAGCCAGTAAGTGAGGGAGGGACCGGAAGGCTCAGACCAGAAGCCCGGGGTCAGTCGGCCTCTCCACTGGCTGTGTTTCTCGGGGCACATCACTTCCCTCTCTGAACCCCAGGTCCCCCACTCCTGGGTCTGAGCAGGTGTAGATATAGGAACACGTGTGGCCTCCTGCAGGCAAACCCCCGGCCCTCAGGGGGGCCTGGCCAGGCTGGGGAGCCCAGTGCACCTGCTGACCCTATGACCCCAGGAGAGGAGCCCCTGGGGGTCACACCCCACTCCTGCCCAGACTGACCCCCTGAGCAGGGCTGGTGGCAGGAGGCCGGCTCCACCCCACCAAGTACTGCCCCCCGCGTGGGGCCGAATGGACCCGACATCTGGAGTCACCCCACCTGCCTGAAAGCCCCCCACTCCCCCTCCAGGCCGCCGACCCGCGCCCTGTGCTGGCTTCTTCCCAGGTGCCACACAGCGTCTGGTATCCCCACGGGGCTCAGGGCCACCCTCTGTGACCTTCCCTGGGCCTCCGTGACTTCCTGTCTGTGCCCCTCTGTTCCTGGTCCAAACCTCTCTCCTGGCACGCGTCACCCACCACGTGCTCACGCCTCTTTCACCATGAAGACCCTCAAGGGAAGGGTCTGGTGTCAGCAGAGGCAGCAAAGCACCAGGGTCAGGATGCCCCCCCCCCCCGGTCATCGCGGGGGGGGGGGATCCCCGCTGGCGCTTACAGTCTACACGGCGTGAAGCGCGGTGACTGTAAATGTGATGGTGTGTGTAGAGAGGGGCTCTGCACAGGGCCGGCCGCTCCACGGGGAGGTCGGTAAATGGGGCCACGAGCCCCGTTCCGTGTCCGTGGTCGGCACGCCGAGCAGGAGCCCCGGCCCGCAAAGCTCGGCGCCTACTGTGTACGCGGCCCCGACAAGCTGCTCAGCCTCTGCGGGAGCTAGATGCCCGCTCCCCGGCTGGGCTCGCCCTGTGGCCGCCGTGCAGACCCCCTTCTCCGGGACACGGAACTGCCCTCCCGGTGCCAGCAAGCCTGCAGCCCGGGGCTGGGCGAGGGCCCAGGGCGGGAGGAGCAGGTGGCAGGGCCCGCTTCGCAGCCAGGGCAGAGACCCTGGGAAGCGATGCCCGGAGGTGCCCGGGGGACAGCCGGGGACATCCACGAGGGGCTCTCGGCCACACTGCCCGCAGCGCCCCAGGAAAGCCTATGATGCAGACGGCAGACACGGCCGCTCAGAGACGCGGTGGCCCCCGGGGACTCTCAGGGAAAGCTGTGTGTGCGTGAGGGGGGGCTGGGGGTCCATGAAGCCCCTGCCCGTGAGAGGCCCGCTGGGCTGAGGGCAGGGGGACAGAGAGGCCGGCAGGGAAGGCACAGGGGCCGAGAGACACACAGCCCCCCACCCTCACGCTCCCCACGCTCCTCCGGGCCCCCCAGGATGCAAATCAGGTGCCGGCACAGATTTGCATAATCATGCATATTAAACTTACGGTCTCGTCAGGTTTTGGAGCCTATAAAGCAATTTTGCTACCTTTAACGGAGAGTAAGAATCACGGCGAGAGATCTCCTGTCCTTTCCTCATTCAACGTGAAGTCCCAGAATGTGAAGTTGGGGGGGTTTTCCTGGGGTCTCGGGACGGCCACTCTGTTGACACCTCGGCGGAGGTAGGAAGGGCCCCGCGTCAGGTGCGCCTCTCACTCCGCCAGAGAGCAGTCTGGTCCCAGGGGGCAGAGAAGGCAGAGAGGGCGGATGGGACCATCATCAGGTCATCTTGGGTCCCTGGGTGGTTGGGCGACAACGGGGGCCCCAGCCTGGGCTTGAATCGCTGCTTATTCTTCGCAAAGTGCTCTCACTCCGCCCTCTCCGTTGGTCCCCCGTCATGTTGGAAGGGCAACCTCCTTACCCCACCCTGCGGCTCCTCCCTACCCCACCCTGCAGACTGTTCTTACCCCACTCTGCTGCTCGTCCTCACTCCACCCTGCGGCTCAGGAGGCTGGCCCCAGAGAGGGGCAGCTGCTCACCAGGATCAAACACGGGCCCCTCACGCTGTTTCCACTGCACAGGGGTGGGGAGCGGACCCCTTCCCACCCCTGCATCCCTCCTTGCCCAGGACAGACATCACAAATCAATCACCACACTCTCCCCACCAAGCTCACACCTTGGAATCCTTCTCAACACAGCCCTTCGGGCAGTTAGTGCCAATCGTTCAGGGCAGACCCCTGATGGAACCTGCTTGCCCCTTCCTACACCACACCCCACCCTCTCCTCCACATCCTGCCCACGTCGCCATGCGCCACGAGCTTCTGGGAAGGGCCTACGGTCTCAGTGCAGCCTGGCCGCTCACCCACCCACTGGCTTCAAATGGGCTCCAGATGGAACCAGATGCACCTGCATTGGGGAGCAGGCCCAGAAGGGGGGTCTCACCCCCCTCAGGCAGTCACACAGGTGCACTGAGGCCCCCAGTGACTGACACACGTGTGCCTCAGGCACAGCGGGGCCCGCGGTGTCAGGCTCCAGAGCAGACCACGCCTTGCTGTCTCTGGCAAAGAGCCTCCGAGGGTTCAGGCGGAAGAGAGGCCGAGCACACGGTCCTGGGGCCCAGCGCCTCGCCAGCCCGGGGACACCCTCCCCACCCCACCCCCCACGTCCGCTGAGCCTATCCAGTCTAGAGAGAAGCTCCCACAATCCTTCCACGTGGTCCCTCCCACAACGCTGTTTAAATCACGGTAATAAGACTCTGAAAGTGCTCATTTAGATCTTCACGCACGCCCTGTTATGCAAGGTGGGAAAATGTGGGCCCCAGCCTGTCTCCTGTCCCCCCTCCTCGGGAGACAGCGGCCGCCCAGCTGGGGCTTTCCTTCTGGAAGCCGGCAGGTGGGACACACCCTTGTCCCAAGTCCTGGCCACGTCTGAGGGCCCGTGTGGCCCCAGCTCACGGCAGCCACCCGCACCCCACATGCCTCACCCCTGCCCTGCCCTCCTCCCTGCGGGGTCGTGAACGCCCAGTCTCCATATCACCTCCACTGCCCCTGCCGCCCCGCCAGTTTCCCTCTCCTGGACTATCTCCACACAGACCGCGCGGGAGGAGGGAGAATTCTCCGGGAGAATTTTATCACCGACCTTATCTAGAAGAGTTGGAACGTGGTAACAATAAAAGGCAGACTGACTTTGACTTAGTTGTTTTGTTTTTTTTAAATTTTTTTAATGTTTATTTATTTTTGATAGAGAGACAGAGCATGAGCGGGGGAGGGGCAGAGAGAGACGGAGACACAGAATCCGAAGCAGGCTCCGGGCTCCGAGCTGTCAGCACAGAGCCCGAGGCGGGGCTCGAACTCACAGACCGTGAGATCATGACCTGAGCTGCCCAGGCACCCCCATTTTTCACCCTCTCTGTAGAAGACGTTCCCCCTGGCCGTCTGCACTGCCCCACCCCCGCCCCACCCCTGCCCATGCAACCTGTCCACACGGGCCAGGTCTCATCTCTGGAGAGGCAGCCAAGGAGAAGAGCAGAGAGGAAGCCCAGCCCAAGAGGCACCGCCTCCCCCGGCCCAGCACAGGCGGGTGGTTCAGGCCCCCGCAGTCCCCAGGCCGCCCCTCAGGGCGGTCCTGCCCAATCTGCCCACTGTGGGCCCCATAGGAGGGATGCGTGTGAACTAGGCCTCAGTTCGTCCCGGCGCTTATCCACCCAGACCCATCACTGTCACCGTGCCCAGAGGCAGGCATCACAGTGGCCCCCAGACCCAACCCGGTCCTTGGCCCCGCCCCCACACACGGGTGGAGACAGAGGCGCAAAGCCATCCTGGTAATAAGGGCAGAGCCCGAGGCGAGGCCCGGTTTGCCTGACACCTTCACACCCCCCGCCCCCCCCCCCCCCCACCCTGTGCCCTGGGTTCTCCTCACGGGCCACCCCTCCCTGCCCCCGCCCCACCTCTGTGCCGGGCACCGTGGGGCGACCGACACCCCTCACCCCGGGGGATCCCCGTGACGCCCACACTGCCCTGCAGAGAACCCGCGTGTCTGTCCGGGTCGCACAGGCAGAGAGGGGCGGAACCGGCGTGGATATCAGGCTATCGATCCCAAAGCCAGGGCCCTTGCCCCTCGGGACTCAGCCCGGGCTGGCCGTGCCGCCCCCGCTCCCGGGCACCACGCTGGGCTGGCCGGCGGTGTGGCTGGGGTTCTGGAGCGCTGACTCCGAGGGAAGTGAACCACGCCAGCAGAAGACCCCGGCGTGGCCCGATTCCTGCCGACATCCTCCTGGGATCCCCCAGCCCCTCAGAGCCCACACATCCAAGACAAAACTCCGTATCGCAACCCCTTCCCCGACCTGTGTCTGTTCTAAAGGCGACACGGTCCAGGGCGCCTGGGGGCTCACTTGTTAACCATCTGACTTCGGCTCAGATCACGATCAGGTCACAGTTTGTGAGTTTGAGCCCCGCTTCAGGTGAGCCCCACTTTTCCCTCTCTCTCTCTCTCTCTCTCAAAAAAAATTTAAAAAGAAATTAAAAACAATAAAGGCGACACAGTCCTGCCCCACCCACCTCATCACGGCCAGTCTGTCACCACCTCTCACGGATGAAACATGGTGGCCGTTTGTTGGGCGAAGAACATTGCACCTGCGTTCTCCACGACCACCCTGCGGGCATCACTACCCCATTTCACGGGCACAGGGACTGAGGTGCTCGCCTGGCCTCACAGCCCACCAGCCGGGCTGCGACCTGGCACGCCCGGGGCTGTGAAAACAAGCAGGAGGGGGCGACGCCGGGCTGGCGGCTGCTCTCTGGGCCGGGCGGGCTCTGAGCGGGGACGGGACGGCCCGCAGCGACCTGCACGTACAACCGGGGTACTCGGGGCGGAGACGGGGGGGGGGAGGGAGCCCACACCGCCTGCCCCCACCGCAGCCTGCTTCGGCCCCGACTTCCTCCCCGGAACAACGGCAGGGCCCTCCCGGCCAGCCTCCTGCTTTGGCCCTCCTACGAGCCTGCCGTGGCTTGGCCACACTGCTGTGCCGCTCAAAGGCCTTCCCTCCCTCTCTGAGCCTTTAGACCCGAGTGCCTGCTGGGCAAGGCCCCGTGACCGGCTTCCACGCCCCTTTCCAGCCTTCTGTTCCCAACACTTCTGGAAAAACCCACGTCCTCCGCCCCTCCCTGAGAACACCCGGAACTCTCCGACTTCAGGCCTCAGCCAGACTGTCCCTTCTCCTTTGTCCCACAAAGCCTTACCTTCCTTCACAGCCCAGCCCAGCCCTCACCTCCTCCGAGAAGCCTCCAGACACGAAGAGGCACGGGCGTGGCCCCAGCACGAAGCTGTGCCCGCCCGCTGTGGCCTGACCACCCCAGACCACGTGCTGTCCGCCTGTGTCCCCCTCCGAGACCAGTGCCCAGCAGAGAGCGGGCGTCAGTGAAAGGCTGCCCGGTAGAGGGTCCTCAGCCCCTCAACATGTTGGTGCGGACCCTTCCCCGGCTGCAAGCCCTGCCTCTCCCGGGGGTCTTGAGCTCAGAGCAACACTCGTCTCCCGTCGTGGCCACGGGGGAACCCAGAAGGATCCTAGCAATGCCCGGGCCGGCGCACCCTACTCTCCCCCTGCGAGGTCTGCTCACCCAGCTCTGTCTCCCGCTCACGCGGTGCAGAAATAATGGCCCTGCGTTTTCCTGCAAACTCCGCGTCCCAGATGGAGACCAGCCCCACGTGCTCAAGGAAATGCGAAACAAGAGGCCGGATGGAGCAGGTCTGGGAGGACACCGTGCAGCCTTGCAGGGGCAGGGGCGTCCTGGGCTCTCCCTCCCCCGAAGCGTCATTCAGGGCTGGGGCAGAAAGTCTATAGTCGGTCCATGGCCTCTGGTCAGCACGTCGCAGCTGGCCGAGCGGCCCCTGGCCCCAGGTGGCTTCAGAGACACCGCTGTCCCATTTACGGACCTGACCTGGCCTGTGGGGGGACCGCGAGACGCTAGGAACAAGGAAACGCCCACTGAGGCCAGTGTTGACCCGGGCCTTCCCGCCCCGGCCAGAGCCACTGAGCAGAGGGTGTTGTGAGGGTCCGACGCAGCATCGACCGGTTCTCGCCTGAGAGCCGGGGAGGGCCAGTCCCCCAAAGCAGGGTCTCCCAACCTCTGTGACATGTGGGGCCGGGCGATTCTTGTTGTGGGGACAGTGTGGCGTGTGGTGGGGTGTCCACCAGCCACCGCCCCTCGAGATGTAACACCCCTCCCCGACTCGCAGCAACCGATGATGTCAGCAGGCACCGCTGAGGGTGCCCCTGGGGAGCAAAGTCACCGCAGTTGGGCAGCCCTGACCTAGAGGCAAGGGGTTGGGTCCCAGGTGTCATGGGGGGGGGGGGGCGCTATTCACTCTCCCCATCGATGGGGAACAAACCTGCCGCCCTGGAAGAAGGAAGGGCCGAGGGCCAGTCCTTCCTAAGTGTCCGGTCACCGAGTCAGGTCCCGCATCAACACCACCTCACAAAACGGCAAGACAGGCACCGTCACCCCCTTCTCCACATGGACAGACCCCAACATTAAATCACCAAAGTCCCGACAAGGCTCAGGGTCCCAGCGGGCCTGGGCTGCCGGAGCAGAGTGGCCCCGGTCCGCAGGTCCTGAGACCCTCGCCCTCCAGGCCCAGGTCCCAGCACGCGTAGACCGACGGAGGAGGCCTTAGGAGCGAGGAGGGGTGGACCCTTTCCCGAGTCCCCCCCACCCACCCAGCCGTCAGGGGGCAGGTACGGTGGCCCCGTGCATGGTCCCAGAGAGCCCTGGACACTGGGCTACACGGCGGTGAGCGTGAGGCTGGCAGGCCCTGCCGCGGTGAGGCCTCTCCCTAATCCCGCCCCACGCCCTGGTCAGGTGATGCTCGGGAAAATTAGAAACGCAGATCTCGGCCATGCTAGGGGTGCTTTCCACCGCTCAGGACCCTTTTCATTCATCGAACTGCTCTGGGGTCAGCCTAGGGCAGGGAAACCTGACCTTGAAGCATGGTTCTGGCCCAGAAAGACCCCAGCGACCTCCCACGGCCTCCGACCCGTGATCGTGGTGGTGTTGGAGGAACAGAGAACTGACGTGAATGCTGTTGAAATGTGGCCAGTGGCCACGAACCGTCCCCTGGAATGAACAGCAGGAGCCATCCATCCGTCTCGGCGCGGGGGCCCAGGCAGAGCCTTCCATGCCCCGGGCACATCCTGTGACCTCCCACCACCTCTGGGGCTGCCACCCCCTGACGCACCTCAAACCTCAGTCCAGCCCCAAATCCCACCTTCCCCCCAGTCTTCTCACATTTGTTTGGCCCTCTCCTGACTCCCCTCTGTCTCCCCACCGCCCCTTCCCCAGCACTACCACACCCCACATCCAATCCCCAACTTCCCAAGGATCCAACCATGTCTCACCCTCCCGCTGGTCCCGCCCCCATCCAAAGCACCATGACCCTCACCTGGCCAGCGGCCTTAGCTGGGTCCCTTTGCCCCACCCCCCCCTCTGTTCCCAACTCTGTGGCCAGAGGGATCCTATTAAAATGTATGTCAGACCTCACGACGCCCCTCAGAGACCCCACCTCACCCGGGGGAAGAGCCAATTCCCGCAAGATGGACACTGGCCACAAGACCACTGAGCCTGGCAACGTGGCCCGTGCAACAGGATTTCTAAGCATATTTCATTTCCGATAATTTACATTGAAAATCGATGGTCCGTTCATTTATTGGGAAAGCTGTAGACCTATTTGCAACAACTTGGGTGTCCAAGTCCACTGTTTTAGCCACAAATATTGAACTCTAAAGGCAGATCTGGGACTCCTCTGAAGATCTGTGCCCCACTGAGGGTGCTGTGAGACGCACACCGGATTTCAAAGACACGGTAGGAAAAGCAGAAATTAACTGTCTCAGCAATTCCTTCCATTGATTATGTGTTGAAGTGGTAATATTTTTACTATATCGGGTTAAATAAAAAAACATTAACGTGAATTTCACATTTCCCTTTCACCTTCTCTAACACGGCTCCCGGACGGTGTGAAGTTCCAGACGTGGCCCGACTTCGGTCTATACGGGCGTGGCCGTCAGACGCTCAGATGTGGCCCCGACCCGGCCTCTTTCCTCCTCCTCTTTCAGCTCCGGAAAACCCCCTCATCACATGTCACCTCTGGGGAGGCCCTCTCTGCCTCCCCACCCAGCTTTGTGTCTCTTCAGGGCATTTAACACCATCTAACGGAGCTCGCAGGTATATTACAAAGTCTACTGTCAGTTTCACCTACTGAAACGTAAGTTCCTGGAGGCTGGGGTTTCTGTCTGCTGTGGTTTCCCCGCTCTGTCTGCAGAGCCTCCAACAATCTGGCCCATGATAGACGTTCAACCACATCCGCCAAATGCACAGAGTTATCTGTTTTCCTGCTGGCGTGCCTACTCAGCTGCAAATTTCTCAGGGGCAGTGCTAGCACATAGTAGGCTCTCGTGTGGTAGGCTGATCTGTTCCCAGGATCACGGGGGAAACAGAGGCGGCCTGGCCGCCACGGAAGGCAAAAACCAAGTAGCAAGGGTCCTTGAACCGCACACGTGCCCCCCCCCCCCACCGCCCCAGGAAGGTACATGTCCTTTCCTTCCCATCGATTTTTATTCTCCCAGTGAGAAGACAAATCTGTTTCCCTTCCGCCAAAAGGCCTCAAGCCACGGCTACTTACATTATAGTAATTAAATCCCTGCTGCTAGGAGAGCTCAGGAGTGAGCAGGCCTCACGCCAAGGGCTGGCCTGCAGGGAGGAGGCAGCAGGGAGGGAGGCTGGCCAGAAGGGCCTGTCTCTCTCAGCTGCTTCCCGAGTGACAAAATCCACTTAGCCACAATGCCTTCGCAGGCTTTCACTCCCGGGCCAGGGGGCCTCGGAAGAGGACCAGCTCGGGGAACCCCAGCCTCCCCGGCTCACTCCCTGGGCCTCACCTCCCCACCGGAGTGGCTGTTCCAGCCCCATCCTCACCTCTCCCATTTGCCAGATGACAAAACCGAGGCCGGGAGACAAGCCTCCCCACCCCAGCGCAGGGACGTCCTCTGCACCTGCACTCCCGACTGGCACTCAGCGCGGGCCCAAACCACATCACGTGCTCTGCCTGTGGGGTGTGCCATTCAATCCTCACAGTTGCCCCAGAAAGAGGGTTTCTGATTAACCCCCAAGGGTAAGAATAGAAACACCAAGACAACTCGCCCAAAGCCACGCACACAGGCAGTGACGGAGGCAGGCTGTTCAGGGCCAGGCTCTCCTGGACAACGTATGCAGCAGGGCCGGCTGGGAGGCGGCTGCGGGCACATGAGAGACGGGGAGGTAGGGGGAGGACAGGCAGGAACGGAGACCCAGCAGGCCTCGTGCACCTGCTTCTGCCCCGCCCAGCCCGCCCGTGAGCCCCACGTCTTGCTCGGTCAGTCCTGGACCCCACAGCCCGGCAGGACACCAGCACCTGTCGGCCTCCTGAGCCAGCTACAACTGGAGACCGAGGGTCGGGGAGCAGAGGGCAGGGAGCGGCTGGGTTCCTGGGACAGACATGGGCAGGACGGACAGAGGAGAGCGAGCCATGAACTGGGGCTCCACGAACGGGACGAGGCAGGGGGGTGGCTGCGCAGAGACAGCAGGGGGTCGGGGGCGGCCCCGCAATTTGGGTTCTGGTGAGCACATGCGTCTGGACGTTTCCGATCACACGATGACAGTGTTGGGCACTTCCCCTCCGGGCGAGGGTGGAGTCACGGCACCCCCACCCCCAGGTCTGGAGGCCGAGGTTCCAGAGGCTGACCACCCCCCCTCCCCCACACGGACGCACAGCCAGGAAGCCCAAGAGAGGGGATGGGAATGCGGGGAAAGAACACACTGTCCCCCTGGGGGACCTCGGCCCCAGAGCCCAGCCTGCCCTGCCAGCCTCCCGGGGCTCCTGGAAAGTGAACAAATCCCTCCTCCCAAACCCAAGGCACTCCCCCTCCCCCGAGCTCCAATCACCCATGGGAGGGCCTGGGTCGGAGCGGGGGGGGGGGGGGGGGGGGGGGGGGGGGGGGGTGGCGAGGCTGGCAGGGTGGACGCCTCCAGGAGAAGCACTTTGGCTTGAGAGGGCCAGGCCACAAGGTGGCCACACAGGGGGGTGGGCTTTGAGGGCACTCGTGGGTTCAGACCACAACTCCACTCCCTCCTGGCTGCGAGGCCCGGGGCAAGCCTCCTGACCTCTCTGAGCCTCGGGCGGGCCATCTGTCACTCGAGGGGGCTGTTATGAGGACTGAATGAGACAAGAGGCAGGAAAGCCCTGAGTCATGTCCCGGTCTGGCCTCGTCTTCACTCCCGAATAAGACTGCGTTGCTTTGTTGTCGTTTTTATGGAAAGAGAAGACGTTTCCCCTTCATGAGAGCAGCGTGTTCCTCCGAGCTGCTGGACAGGAGCGTTACAGGCGGCCCTGCCCGGCCACAAGGAGACCCTCGGGACCCAGCCTCCACCCCAGACTTGCACTTGGCTCCAGACATTCCATCTCCCCCTGGGGCACCTGCCCCTCGCCGGCGGGCAGGGCGGACCCGGTCTGTGGGTCTGTGTCTCACGCCGAACGTCCTTCCTTCCGGCTCAGCACCGCCACACTCCGGGAGCAGTGACAACGTCTGGTCCAGCCCAGAGCAGGAGGGCAGGGAGTCTCGGGACCAGCTGAGGGATCCCGTGGGATCCCGTGGCCACTGGTCTCCGGGAAGAAAAAGCAGGCCTCGGAGACCCGCGCGGGCCTAGGAGCCCCCTGGGGCCAGGTCTAAGCCATGCTGAATCGCCCACCTCCAGCCTCAGCAAAAGGCATTACAGTCCCACTTTCCAGACAGAGGCCACCAATCAAGGCCACACAGCTGGACAGATCCGTGGTGGAAGGCTGAGCTGTTTCGGGAGGAGCGGGGGGAGAGCAACACATTCCAGAGGAGAGTCCCCCGTGGCTCACGCGGTGCTTACGGGCGCGGACCCCCGCAGTCCTGGGAGCTGGAACGGGGCCTCCCCGTAGCAGGCGTACTGGGCCCCAGCCTCGCCCTGGCCGCTGGCCACGCCGAGAGGCCTCGGACAAGTCGCACAACTTCCCTGGGCCTCGCCGTCCTGCGAGGAGGCCCGTGGCCCCTGCTCTGCCCCCCTCACGGAGGTGGGCAGGGGCCACAGCCACCCAGGCCAGCACACCTGCAGGGCTGTGGCACGTGGCTGCCCGGCTTACAGGCTCCACCCCGGCCAGGTAGCCACCGGCTCCCCCGGGCCCCCCCTTCACGCCACCAACAACACCGCCGCTCGGAGCCCCTCCAAAGGCCCGACCAAAGGCCCGACCGAGGGTGGCGCACCCCGCCCGAGCCCTCATCTTGGAGGAAGGCGACATCACCTCGGTCAGCGGCTCCCGGCACTGCCACGTGGGGGCCTGTTCGGGCACTGGCTGAGCAAGCCGACCCCCGACCCAGTAGAGGCCGGAAAAGAGAAAACATGGCCAAGCCCCAGTTCGTCAAAAGCAGGAACCTTCTCACGAAGGAGAACAGCTCTACACGAATCCCTGCGAGGATGCAGCCAAGCAGGCGCCCGGCCAGGAAGGACTCCCCTCGCGGGCCACCGGGGGCGGGGGGGCTGGGGTGCGGGCCACGAGGCCGCCGGGCCACGAGCACGCTCGCCCCACGTGCACACGGGGAACGTGAGGCTGGCAGAGTCTGAGGCGCCGGCCTCACGGTCACCCGGCAGCGAGGGGCTGCCCCAGGCCGGCCCCCGCTCCCCGCGGGCTGCCCCAGGCCGGCCGCCAGCCTGCCAAGGCCTAAGGCCTAAGAGTTCAAGCCGAACCAAACCACGATTCCCACGGGTGCCGCCCGCCGGCCCGGGGCCCGGGCGCTCTCCAGGGCCGACACCAGCCAGTCCAGCCCCCGGGGGAGCGACCTTTCAGGCACCTGCCCGCTTGCTTGACACAGCATCACGCCCGTCCCTTAAGGAAAAGGCCCGGCAAGCGGCCTCAAAATAGCAGGTGCCAACGTGCGTGTTATTTCGCACATCACTTGCGTGTTGTTCATTTAGCACTGCCGGGGCCCCGCTCAGAATACAACTCTTGTTACCTCGCCACCAAGTAGCCCCGTGGGGGGAAACGTGCCCCACACGGGGCAGGTGCTGACCCCGGCACGACCTCCCCGCCCGCCGCAGCACAGAGCCCAGAAAGCCTCAACCCACAGGCCCCACATCCCCGAATTCCCTGTCACGGGTCTCAGAGGAGACCCCGTCATCTCGAAGTCACACGAGAAAGCCCCAGCGCTTCCTTGGTCCCCTGGCTCTGTCCCAGGCGGCCCCCCCGGCTGGCCCTCTCCCTGCCGCCCCTGCTCTCGGCCTCGTTCTGCCTGGTCATCGTGTGTCCCCCTGACCTTCCTCCTGGACGCTCGGCCTCTGGCCTGACTCCATAGGCTTATTTTTGTTCCCTCTCCACCTGTCCCGTTTGCACGGCCACACCCGGTCAGCTGTGCCCGGGCCGCAGCTTGCTGACCGTGAGCAGGAGAACTGGGTCCCACGAGACGAGGCCAGAAGCCCAGGCCAGGCTAGCGCTGCGGCCCCTCCTCCCGGGGAACGTCCTGCTTCCTCTCACGGCCCAGATGCGCCCGTGCAGACCCGTCCGGGAACATGACCGGGGCTTGTCGTCCAAGGGGGGGACGTCGGTTTCATCAGAAAGGGGGCACAGGCCACACGTGCTCACCTGGTCCAGAGCCACCGGTGTGGGAGGCGACCTGCGCGCCCACGGTCCTCCGAGTGGCTGTGGGTCGGCGGGAGCGCCATGTCGGCGCGGGGCTCCCCAGGGCAGCAGCGGCACGTGTCAAGGCTGAGTGCGCGCCCGGTTCTGCACCGGGTGCCGTGCTACGGGCAGGGCCGAGATTCCCTCTTGCCGTCTGAGAAGTGAGTTTCAGATCCAGGAAACTCCCTGAGGACCCACCACCACATTCCAAGTCGGAACTCAAACCCAGCGCCCGAGCCCTTGACCGCCACGCTGGGAGGTCGGCCATGCCGATGCGTCACAACTCTGGGGACAGAAGTGCAGAGGGCAGGGCCCCCGCCAACTCGCCATGAAACGGCCCCCACGCCCTTGTCCCTGGTGCAGGCATCCCGCTCCCTGCTTCCAGCCTCTAGGACGACACGTGGCCCCAGCAACCTTCCCGGGCCTCCCTGCTCCGCTCCCCTCCTGGCCTCTGCACCCCTCAGCCCCGGCTCCTGAGACTCCTCGTTCCCAGAAAGGCCCCTGCCCGTGACCCTCCCATTCTGGTCTGGTTAACCCTCGGGGACTGTCTGCAGGGAGCCTCCCCAGTAGACGCTGCGGTCGGCCTGGGTGGGTGGCACCTGGGTGCGGGCCTGGCCGAGGACAGAGCTGGAGGACGGCGGCCTGTGTGGTCTTAGCAGTGGAACATCACAGACGCACATTCGGTGGGGTCAGAAAGCTCTGGGACGGGGTGGGGGGTCAGCGCCAGGGCCCTGCCCTCGTTTCCGAGCCGGAGAACCAGAGGCCCAGAGAGGTGAAGGGCCCTGACAACAGTTGCACGGCGAGTCAGAAGCAAGAGGGAAGCAGACCAGCCTTTCTGTAACACTCACTGCCGCTCACAGAGCCAAACACAGCCTCACGCCGCCGAGGTAGGAAGCTGAGCCTCCAGCGTGAATGAGGAAGGCAATTCTAGAACCAGGACGGAGAAGCTTTTGGAGGTTCCCTCCCTCAAACCCCCAGCAGAGGCCTGTGGCAGCTCGGCACAGGGAGACGGCAGGTGCTGGGGCCCTGGGCTCTGGATCTAGAACCTTCTCTCCTGAGAGGGGCACCTGGCACGCCCACGCACCCCTGTGCACCCCACTTCCCACCTGCGAACAGAGCGGCTTGTAGCGACCCCAGGGCCACGGTGGGGTCGCGAGGAGCTGAAAGCACGGAAAAACCGTGAGCAGTGGACAAGCTGAGCCCACGGTCGTCCCCAGTGGGCACCCGGGTGGCCGGTACGGAGGAAGAGGCCCTCCGAGGAAGGGCAGGGGCCAGAGCCCGGGGCTGGCGCCAGGTTTGGGGGGCGGGGAGCCTCACAGCGAGAGCTCTCGTTCTGTCTGTAACCCCCACACCCGCCCTGTCCATCATCACCCGGGGGGCAGTACGGCCAGGCCTCCAGCACCGCCCCGGGGCCTGTCCACCACCTCACCCGGCACCCAGGCTGCACCTGCCCCGCTCTCCCCGCCCCTCCCCGGTACAGTTCCCTCCCTCCCAGTGTGGGGCACGCGGGTCTCCGGCCTGGCCACCTAGATCTGTCTCTCTGCGGAATCATAAACAGTTTCTCCGGCAGCAGCAGGCGAGGAAAGGCCTCAACTCGGGAGTCAGATGGGCCGAGGGCCCCGGGTTCTCACCCCAGCACCGCCGCCCACTGACAGCGTCCGGCCTGGGGACTTCTCTATGAGGGGACGGGACCACACCCACGCCTCCCAGCACTCCAGCCAGGACAGAGGACAGCCATCGAGGCAGAGCACAGAGCGGCCCCTGCCTCCCCCTCGCCCAGCGGCCGGCACAGGGCCAGCCCCCAGCCCTCCTCCGGCACCCTTGCCTGCAGCCGAGCCCCTGGGGGGCCGGGGGGAGCCCGGGGGCGCCGCGGAACCCTGGCCTCCTCCTGGCCTCCTCCTGCAGACTTTCCTCCGCAGAAGAAAAGGCCCAGAACTTCCTCCCCGCGGCTCCGGGAACAGCGTGGCCTCCCAATCCCCCCCTCATTATTTAAAGAGGAATGACTGATTCTTTCCCTCTCCCTTTGGGGTTTGGAAAGAGAGAGAAGGAAAACAGGTCCGAATGAAGGGCGGGCCTGCCGCTGAGCCAGCACAGCGGGGCCTCCACGCTGCCCCCTCACAACCTCACTCTCTCATACGTACTCATTTTCTCCCCCAAATGTGCTTTACAAATAACTGCCACAGAACCAAAGCTCTGTCTTCTGATTTTACATTTCCATCCAGGCCGCGGCTTCTCTACGGCGGTTACTCGAATTTCCTTTCGGTTTGTGTTGCTTTACCTTCGATGTTTTGAAGTTACCTTCGCGGTCTTTGGACCGCGGCCTCGCCAGTGCCCCTCCCCGAAAGCTCTGTGAGGGGCAGGCGAGGGGGTCCCCCAGCTTTCCGATCAGCCTGCACAGCAGACACGCCCAGCGATGGACGCTGCTTGGGGGGCAGGTGGGGGAGGCAGGCACCCCGAAGTCCCTCCCGGACGGTTACAAACAGCGTGACGATGCCTAAGGGGAAGCAGGTACTGTTGAGTCGTCCCCTCTGGGGTTACAAACGTTTGACTCAGCCGTAGGCCGTCGCGAAGCTCATAAATAAGGTCGCCACCACCCTGGGTGGGAGCAGGGCCTTGCTTCCACGCTCTCAGGGCGGCTCACGAGTCCTCCCTGGGCCAAGACACTCAGCGTGACCTCGGCGCAAAACAGACCCCTGGCTCCGACCCTCCCGCCTCCTGCCGCCGTGCCCTGCAGGCCGTGACGCATGAGGGTCCCCGGAGGGCTCCGTCCCGTTCAGCAGCGCCAACACACCGGAAACCACAGGCACGGGCACCCCGAGGCCGCTGTCCGCAAACACGCCGCCTACCCGCCCAACGCGGCTCCCGGGTCTGGCAGGAGGCGCGGGCCGGTCACCCCGCCGAGCCCGGCTGCCACTTTGCCCTTATGCAGACAGGGGCTTCCCGCGCGGGGACCCGCGAACCTGCTCGGTCATCCGGGCTGGAGGCCGAGGGTGGACCCCCTGACCTCTGTGAGGTCAGCAAAGACACCCCACAAGTCGGCCCGAGGGGACCCGTTTTCTTCGCAGCGCGGACGGCCAGGAGCCCAGGCCCCCCTGGGCGTGCGGAGAAGCCTGCCTCCCCCACCCCGGGTGTTCTGAAGGAGGAAGAGCGCTGGAGCCGGGGTGGGGGGGAGGCCACGCGTGGGAGGAGACGGGCCAGGGGGACCCGTGGCCGCAGCGGCCCCCACAGCAAGGCCAGGCAGGGGCGGCGGGAAGAGCAGCGGGGCCCCCGGCAGCGGTCAGTTCTGCCAGGGAGGTGAGCCCGGGGGCGGGTAGGGGCTGGAGGTTGGGCACACACGGGGACGGAGACGGCTGCCTTGTGGCAGCAGCATTTCTGCCCCCCCCCCTCCGGTGGTCACAGCCGACACCAGAGGTCCCTGCGAGGAGGCCCCCACGGGACCGGCCAGCCGGGGCCGGGGGCTCCTCGGCTCCGGGATGCAGGGGGCCAGGCCCTGTGGTCCCGGTGCACACAGCACAGCCGGAGGTGTGCCTCAGACCAAGTCTGGAGGAGCACAGAATGCCAGGGCGTCCCCAAAGCATCGCTGCCTCCGTCCTGACGGGCACAGACGTGACAGACCACATCCCTGGGACCTCTCGGCGGGACCTCTAACCCCGGCCCTGCCACGGTGTCTACGCCCTTGACATAAAGCACCTATTTGTTTTTTTAACCCTAGACTCTTCGTCCAGTTCAGGGATAGCCCGGAACCAGTCGGAGCCCACGAGGGCCGCCTCGGGCACTTGTCTGCTACGGGGTGGGGGGGACTCATGGCCCCGCCCCTCCTGCCATCTGGACCCTGCTTTGGCCCACCTCCCCCCCACCCCCCGCGTCACCTCAGGCTTGTGAGGAGGGGACCGAGGACCACCCTGGCCGACTTCTCACCTCCTCACTCTGGCTCCCTTTTGCACGAACTCTGAGCCTCAGGGCAGGGCCAGGTTCCGTCTCCAGAGAGCCAGCCCCACGTGGCAGATTCTCCCCCAGCAACAAGTATCGGCCAAAGACGCAAAGGGGGGTCCGCAGCCCCGTGGAGGAAAACAGAGAGCTCCAGAAAGCTGCAGGTCTGGCACCCGTCAGCCGCCTTCAATCACTCGGGGAAGCAGCGGGGACCCCTCCGAGGGCCCGTGAGCGGGAAGCCCCCCACCAGTGCACGGCTACCAGCCCGCCTGGACTACGTCCACACGGGTCAGCAAAGCCACCCGGACACCCAGAGATCCCCAGCGAAAGAGAGGGCAGCCCAGCTTTCCCAGCTGGCGACACTCCTTCCTCCCCCAAACCCGCTGGCCACGGTAGAGCCTGGGGGCAGACGTGCCCTCCCTACCACCCACCCGTGATCGGAGGTGCTTCCAGCCCCTCTCAGAACTTCTCCCCGACAAGACGCAACTTCTCACGCCACTGACGAGCGTTAGCTCCCAGTCTGTCAAGGGCCCAGCTGATTCCGGAGCCAGAGTTGGTGGGAAAGACCTCTCTGCCCTCATCACCACTATTAATAACAATGACATGAGGCCCCGTGTTGGAGCCTTACACTTAGCAAGTTCGCTCTCCCCACTGACAGCTGGGGGACCGGCTCGCAGAAGTTACATGCTTGTCCGAGACCACAGCTCTGGAAGCGACCGAGCTGGGATCCAACCTTCACTCTGATTCCCTAAAATGATCCTGTTTGTGTCTGGGACGAGAGGGGTAGCCGCCTTCCTCCTCCTGGGTCCACGGGCCCTGACACGGGAGACCCCAGGAAATGCTGCTTCCCGAATAGACAGCAGACGGGAAGGCTGGCAGGCAGGGGAGCGGGTTAAAGGGAGCCTTGTTTCTACAGCCAGGGCTGTCCCAGGGGCACACAAGGCAGCCACCGCACCAGCTGGGCCCAGCAGGACCTTCCTGGTCATAACCCCTCGTGCCGCCTTGAGCGCCAGCGGTTTAGAAGCTGGGGACACCCAGCCCGTTGGCCCCCTGACCCTTGCTCCACACCGGACCCCGCTTCCTCCGGCTCCGGGTGAGGCCCTCTCCCTGCCCTGGCCCCTCTCCTGCCAGTGGCAACCCTCCTGTGACATGAAGACCACGCGCACAGACCTGCCCCAAGCCGGGTCCTCCGAAGAGCTCCGACCCCCGGGGTCACTGGGGTGCTGGTCTCTCCCCTTCCCCCCACCTCCTAGTCCCGGGGCCTTCATCATTCTCCCTCGGTGACGGCTCCTGGTCCCCACGGGTGGCTGGAAGGAGCCAGAGCCCCGCCGAGGGGGACAGCCCCTCCCCCCCCCCACCAGCGCCCTGCCCCCCCCCCCCCCAGGCGGCCCTGAGAGCTGCAGCCTTCGGGCATGACTAAGTGAGCTGTTTTGGCCGGGAACCCCACTCACTTCTGCTCTCTGAGGGGCTCAAACCCCATGCTACGGACATGCAGCCAGCTGGGGCGGCCCCCTCTGAGCAGCTGGGGCCCTGGGGGACCCTCTGCACAGAAGGAAGTCTAGGTCCTGGCTACTCAGGTGGCTTGACGGTTCTGCCCGTGCCCTGCTGGAGAGAGAGGCTGGGGACAGGGAAATCCGATCAGCACCTCCTAGGTTTTTGCGGCTGGATCTCAACAAGGAATGTGACAGCCCCACAGCAGCTGGGCCCAGCCTGAAACAGGCTCTATTTGAAACCTCCAACAGCTGAACCCCTCCCAGCCACCCCCTGCCCGAAATGACAAATAGGAAGAGAAATCCAAGGGACAGGCCAGCACGCACACATGCACTCACACACCCTCCTCCCCAACAACAAATCGGGGGTGAGGGGTAGAGTGGGAAGAAATCCGCTTGTCCAATGAGTGCCCGGGTCCCCCGAGCCCTCCAGCCCGCAGCACGAGGGCCCCCAGCAGGCCGAGCATGGCAGGAACCCACCTGCCGGGAATCACCACCACCCCCCCCCACCCCCGCCCCCGCCAAAGGCCGTGATCTCCAAGCCTGAGGCTGAAGCCCAGCCACCAGCCGACCCGGCTGCACACACGCTCCACCTGACTGATCCGGGAGCCCTGTCAGCCCATCTGAGGGAGAGGTGCTCCCCGGGGCTCAGGCCACGGCGGCACCCACCTGCTCTGCTGGGGACACCTGTAGCCATTTTCGTCAGGCGGCAGCAGCTTTATTCTGAGTGCTCTCTCCCGAGGGAAAGGACCGCGGGTTCCCTCCGCCCCTGTTTTCACCCGTGCCCCCCCCCCCCCCCGGGAGACTCGGGTCACGGGTACGTTTCTATTTTGCCCAAAAGTCTGTCGGGGATGAGGAGGAAAAGAGAAACTTGGGAAGAGGGGGAGAAGCCGCAGAGAAGGGACAGGCATGGAGTCCCCACCCCCCACCCAGACATTTATTTCTCTTCCATCCTGGGGAAAATGGAGTGGAGCAGGGCGGGAGCGGAGGGGGAGTCGCGGGGACTGGCAGGCACATCAAGGCAGAGTGTAATTAATTGGTGCGTGAAGCCGCTGGGCTCCGCTTTGGTTCGCGTGAGCCAGGAGGAAAACGGTTTCTCAGAAGGGACTCTTTCAACCTCCCCGGCACAGAGTCTGCAACAGACACAGTGCACGGGGGGTGCTCCCCCCAGAAGGCGAGGAATGAATTCTCCCGGGGTTGGGAAAGCAAGCCAAGTTCGAGCGCTCCATCTAATTGAGCAAACGCCTCTCCCCACCACCGCCCTCCATCAATCTTCTCTCCCTTTCCTCTCCATCCATCCCTCTCTCTCTCTCTCTCTCTCTCTCTCTCCCCTCTCTCTCTGTTGCTACCTACATATTCCTTTTGTTCAAGGTATAAAGAGAAACTGCAGCCCTACCTTTGAGTACAAACCCCAAGAGAGCTCGGTCTCTATCACCATGACAACAATTCCAAACATCCCAAAAATCAGAGCATAGTCACTGAGACGCTTCCTCTTTTCGAACAGGGCCCTCCTGTGTCCCAGCTTATAGCCAATGTTTTGGTTTTTTCCGTTTGTTGGCTTTGGGGAAGGTGGCGCTGCCGGCGGAGGTGGCCGGGCCGGGGCCGGGGCCGGGGCCGGGGCCGGCGTGCTGGTGGTTGTGGGTGGCGTTGGGGGGGTGGAGCAGGGTCTGGTGGGTATGGTTGTCCTCCCGGGAGGAGATGATGATCTCGGGGGGGTTGCTGGGGCTGAAGAGCTGGAGGGGCTGGCCTTCGGGCTCGGCCTCGATGAGGTTCCTCCGGGAGGCGCTCAGCCGGCTCAGGGGCTTCATGACCCCCCCGCTGTACTTGCAGGAGCTCATGGCGATCTCCGTGAAGGGGTTGCTGTCCCGCCGGTGCGCCAGGGGGCTGGCCTGCCGGTGCCGGCCGCCGCCAGCGGGCCCACTTGTGGCTGTGGAGCTTGGAGAGTGGCCGAGCAAGTGGTCATTGAGATTGAACTGGCTGCCTTGCCTGGAGGAGGGGCGGAGGGCAGCGGTGGAGTTGGCCGAAGGGGGGCCCCTGAGCGTCGTGGGTGAGGAGTGCGGCAGGCCGGGCTGGACGGGCTGGCTCTGGACCTGGGCGAGCAGAGACAGGGGACGCGCTGGCTGCTGCTGGGGCTGCTGCGGAGGCTGCAGCAGGGGTCCCGGGGGCTGCTGGGGGGCTGCTGGGGGCGGCGGCGGCGGCGGCGGCGGCGGCTGCTCATCCCCGGACGACGGGCAGGGACCCTTGGGGTCTTCATCCAGGTCCCCCACCCCCGAGTCATGGAAGTGCCCAGAAGTGTCCATCTTGGGGCCTGGCTGGATTCCCTGCGGCACAACCCCCCACCCCAAAGCCACCCTCGCTCCAAAGATGTCCTCAGAGGCAGCCGGGCATCCAAGCCCCCAGCAGGTGTCCTGGCCCCGTCTTCGTTCTCCGGCTCCGGTTCTCTGGGGCTGCCCGGGGTCCAGACGCCGCCACTCAGGGGTGCATGGCCCTGGGCAGGAGGGGCCTGGGGCAAGAAGAAGCGGGGAAGGAACTCCGTCTCAGGAGGCGGCCCTCTGGGAGCGCGCACGGCCAGGCTCAGCCTCGCTCCTCGCGGGCTCAACAGCTCTGCTCTCCCCTCCCGCGGCCAGCGCTCCGCTGCAGGCCCAGCCCACTTGGTGGCAGCGGGGCTCATTGGCTCGGCTCGGGGCGCCGCCGCCTCCTGACTCCGCCCCCGCGCGGGCTCCTCCCCGGGGGAGGGGCCCGCCGCCCCCACCCCACCCCCCACCCCCCACCCCCCACCCCCGGCCCGGGCCGCGCGGCGAGGGCTGGGAGCTGTAGTTTCCGCCGCCCCTCCCACCCCCACCCCCCCCCCCCAACCCCGGGCCGGCCCTCTCGGCTGCGACAGGTGTGGCACAAGCCCGCGAGGCGACGGGGACGTGCGCGCGCGCGGCGCGCTGGGGAGGAGGAGCGGGGCCTCGCAAGGAGGGGGCTGCGCACCCTGACGCGGGGGTGGGGCGGGCAGGCCGCCGGTCGTTACCGGCCAGGGTCTACCGCAGGTCGACCCCAGACGCCCGGGGACGTGGGCCTGGTGTCCCCAGTTCACAGCCTGATGCTCCGAGACGTTGAGCTACAGCTCCAGGGGTCACAGAGCAGACGGGCCCCCCAGTCTCCCGACCCCAGGTGGGTAAGCTCACCTACTGAACGCCGGCAGTAAGCGTGCAGGCGCCGCTTTGTTACTTCCACCCCCCACTTCAACCCTATGCAAATGATGTCATCATTCTCCTTTTACAGATGAAAACTGAAGAACAGATCACACAAGCACAGGTAAGTAAATTGCCAGATGTCACCGGGCCGGTGGAGGGTGCTGGGATTGGAACCCAGGTCAGCGGGACCCACAGCTGCTATCCCGTCCGCCCGGAGGCCTTTCCACTGTGCTGCTCAGGGCAAAGCGGGTCCTCCATGAAGTGGCCCGCGTGCTGGGAAGGACCCAGAGAAGGCTTGCAGGAAAACCGGCCTTCCCACAGCAGGGCGTGTGAAACAGACCAGCTCCCGGGCGCTGCGGCGTCACCACAGCGTCTGGCAGGAAGACTGAAACCCCCCCCCATCCCCACCCCCCACACCCCCCCCCCCCCCCCGCCGTGGCCACTCCCCCACCTGATCTGCCCTGTGGGGCCCTGAGAGTCAGAGCTGGGAACAGCTGCCCGCTTCCCAGGTTCAGAGCCATCATCAAGTATTTATTAAGCTCCCACTGTGTGCAAAGGGAGTTCCAAAGAGATGGGAGCAGAGCAGAATTCATTTCCCCTTCTAACCGCAGCTGATTTAGGGATCAGTGAGGAAGGGGAGGTGACGGGATCCCCAGGCACAGCCGGGGTTTCAGAGGGAGAAATGATTTTTCTGTCCAGGAAGGGGAAGGGCAGGAGAGCCATACACCCCGGTATGTGCACACACGTGTGTACCTAGGTGAGCGAGCACTGGCCCACAAGCATGCTCGTGTGCACACACGTGTGCACGCGCACACACATGCACACACACACAGTGGGTTTCTAAAGCAGCTCTCTTGAATGCCGAGCTGCAAGTGGACAGAGCTCCCAACAAACGGGCCAGAGAGCCCTCTGCGTGCCAGCCTCACCTCTGCAATCCCTGTTGGCTGCGATTAAGAGCTAAATATTACTTGTAATCTAAGCCACAACCCCAGAAACCCGAGTACGGCTGCACACAATAATCCCGATGGTGGTTGTTGTCACCAGCGACGTGGTCGTTCCCCCTGCACCCCCACCCCGCCGGCACCAGTCACAGCGCCCGGGTCAGACCCGAGCCTGGCGTCTCCCGTGCTTGCCCGTGGCCGTGCAGGCCCTCCAGAGCCCACCCGCCCTCCGCATGCCCTGCCCTCCCCCCCCTTCCCCTCTGTCTTCTTGCTCTTCTCCCCCCACCCCCATCCCCAGGCAAAGCACCTGTTAGGCTTAATGATTTCCTAATAAATTAGTTGTTAGTAGCCCAACGTGCCGTTAGCATCGGTTCTCAGTGCCAGACACAGCATCTGGGCTGTGAGAATCATTGTTCAGGGCCAGGCTCCTGGGCATTTCTGTGCCCCCTCCGGCACCGGGACCTGCCTCCCGCTTCAGCTGACCCTTCTGGGCCAGCCTCCCGCCTCCGAGTCTCCCGGCTGTGCCCTCTGGATCCGGACAAGGACTGTTACACTATGTCCTGCTGTCACGGACAGCGTGGGGGGACCAAACTGTGCCAGAGCCGAAGGTCCACTGCAGACTCTTCTGGAAATGGCTGGAGCCGGACAGCGGAGCCACGGAATCGGCTCCTCTGCGCGGCCGCCCTGTGGGAGTGGGGAGAGCGCAGAGCCCGGGCTTTCGTGGCCGAGAGCCCAGGCTGGAGTCCCCTCTGCCGCACGGCGGCCACGCGACCACAGGCAGCTAACTACCTTCTGATGTTCAGCTTCCCCCCCCCCCGAAAAAACAAGATAAAAGTAGGGTCCCCGCCTCTCGGGGTTGGGGGGAGGGACAGATGCGGGCGGGTATTCGCGGGCCAGCCCACCGGACCACACTGGGAGCTGCTCAGCCCGGCCCGGATGGCATCAGCTCCCCCACCCTGGCCCGCCGCCTCGCCTGCCCTCCACTGCTGCGGGCCGAAGCCCCCCTGCTGGGAAGCCCCAGCCCGTCCCCCAGCCCCCGGCTACACCCGGGTCCTCAGAACAACCGGTGACTTGGAGCCATCAGCCATTTTACAGAGGAGGAAACTGAGGCAGCAGGCGGGTGTTAAAATTTGCCCGCAGTTACTAACGGGGACCTAGTGGCGTGGCCAGAATCAAATCCAACCCCAAAGCCCCAGCACTTTCCACGTGTCCCGAAATCCACATCAGTAGGGCTCGGTCTTCTTGGTATTTATTAAACTAAACGTAATCACAGGCAGCCCTCAGGAGCTTACGGTCTCACCACAGAGGCTATACTTTCACGGATGAAAAGGAGCCGCGACCGAGATCCCAAGTGTGGTGGAGACAGGACGGCTCATTGAAGGCGGAGGTAGCACACTGAGGCTTCGTGGGGGTGGGTGGTGGCGCTTGAGCCACACGATGGGCTCTTCCTTCAGGCGAATCGGCCTCTCCAGGCGCCTCGGAGACGCCTCGGGCTCGGGCCCAGCCCCCTGCAGGAACGTAAATATCGCAAGAAAGCAAGCCAATGAATTTTCCGGTTTCCCCCTGCACACAAAAGTTCTGTTCACTCGGGGCGCCCGGGGGGCTCAGTCGGTTAGGCGTCCGACTCTCGATTTCGGCTCAGGTCATGATCTCCAAGTTTGTGAGTCCGGGCTCCACGTCAGGCTCTGTGCTGTCAGCACGGAGCCTGCTTGGGATGCTCTGTCCTGCACGCTCGCCCTCTCCATCTCTCTCTCTATCAAAAATAAATAAACGTTACTTTTAAAAAGTTATGTTTACACTACGCTGTAGTTTACTAAGTATGCAATAGCATTATCTACAAAAACCAACGTATGTACCTTAATTTAAAAATACCTTATCGCGGGGCACCTGGCTGAGTCCGTCAGGGGGCATTGACTCTCGATCTCGGGGTCGTGAGTTCAAGCCCCATGCTGGGTACAGAGATTACTTGAAATCTTTTTGAGAAAGGCTTTATCGCTAAAAACTGCTAACCATCATCCGAACTTTCAACAAGTCGTACTCGCTGATGACGGATCACCATAACAAATATAATAATGAAGAAGTTTGAAATGTTGCAAAAATTACCAAAATAGGACACAGAGACACAGAGGGCGCAAATGCTGTCACAAAAATGACACCGATAGACTTGCTCGACCCAGGGTGGCCACAAACCTTCCATTTGCAAAGTAAAAACATGGAGTATCTGCAAAGCTCAATAAAGCAAGGGACAACAGATAGAGGGGCACCTGTTCAGGGACGAAGGCCAGCGGGTGCGGTGGGGCTCCTGGGCTCGGGGGAAGCGAGTGAGGTTGCGCTCATCAAGCCCGGGAAGGAAGAGACGGCCTTTGGCCACCAGCCCCACACCACGCTGCCCCTCGCCCCACCTCCTCTCCGCTCGCGCCCCACCGCCTCCCTCCTTAAGCCCCAATAATACCCGCCTCCGGGTCCTCCAACAAGCCATGCTTCCTTCTGCCTGGCATGCCCTTCTGTCCTCTTCATCTAACAGGTTTCTCTTTGCCCTTCAAGAGATGACTCACAGGTCTTCCTTCTAGAAAGCCTCCCCTGAGCTCCCCAAATCCAGATCAGGGGCCCTTCTTCTATACTTTCACGCCCTGTGCTCTACCCCCGTCTTTATCAAGCAGTGTGGCTGTTACCTGTTTGTGTGTCCTTTTCCCCCTTGACTGTGACCTTCTTGAGGATAGAAATGGTGTCTTGTCCATCACTGTATCTGCACATCTTGCCCATAGTAGATGTTTCATAAAGGTGAACTGAACTGAAATTAAAATCCAGGAGAGGTCATTCAGAAGCAAACAAGAGGACGTTGTAGCATTTTCCACAACAAATAACCACCACGATTTCCCCGTCGGTGAAATGAATGACATAGAAGAGATGATACCTAAGATCACTGACCTTGAAGTCCCATAATCCGTGCTCTGTGGAAACTGTTGCTGCCAAAGGTAGAACTGTCTGAAAACGGGGTTAAGGAAAGTGATGATTTGTGGCTTATATGGCTGTCTTTCCCACTAGACTGCAAACTCAATGAGCACAGAGAAGGGGTCTCATTTTTTTCTGTATCCCCAGAGCTAAGCAAGGATCTACTCAATAAAGGTTTATTGGATGGATGGATGGATGGATGGATGGATGGATGGATGAGGGATGGGTGGACGGAGGGTGGGTGGATGGATGGGATAGACGGATGGAATTTAGATATAGGATAAATAATAGTTTTTAGAAAATCCCATGAGGAGGGCTTGGGTGGCTCAGTTGGTTGAGCATCTGACTAGATTTTGGCTCAGGTCACGATCTCAGTTTGTGATTGAGCCCCGCGTCAGGCTCTACACTGAGTGTGGAGGCTGCTTGGCATTCTCTCTCCCTCTGTCTCTCTCTCTCTCTCTCTCTCCCCCCCCCCAAATAAATAAATACACATTAGAGAGAGAGAGAGAAATAAAATAACAAGGCTTGGCATTTAAGGGATATCCTTAACCTTCCAAGGAGAGACAGTATCAGAAAGTCAACCACACCCTCCCTCAGACCCTGGACGGTTGGGGCATCGGACCAAACAGCTTACTAGCCCATCCAGGTGCGGCCATTACCATGTTCTTATCTAGAAGCCTTATTATTTTAAATTTTTTTTTTTCAACGTTTATTTTATTTTTTTTGGGACAGAGAGAGACAGAGCATGAACGGGGGAGGGACAGAGAGAGAGGGAGACACAGAATCGGAAACAGGCTCCAGGCTCCAAGCCATCAGCCCAGAGCCCGACGCGGGGCTCGAACTCACGGACCGTGAGATCGTGACCTGGCTGAAGTCGGACGCTTAACCGACTGCGCCACCCAGGCGCCCCAGAAGCCTTATTATTTTAATAATAAAAGCAACTCCAGGGTCCGAACAGCACTCGCACATGAACTACTCCATCCCACCTCCCAGCAGCCCCGAAAGGCAGGTCAGGAAGGCTCTAGTGCCCATCCTTTATGCTGTCACTCTGTAAACTAATAGTTAGAAAGGTTTAAGTGACTCGCTTGGGTCACCAGTTAGTCGGGGATTTGGACCTGGACCCCTCTGACCCTGGACTCCCACTCTTTCCCACTCGTGCCGCCGGGAATGCCACCCCCACCCCACTCCGTATCCGGTCCTACTGGAATTTAAGGAGAGCACGCAAAGCCGTCCCAGACCTCCCCTCCTCTGCCCTTTCCCCCAGCGTGACACCATCCCCTCCTGAATTCCCTTAGCACCTTGCTTGTGTCTTTCTGGGGACGCCTTCACCTCACGCCTTGTGCCGTAGCTGTCTCTGTGCATGTCTTTTCCCTGTGTGTAATTCACACCACAAGCCCCTTGGTGACAGGAGCTTATGGTGTACATTGTAAGGCACACACACAACCCTGCACCTCCCCCAAGCCCCCCTCCCCACATGCACTCAGACCTGCACGGAAGCAGGGAGTGAGCGGGTCTGCAGACACGGGAGTTCAGGGCACTTTGGCCCCGGATACGTTGCTTGCCCCTTACCTGCCACTGGCCATAGGAGGCACTGACCGGTGAGCAAAGTTCTCCTGGGTCCCCGAATGACCAGATGCCCGGGCGGGGGGCTCACAACCAAAACCCACCCAGCCTTTTCCAGGCCTCAACAGAGAACGGGTAAGGCAAGGCCATGGCACCCCCCACCAGCAGCTCCCGGCCACCCGTGGGTGCTGGCCCCTCAGCACCACACTGTCCCCTCCAGCCTCCTGCTTTGCCGGAGAAAAACTGAAACCTCACCCGGGTCGCTCTGATGGGGACACCCGGCGCAGGGAGCCACGCCCTGGGGCATTTACTTGGAGCCGGGCTCCTGCTCCGGTGTTTTCGACAAGCCAATGGGGTAAGATTAGCGTCCCATTCTGCAGACAAGGAAACGGAGCTCCGGTTCCGAGAAGGTGGCTGGCTCGCTCTTGTTCTCGGGAGGCAAGATGCCCGCTCCAAGCCAGAAGGTCTGCCCACTCGCCGGCCACCCCTGCATGCAGCCACCGCCGCCGAGAAAACGGGCCTCCTGCTCCAGCTTCTCCGTGAACCTGCGTCGGACAAAAGGAGCGGGAAGGTGGGGGTCTGTGGGGCTGACGGGGCTCCTGCGGGTCCGGGCGAGGCCTGAGGATGGTGTGGAGCCACAGGGAACGGGGGCTCGGCCCGTCCGGCTCAGAGCCACCACGGTCCCGCCCGCGGCACACCAGCAGGTGCCCCGCTCTGAGCGCACAGACCCGGCCCGTCCGTGCCTCCCTGCGCAACTGCTTGTGAACATCAGACACGGTTAAATGCCTCTGCGGCAGCTTTGGGGGGAAAACTGGCGCGTCCGGCCAGATGAGTCAGTCCGGATGCCGTGTCTATTTACTCGAGGGGTCAAGGCTCAGAGCAAAGGTGCGGACACCGTGTCTGGAGAGAGGGCATGAGAACTGGGGAGAGAGAGCACTTTGTCACCGTGCTGTGGCCCAGGGAAGGCCCCTGCAGATCCCTGCTTGGCCAGGGCACGGCTCTCAGCCTCGTCCCCAGAGCCTGTCTGCCCAGGACTGACAGGGCCCGTCCGGGGTCACAGGGGTGTGTCCGCTCCGGCCCCACGCTGTAGTAGCATGGGTGAGGGCACCCTTGCCCCTGCAGAGATTCAGCTTCCTGGGGGCAGGGTTTCTGTCTGCTTCGTTCCCTGGGGCCTCCCCAGTGCCTACCACAGTGCCTGGCACAGAGCATGCTCCTGGCCCCAGTCCCAAGGGCTCAGAGGAAGCTAGCACCTCCAGCAGTGTCACAAGCCCAGAACAGGCACCCGAGCTGCCCCCGGGAGGGCCAAGGCCCCCGGTGCGGAGGGAGGCAGTGAGCCCGTCGCCGCCGCCCTCGATGGACCACCCTCCTGAGTTAGGGGACCGCGAGATCCACCTCTCCCAGGGGCCCGGCGGGCACCTGAGGCCTGAGCCCTGGACGCCAGCTGTGCTGTCGGCCCCTCCCCAGACCCCAGCTGGCCGGTGGCAACTAAAGCAGGGAGGGCCCGGGGGTTCGCGGCCCAGCTCCGGCCCCGGGACTGAGGCCCAGCGGGCTGGTGCTCACCAACCTGCCCCCCCCACTCCGCTCACGCGGCCTGCCCCGGTTTGTGGGGAGTGTGGCACCCTCTGCTGGTGGCAGATGCGCACAGCTCTGCACTCCCTGCTCCCGGGAGGTGCGCGGGGAGATCCCAGGCAGAACGCCCCCCCCCCCCCCCCCCCCCCCCCCCCGCCCGCCAACCACCTGCCTCCTTCCGTGGAGGCCCAGGGGTGCGTCTGGGGCCAGGATGCACCCTCGTGAACATTTCGCAGAGGTAGCTCCTCCTGGCAGGTTCCTTGACTTTTCCCCCCATCGGGGAAGAATTACCCCTGCTGCCACCCTCGGTGATGCAGGAGGAGAGGGCGGAGGGGCCACGAGCGGCCTCCAGGCCCCGCCCTCTCAGCACGGATGGCCTCCCTCTCCGAGATGGGAGGTCGCCTAGGCCCACAAGTGAGGTGAGGACAAGGGACAGAGCCAGGGTCCCCTCAAGGGGCCTCTCCTCGCTCGATTGATTGCTGCACGGCCCTGGCACGCCACCCTGGCCCTACCTGCCGGCTCCCCCCTCCGCCCACCCCACCCCACCCCCGCCGCACCTCTCCCCACCCCTCCCCACTGGCTCCCCCCTCCCCGCCAGCTCTGCCCTCCCCGCCAACTCCCCCCTCCCCCCCTGCACCTCTTCCCACCCCTCCCCGCCAGCTCTGCCCTCCCGCCAACTCCCCCCTGCCCCCCTGCACCTCTCCCCACCCCTCCCCGCCAGCTCTGCCCTCCCCGCCAACTCCCCCCTTCCCCCCCCCCCCCCCGCCCCGCACCTCTCCCCACCCCTTCCCACTGGCTCCCCCCTCCTCACCCCTCCCCGCCAGCTCCCCCCCCCCCCCGCGCCCCTTCTCCCCCCTCCCCCCCAGCTCCTCCTCCCCCTCCACCCTCTACCAGCTCCCCCCTCCCCCCCCCCCCGCACCCCTCCCCCCGGTTCCCCCCTCCCTTCCTGCGCCCCTTCCCACCCCTCCCCGCCAGCTCTGCCCTCCCTGCCAGCTCCACCCTCCCCCGCCCGCGCCCCTCCCCACCACTCCCCACCAGCTCCCCACCCCTGCCCCGTGCCCTCCAAGCCCAGGCCCCCGGCTGCAGCCCGGCCTCGGTGCCCAGCACTTTGATATGAATAATGCAGAAGGGCAGGCATCTGGCTCACTTCCCTGCTTTGCCCCCTTCCCTCCTGGTACAGTGGCAGCTGGAGGGTTGCTATGGACACTGTCCCTCCTCAGTGACAATCCGCAGCCGCCCTCCCTGCTGGAGTCCCCAAGCCGCCGCCCGACCGCCAAGCCTGCAGCAGCTGGAGGCCTCGCGGAAGCGCCGCAGGGGGAGCAGGATCAGATGGGCTGAGGGGAAGCTGGGAGGCGAGATGGAAACTGCACGAAATTGGAAGCAACAAGCTGGACCCGTGCAGGGAGACTGACAAACCGCAGTCGGCTTAGCCAGAATTGGAAAGGCAGTGGTGTCTTGACAGGCTCCCATCGAAACGGACATCAATCACTCGGACAGCATCCCTGGGGCAGGTGCAGGGAGGGGGGTGCAGAGGCCCCGCAATGGAGTGCGCGGATGGCGGGCGGGCGGGGTGGACGGGGCGTGGACGGCGCGACGGAGTGGGCGGGGCGGGGGCGTGGACGGGGCGTGGACAGGGGCGGGGAAGGGCAGGGGCGCGGACGGTGGGCAGTGTGCCTGAGGGGGCAGCGGGGAAAGACGGTGTGGGTGGCGGTGGTGGGTGGCAATGGGCCGTGGCGGGGAGGGCAGCGGGCGTGGGCCCTGTCTGCAGGAGAGACCTTGACGGCCCCTGGCCCTTATGTAAGGACAACCACGGAGGTCTTCTGAGCTGGACTCGTGGCCACTCTGCTCCCCCGCCTGAGGACACAGCATGCGCCCCTCCACCGATAATGCTGTCTCTGCCTTGAGGACCAGAGCATAATACCTTCTTGAACATGGGTCCAAGAGATGAGGAGCGTGTCACTGTTATTCTTGTCCCTACCACGAGACCAGACCTTGTTCCCCACCACTGAGCTCTGCACCATGAAGTCCGACACCCTCGCCCCTGTCCATGTCCCACAGCTGCCCACCTGCGGGTCACCAGGTCACCAAGACCACAAGCCTCCACCTGCCCAGAGACCTCAGGCCCACCTGGACAGAGGGTCCAACGTCGAGCTTCCTTTCTCTGCTTTCAACCAAAGGCCACATGCTACAGGGCAGGGCACAGCTGGCCTCACCCTCCAGGGCCCCAGTGGCCACAACGGGCCTTTAATGGGAGGGCCTCTGGGACAGCACACCGGGTCTACACTACACCCGCTGAACACATGCACGATGGTGGGGTGGCCTCGTAGGCTGTGCCCACCCCACTCGGGTGTGGCCACGAGGGGGGCAGAGTAGCTTTGCCTTGCCCTGACCGCCCCCACACACCCCCTTCCCGGGCCCTGACCGCCCCCACGCGCCTCTTTCCCGCGGCACTGACCCTGGAGTAAGAGTAGGAGCAGCTGGGGGAAGCCCGTGTCCAGCCTGGAAGGCCCTGGAGACAGAAAGACCCAGACACAGGCAAACACACGCACACGTGAGAGCCCTCGGACACGTGTGTGCATCTGTGTACATGTGCAGAGACAGGGAGGGAGGGAGGGAGGGATCAAAGGTTTTGCCAAGTCCCCACGTTCATCTCTCTCGTGTTTTATTTCTGCCGTAAGATACAGGCAGCAAACCAGAAAGCTCTTCCACGTCCGGACTCTGTGGAAATTCCAGAAGTAACCTTGAACACAGGGCCACAGAGTCCCCCACAGAGCAGGCGTAGGGCAGCCAGCTAGGCTCACTCACGAGCGGTGACTCAGTCCAACGCTGATTTTACAACAAGCGAACTCCCATCCCAGCTCAGGAAAGCCACAAATCACCGCCCATCCTGGACCACGAGGCCACTCGGCCACTCAAGGACAGTCCTGTCGCAAACGTTGGGGCCAGGGAGTGGAGGGTCTGCCGTCCTGGGCAGGAGGATGCGCAGCCCTGCGGCCTGGTGTTGACTGCAGCAGAGGAACCTGCTTTGGGCAGAGGCACAGCCCCACGCGGACTTCCCGGGGCCACGGCGCAGCCTACGGCAAGCGTTTCCGACGGAGCAATGGATGCCGGGCTGTAGGGAGCCCTCGGTGGTAGAAGGTGCCGGTAAGCAGCAGCCTGGAGGGCACGTCTCGAGACCGAGGGGCCTTCGGACCTGGCCACGACCTCTACCTGGGGAACCTTGTCTTCCTGCTCACAAGCCCAGGAGATGCGGGAGGGTCAGGGGAGGAGAGAACATTTCGACTCCAGATTTCCAGGCTGCCCGTCACTGGATGGGGAGGCAGGGTGTGCGGCCCACCGGGGGCACCCCTCCGTCGCCCCGTCACCGGACCTGGACTGCGGCTCACAGTCAGACCCGGCCAGCACCGGGGAGCACCTGCCAAGAGCCCGGTGTTGTGCAGCTGCCTCTGTGAGTCACTTCTTGTCCCCCTGTTCCACCGAGCAGCTGGGACCCCGTGAGGCCCGTGTCCTCCCCAAAGACCCAGCACTCTCATCTCGGCCATTTTCCTTTGGGCACTTGGAAGTCCCAGGTCAGAATGGCACCAGGGTGAGGCCGCAGACCTCAGAGAGAATATGTGCCCCGGACCCACCAGGACCCTAACGGGGGTGGGGGGTATGTGCCCCAGACGCACCAGGACCCTAACGGGGGTGGGGGGTATGTGCCCCAGACGCACCAGGGCCCTAACGGGGGTGGTGGTATGTGCCCCAGATGTACCAGGACCCTAACGGGGGTGGGGGGTATGTGCCCCGGACCCACCAGGACCCTAATGGGGGTGGGGGGTCTGTGCCCCACCCCCAACAGGACCCTAATGGGGGGGATGCAATGCAGGAAAGCCCGCCTCCTCCTTGCGTCTGAGCCTGTGATTTTGTGACAAGAGGCGGCTCCCACGTTCCTTGTGGCCGTGGTCGCGGGGGCTTCTGGGAGGCCTGGTGAGCCACTAACCCTCTTTTCTTGGTGCAAGTTCTTTTTCGTCCTGCAAACCTGGCGATTAAGCCTCCAGCACAGGCAAACGTGAGCCCGGAGTGTAAGGCCAGTGGCTTTGTACTGACTTCTGGTTTCCGCCCCCATTAGAGAAGCTTCTGAACCAGCCAGGAGGGGCAGCCCCGCAGATCCCGCGTCTGGCCCGGCCCGTCACTGGGGCGTTGCTCCACCTCCTAACGAAGGCAGGGAAAGCGCCATCCCCCTCCCCTTGCCCAACAAAGAACTTTTAGGGTCCCACGTGCTGTCAGACCCACGGATCTTGGCCGATGGACCTTCCAGTGTCGAGAAAGGACAAGACTACAAGGATCCAGAGACACCTGACCCCCAGGTCTGGGACTGCAGGGACTCGATCTGTGTGTTTGGATACCAAGACAGGAATTTTCCAGAAGAATAGAGTGCCAGGGACAAGCAAGCAGCCAGTTTCTCCTAGGTAAGGCTGGACCCGCTCGAACCGGAAAGATCCGGTCTCCTCGTGGTGTAATGGGCCGGAAGCACTTAGCACCGCGGGGGCACGCGGCGGGTCCCAGGCAAACGCCCCTTCCTTCTCTGCTCGGTGCATCCCTCTCCCGTGAGGGTGTCCCGCTGGCGGAGAGGGAGGGGGGACAGCAAGGAGCCCTCCACTACTGCATCAGGAGCACGAAGGCGCTGAATGCGGGGAGCACAGCCACACCCAGTTCCTGCGGTTGCTCAGGAGGGAAAGGGTCAGGCCCGCGGCTTTCCACGGGAAGGCGCTCTGAGCAAAGGAGCCCTCGGCCACGGGGCCTGGGGGGCGGGGGGGCGACATCTGCGGAGCTCGCTTCCGCCCACAGGACCCCCAGCTGCCCGTCCTGGGGGAGGCGACGCCAGACTAGCCCAAGGGGTGTCGGGAGCCCGACTCCAAGGCCAAGCTCAGCCAGGCTGGCCCTATTCTTGGCCTGGGGTGGGGGGGCGGGTTAGCCTCTCGCCTCTCCTCCGGTGGCCCAGCCTTGGCCATTTTGAAGCAGCTTAGCCGAGTGACGCGCCAGACGGGAGAAGAGACACATGCACCCACGTGGCATCCACGTGGCGGTCTGTCAGCTGCACCACAAAAGTGATGGTGGGGGGGCGGCGGAAGCCGGTGACTCAAAGCAGGTTCGGGATTATCTGCTGCTTCCAACCATCCACGTCCCTCATCACCATGGAGAACTGAGAGCTGGGTGTATCTGCCTCCCCCTCAGTGCTGGTGCTGGCATTAGAGGCGTGATTTGTACTTGGGGCAACGGTGGCGAAGGGACCCGGTCTCTGCAGGAAATTCTCTCCAGCGCCGAAATGTCATGAAACAGCTCTCTGCACCTGGTCCCTCCCCTCTTGGTCCCTTTAAAAATGGCTGGAAAGAGGAGCACCTGGGGAGCTCAGTGGGTTGAGCGTCCGACTTCGGCTCAGGTCATGATGTTGCAGTTCGTGGGTTCGAGCCCCGTGTCCACCTCTGTGCTGACAGCTCGGAGCCCGGAGCTGCTTCGGATTCTGTGTCTCCCTCTCTCTCTCTGCCCCTCCCCCACTTGTGCTCTCTCTCTGTCTCTCAAAAATAAATAAATATTTTAAAATTCTTTTTAAAAGACATTTGGGGTGCCTGGGTGGCTCAGTTGGTTGAGCGTCCGACTCCGGCTCAGGTCATGATCTCACGGTTTGTGGGTTCTAGCCCCACATCGGGCTCTGTGCTGACGGCTCAGAGCCTAGCGCCTGCTTCGGATTCTGTGTCTCCCTCTCTCTCTCCCCCTCCCCACTCTCTCTCTCTCAAAAATAAATACACAAACTTAAAAAAAAAAACACAAAACAAGGACGTTTATTATCCCACACATTGAGGACTGGAGAGGTTAAAATCGTTCTAGGGGCCATTAATCTGGTGGCATGTGTCCCCATGAACAGAGGTTGTTTCTGACTTTCTGCCCTACTGTCTTCAGCATGTTGGCTACTTCCTCATGATCACAAGATGGCTGCAGTGCCTCCAGGCATCCCATCACCACCCTTCAAAGTCTAGAAACAGTAAAGAGACACACCAATCTTGGATCTTCTTTTAAGAGAGGAAAACCGTCCCAGAAAACTGTCCTCCATGTCTCACTAGTCAAAAACAGGTTACATGCTCAGAGCTACCCCAATCACCCACCGAGGCAGGTGGGGGCCATGTTGGCTAGACTGGGGCCTGTCTTCCTCTGAAGCAGATGCTGACGGGTTGAGCACTGAATCAAGGAATCAGAGATTCAAGGAGGAAGCGAGCCCAGCACTGCGTCCACCAGACCAGCCGGAGGCCCAGATGCACTCACCATAAGGATTCTCCCCCACCAGGACAGCTCCCCAGTGTAGACGGCGAGGACGGTGCCGGCCCAGTGTCCTTGTGACTCAGATAAGAAGGGGTGAGACGCTGGCTCGCACCGAAATGAGAACCGCCAGCCTTACTGTGAGCTCGCTTATCTAGAAGACACGCGTCCACCTTCCTTAGAGAGATCTGGGGAAGGGATCCTATTAAAGATGTGGCCTCCACGCACCCGAGAAGCAAAGCCTCTGGCGAAGGCCAGCGGGCCGCGCAGGTGATGGGCGCCGCTGCGCGGTGCCCGGGTCTTTAATTTCCTGCAGGAAACCTGACGGCTCCCTGTCTGGAGATGTGTCCGCTCACGCAGGAGCGGGGAGCCGGAGTGGAAGAGCCCTTCACACTTTCACGTCACGGACTCAGGCTCCTTGAAGAGACGCCTGTCCAGAGACGCGCCCGCCGACTCCGCCCCCTCTGAGCACCCTCACGGGCAAGTTGGGGCTCGCTCTTTGGAACCAAGTAAGGGGGTGACCCAGAGCCAGGCAGGCGACGAGGAGGAGGGAGGAGAGAGGTGTGCGGAGCTGGGGGACAGAGCAGCCCTGGGAGGGCCCGCCAGCGGCTCGAAGGCCGAGGGGCCGGCCGCACGGAGGGGACACGTGGAGGGAAGGGAGGCCGCGGCAGAGGACAGAGGACAGAGGACAGGAGGAGAGCCCGAGGGGAAAGGCCTCGAGGGCTCGGCTCACAGCCCCCCGGCCACCACTTTCTCAGGGACTCTTGTCAACACCGACACTTGCCGTGGGAATTTCCAGCTGTGGGTCACCTTCTCGCGGCCGAGGACAGAGATCCAGGGGTCACGCCCCGTCTTTCCAGCCGGGCAGGACCCAGATGTTTCCAGACCCGGGACCAGGCGGTACTGAGAGGCCGAGCGGTCATTTTCCAAAGAGGCCTGGGACACACAGGAGTCTTGGTTAAAGGGAGGGAAGACACAGCCAGGACCCCCGGGGTCGTGATGACGTGTGTGCTCAGACCTTCGACCCTTGTCCTCCTGAGCCCCGCGGCTGGGAGGACCGCGGTCTGCAGACAATCCACACACCCCGGCGTCCCTCACAGCGCACGTGGGCATCTCCAAAAGTAATCCCCAACGTGGCATACGCTGTGTCCCTCGACAGGCTGCCTAGAGAACTCTTTTTCATCCCTCAAGGCCCTGTTCAAACGAGCCTCCTTCGTGAGATCCTCCCTGATCCCCACAGCCCCAAACAGGGTCAGCCGTGACCTCTGCCATGAGCCTCCGACACTGTAGGGACTCCCAGCGGGAGTGGCTTGTCCTTACGCGTCTGTGTGCCCGGCGTGGGGGACAACACCAGGAACAGACAGGGATGCCACACACTTGGGAACTAACGGATGAGCAAATAAAGAAGTCTGACTAGAGCGTGAGCTTCTCAGCTCACACGGAACTAAATCAAATCCCAGAACTTTGAAGCCAACAGGGCTCAGTGTTCACCAAGCCCTTCTCACATCCCTGGAAATACTTTTCTAATCTATGCCAACCTGTACACATAGGAGGCTTTCAGCGTTTTTATTTACTTCTCAGGGGCGCCTGGGTGGCGCAGTCGGTTGAGTGGCCAACTTCAGCTCAGTTCGTGATCTCACAGTTCGTGGGTTCGAGCCCCGCGTCAGGCTCTGGGCTGACAGCTCGGAGCCTGGAGCCTGCTTCGGATTGTGTGTCTCCCTCTCTCTCTGCCTCTCCCCTGCTCGCACTCTCTCTGTCTCTCTCTCTCAAAAATAAACATTAAAAAAAAATTACTTCTCTGAATTCTCATAGTAATATTTGCTTGCTCATATAAAAATCTGGAAAGAATAGAAAACAATAAAGGAGAAAATGTATAAGCCACCTACCTGAAGTATCGTTAACGTTTAGCAGACTGCAGTCTTCTCTGTGCATTGTGCTTTCCCTGCACAGCTGAGACCGTCGGTTTCAGCGCAGTTGTAGTGAGCGTGTACCTGATACTTTCTGTCTCGCTGATTTCATTAAAGGAAGCCGCGCAGATACATTAAATTGCATCCCACTAAGACACCACCACCAACCCCACCCGCCTGGCATCTTCATTAGGTGGCGCCACGCTCCCCGTCCGGCTCCAGGCTGTGCTCAGCCGCTCACGAGTCTCAGGCACTTGTCAGGTCCTGCTGTTCCCGGCGCCACTGCCCTGAACCTCCGGGAGGAAGGTGTGTGTGTCTGGGCAGCACCAGACGTGGGCTCCGGAAGGGCCTCCTCTCGGCCAGCTCGGGCGCAGGGGACACTACGTGCGCTGGGGCCCGCGAGCTGACCCTAAAGGCAGCACCCCTGGTGTCCGGACGCGCACGAGGTGAGCTCAAGGGGCAGGACCCGCCTGTCTTCTTGCCATGACCCACCCGGAGCCTCCACAGAGCCCAGCACGTGGTGGGTGAGTGAATGAGTGAGTGAATGAGTGAGTGAATAAGTGAATGAATGAGTGAATGAATGAGTGAACGAATGAGTGAACGAATGACTGAAAGAATGATTGAACGAATGAGTGAACAAATGAGTGAATGAATGAGTGAATGAATGACTGAACGAGTGAGTGACTGAGTGAGTGAATGAATGAGTCAATGAATGAATGAATGAGTGAATGAATGAGTGACTGAGTGACTGAATGAGTGACTGAGTGAGTGAATGAATTAGTCAATGAATGAGTCAATGAATGAATGAGTGAATGAATGAGTGAATGAATGAGTGACTGAATGACTGAATGAGTGACTGAGTGAGTGAATGAATGAGTCAATGAATGAGTCAATGAATGAATGAGTGAATGAGTGAATGAATGAGTGACTGAATGAGTGACTGAGTGAATGAATGAGTCAATGAATGAGTCAATGAATGAATGAATGAGTGACTGAGCAGTGCGGCCAGGGGTGGGTGAGCTGTGCCTTCCACGTGTCACACCCCACGACGGCAAACACAGAACCCCAAGCCTCTGGGGAAGTCTGGGGACATAATGTGGCAGTGGCAGGACAGTGTTCCACGTGCCTGGGCCAGAGAGTGGCAGGGCGGCCAGACCACGGCCCCAGCTGAGCCGCAAACACTAAGGAAGCGCGAGGCCCCCATCTCCCACCCCCTCCCTCTCTCACACCTACACAGTCACTGCTATGCACCTGTGCCTCTCCGATGGCATCCGGGGCAACCAGCTGGACAGGAAGCCCGCCAGGTGAGGAAGGCCATAGCGGGGCTCTCCCGTGGTCACCCGAGGAGCGGCTCTTGTGTGACGGCCGCTCGGCGGACAAAGCGGGTCAGCAAGCCCGAGGGCATCTGTCCAGTGGGTCACTCGCCGGGCCCCACACCTGAGAGCCAGGGGTGAACGTATGTCCCTCCTTGCGGCGCCCACCTCTTTGTCCCCCACACCACCCCCCCAGAGCCCCAGCACCTCACATGGCAGGTGTGCCCCCGGTCCTGGTGACCCAGCCTCGTGACAGCTCCCAACATCGCCCTCCCTCCGTCCCTGCCCCTCTGCCCCAAGTCACATCCCTCACACCTAACTGGCCCCACCGCCGTCCCCCCTGCCCTCAAACCCGCCTCCGCAGGGCAGCACAGAAATCGCTGGAAAACGCAAATCTGACCGTGCCGCCCCTTCCTCTGCTTCAGACCCTGGAAAGGCTTCCCGGAGCTGCGGGATAAAAGCCAAGTCCTCGTGGGTGGCCCCCCGCGGCCTGGCTCTCTTCCGTGCCGCGCCCTTCCCACCCCACCTGCCACACACGCTCTCCCAGCCCCTGGAGAGCCCAACCCCTCACCACCCAGGGCTCCTCTGCCTGGAACTCTGGCAACGTCCCCCCCACCTCCACCTTCTTCATCTGCCTGCCAGGCCCTCCCCCCGCAGGACTCCCAGGCGACCACCACCTCCTCCGGGAAGCCGTCCCTAACTCCTCAGGCTACTCCGGTAGCACCCTGCACCTGTCCATCAGGGTGTCCGTGGTAATCAGTGTGTGCTTAGCACTGGCGCCCCCCAGCCTGACACCCACTGAAACAGAAGCCCCAAGGAGTGGGCACCTGTTACCCTAGGGCCTGGAGCACAGAGGTGCCACAAGACATTGTTAAGTGACAAATACAGTGCGGGGCCAGGGTCTGTGACAGTGGGGAGAGCCACGTGTGTCAACCCAGGAGAGTGGGCGGGGCTGAGGGCATCTCCCTGTATAATGAGGGGAAGGGCTGGGGCGTCTCCCTGGAGAGAGGGCGGAGCTGGGGAGAGTGGGCGGGGCGGGGGCGTCTCCCAGCATAGTGGGCGGGGCCGGGAGTGTCCTCGGAGAGTGGGCGGGGCGGGAGCGGCTCCCCGGAGAGTGGGCGGGGCTGGGAGGTCTCCCTGGAGAGGGGGCGGGGGTGGGGTCCTTTCCCAGGGTCTGTAACGCTTGAGCTGAGTTCTGATGGGAGGACCCGTGAGCCAGCTGGGGAGCAGAAGCCAGGGTAGTCTCACTTCCGGCTGAGAGCAAGCTTCCAGTCCCGCTGGGGAGAGTGGGGATAATCCCACATGGCCTGTGCTCAGTGAGTTTGAGAGCACTCCTTAAGACAGGTGCCAGAGAATAAGTAGGAGGCAGGTGCGAAGGGCCTTACAAGCAGGACAAGTAGTTAGAAGAGGGAGCATGAAAGGATTTACGCAGGGGGTGCCCCTGCTCTGGCTGCAGAAAGCGGGCATAGGACCGAGGCTGGAGACAGGAAGGCCAGCCAGTGTGGAGGCCACTGCAGCCATCCGGGGGGTGGGGCCTGTACTCCGCCGGGGTGGAGAGAAAGAGCAAAATTGGAGAGTCATCAGACAGGACTGACAGGGCTTGGTGACAGGAGGGATATGGGGTTGGGAGAGAAAGGATCATCCCCAAATCCTGCCCTGAGCAGCTCTAGAAGGTACATTCCCCGAGACCCAGAATGCAGGAGAAAGAAGGGGCCGGAGGTGCTGACACAGCACTTTTCCGGGGCTGGGACAAACCGTGCACGGGCCAGACAGGCCTGGAGCTCAGGACAGACGCCAACAGGGCTGTAGTTCAGTTCAGAAAAGATTCGTCGAGCCCCTGGGACGAAAGGCCAGTGCTCACAAGTGTGAGCACCACAGAGCTGTGGGAGTGGGGTGCACAGCTCCCAGAGGGACCCCAGACACGGCCCGGATCCCCGGCAAGTGCCGGGGAGCTGGCGGTGCAAGGTGGGGAGAGGCGCACGAAGGGCAGGTCGCCGGAGCCCCCAGTGTCCTTCTGGTGACCTGACACTCGGAAGTTGCCGTGTAGCCCCTGGAGGGGGTGATCAAAACTCTGACACGGTCAGATGTCTGGCCACGTTGGGAGACAGTCAGACAGAGGGTAACAGACCCCACCAGCCACGGCCCCCCTACTTCCTCGTAACAGAACCCAAGGTTTGCTCAGTCCTTCACCTCCCATGGGGCCGAATGTCTCAGAGAAGGGGGCTACACCTGTGGGCCCAGGGGTCGAGTCACAGCTGGTCGGAGGCCACTGCGGTGACCCCAGTACCCTTCACGGGCCAAGGACGCCCCTGGAATGAGAAGAGGTGGGCAGGAGAAGAGGGGCAGGATTAGGATGAAGTGGACATAGAAGTAAGGATGTGCCTTCAACAGCACCATCCACACCGCTCGCCCACAAGAGGCACCACGCAGACTACACCCAGAACTACAAAATGAGTCTCGCTCACTTTGGAAGAATTTAAGCCACGTAAAAATATTCCCTGACCGAAAGGAACCTCAATCAGAAATCAGCAACAGAAAGATCGCAGAAGCCTCCAACACTTACAGGCTAAATACCACACTTCCAAATAACCCACGGGCCGCACAGGAGATGGGGAGAGACGGAAAATATTTTGAACAAAAAGAAAACACAACAAATTGGAATTTGCTGCAAAAGCGGTACTTAGGGAGCTGATAGCCTGTAAGGCTACAGGGATCAAACGCCTGCATCAGAGAAGAGAGAAGGCCCTGAGTGAACGACTTCAGCTCTTACATTAAGAAATTAGGAAAAAGAAGAGAAAACAGCCCTAAGTAAACGAAACAAAGGAAGATCAGGGTTGGAAATCACTGAAGTAGAGAACATAAAAGCATTAGAAAAAATCCATCCAACCAAAAGCTGGATCTTTGAGAAATTAAAAAAAATGGGGGCGTCTGGGTGGCTCAGTTGGTTAAGCGTCTGACTTCAGCTTAGGTCATGATCTCACAGTTTGTGAGTTTGAGCCCCACATCTGGCTCTGTGCTGACAGCTCAGAGCCTGGAGCCTGCTTCGGATTCTGGGTCTCCCTCTCTCTCTGCCCCTCCCCTGCTCATGCTCTCTCTGTCTCTCAAAAATAATAAACAAATGTTTTTTAAAAAGTTATTAAAAAATAAACATTTTTTAAAAATTGATGACTCTGTAGCCAGACCAATCAGAAAAAGAGAATAGTCGAAAATTTGTCAGTCTCAGGAATGAGAAGATAACATCCTTACAGATTCTCAGATGCCAACAGGATATTAGGAAGCATTGTAAATAACTCCATGCCAACTCGTCTGACAGCTCAGAGAAAATTTAAAGCCTGGTTTAGTGTGAAAGATGCAAACCACTAAAGTTCACACAAGAAAAAATAAATAATGTGAGTAATCCTATATGTAGCAAAAAACTGAATTTGTAGTTTAAAAACTCCCCACAAGGAAGCCCCAGACGGCTTCAGTGGTAAATCCTAAATAACACTAGTTCTACACAAACTCATCCAGAAAACTGAAGGGAAGGAAATATTCCCAATTCATCCTATGAGACTAGAATTACCAAGATACCACCACAAAACAAAGACATTATAAGAAAATGCAGACCAAATTCCTCATAAACACAGGTACAAAAATTCTAAACCACAATTTAGCAAATTGAATCCAACAATATATAAAAAGGATAAAACACCACAATCAGTGGGATTTAGCCAAGGAAAGCAAGGTTGGTTTAAGGCTTGAAAAATCAATGACTAGAACTCACTAAAAAAGAAAAATATATATGATATAATTTCAGAAAACGTATTTGATAACATTCAATACACATTCATGATGAAAACCCTTCAGAAAACTAGGAATGGAACAAACCACCTCAACCCGATACACGGCATCTACAAAAAGCCTACAGCTAACAGCAGACTGAACGGTTAAATGCTGAGAGCTTCCCCCTGGGAATGGAGAATCATTCTTGCCCACTCTCACGACCTATTCGACATGAAGTTCTGGCCAGTACCGTAAGACAAGAAAAAGAAATCGAAAGCATCCAGATTAAAAAGGAAGAAGCGAAACTGTCTTTATTCAGAGATGTCATGAATATCCAATAATCTATGGAGAAAATTTGGTAAAACTCTCCAAAAAAGTTACTAGAACTGATGTGTGAGTTCAAAAGGTTTCAGGATAAAAGCTCAACATAGAAAACTCCGTGGTATTTCTACATATTGGCCATCGACAACCAGAAATTGAAATAAACAATGCCAATTACAGGAGCATCAAAACTATGACACAGGGATAGTTCTGATCAAGGACATGCACCGTCTGTGCCCTGAAAATCACAAAACGTGGCTGAGAAAAATTAGAGATGTAAGAAATGGCAGGACGCATAGCAGGGTCATGGGTCAGAGGCTCAAGATGGTTCAGAGGCCAACTTCCCGACTGATCCATAGGTTCAATGCGATCCCGATTAAAACCTCAGTGGGCTTCTTAACAGACATTTAGGAGCTTATTCTAAAGTTTATGTGGAAACGCAAAGGACCTAAAGAAGCCAAACTTTGAAAAAGAAAGTGGGAGGATGCACGCTGCCTGATTTCCAGAGTCATTACTGAGCTGAAATAATTGAGACAGTATGGAGCTGGGACAAAAATAGACACAAAGATCCGTGGAACAAAGCAGACCCCACACAGCCGTGGACTCCTGGCTTTCAACAAGTGGGCAAAGGCCGTTCAGCAGAGGGGAAAGAGCCCTTCTAACAAATAACTGTAACACCTGGAAATCTATATGCAAAAAGATTAGCTTAGACCCTTACCTCACACCATGTACAGAAATTCACTTACAATGGACTGCAGATTTCCATGTAAAACGTCAATGTATGAAAATGTCCAGAGGACAGCGTGGGAGAAAATCCTGGTGACCTTGGGTCGGGCTGGTCACCGGATCTATGCATTAGCGCAGGACCTCTGCACAGCGCGCCCAGCCCCACGGGCCCGTGGACCTCGTTGGCTGCACACCTGGCGGCCGTCACCCCTTCTCCCCCAGAGCTCTCCCTCTGGGAGCCACCCCCCCCCCGTACTTCGTAGCAGCCACGTGTCTGGGTAGTAGGACGGACCCCGTGCCAGTTCCCAGGTGGTCCCCGCCTGGCACAAGCCATCCTTCGTATCGCACAACGACTGATTCAGGCCCAGGAAGTGATGCCAACCTAATCACAGGATGCCAGCCTTACAGCTGATCCTAATCCGGATCAGCCCAGTCCAGCCACAGGGGACTTCTGCCCCGTGGCTGGGGCAGAAGACATTCTCTCTTGCAGCCCACACGTGAGCAGGATGAATGTGTCGTCCACAGGGTGGGGGCAGCCACCGTGCCCTGGGGAGAAGTCAGCCTGAGAAAGAAGCCAGCACCTAGAGGAGAGTGGAGTCTAGGGAGCTAATGGGAATGAGAGCCTGAGCCCTGATCAAACCATGCCTGAAGTTAGTCACTTCTGAAATTCGGTCATCTGAGATGATGAATCCTCTTTATCGCATAAGTCTATTGGAATTCGTTTTCCTCCATTACCTGCAACCAAAAGCATCCTCACTGATCCGGGAGCAAAGAAGAAGGCCATTAATTGCATCTGGTAACACGGCGGAGAGGCGGGCGGGGGGGGCATCTTTCCAGAGAGGAGGTCCTTTCGCTTTGATCTATAGGATGAGTAGCAGTTCACTAAGAACCAAGAAAGGTAAGAGTGATGGGGGCTGAGTCCGCCAGGCAGCTGGTCACCTCCAAGTGACCTTGAGGGCAGCCCGGCAGCCTCCTCTCCGTTCAGCCAGCTGGCACTGAGTGAGTGCAGGCCAAGTGAGTGCAAAGTCAGGAGAACCTGCTGGAAAAACCCCAGGGCATAACAAAGGACACACCCAGCTGTGCAGTCATTCAGAATCTTCAATCTTGCAAGCTGCCTCCTGCCTGGGAGGGCCTGGAGACCAAGACCGGTGGGGTCTGGAATTTTCCCAGCCTGGGCACTCCTCACCCACAGCCCCGTGTGCCTTTGTCTCACAGCCAACAACCTCAACAACAAATCCACGTGTGATCATGACATCCCCAAGTAAGTACGATGAATCCTTTCTCCTTTTGAAAAACAATCCTCTCTCTCTTGGGCTGAAATCAAACCCCAGCCTTCCATGTGGCCTGTTAGCTTCCCGCTGATGAGTTCCAGCACATTAGCTCATGTGAACTTCACAGCAGCCCTGGAATGGGGGCGGGGGGGGGGGCATTACTGGCCCCAGGTAGCAGGTGGAGACCCGGAATGGTTTGCTCAAGGCAACAAGGCTAATATCTGCTGGAGGTGAGACTTGACAGAAGCTTTTGGGGCCAGTTCCTGGGCCCTGCACTGCCTCTCTCGTTACACAAATTCTCAGAAGACCATCTTACTGCTTACCCAGTCTGCATGCAGACAGCAGCAAACCTCACCAGAACAGCAGAGTATTTCTGTCCTCCCGGAAATCTAGGAACCCCCCGGGACCACGCTGGGGCTCAGCTGCCAACGTGAGGCCTGGGGCAAGTCACGCGAGGGGTCGGAGCCTCAAATCCCTGCACGGGGAAGGGAGACCAGCCGCCCTGCTGGCAGTGGGGAGAATCAAGCGGAGTCTCTGTGCTCTTCCCACAGACTGGCATTCACCTTGGGCCAGAGCCACCTGCAGAAACCGCCCCCAGCTGGCGGGGCGGCACGGGAGCCAAGGGCTGCAGGGCACCCCGCTCGGCTTGGGGACCGTGGGAAAGCCGCTCATGGCAGAAAGGGGTCAGGGGAAGGGCAACTTCCGACCTGCTCCCTGGGAACCGCACTCGGGTTCCACCCCAGTCACCCGGCCCCGCAGCCGCTCCCTTTCCCACGCCGAAATCCCGCCTGCAACCGCCCCTGCCTGCTGCCCGCCCCACCGGAACCACAGAGCCAGGAGGCCTCGGACAGACGGCGGCTCCCGTCCAGCCTGCCCAGTGCCCCCCTCTTCCCCCCACCCCGCCCCATCTCCTGCCTGCCCAGGGCCAGGGAGGCTCCGCTTTATCCCACAAGCGTGCCTCCCCTCTCCTCCTTCCGTCCCAGACCCCTTGCCTTCCACCTCCTGTGCCCTGCAGAGGGAGAGGAGGGGGGCGCCCCGCCGAGGGAGAGAAGGAGCAGGGAGGGGAAGGGGGGGGGTGGACGCCCCTCCAACGGACAGAAGGAGGAGGGGGATGCCCCACCATGGGAGAGAAGGAGCAGCCTTCGGCAGCAGAAAAGCTGGCCTGGCAGAAGGGCAGAGGCTCCCCTCTGAATAAACGTCTGGGGACGGTTGCAAATCAGCCTCAGGTGGGTCCCTGAGAGGAAGTGTCCCCCGTCATCCCTCCCTCGCCCCCCCCCCAGCACCCCATGCCAGCACCACCACACCAAGGGTCTGCTTCTTGCGTCCTGGGGAGACCTGGATGGAATCTGGCAGGAACCCGTCCGGCCCTCAGTGCCCCCCCCCCCCCACCGCCCAGGAGGACGCGGGGTGTCCCTGCTCCAGTCCCGAGTCGGATCCCACCCTCCTCCCTCCTAAGACCAGGCTCTGGCCCGTCCTCTGCTGCATCATCAATGTCTCCTTTTCCACCCGAGCCGCCAGCATGGTGCCCACCGACCTTCCCCTCCTTGAATGCGGTTATTCTCTTGCTTTGGGTCTCGATTTGCATCTTCTCGGCCTCCTGCCTTAGAAGCACCGCTTCCTTGGTTTCATCTTTCAGCGTCGTCGAGGACCTCCGGGCTCTTCCCAGGGCCCTCCTCCTCTCTGGACGCTCCCCGGGGTGGGGGTGGGGGGGGACCGCCTCCTGTCCCCGGGGCTGGAAACTGTATCTATGTGCTTCTGGCTCCCAAATGTAGAACTCCGGGGTCTCCTGTCCGGGTCTCCAGACGCCGTTCCCAACCGCCTACCGGGCGGCCCCCTGTGGGTGTTTGATGAGCCTCTCAAACTTTGTCTTGGGCAGAACAGACTCCGGACGCCCTACCCCTAAATCCATTCCTCCCTCAGTGTCCCCTCCTCAGCAAATCACATCGCCTCGTGTGCTACCTCGTTACTGCGTCCAAAGTCCGTCCGCTCCGCTCCCCCCCCCCCACAGCTGCGCTCCTGCCCGAGGAGGCGCCTCGGTCCCTCCTGACGGTCTCCCTGCTTGGCTCTTGCCCTGTTACCTGTTCCCTCCCCAGTGAGGGTGACCTTCCAAAAACGACTCGGGTCACATCGCTGCCGTGATGAAAACCTTCCAACAGCTTCTCTTCACACTTAAAATTCAAACCTCTTGCCCTAGCTCGAAAACCTGTACCCAGCCAGGCCCCGGCCAGGCCCCGCACCCACATCTCGCCCCCGCTCTGCCCAGCGCCCCGCCCTGGCTGCCTTCCCTCCTGCCTTCCGGCCTCCGCACACGCTGCCCCCCCGACTCCCGACCTTGTTTTCCCCAGAAATTATTTTCTCGGCCAGCCCGGCTCGGCCAGCCCCCCTCCCCCAGCCGTCACACCCGAATCAGCGCTCAGGACGGCAGCCACAGCTGCCTGGGTGGCTGCCTGGCGTTTGCTTCTTCGTGCGTTTGACGTCCGCATCCCGCGACGGGAAGGAGCCCCACAGCGGCGGGAACCTCACCGTCTTCGTTCTGCGCTGTGCTTGAACGGGGCGCGCACTGAACAGCCACCGACTGTTTGTTGACTGGATTAATTTTTTCAAAAAAAATGTCTTATGTTTATTTTTGAGAGAGACAGAGCACAAGCAGGGGAGGGGGCGAGAGAGAGGGAGACACAGAATCCCAAGCAGGCGCCAGGCTCTCAGCATAGAGCCTGACTCGGGGCTCGAACCCACGAACTGTGAGATCATGACCTGAGCCGAAGTTGGACGCTCAGCCGAGTCCCCGGGCGCCCCTTGAATGAACGGGTTTGCTGAGTTGGCAAGGTCACAGCTAGACCTTGGTACTGGATACATTAATACGCAAAAGGAGAGAGGCTGGGTATGGAGGGACCGCCAGAGACAAGAGCCAAGGCCAGCAAGGACGACGCAGGCCAGCCACACCGGGAGGGTGGGGCCAGCATCCTCGTGACGGGTCCGCAACAGCACAGAGCTGTCCCTCTTCCAGAAGGGAATTCGCTCTCTGTTTAAAATAGGCAGCGGTCGTGACCTCCGACCCAGCACTTCCCCTTCTGGGGGTTTATCCTGTAGAAAAACTCCCACAAATGTGCGCAGAGACACTCACTGTTGGCAAAGCAGAAACCCGGACCCCCCGGACGTCCAGAGTAGGGACCGACCGCACGGCCACGGCAGAGCCGCACGGCAGACCACGTGCAGGAGAACAAGGCAGATTCACCTGCATTTTCACGGGAAGACGTCCACGCATTTCAATGAGAGAAAACAAGTTACGAGATGAGCGGTACGTACAATTCTACCCTAGTTTTGTTTTTGAAAAGAAATGACAGTGTGCTCGTATGTGCATAGAATTTGGGAGAGCAGACGCTCGCTTGTGAATAGTGTTATTTGGGGGACTCGGCACGGGGCGCTCTGCCCTCTGCGCTTGGCACTCCCGCGTTTGGGTGTGTACATCTGTGCGCCGCTTTCCGCGCTCAGAAAACACAAACGGGAGGTCACGACTGGCAGGCAGGTGGTCCAGGCCTGTGGCAAAGGGAGGGACGCACGTGAGTCCGCAGACAAGGAGGCAGGGTCCACAGAAGCTGTGCCACGAAATTTTTTTTTTTCAACGTTTTTTTTTTTTGTTTGTTTTTTGTTTTTTTTTTTGGGACAGAGAGAGACAGAGCATGAACGGGGGAGGGGCAGAGAGAGAGGGAAACACAGAATCGGAAACAGGCTCCAGGCTCCGAGCCATCAGCCCAGAGCCTGACGCGGGGCTCGAACTCACGGACCGCGAGATCATGACCTGGCTGAAGTCGGACGCTTAACCGACTGCGCCACCCAGGCGCCCCTGTGCCACGAAATTTAAACCTGGACGTGGCGGCCTCGTGACCACCCTGTTCATGTTCCCCAATACGCAGGCCAACCTGGAGCCTCCCATCCCAGGGTGACACCTCTTCCGAGAAACCACAGCCCCCCCCCCCCGGCCCCCACCGGAGGAGGCGCTCCTGTTCTGAGATCCCTCGGATGATAACACATCTCCTGTCTCCCGATTCCCCTGGAAGGCACCCGCGACAGCTGCAGGGCCACGGACCTCACGCTGCTTCCCGTCCAGTGAGGAGGCAGCCACCCGGTCACACGGCCCAGCCACTACAGCCCTGTGGCCAGCGCCCTGGCCTCAGTGTCCCGCAGGTGAGGTGTCAGTGTGCCCGGCGCGCCCGGGCAGCACCTTCACTGGCCTCGGGAGGCTGAATGGGAACACAGTCTGCACACCAGAACGGACAGCAGTTAAATTCACAGATTGACCCCAGAACCGAGCATGCATCAGACGCAGACCTCTGGCCCAAGCGTCGGGGGGCTGGGCCCCTGCAAGCACGCTCAGGGCCCGTCACCCCTCTGTCCCGGGAGCAGCAGTGAACGCCCTTCGGGCAACTTTCCCAGAGCAAGGGAGCTGCCTGTCCCCAGTGATGGAGTCACCACCCCCAAAGACAAAAACTTGTGACTTTTCCTTGACAGTATTTCCCTTCTCGATTCATCACGTTTCCAAACACCAGTCTGAGACAGGCACCCGGCACGTGCACCTACAGGCAGGAGCGGGTCTGCGGGCGAGGACGAGGCCAGTCGAGGGGAGCCTGTGGGACACCCGTGCAGAGAAGCAAGAACATTCAGAAGTCAGCCCCGTCACCTCAGGACACACTGGCCAGGGGAGAGGGAGAGAGAGGGCAGAGGCCAGCAGAGGAGAGAGAGAACCGCCAGGACCAGAAGAGGGAGGAGGCACCACAGATAGGGCGGGGCCAGAGGCGGGAGATGGAGGAGGGAGGAGGGAGGAGGGAGGGGGTGGCCGCTGACGCTGGCTGCATCCCTGGTGGGGGGCCTTCAGGGAGCGGCTTTGCAGAGAGAAGAGCAGAGGCCGAATTGGAATTGCTAAGCGTTGAGGAGCGAAGGGGAGAGCCCAGGTGGCGCCCACAGGTCAGCAGACACAGGGGAGGACGGACGACGGGGAATCCGAGGGAGGCCAGGCCCGGATGGGGACACAGGGCAGAGGGAGCCGAGCGCAGGCAGGAACCGAGGGCAGGCCCACTACCCCCACGCGTGGACTGTTTTCTGAGCTGGTGGGGTTCAATCCCACTGATGTCACCACAGTGAGGCCCATGGAGAAAGACCGACAGGAGGACAGCAGGTGTGAACCTGCCCCGAGCTTGCGCATCCAGGACATGCTGAGTGCAGACCTCAAACACCCGCCGGTTTTCAACTAGAAAACCACGGGCGGTCCATGCGGGGAGGGTTCTGGTCCCAAGGTGTGCAGAGAAGCCGCTCTGGGCCTGGGGCCACCGAAGGGCGCCCCTGAGCCTGCTCCAGGGCAGACTCTGCCTGGCCACCCACGTCCTCTTCGTTCAGGGTGGGCTCCTGCAGCCCCTCAGGGGGCCCGTGCTTAGGGCCCACTGCCAGAGGAGGGGTGCAGAAACTTCTGGGAGGGCCCGAGGACACCAGACGACCTGCTGGGAGGCCTGGGAAAGTCTGGGCCAGCCAGACATGCGGAGAGGGAACGAAGGAGGAGGGTCAGCGTGGGGAGCCCCGGGGAAGCGAGTGGGGAGTCAGCACCACACAGGCTCAGCATCAGCCCTCTGCCCTTTGTTCACACGCCCATCTCCAGATTCCTGTTTCCCTTTATTTCTTTTGGCTTCTTTCTAAATGGTTTGTTTATTTTGAGACAGAAAGAGACAAAGAGAACGAGGAGGGGAGAGAGGGAGACAGAGAGAGGAAGGGAGAGAGGAGGAGAGAGAGAATCCCAAGCAGACTCTGAGCAGTCAGCACAGAGCCCGACCGAACCGTGAGATCACGACCTAAGCCGAAACCAAGAGTCAGACGCTTAACCGACTGAGCCACCCAGGGGCCCCATCCTTTAGTTCTTAGTAAGAACTCATTTCCCAAAAACGCCACTTTTCCACGTGTGCCAGCGGGCCGGATGGGGGAACCGAGGTTCAGCTCCAGGCCCAGACCTACCAGGTGGCTGCCTGCTCTGGGGCAAGGTGGGCCAGGAGGTCACGGCCCTGTGCTCCTGCACGAGCACCACGCCCTGGAACACGCCTGACCCCAGGAGCCGGGTCCCCAACGCTACCAGCCAAGGCCACGGCTCAGAAGGGACCCGACTGGGGCAAGTTGCCACGGGGAGTCCAACCCGACCACACAGCACACTCGACAAAGTCCCTTCACCTCTCCGTGTCCCCGTGTCTTCAGTTTTAACAAGGGAACAGGAGCCATCGGCGCGAAAGCATGCGGGAGTCGCCAGCCCGGCCCGGCTTGGCCACCACGCAGTGGCACTTGTCGCACATGTCCGGGTGTGCCGGCCCAGCGCCCCACCCGGGGCCCGCAGTCGTCTTCAGGGCCAGCCCGAGGGACCCGGCCGCCGCTGGTGCGGGCTGGATGCGCCTGGAAACTCACCGGAGCCGTCACGGCACGGGGACGTTGCTGGGGAAGCGTCCACTGGCGGGTGCCCTCAGCGCCCCCGAGGAACGGCACGTGTGAGTCTGCACCCGTCTCTCTGGTCCTTGTCCCCCAGTGCGCCAGGACCGTCCCCTTCCGGGAAGTGGCCCCGTGGCCTCCTCGCCCGGATGCAGCTTGATTTACCAGAGCAAGACACGCCGGGCGGCCCTGGCCTCCCCGGGAGGCAGGAACCGGGCCGAGCTCCCGAGGGCTCGGCTGGGCGTTCTCTGCCGCCCTGTGGGAGAGGTCTCGCGCTCTCTCGGGGACACGGAGGGCAGGGGACGCGCCCGGAGGGAGCTCAGGAGCCCCGGGACCCGGTCACCGCCAGGTGCTCCAGGACCTGAGCAAACCAGCCCCCTCACCGCAGCTCAGTTTCCTCACGTGCAAGCACGGCATCTGGAGCTCGGGGCCATTACACGTGCATCCCGGGACATCACGTATCCAGGCAGCCCCCGGTCCCTGACACAGCGCCCCCCCAAGCCCCGGAACCGGAAGCCGTCACGACAAGGCCAGTCAGCAGGCAGCAGGGCCCACGTCCCTGTCACCTGGGGCGCCCCCGCCGCCCTCAGCCGGGGCCCCCGAGGAGCGCAGCTTGGTCCGGACGCTCTCTGGACCCCCTGGAAGAAAACGGTTAAAAACCCAGGTGGACAGAGGGGCTCAGCACCCCACCCGGCTGTCGGACGAGGGGGTCCTGGCTCAGGTCCTGGCTGTCCGGGTCCTGGCTCAGGTCACGCTAAGGCCACACCCGGGCAGCCGCTCATCTGCCCGCCGGACCGCACGGGCACTTGATGGCTGAGACGCCCGAACGTCCTCGTCGTTTCTCGGGAATGCTTTACGGGAACCGTGAGCACTGGCGTTTCAAGTGTCCGCCTCGCCTTGGAGCATGCCAGCATGTGAATTCCAAAAATAAAGGGGAAAAAAAATCCAGAAGCATCTAGACAGGGAGAGGAGGCTCCCTTCAGAGGGACAAAACTCAGGGCGGCCTCAGGCTCAGCAACATCAAAGGGCAGCGGACGGCGGAACCAGGCCACGGGGCCACGTCCACGTGTAGACGCAACGGAACGGCACGGCCTCGTTCACAGGGGCTCCGAAGACAGACAGACGCACCACTTTCGAAAAGAATCCTTTGAGGGGCGCCTGCGGGGCTCGGCTGGTCAAGCTTCTGACTCGACTTCGGCTCAGATCGTGAGCTCGGGGTCCGTGAGTTCGAGCCCCGCGTCAGGCTCTGTGTTGACAGCTCAGAGTCAGCTTGGGATTCTGTCTCTCCCTCGCTCTCTGCCCCTCCCCCGCTTGCTCGCGTGCGTGCTCTCTCTCCCCCTCTCTCTCTCTCAAAATAATTTAATAATTTAAAAACACTTAAAAAAAAAAAAGAAAAAGATATCCGAAAGCACATCCACCGTCTGGAGAGGAATTAAAATACCAAATTTTTAAACGGGTCAGTTGAGCCGTCACGAAAGGCCCAAAGTGAGCAGTAAACCCGTGAAGTCTTCCAAATAAATTCCCGTCATAAACGCGTTTTAGAATGGGCTGTTAACCGCCTGTGTGGATCTCTCGACCAGGCGGCTGTAATCTGCGGCGGAAGAAGCGGAAGCCGCAGGGGCTCCGGGGGGGCAGGGGCTCCGGGGGGGCGGGGGGCGGGGGGCGGGGGGCAGGGGGCAGGGGGCAGGGGGCAGGGGGCAGGCACACGGCTCCACTCACGTGCGGAATCCAGACGACGACACACAGAAGGCGGAGGAGACCGACCCGTGGACACAGGCAACAAGCTGGCGGCCGCAGGGGGCATGGGGGTGGGGGCAGGGGTGGGAGGTGCCCGCCGGGGGACGGGTGAGTCAGGCCAGGGGCACCGCAATGACCTACACGCCGGTCAAATGGCTACGCTGGACACCCGAAGCTGCTGCAACGCTGTGCTCCAACTATACCTCAGTAAAATAATTCTTTCAAGTTTATTTTGAGAGAGACACAGACAGCACGGGCGGGGGAGGGGCAGAGAGGGGGAAACAGCGGATCCCAAGCAGGCTCCACACCGTCCGCGCAGAGCCCAGGCGCGGGGCTCGATCTCACGGACCACGAGACCACGACCCGAGCCGAGATCGAGAGTCGGACACTCAACTGGCTGAGCCCCCCGGGCGCTCCTCGCATGTGCTTCACCAGGCCCGACCCTAACTACCTCACGTTTTCATGCTACTGCGATTTCAACCTTTGTCGTTCGTTGCTAATAAACAGTGACACAATCGGTTTTTATGACTCGACCTTGTATCCCACAATCTTGTCGAACTCACCTATCAATTCTAAGAACTTTCTTTTTTTTTTTAATTTTTTAATGTTTATTTGTTTTTTGGTTTTTTTTTTTAATTTTTTTTTCAACATTTTTAATTTTATTTTTGGGACAGAGAGAGACAGAGCATGAACGGGGGAGGGGCAGAGAGAGAGGGAGACACAGAATCGGAAACAGGCTCCAGGCTCCGAGCCAACAGCCCAGAGCCTGACGCGGGGCTCGAACTCACGGACCGCGAGATCGTGACCTGGCTGAAGTCGGACGCTTAACCGACTGCGCCACCCAGGTGCCCCAATGTTTATTTGTTTTTGAGAGAGAGACAGACAAGGGCGTGAGCAGCGGAGGGATAGAGAGAGAGGGAGATACAGAATCCAAAGCAGGCTCCAGCCTCCGAGCTGTCGGCACAGAGCCCGACACAGGGGCTCGAACTCATGAACCTCGAGATCATGACCTGAGCTGAAGTCAGGTGCTCAACTGACTGAGCCACCCAGGAGCCCCAAATTGTACACTTCAAAAATGTGCGGTTACTAGAGACCAATTATATCTCAATAAAGCTGTTCAGAAATGGATCAAATAAATTTTTTTTTTTTTCTTTTTTTTTTTTTTTCTTTTTTTTTTTTTTTTTCAACGTTTTTTTTTTATTTATTTTTGGGACAGAGAGAGACAGAGCATGAACGGGGGAGGGGCAGAGAGAGAGGGAGACACAGAATCGGAAACAGGCTCCAGGCTCCGAGCCATCAGCCCAGAGCCTGACGCGAGGCTCGAACTCACGGACCGCGAGATCGTGACCTGGCTGAAGTCGGACGCTTAACCGACTGCGCCACCCAGGCGCCCCCGGATCAAATAAATTTTTAAGAGAACGTCAGTGCTACAGATCATTATTAAAACCACGTGTACCAGGGTCCTGGGTGGCTCAGTCCGTTAGGTGTTCAACTTTGGCTCGGGTCGTGGTTTTGCTGTTTGTGAGTTGGAGCCCCACGTCAGGCTGCCTGCTGTCAGCCCAGAGCCTGGAGCCTGCTTCGGATCCTCGGTCCCCCTCTTTCTCTGCCCCTCCCCTACTTGTGCGCGCGCTCTCTCTCTCAACGTGAATGGATTTTAAAAAATAAAAAATAGCACGACGTGACCTAAGAACAACTTCACAGCAATCCTCGGATACCACACCCGCAGACAGAGTTGGCAAAGACGAGCGCAGCGGGGTGGGGAGAAGGTCCTGACATAAAAGCAGCTGACGCGCTCATCATAACACAGGGCATCAAAAGTTGGGGTTATTCTTGACTTTGATATTTAGAGAAACGTGCGGCTTTTTCCAAGTACAGAGGAACTTCAAATCCAGCAGAGGTGACTCTGGTCGGCCACCGGGCCCCCACGTGAGGAGGGCGTCAGGGCCAACCTGTCGAAGGGCGGGGGACGGACCCGCCGGCCTCCCGGGCCACGTCCTGTGACTCTTCCAAATACCCAGAGCCAGGAACCAGGTGGGCAGCCCTCCCGGGGCGGGCCCGCCAGCCCCCTCCCCTGCCCCAGCGCTCCCGACGGGAGGCTCCCTGATCGACCGGTGATCAGTGATCACCTGTAGGAGAGGAAAGCACTACCTAGAAAACACGTCTCACCCCCACGTGCACCACTGCCACACGCACAACAGCCAAGACGTGGAAACACTGCACCCGGGGACGGACGGACGGATGAGGAAACTGCACTCACGCATACACACGTGTGCACACACCTCACACCCCACACCCCCCTGCAGACCCTCACACACACACCCCCGCACACCCTCACGCCACACACTCACGTACACACACGACGTACGGGGCACTGAGGCGCTGACTAGCCGTGCTCTGCGGTGACCGCTCACGACACACACGGACAGTCACACGGAACGCCTACACTTACACGTTGGCGTGTGTGCATCACATCTCAAAAAGCTGGGGGGAAAGGACAACCTGCGATCCTTTCTCCAGCACCCCACGACCCAGGTTCAGGCCGTCCCGAGCCCCGAACGACCCCGTGTGCGGGCGGGGACAGCCGCTCCGGGTGGAGGGTGGCCGAGGGACACTCGCCTGGAAGGCGGACAAACAGGGCTTCCGGGCCCAAGCGTGGGGGATGGACACGCAGGCCCCTGGAAGCATCCACGGGGCCCTCGCGTGGTTCCTGGTGCGACGGGAGTGAGGACACCTGCCTCTGGGTGACAGACAGTGACCCCAGAAGCCCAGGCTGTCGCGTGACCACCAAGGCCGTGGCCGCCAGACCCGCACCGACACGGTTCACCACGTCCACACCTTCCGCTCGTCCTTCGTTCTTCGCTTTCCGACGGACTATTTACATCCCGTGGCGCCTGGCAGGCGCTCAGTAATGGTCTCTCGTCCCTGCCATCACCGCCTTTGCTGGGCCAGGCGCTGGGGACCTGGGTAAGCAGGCACAGGCTCATTCCTCGGGTCCCCTGGGTGCACCCCCGGACCTGAGGAAAGCGCCACGAGACATCCGTGGGCCCTCGAGGGGAGGAGGCTGGGACTCACGACAGCCCGTCCCCTTGTCCCCTCGTCCCCCGGAGACCCCCCCGGAGCCCCCCACTTCTGAACAACCTGTCAGAAACGACCGCGAGTCACTGGGGCTGAGTCTGGTGAACACGGGAGGCTCCCTCGGGGTCACACACCGGGAGCGGGCGTGACGCGTCAGGGCGGGGGGCTCACAAGCAGCCTCCGCTGGCAGCTCTGAGGGCCCCCAAGAGCCCGTCTTGGAGCCAGCTCGGCGCCGGCCCAAGGGCTGGAACGGAGGCCTCTGGGGGTGAGGAAGCCTGTGCCGCGATGACACGCACACCCCAACCTCCCGGCACCTGCCGGGGGCCAGCACGGCTCTGGGAGCCAGGGTCACGACTGCCAGACGGACGTGGCCGGCCGGTGAGAATCGGAAGGGGGACACGGGGACGGCCACCGCAGAAGAGGACAGGGAGGAGCCCACGGCGCCGGCGGCCCTCCAGAGCCAGGGAGCTGGCGTCGGGAACGGTGAGCCGGGCGGCAGGTCTGGGCGGCGACACGCGCAGATTGGTTTGGGGGCCGTGTGGGCGGGGGGGCGGGGCACAGAGCCGGGTGCCCGGGGAGGCCAGGGCAGTGGGGCCCACAGCCACCAGGACGGGCTGTGCCCGCGTGCGGGAAAGGAGAGACGTGGGCTCTGAGTGGGCTCCAAGGCGGTTTATTAGGACCCACGCTGGGGAGCCGGGCCCCTGCCTGGAACGAGGGGCTGAGAGCGTCCCCACGGGGAGGCAGGGCCACCCACGCTCACGGGCCGGGCACCGTGGACACGGTTCAGGCACGGCCAGTCCCCTCCACAAAGAAACGAGGTCCCCGGGGCTGCCTCGACTTGCCTGGCGCCTGCCAGCCCCCCAGGAACGGGGCCCCGGGCCCCCGGCCTCGCCTCACGCCAGCCGGCGTCGGAGACCACGGTCCGGCAGGGGCGCCCCGGAACCCAAAGCTACAGTCTGGAGCGGACAAAGGCCACCAGGCTCTGCAGCTGCTCCTCCAGGCGCCCCGCGTCCCCGTGGTTCTCCACGACCCAGTCGAAGCCCTCCAAGTCGTCCAGGCCACACTCCGACTCCGCGTCGTCCACCCCTGTGCAGGAAGCAAGGTGACGTCGGCCCCGGCCAGCCCCGGAGGCCCGCGGGCCCCAGATGGAGCTGCCACCGCCCAGCCACACGGCCACCGCCCACAGAGGGTGGAAGGGCCTCCTGAAACCACACGAGACCCCAGACGAGCCGGAAGGGCGGCTCCTCGTCCACCCCCGCTCGGCCCTCCGGGAGGCGGCTGCTGGGCGGGCTGACCGTGACCGGGGCGAGGTCGAGTGTCCGCGGAAGTGCCCACGCCCAGGAGACTGCAGCGTCGGGAGCCGAAGCTCCCCGGCCCACGGGGCCTCGCGCGGGAGCGGGGCTTCAGCGGTGTCCCAGCTGCCACAGGGCAGGTCCCGGGCTTGCACCGCTGGGGCCGCCTTGCCCACCACACACAGACACTCCGTGCGTCGCACGGGACGCCCGCTGACCCAGCAGGCCGGCAGGCCGGGTCCCGGACACACCTCGCGAAGCCCACCCGCCTGGAGAGGACAGGGAAGGGCACCAGCCCCGGGTCATGAGGAGCCTTTAGCCCGAGGACACCCTCCCCCACCCACGTTCCAATCTGGGGACGGTCCTGAGCCACAGGCCCCCAGGTTCCCTTTCACGACCCGTCGCTCACGCCCCCACAGCCTGCCAGGAAGAGGGCAGGAGACCCCGACCGTGGAGGCGGGGGCCAGGGTCTACGGCGGGGTGGCGGCCGGCGTGCCAAGCCTCGGGGGCCAAGGCCGGGCGCAGCTCACCTGGAGTGAACACCCAGCCCCGCTGCCGTCGGCTCTGCTCCGGGGCCACCACGCGGACCGTCCGGGTCAAAGCCCCGTAGGCCTCCCGAAACCACTGGATGTCCGACACCCTCCGCGTGTCACTCACCAGCTGCAGGAAAGAGACACGGGCAGGTGACCGACAGGACACGGTGTGGCGGGACAGGGCCCCAGGGAATAAGCAGGTGCATGGGGATGTGGGGGGGGGGCTATAGAGCCCAGACAGGTGTGGTGCCCCTCCCCATTCTCACCCACCGTCCGTCCTCCCTGCGGGCAGCCCTCCCTGGTCACGCAGTCCACAGCCCGCTCTGCCCACACGTGTCTGCGGTCGACACACCACGTTCCGTGGTCACCGCTGAGCTGAAGACAAAGCCTCGGGCTTTGAGGCCAGATCAGCGGGCCCAACAAAGTAATTCTACAGACAGACAAACCGAGGCCAGAAACAAAGGTGCTCTAACTGGTCCCTGCTCACCAGCACTTTTCACAACCTAAGCCTGACTTTCTCAGGCCAGGGCACCCCACCTCTCAAAGGGCCCCCGTCATTCTAAGAAGATCCAAAGCCCTAACCCCAGCTTCCGAGGGCCTACGAGATCCGGCACTACTCCCGTGGCCTTCGTGCATCCACTCCGCTGCAGCCGGCCGGTCCCCCTCTCCCACACGCCAGCCGCGTCCTCCTCGGGGCCCTGGCGCGTGCGGCTCCCTCTGCATGGACGAGCGCAGGCCAGGGCCCCCCACTTCACGCCCATCTCCGCTCCGGCGTCCCTCCTCCGGGAGGCCTTTCCTACGGCCCGACCCCCTTCCTGTCCCTCTGGGTCCAGACACGCTGTCCACGAAGTGCTCTTGCCACCGTCACCACCTGCCGGGAGGTTGTGTTCACTGCCCGCCAGCCCCAGGTCCGCACCCGCGGCCACATCCCAGGCCCCGGCGCGCCGTGCGGCACAGGAACCCTCGGGAGCCCGCGTTCAACAACCGAATCCGTGAACAGAGCGGCCGGCTGTTCCCCCTCCGACGCGGACACGTTCCGTTCACTCACCAATTACCAAACATGTGGCACAGCGAACCCGTGTGCGGGCGCGGAGGGGGCAGGAGCCAAGCGGCCGGCGCTCACCCCCTCGGGGCCCAGTCTGGGGGGCAGACGGCGGCCTCTGGTGCGGTCAGCGCTGTCTGCAGGCGCGTCAAGCTCGGCACGACCGAGACCGAACTCCCCGTCTTCTCCCCAGGCCTTCCCTGCTCAGAACCACCTCCCGCCTCCCACCCTGCAGCCACGGCCCAGCCGGCTCAGCCTTCGTGGCCCGTGCGGAGCCCACTGCTCTGAGCCACAGCCCCACCGCCCCTCCCAGCAGCCTCGCCTCTCCCCTGCTCAGTGGCCCCGAAGCACCAGGGCCCGGGCCTCACCTCCTGCCACGTGCCCCCCGCCCCCGGCCGCCCAAACACCCACTTGGCTCAGCCCCTTGTCTCCTGCAGGCTCTGCTCAGGTGACATCGAGTGGGGGAAACCTCCCCGGCGCCCCGCAGGGCAGCAGCCCAGCCCCCCATGGAGCCCTGGACTCCTTTACTTTGCTCCTCAGTATTTCTCTTCACCCCACAGGACACGTTCTGCATCTGTTTCCGGCCTAACTCCCTCCAGCCCCAGTAATAACGTAAGCACCCACCCCGAGGGCAGGGGCTTCATCCCATTCTTGCCCTGATACGTCCTCAAATCACCTGGAGCCGGGCCAGGTCCAAGGAAATACTACTGGCTCCCAGAGCGAGGACGGAGCGAAGGGGTGAGGTGCTGGGGGAGCACCTGGCAGCATCACTTAGGCTCAGGTATCAGGGCAGGCTTCCTGGTGGAGGCGCCATGTAAGCGGGGCTGGAGGGAACCAGATGAGGACGGAAAGAAAGGGCGGTCCTGGCAGGCAGAACTGCACAAAGGCCCGGCCTCCAGAAGGACCTTGTGTGTCTGAGGAACGGAGAGAAGGCGGGTGTAGTGACAGCCTAGGGAGCAAGAAGGCCGGCAGGGCAGCAGGGCCCGGTCACACAAAGCCTAGAGGTCTCCGTGAAGGGTTTCACTGCGGCTTGTGGGAACAATGGACAAAGGTCCCAAACAGAGGAGTGACAAGCGTTGGATTATTTTTAACAGGCCGTTCTGGCTGCTGGGTGACGAATGGGACACGTGGGACCGGGGCAGGAGCTAGGAGGCCACGGATGAGAAGTGGCGGGAGGCGGGGCCAGTGGAGTCACAGGCGGAAAAGGCGGAACGCAGCCCTGAGCACACTCACCCAGACGGGCTGGGAGATGCCCTCCACCACCTTCCTGCAGAAGAAGCCGGGGTCGGCCTGGCGCTTCTCCTCGCCCCAGCGGATCATGTCCCTCCGGTAGGCCTCCTTGTAGGTGCTGGCGTCCAGGAGTCTCTCGAAGTCCAGGCCGTGCTCCTGCCCAAAGCACATGCACCGTCTGCACCTCCGGTCTCCGGCCTCACTGGTCCCTCCTGAAACAGGAGGAGGGCAGCCCTGCCCTCTCCCCCCACCCCTCCCCGGGGACCGATGCAAGGACCACGAGGTCGCCACCAGGACCCTGGGCTGCAGGGAGTAAGGAACCCCAAACAGCAGCAGATGGAAGAAAAGCCTGGGGATAATCCAGAAATCACTTCGGTGTCTTTAAGTCGTGTGATGTGGTTTTCTCTTCTGCGACAGCTTTACCTCCCCAGTGATTCCTGGCTTAAACTAATCCTGAAATTAGTCTGCGCCCCCTGGGCACAGGCTGAGCCTCCAACCGAAGAGGGAAATGTGAAACAGCGCACCTCTTCTGGCCCAGTCCAGCCCCACCCCGGCCCAGGACACCTGGCGGCCCCCTCCCGCATCCCGCTGCCCCCGCCCCCCAAGCTCCTGGCACCTCTGCGGAAACAGCAGGTGCTCCTGGGGCAGGGGGAGCTGCCTGGACCACCCCCGCCTCCCCTCCCTAGGGACACAGCCAGATGAGGGGTCCATCCAGGGCCCTGGGGCGGGCCGGGGTCTGAGACAGCTTCCAGCTACTCTCCTCACTCCCTGCAGCTCCACCCTCTTGGGCTCGTTTCTCCCCTGCAAACTGAAGGGCCACGACCGACCACGAGTCCAGTCACCTTCCTGTGCCCTGCCCGAGGCGAGGCCGGCGGCTACCTCCTGTCTGTAAACTGGTTTCCCACGCTCTCTAGCAGAGGCAGGGAGAGTGGCCGCCAGGAGCGGTAGGTTCTGTGTTTCCATTAGATCTCTCATGGTGACTTGAGAAACGCAACGCATTAAACGTTTCATTTTGGATTTTTTTTTAAGTATGCTCCACACCCAACACGGGGCTGAACTCACAACCCCGAGGTCAAGAGTCACGTGCTCTTCCCCCTGAGCCAGCCAGATGCCAGTGGAGTTGTTTTTAGTGGGAACAGGAGTGGTACAGGGGTAGGCTGGCCTATCCGTTTCCTATCGAGGTTTTTAAGATGCAAACTCCTGCCCACGCCACACCCACGCCAGCCTGGCTCGTAGGTCTGGAGTGGGGGCTGATCTGGGAACTCTGGAGCGCAGATCAGTGGTTTTCAAACTACTCCTCAGAACCCTGGGGTTCCCCAGAAGTGCCCAGGCCCCGGGGGACAGGCCGAGAGCCCCTCCTCCACCCTCTGTCTCCCTGCACCTCCCCCACCAGAGACCCTCAGGTCTGTCTACCGGGTACCAGGAACTTCCTCCTCTAACGTCATTTGGGAAAGGTTCCCACTAAAAAAATCTTAGGGGCACCTGGGTGGCTCAGCTGGCTGAGCGTCTGGCTCTTGACTGAGGCTCAGGTCATGATCTCATGGTTTGTGGGTTCAAGTCCCATGTCTGGGCTCTGCTTGGGACTCTCTCTCTCCTGTTCTCTCTGCTCCTCCCCTGCTTACGCTCTCTCAAAATAAAAAAATAAATAATAAATGAATTAATTTTAAAACCACTGCACCTGTTATCCCCAGGACCCGCCAGGCTGCTACAATGCTACAGTGATCCCCTACCTCCTACAAATGGGTCTGTTTAGCTGGTGGGAGAAAACCAAAAGGCACAGCAGAATACTGCCATGCATATGGACTGATGCATGGAAGGGGGGGGCAGATTCATTCTGTGTGGCCCCAGAAGACCAGACTCAGGCCAACTGACCAAAGTGCACCTAGAAGTCAAGGGCAGAAATCTAAGCAACGAGGGCTCCTCACTGCATGGGAAGCTGATCTGACCCTCCAGGCTCCCTGTCTGAAAGCTAAGGCTCTAAAAGTTCCCATTTAGTTTTTACAATCCTTTTTTTTTTCTCAATGCTTATTTATTTTTGAGAGAGAAAAAGAGAGAGAACACGTGTGCGTGCAAATAGGGCAGGAGCAGAGACACAAGGGGGACAGAGAATGCCAAGCAGGCTCTGAGCTGTCAGCACGGAGCCTGACGCAGGGCTCCGACTCACGAATCTTGAAATCATGACCTGAGCTGAAGTCAAACGCTTAACCGACTGAGCCACCCAGGCGCCCCCTACGATCCTTTTTTTTTTTTCTTTAAATCCACATGGTCCAAAATTCAAAAGTTACGTATTTGTTTAGAGTGAAAACTCTCTGCCCGGCCCCTGCTTGCCCCTTCCTGGAGGCACCCAGTGACAGTGGCCTGTGTACCCCGCCCAGGCTTCACACAGCCCCAGCACTGGCAACAGTGAACCCAAGGAGGGCCCCCCACAGATATCGGTTACCTGGCTGAACGTGTAAGCAAACGTATTCAGAACTCTCCTCCGTTTACATATAAATGGAGTATTCCCTATGCACGTTTCTACATCTTGCTTTCTTCACTTAATGATCATCTTGACAACTCAGGTGATTACATTTCTAAGGGGAGAATCCCAGCTCAAGTCCGCAGCGTTTCCTGGATACGCGCTGGGGGAGGGGCCCGGAAGCGAGTGACAAGGTGAAAATGGCCCCAAACGGTCCAGCACGCTGCCAAAGGTAGTCACAGAGACCCTGCTAGTGACCACAGCAGGCTCCTTCCAACCCACCAAATGCCGCGAGGCCGCCACCTACCCGCGCGTACTGCTCCTTGAGTGGCCCGGACAGCCGCAGGACAGCGCAGACATCAGCTCCGAGCCTACAGGACAGGGAGGTCCAAGCCCAGTTAACCTAGTTTCCAGACGAGGCTGGAAGGGGACGGAAGTCTCCTTCCTTTTTTAAAGTAAGCTCCACACCTAACGTGGGCCTCGAACTCATGACCCTGAGATCCACAGTCACAGGGTCTCCGGACTGAGCCAGCCGGGCGCCCCTCTGCAGTTGCGTTTCTGCTGCTAGTATCCGTAACTGTCAACGTCTCATCCTCCCTGACCCTAACTGCTCATCTACAAAGCGGAACAGCACTCTCTGTTCGGTCTCCTACAGGATTATTCCCAAACTGGAATGGGAGAGTTCCGCTCACAGGCAGAACAAACATCACAATTACACGTGCACGGCCGCCACCGGCGATGCTCTGGCTCGACGAGGTCGCTGCTGGGCCCTTGAACTAGTTTTCTCACGGTCCGGGTGTATGCGTGTGCACGGACTTGGTCATCACAACAGAATTCACTCGCTCCTTCAGTTGTCCGACGTACTCAATCCACCACCTGTCGGGTGCTGTGTCTGGACCCAGGTACACCGTCCCCGCCCTGACCGTGAGGTGCTGACACTTTGACTCAAACACTGACACAGCGAGACAGGCGTTCTTAGCTCTATGCTTCACACGAGGAAACGGAGGCAGAGTGAGACCCGATACGCTCAAAACAACACTGCAAGTAATGAAGCCAATGTAGATAAAGTGCAAATACCAGCCAGCATTTACTTCCTGTGCCTTTACTAGACGGCAAGAATTGTTCTGAGCCCTTCACGTGCATTGTCTCATGTCATCCTTTCGACCACCCTATCTTTAGCCCCATTTCACAGAGAACAAAACTGAGACACGGAGTGGAGGAGAATGCTGTGCAAGGTCACAGGGGGACACGCGGGGAGTCAGGGTGCGAATTCCAGCAGTCCAACTGCACACGCTGCTCCTGTCCACTGCCTGACTCCTGTGCTGGGGACAAGGAGAAAGGCAAGCAGGAAAGGTGGTAGGACGCTTGTGCGGAGCCAGAGGCGACCTCTGCCCCGGGTCCCCTCCCCCACAACCTCGTCGACCCCTGTGGTGCACGCCCCCCCCCCCCCAGCAGCAACGCCTGGTCCCCCACCCACCGGCGTGCGCCCACGCTTTGCGATCCTCGCTCTCGTCCAGCACAACCGCTCGACCACGACGTTCAGGGTAAACAGACTCAAGCTGAATCTGAAGCCTGGACCTACGGATCCCTTGGTGACCCCCCACCTTTCAGAGCACCCTCAGCTACTAACACCCCAACAGGGAACCTAACAAAGGAATCTTGGGGTTCGACGGGATCGCGCACGGAGGACTCCACGACCCCCGACCACGGAGCGGCCGCCCCTGCCGTTGTCGGGCCGCGGCCGACCCCGCCCCAAGCCCAGCGTCCGCGCCCCGCCCCGCAGACACCTGCTCCGCAGCGCCTCGGCCACGAAGTCCTTCCCGGACTTCCTCTTCCCGCTGAGCAGCAGCACCAGGCGCGGGGCGCCTGCTTGCGGGGCCATGCCGTCCTCCCCCCGCCGCCCGGCCACCCGGCCGCCCCGCCGCCCCGCCGCCCCGCCGTGCTCTCCGCTCCGACGCGAGTACTCCGGGAGCTGCTCCTGCGCAGCCGCGGAGAGGCCTGTCCGTGGGCACGTCCACCGCCAAACGCCGAGGGGGGGCGTGGCTCTCAGGGCGGCCTTCGCCCGAAAGACGCTCCCCCACTGGGATCACTTGGAACGGCCCGGCCCCGCCCAGAGCCTAACGTCACCTGGACACAACCATTCCCCTTGTAGCGGGGACGTCTCTAAATTTCCCGAGGTGAGCGTCACGTTGCCTACCACCCAACCCTACAAACATTATGGGAAACGATCAAACGAGATCACGCTGAAGAGGTCTGCGAACCCGCCTCCTTATTTGTGCAACGCAACGCACGTGTTCAAGCTAATCTGTCTGTACCCCGCAGTGAATGTGGGTCCTCCCGGAAGCCACCCGCGGCTGAGGCGCCGGGGGCGTGGCCGTGACGTCACACGGGGAGGGGCTTGGGCCGGCGCTCGCGTGGCGGGCCGCGCGGGTTTGGAGGCGCCGCCTGCTCTTCCCCAGGGAAGTGCGGGGACCCGCCGCAAAGCGCTGACCCCGACGGGGTGGGCTCTGGGGCTTGGAGGCCAGCCCCGGACGGGATTGCCTAACTTTATGCGGAGTCCAGTCGGGAGCTGCGAGGGTCTGTCCCCTCCTCGAAGGCCCGCCGCCGTGACAGCCGGTCCCAGAGGAGTAAGCGCAGTGGCCTCCAGCCCTGACCGTGGGCCCGTATCTCTGAGCTCGTCAGAACGGATCCCGGAGCCCATTCCTGCGAGCCACAGAGTCACTCAAGGAGAAGGGGGGAGAGGACGCCGGACCCGCGGGTGAGGAGCCGGAAAACACGGCACAGGAACGATGAAGGAATGGCCATGGGTCAGATGCAAAAAGGACGGTCTCCAGGAACATCTTTTTTTTTTTTTTTTTTAAGCAACTCTGAGATCACGCACTCATCAGTGCACTTAGAAGGCAGCCCCAAGTGGGGTTTTAATCCCAGCTCAGACACTTCTCCGGTCACCCTGGTTCATCACTGGTAACGCCCACCTCACAGGGTTGCCTTGAGAAGGAAATGGGAAAAACACAATGTAATTAAAACCCTTTGTAACTTCTCAAGCGTCATCCAGATGTGGAGTTGTTATTTATGCTGAGCACGGTGTGGTTTTAGAATTCAGCACAGGATCCGATCTCCCAGCCCACCTTCACAGAAAGCTCAGATCCCTCCTCTTCTGTCACTAGAAAGGACTCCGAACTGCCCCCCACTTTCTTTTTCACCTGACTCAGACCTCACTCCTGCCTTTCCTATCCCCGCTGGAATTCCCTACTGATGATCAGCACATCCTAACCTCTTAGAGCTTCTCTCCTGCTCCCTGCCTCAACTGTGTCTCACTGTCCCCTGCTGCCCTCTCGCATAGAGTCTTATCACCTCCCCCCCCCCAGCCCTCAGATCTCAGCATAGAGTGTCTGTGGCCCCCTTCCTTCCCATATCAGCTTCCTGACCTTCACTCCCGTGCCTCTTGGGAAACTCCAGCTCCTACAAGGCTCATAGCCACCAGGCTGGGTGGCCTTTGCCCTCCTCAGTGCTGACAGCCACCAATCCTGGCACCTGTTCCCATTCAGGCAGCTTAGCCACAGGCTCCCGTCACCACTGTCTGTGATCTTCCTGCCTGCTTGGTTTGACCGCTCCGTCCCTTGGCCTCAGACACCAGCTCCCATGGGGACACCCTGGGCCTTGCCACCCCCCAGAGCCATCCAGCCTGCAAATTTGCACACTCAGCCACCTTGCTCTCCAAGGTCACCTGCTCAGATAGTCTCCGGAGCAGTGCTTCCCTCTCAGGGACACATTAGCCCTTGAGACTCTGTTGTATGGCACCGCCTCTTCCCTCCACAACCAAAAAGAACTCACAAGAGTCAGCAGGTGTGAGATGACAGGCGGGACGCTGCAGACAATGAGGCAGGAAAGAGGGAGGAACAGGACTGTCCGCAGGACAGACAAGCTCCCTCACAGACAAGCTGGGAGGGAGTGGCCAGAAGCCTGGGGCGGGGGGGGGGGGGGGGGGGGGGGACTGCGATGAGAAGCTGGGGATGCCAGACACGCTGCCTCACGGGGCTGCCTCACGGGGCTTCCAGAAGCTGATGCTTGAGGAAGCGGGTGCTGGCCTCGGACCACAGAGCAGTGGCCCCACGACTCAGGAACACAATTACCCCAGAGGGTCACTCCTCACTAAAAAGGCAGACGGTCTGTGGGGCACCTGGGGGGCTCAGCCAGTTAGGCGTCTGATCCTTGATTTCAGCTCAGGTCGTGATGTCATGGTTCACGGGATTGAGCCCCACGTCCGGCTCTGTGCTGACAATGTGGAGCCTGCTTGGGATTCCCTCTCTCTCTCTCTCTCTCTCTCTCTCTCTCTCTCTCTCTGCGCCTCCCTCCGCTCACACATTCTCTCACACAAAGTAAGTAAATAACAAAAAAATAAAAATAAAGAGAGGTTTGCTTCACTGACCCAGAAGACGGCTCGGAAGTCAAGTCCAGGCCTATTGGAGGAAGCCCGCTCACGGTGTCACCAAACCCAGAACAGTTTGAGCCCGCAGGGGACCAGGGCCTACACTCCTGCCGAGCCGAGAGGAGGGAGGGAGGGAGGAGGCGGGCTTTGTCAGTGCCCTCCCAGCACCGCCCGGGGCGAGGGAGCCCCGATCGGTGGCACCACGGTCCACCCCTGCGAGGCCAGCCTGCCCCATAGATGCCACGTGGCTCAGTGGTACCACCGGTTACCCTTCCTTCCGCTTCTGGCTCCTCTTCCTGTGGCCGTTGTGCAGCTGACCCAGCGCCGTCCTGCACCAGTGCCTGTGACCGTGGCCTCGGGGGCCGTGCAGCGGGGCAGGTGAGGCAGAGCGTGGGGCGGAAGGAGCGCCCAAGAGGAAGAGAAGAGAGGCAGTCTGAGTCCTTGGGAGCCGAGGGAGAGAAGTCCGTTCGTTCGTTCATTCGTTCGTTCATTCGACGTCTGTAAATGCCTGAGACGCACCAGGTACCGCTAGAGCTGGGACAGTGAGCGAACGAGAGCCTGCTCAAAGAGCATTTGTTCCCCTGAGGGACCGGCAACGATAAAGCAGCTTCAAAATAGAGCGTGAGAAATTTCATCCCAAAACTGGAGAGGGGAACAGACATAAATTAACATCCGCCTGATGCTCTGATAGAAGCTGTAAGTGGCTCTAAGTGGCACCATCGTGTGGTTCCCCCTGCCTGAAACACCCTTCCAGCTGTCTTTCTGCGGAGCAGGCTCTGAGTTGTACTCCAGCACTTAGCCTGTGACGCCTCCTCCCCGCCTCCCCACCCCTCTGCCTTGGATCCCTGCTTCCTATGCTCCTGACATACCTCACGCTCACCTCACACTCGCTTACCACTTACTCACACATCCCCCCCACACACATAGGTAAGAGTTACTATCTACTGAGCGTTTACTACGTGCCAGACATTTATTTACTCAATCATGTGACATAAACACTACTATCCCTACTTAAAGATGAGGCAACTTTAAGTGGCACAATTATTAAATTTTTTCAAGTGTATTTATTTTGAGAGAGAGACAGTGAGAGGGGAGGGGCAGAGAGAGAGAGAGAGAGAGAGAGAATCCCAAGCAATATCCATGCCTCCAGTGCAGAGCCTGATGTGGGGTTCGAACCCACGAAACCCTGAGATCATGACCTGAGCCGAAACCAAGAGTTGGACGCTTAACCGGCTGAGCCTCCCGGGCGCCCCGAAGTGTCGCAATTATGATGAGGCTCATTATAATTGAGACACTTGCCCAGACATCTATTAAATAGATTATTGTACATAGCGCCCCACCCCCCGGGATCACTCCGGAGAGAAGGGGCAAAACGCTTCTAAACACACAGGTGGACAGTCAGAGACTTACGACCCGTCCCCTCTCGTGACCCGCCTTCCCTACGTTGCTAAGTGCTCAGTAAGGGTGAACCCAGAGGAAGGACAAGGCACCGGCCAGCTGTGAGTTTGTAAGTTCTCCGGCCTTAAGAAACGCCACACGCCGACATCCCTGGAGGTGAGAGGCGTCGAACCTCTCACTGGACAGTGCGCGCTCCCAAAAGACCGACGGAAAGTTGGATTCCCCTGCTCAGTCCTCGGTCTATGAATTATCTCCGCCGCTATGAGGTAAGTGTGTGACCTTCGCTCTTATGGCCGAAGCCGTTCAGAGGGCACGTAGCAGAGTCTGTCGGCACCTCCAACTCCGGCTCCCGGCTGATCTCACCCAGAACGCCGGGCAAAGCAGGGATCCTCCGACGTTCAAAAGAAACAAGCTCTAAAAAGTCAGCTAGTCTGCCCATGGATGGTGGCCACGGCTCAATCTGGAATACGACACAAGAACAAACAGGATTTTTGCTTAAGCAAGCCCTATACCCGTGGGGGGGCTTGACCTCGTGAGCCAGAGACCAGGGGTCGTGGGCTCCACCGACCCAGCCGGGCGCCCTTAAACAAAGATTTTTTTTTTTTTAAATAAAGATTCAGGATTTAGAAAAATCTTTTTGTTCTGTGAGATTATCATGTACCGAATGCCAGCTTTGGAGCTGGGGACTGGCCCCACTTCAGCCGTTGAAGAGCGATGTGTTGATTTCATGTCACCGTTTTTCACTACCTTCGAGACAGACGCTGGTATTTACTCTCAAAAGGAGATGGACAGACTCAGCTCCAAACCAGGAGCTAGAAGTGGCCGAGCTGGGTCTGCGTGGCTCCAAAGCCAGCGGTTCTGGCAGCCAGGGGGGCCTCCGGGACCCTCCCCCCCCAGCCCCGCCTCGGCCTGCCGTGTAGGTCCTCGCCTGTGTCCCTCCCCAGGCTGCCAGAAGGCAGGTCTGGTGGCGCCAGCCGGGCCAGGCCTGGGGAAGCGCTGCATGAGCCACGATAAATAAATGAATGAGCAAATGGATGGCTCTTTGGGGGAGAGTCTGGAGGCCAGGCCTCTGCTCCTGAGGCCCCGAGGGCATTTGCAGGCACCCTCAAGGCCGAGCCTCGGAACCCCACACCCCGTTGTTCCGGTCCCGGGGCGGCTCCCCCCGCCTCCGCCCCGCTGCAGTCCTCCACGGGCAGCCTCCTGTCTGTCTGGCTGCTGCTCCTCCGAGTGGCAGAGGGGACACCAGACGTCCCTACAGCACCAGCACAGCCACCCACGGGTGACTTCAAAGCTCAAGGGCAGAGGGAGGAAGAACCGGTTCCCCAGACCTCGCCTTACAAGCTTGAGGAGCGGAGGGAGGCGCGGGGGGGGGGGGGGGGGGGGGGGGGCGGGGACAGGACGGGGACAGGGGACTCTTAGGGGTTGACAGCCAAGGGCTCCAGCCCCAACCCACCCCTAGCAAGCTTCGTGACCCCAGACAAGTTATTTCTCTTTCTGGGCCTCACTTCTCACTCTGAACCAGAGGCCGGCTTCATGCCCGTGAAGGGCCGCTCCGGACCCAGCCTCCTCCTGCCCACAAGCTGGGGCGCATAAGGGGCTGCGGTGGCCAGAGAGGAAGTGTCACAGGGCCAGGTACCCACGTGGCTGGGTGGGGGTGTATGGACCAGACAGAGACACGGGTGGGAGCTCGGGCTTCCCGGCCTGGGGCCTCCTGGGGAAGGTGGACAGTGCCCGCGGATGGTCTTGGTCACTGTCCAGCTGTGACAGGACCATAGGCAAGCCACCTCCTCTCTCTCTCTCTCTCTCTCTCTCTCTCACTTGTCTGTAAGAGGGTACTGACGGTCTTACCCTCTCTAACATCTGCTTGTCCGTGAGATGGGAGAGCCGAAAAGTCTGTGGCCCAGGCGGGTAAGGGGTGGCCGGTCTCCGGGCAGGCCTCACGCCACGTGGGGTTTCTGCAAGGGCCCGAGGCCACGTTCCGGATGAGCCAGCGTGGCAGGCCTGTTTGGTCTGTGGGTGACTGACGTTCCAAAGGGGGCTAACCCTTCCTCTCCACGGTGCACGGCTTAAGTTTCTGCCTTCCCTGCCCCAGCCTGGCGACCTGTCCCTCTGACCCTCAGCAGACAGGTCACTCCCCCTCCGGGCCACTCCCCCCACCCTTCAGGCTCAGTAAGGTTAAGAGTCTGACGCTGGTTGGACCTTCTCCAAGGGGGCCCTGACTTGGGGGGATGGGGAGAGGGGACGCACAGCCGGGGAGCAGTGAGGGACCTGCTGGGAGGCTGGCTGCCCCCCCATATCTGGCAAAGTCAAGCCCAGCTGCCTTCCCCTCTCCACCCCACCCCCCCACCCTGACAAGACCAGCCCCGCCCCTCCTCCTCTGCCAGCACTGCGGGGCAGGGGGGGGGGGGGGGGCTGCTCAACCACCTGTGCCAGGGCTGGGAAACCCAGCGTGTCCTCGACCGCCCGCTTTCCCCTGGCCTTGTCCCATCCAGGCCTGGGCCGCTCGAACTCGCTGCTCCGGCCACGTTGCCTCTCTCCCAGGCTGTTGGCTGACACCTTGAAACTACCCCGATGTCACATCCTGGCCACCCGCTGCACAGCGCCCAAGCCTACCGGCCCTGGTACAGGCGCCCAGCCTCCACTGCCCGTGGCAAAGCCCCTCCTTAGACTTGCAGGTGGGCCTGTGGGAGAACGGTGAGCATGAACTTAACCATCTGGCCCCAAGGCTGTTCCCCCTCCCCGGGCCTCACCTCTGCCCTCATGGCAAATCCTACTGTCCTTCAAAGTCCAGGTCAGAGGCCAGCCTTCCCTCCTCTTCACGCCCTGCTGACTCCTCCCTGGCAGCGTGAAGAGAGAATTCTGCCTGTTAAATCCATCCAGCTGCTTGCAGGGGCGGGGGAGGGGGGGGCGGTGCGGGCAGCACTGGGGTCTGCACAGCACGGGGCAGAGTGAGATGCAAGCTGGCACCCCTCCCCCACCCCTGCCAGCTCCTGCCAGGCGGTTTGGGAAGATGCTCTCGGTGTCCACTGTACTGATGGGGAAGCTCACCCTGAAAGCAAGGGGGCGCCCGGCCTGAGGCCCGCAGGTGGGAGCCGGTGGGGACCCGAGACTGGTTTCCCCCGTCTTAGCTTGCTCAGACCAAAGGTCTGGTTAGAGGAGACCTGGGCGGGGCCTCCATCGGGCCCAGAATGAAGAGGAGGGGCTGAGCGGGGCGGGGCCTCTTCTGGAAGCTGAGGCCGGAAGCTGCCCAGCAGGCACGTATCTCAGCGGTAAAATGGAAGGGGAGGGCCTCGGCTGCTGTCGTCGGGGTTCAGGGATAGGCAGCCCGGTCCCACCCTGCAGCTCCCTACCAGCCCCCCATAAGCACGTGCAGGTGAGGGCCCGGGCACCCCTGCATCAGGGTGGCCCCGGGAGGTCCCTCAGGCAACAGCTGGTCTGGCAGAGGCGGCTGGGAGAGGGTCTTGGGAGGAACACACACCCCTGACCTTCAAGGAGCTTCTGGGGAGCGGGGGGTGCCGGCCCCAAACTCACCCAGGACCACATCTCTGCCTCCAGGATGGGTGATGGGAAGCAGTAGGGAGAGGAGGCAGGGGGACCCCAGGGGCGGTAAGGGCTGGCAGGGGTACCAGCGAGGGAAGGCAGGGCTGAGGGCAGCTGGGAAAGGGCAGTGGAGGAGCCTGGGCAGGGGTGAGGGGCACAGATGGCGGGCTGGGGGACAGATGAGAAGTGAGTTTGGGGACCAGCCAAAGGAAGCAGGAGGCCCAAGGGGGCGCCCCTGACTCACGTGATTCCCCCAAGTTGCCCCTTGCCCCTGGGGCTGAGCTCTTAGCTGGGGGGGAGGGGTGGAAGGTCTCAGAGGAAAGGGCAGAAAGGCCCAGAGCTTAAACTGGAGGGGTCCAGACCAGACCCTGGGGGGCCACGCAGGGCTGGGGGCAGACGCCAGTGGGTTCGCTCCCAGGTTCCCCCACCCCTGTGGGTACCAGCCAGAGCTGCTGTGGGTACATGAGGGTGACAGAGAGAGGGGCCTCGTGTCCTGTGATGGGAGTGAGGATCACCTACCTAGGCCAGCCCAGACACAGGGTGGCCACCGGGCAGTGGCCCTGGTGTCCTGACCGTCCCCAACAGACCCCTGGGGCTCCTGGCTCTCTTTTTCTCTCGGATACAGAGGACACAGCGGCTTCGGAGACCTCAGACCCAGCTCAGCGCTCCTACTCCCTGAGGGGCTAAGAGGGACAGGGGGCTTGGGGACCCTTCCCAGCCTCCCCCAGACTTTGCGATGCTTTTCAGACCCTGAAAAGCCCCCAGCACCCACAACTCTGGGAACCCAGGGAGGCCAGGCTGTGCCCCCTCCCCTGAAGCCAGGCCCCTCCCCGGATGAGGAATCTGGCCTCCCTTCTAGCCTGAACCCCTGCCCTGGAGACTCGAGCTGACCAGTCAGCTGTTCACGCAGCATAAATTCTGAGCACCTGCAGGCGGTGAGAAAGGTGAACAGGATAAAAAGGCATCCTCAAGAGGGGACGACGGTCTACGGAGGGGACAGTCTACGGAGGGGACGAGGGTCCATGGATGGGGCAAGGGTCCATGGAGGGGACGACAGTCCACGGAGGGGACAAGGGCCCAGAGGGGACAACAGTCTATGGAAGAGACAGTCCGTGGAGGGGACGAGGGTCCATGGAGGGGACGACAGTCCGTGGAGGGGACAGGGGTTCAGAGGGGACAACAGTCTGGAGGGGACAGTCTGTGAAGGGGACGAGGGTCCAGAGGGGATGAGGGTCCACGGAGGGGACGACAGTCTGTGGAGGGGACAAGGGTCCAGAGGGGATGACAGTCTGGAGGGGACAGTCCGTGGAGGGGACGAGGGTCCATGGAGGGGATGACAGTCAGTGGAGGGAACAAGGGTCCAGAGGGGACAACAGTCTGGAGGGGACAGTCCATGGAGGGGACAACAGTCTGTGGAGGGGACAGTCCGTGGAGGGGACGAAGGTCCATGTGGGGGGGGGGGGGTGGGTCCATGGAGGGGACAACAGTCCACGGAGGGGACAAGGGTCCAGAGGGGACGACAGTCTGTGGAGGGGACAGTCCGTGGAGAGGACGAGGGTCCACGGAGGGGGGGTGAGGGTCCACGGAGGGGGGGGTGAAGGTCCATGGAGGGGACGAAGGTCCACAGAGGGGGCGCCTCCTCACACACACCCTGCGCTCCTGGTTCAGCCCCCAGCCAGAGGCCCGCAGGAGCCCGTTGGCTCACAGCCCTACGACAGCCAGCGGTCCCTCCTGAGCCCCCGCCGCCCACCACAGCCCCTTCTGGAGCCGGCGGGCGCTCTCCCCTTCCTGAAGTCACACTGCGCCATTCCGTCCCTACACTCGCACGGGACCTGCAGGCCGGTCGAGGAGCCCGGTCAGGAAGGACTTCTGGGCAGTAAGTGGCCCAGCGGACTCTGGGTCTTGGGTGAGCGCAGGCCCTCACCTCACCTGGCCGGGTGGGTCTGGGTCTGGGGCTCTAAGCGGTGCGGGAGGCGAGGTCGGCGGCAAACGTGGAGCCGGGGCGCCACCTAGTGGCTTCCCACCTCCCAGCCCAGAGCCCGGTGGGGGTCCTCCGCCCCTTCCTCACACCCTCTGGCCGGCGACAGCTTTTGAGTGCCAAATACAGAACAGGCATTTTGCTTACATCGCTTTATGTAATCTCTCCCCAGCCCCCCAGTCCCTTTGTTTGAGGATCAGAAACCCAAGGTTCCCAGAAATTAACCTGCCGAGATCTCTCGGCCGGGACGGGGGCCCAAGGCTCACCCTCGGGAACCCATGGCCCTCGGCAGCTGTGAGCTCCGGCCCTGAGGGCCCGAGGCAGGTGGGGAGGATGAGGTGGGGACAAGGTGGGTGTGGGGTCCCCTGTGCTTACACGCCAGCCCAGTGACGGAGCCCCCAGCCGACAGCACAGCCCCAACAGCGTTTCCTGGGGCTGAGTCTTCAGTTCCCATGAGGTGGGGACGGGGAGGAGGCAGAAGGAGACTTCAGTCCCCGGGGGCTGCCGCTTTCAAATGTAACAAAACCCCAAGGAAAGCTCTCGTGCTGGGCCTCCATCCCAGGGGGCACAGGCCAGTGTGTGCAGCCAAGGGGCCCCTCTGGGGGCACACGCACCAAGGCTCTCTGGCTGCAGAATCAGATTCCTGTCCCCCCACAGCCCCCCCCCGCCCGCTGGCCCCCAATCATTTGCATATATTTGCATGAACAGCAAGGCAGGTCCAGCTAAAGCCTTTTCTTGGCAACAGTGGCATCAGTGCAAGGCCGGGTGACTCTCCTAGGGAGCCGGAGAAGACGACAGTTCAACGGTCCCCGGGGTCAGGGGACCCCGGGCCTCAGCCCCTCCCCGGGCTCCGGAAGTGTCTGTCCTTCTTCCCTGACCTGTGGGGAGACCAGGTAGGGGCAGGAAGAGGCCTTCAGGACCACGCCGCGTGGTGAGAAGAGGCTCCTGTAGCAGCGGGGACCTGTCCCCCCTAAGGCGGGGGGGACGGACCCACCCTCCCAGTGTGAGGTCCCCGGCCAGCGAGGCAGGAAGCCTCCTCGGCACTGCAGGTACACGCTGGACGCAAGTACTCGGGAGGAAAGGTCCCCCCAGCCCGAGGGGGCTCCCAGGACCACCGTGGAGCGAGCACAGGCGGCCTCCTGACCTCAAGGGAAGACCGGAGCGCATCTGGATGCTGCTCGAAGGGGAGCCCGCCGTGGATTACAAACTCAAGACTGGGACTCAGGGCCTGTGCTCCCTCACCCCCCCCCCCCCCCCCGGGCCCCGCCCACAGCTGCCCACCTCTTCTTCAGTGCTTTGTCTCCAAAGAAGTGGCTGAAGATGAAGCCCTCAAAGTCATCCACCTCATCGTCGTCACCCGTCTGCCTCACCGCCACCTCCTCCAGGCTGTCCTCCAAGGCATCCACAAAGTCCCGGAAGCGGAGGCGGTCATGGCGGAAGATGCCATCCTCCCCAAAGTAAGCGGGCGAGAGCGGCAGCTCCTGGGTCAGCTGCCCGGCCCAGGGCAGCCGCGCCAGGTAAGTGGTCAGCACAGAGGCCAGCTCCTGTCGCCGCACCGGGGCCAGCTCTGCCCCGAAGGCCAGGCCCTCCTGCCGGGCACACTCGCGCACACCTGAGCAGCCCTGCGGGGCCCGGTACTTGCGCCTCAATAGCTCGGCCCACGGTGCCGGTGCCGGGCGGCCTCGCCCGTCGCTAGCGCCCTCCTCCCGCTGAGGGTGCTGCTGTCCCCTGGGGGGGTGAGGGCTCCCACTCCTCCTAGGGCGCTCCTCAGGGCCCTGCCGCCTGGCGTCCTTCCTGCTGCCCCACTCCGCCCCCTGCGGCTTGCCCTCCCCCCAGCCCTCTGCCACCTCCCGGCCCTCACCCCCCCAGTTCTTTCTCTCCCGACCAGACCCCTCCTTCTTGTGCCTCCGGGGCTCAGCGCTCCGGTCCCCCTGCCCACCCCGCCGCTTCTCCTTTCCACTCCACTCCCTGGGACTCTGGAAGCGGGGCTCCCGGTGCCCGGCCTCTGAGGCGTTGGCACCGACCCCGGGGTGCCCGCCCCACTTCTCCAGGCCCTGCAGCTTCTGGGCCAGTCTGCGGCCCAGCTCGGCCAGGTCCCCTCGGCCCGCACCGCTCAAGCTCTGCTCCAGGTCCTGCCGCACCGCCCCCAGCAGCCGCCGCTGCCTCTCCAACTCGCGCCTTAATGCCTGGGCCTCCGCCTCCAGCCGTTCCTGCTGCTCAGGGAGGCCAGGGCCCGGCTCCCACTCCCCGGAGACCCCGCCGCCCAGAGGGCCTCCGCTCCAGGGGACGCACACCCCGTCTGGGCCCCGCACGCAGCCGGCCCGCAGCCGCTGCAGCTCGGACTCCAGGGTGCGCTGGGCGGCCTCGCCCCGCCGCAGGGCCCCCCGCAGCCGCGCGTTCTCCTCTTCCAGCTCTCGGGGCTGGCGCACCAGGCTCTGAAGCTCCTCCTTCTGGGCCTGTGGTGGAGGGTGCCACAGGAGGGTCGGGAAGGGCCCGGTGCCTCCCGCCCCGCTTCCGCCCAAGGGAGTCGGCAGGACACGGCCTAGGACGCTCAGAGAGTCTGGTTCTCAACCTCCTCGCCATCCACAACCTGCACCGAGCCCGTGACCCCAAATTCCGTCACAGACCTCAGCTTCCACGTCCTCTACAAGGACACACTTCGATCCACCTGAGATCGACCAGACGCGGCTCTCACGGCCCTTTCTGCCTCCCACACCCAGAAGAGACGTTATTAATCGAGCCTCGGCAGTCCTACCGATCCCTGTTCACACGGGGCCCCGGGCAGACTGCACCCATCAGGCAGGGTGGCCTCAGGCAGCGGGGGCGCCAGCCGGGATGCCAGCCGGGCCTGGGCCGTGGCCGCAGGGTGTGAGCAGAGAGCCAGGAAGAAAGCCTAACTCCAGTGGACAGAGGAGATGGTGGTGGGAGGCGAGCAGAGGCAACCTGTAGGACACACACCCCTCCCACCCCTCCCCTCACCCCTGCGTGTGCCCACCTGGAGCTGGGCCTGAAGCAGCCGAATGTCCTGGTTCTCCTTGGCCAGCTTGTCCAGCAGGAGGGCCATGCTCTGCAGGCTGGGCACCCTGTCGGGGGGTGCTGAGGCCTGCAGCGGCTGCCCCAGTCCATCCTAAGGGCACAGGAGCCAGTGACCCCTCCCGCCCCACAGCCAGGCCGCCCCGAGTCTCCCGGACGGTCCCCGCGCCCCCCACGCCATCCAGCACCTCCGCATCCGAGCCGGTGTCTGGGAAGGCCTGTGGCTGTGCTTCCTCCGTGGGCCCTGTGGGAAACCAAAGTCCCAAAACTGGCCCGCTCCCTCACCCCTGCACACACACGGTCACCCGCCTGCCCTGGGCCTACCCTACGGCTGAGAAGTCCAGCAGGAGAGGGCCGAGGGTCGCCCTGAACAGCTGAGAAGGTCAGTGACTGAGCAATGAATGCACAGCCCAGGGGCCCTACTTCTGACTCGGGGAACCGCCAGTGGCCTCCCTGAGGCCGGGCAGGGACGAGCCAGGGCCCCGCCCCACTCACCGCTGTCAAACTCCGAGAGGCCGCCTGAGGATGGAGACAGAGGGGCTCGGTGAGGCCAGAGCGGAGGAGAGGGGCAGGAGGGGTCGCGGAGACAGGGAGGAGGCCGCGGCAGGGAGGTAGCGCTCACCGCAGAAGAGCAGGATTCCCAGGCCCAGCAGAACCAGGGCCCCAAGGAGACACACGTTGGGGGAGAGGCCCGGCTCCCCGCCCGCGCCCTCGCCGCGGGCCTGGCCCTCCACGCCCAGGGCCGCCACGGGCCGGGGGGTGCTGGGCTCCCGTCCCCGCCGCCTCCGCAGCCCCTCCGCCTCCACGTCTGTGTCTGTGTCGTCCTCACTGCTGGAGCGGCGGGCCTCCTCCACGGGCCAGGCTGGAGAAGCAGTGGGCACGAGGCAGTGAGGCGACCGCAGAGAGAGACATAGTCAGGGACCCTGCCCCCGTCCACCTGGGCGGTCTTCAGATGCCCGGCCTATGGGGGGTGGGGGTGGGGAGGGGCGGTCCTTCTATCTGCAAACTCAGGGAGCAGCTCTTCCCTAAAAGCACCCCCTCCTCCACACGTGCCCCCCACCCAGCTCCCTCGGCAGCTCCTGTGCCCGCCGGGCGCTGCCTCTCAGTCCGTCCTGGCTCTTCCCGGTCCTAAAGGCGAGGGTCCCGCGGGGCCCGGCCATCTCCCCGCACAGTCACCCACACCACTGACTTTCCTCCTTAGCAGACGAGCCCCCAGTCCGTAGATCCTGACCTGGCCTGCCCACGGCCCCGGGCCTGATGACCATCTGCCAGCCACCCTACCTGAGTGTCACCTGGGGACCAAGCTCTCAGTACCCCACCCTCCACACCGGTGCCCCCCCCACCCCTGTTCAGAGAACGACCCCACTGCTACCACCTGGCCACCTGAGCCCTCCCCCCGGGCCCTCCCCCCACACCCCTGCCTCGTGTCTGCCTACCCTCTCTTCGGCAGCTTTGCGCGAGCACCTCGCTCGTGCCCTAAACGGCCCAGGTCTTGCCCTCTCCCTCCACCCCGTCCTTCAGCAGAGAAGGACTCGCCCACTCCTTGGCCACAGCCTTGGCCAAAGGCTCCTCAGCGCGGGACAGGCGGCCCGTGCCTCTGCTGACGACCAACGGCCTGCTCCTTCTCAAGATGCCCTCCAACCTGAACCTTCCCCCGACCGCTCCCGCCCCTCTCTCCCTTCCCTCAACTGTCCCCTGGCTGAACCACTCTCCCCTCCCCTCCCTCCTCTCCCCTTCCCCCTCCTTTCCCCACGCTCTTGTTCTGACTTCCATTTGGTTCAGACGAGTCTGCCTCTCACACGGGCCACGCACCGCCCACTCCCCCTCCCCTCCTGGGCACAGAACCGACATGTGAAAGAGGCTCAGGGAACAAGAGTTGAATCTAGAAGCAAGAAAAGAAGGGGCCTCGTGGCACAAGGGAAAGAGTCAAGCAGACCCAGGCCCTGCCGCTTACCAGCTGTGTGACCTCGGTCAAGTCACTTGACCTCCCTGAATCCTCGGGGGTAGTGGTGAGGTTTCACTGACACAGGGCAAGGCGAGTGCTACGCTGCTAAGTGCCGGGGCCTGGACCAGAACCGTGCTCAGCAGCAAACGCCCTGCCCCCCGTTCCTTCCAGAAGGAGAGGGAAGACGGAGACCAAAAGGCTCTCACCTGCGTTGGGAGATGAGGGCAGGCTCTGTGGGGGGCTGTGACCCTCCAGGTCCTGCGTGTCTCGTGTGTCTTCTGGGCCTGCCACCACAGGGGCCTCCTCCAAGTCTCTCTGGACCACCATGTCTCCCAGGCCGGAGGGCTTCGTGGCACAAGCGTCACCTTCCAGGACACCCTGAGCAGACACAGCCACGAGCGGCTCCAGGCCTCCCCCCTCTCCAGTTGCCCTCCCCAAACCGGTGAAGATCCTCACCTCGGCCTCGGTCTTCTCTGGCAGAAGGGGACCGCACTGGGGACTTTCAGTCTGGAAGGGGGTCTCTGCAGCAGACGAAAAGGCCCAGGAAACATACCACTGTCCCCCAGATGAACTTCCTACACAGCCCTCTGGCTCCCACAGGCCCTACCAGATTAGAAGGGGCAGGAGACCCCGCAGCGTAGAGGAAGGCGGCTGCACCCGCCCTCAGGAGGGCCTGTTACCTTCTCCATTCACGGCCCCAGCTAGTTCATCAGCAGCTGCCTCGAAGTGGCTCCGAGGGGCCTGGGGAGCTTTCCCGGGTTCTGGGTCCATCCTGGATTCTGGGCCCAAGGTCTCCACGGGCAGGCCCTGGGGGAGGGGGTGCTCCAAACCAGGAGCACGGGTGCTCTGCTGGGGTCCCTGGGGCCAGCCGCACGGCCCGGGGACCCCCACCCACATCTCACAAAAACCTACGCGTGCCATAGCGAGCTAACGCGAGGTGGGGGAGGGCGGCGGGCGGCAGCTCCTCTCCCTGACCTCCCTGACCTCGCTTGACCTCCCCTCCCTGCCCTGCCCTGCCACCGTGAGGGACTTCCAGAGGCAGCTGCTGGCCAATGGAAAAGTGCGGCTGGGCCAAGACACCCCATCACCTAGGAACCTGGTGCCCCCCACCCTCCCAAAGAAGCCGGCCAAGGCCGGGGTCTCCCACCTCCCCACCAATGGAAGCTGCCGACTGGCTGGCTGGGAGGTGGGCGGCCGGCAAGAGAACAGAGCCCCCTGGCCACTTAAAGGTCACGATCACGTTCCCCATGGGTTTCCCTGCAGCGTCCACTCGACAGGCCGCCCACTTTACTCGCATCTTCCAGGCTTTTCTGGCCTCTTCCACTGCCCCACACGCAGCTGCTGGCAGCCGACAACTTGGCCCGCCCCCCCCCAGTTCTGCCCTCCCTGCACACCCCTGCCCAGCAGGCCTGCCACCCGCTCACCCAAGCAGGGCTTCTGCAAGCCCTCCAAGGATCGTTGTGCGCCTCAGTCCGTTTCTGTGCGGTTTTCAAACCGCTCGTTTCACCACGGCCACCCCTCTAAGCCAGGAATCACAACCCCCTCTTACAGCGGGGGACAGAGAGGAAGGCCCCGCAGTCGTTCTGGGCCGGGGCTCTGGCCCCGGGCCCTGTGTCCTGCCCTCGCTCCCACCCTCACACCCCTCCCCCTGGCGGTCCTAACACTCCAAGTCACGGGGCCCGGGGCCCTTGACGAGCTTTCTCCGGCCCCCTCCCCCTTCTTGGTGGCTTTGGGGGCACAGGAGCCCACTGGCTTCCTGCCCCCACTGCCAGCCGCGCTGCCCGACCTTCAAAACACTCCCTCGTTCACCCCACCCACAGGCGGTGACTGTCCCGAGGCCCTCGAACTCACAGCCCTTCTGTGACTCCCCCACCCAGGAGGAGGCCTGCGTGCCGGGGCCTGCTCCCCCTCCTCCTGCCCCTGGAGCTCCTCTCGGCCGCCAGCAGGAGGTGACACAGGTGCCCAGCAGAACCGAGCAAGGGGACAGACCCAAAAGGCAACCCAGCCCCGCAGGAACTTCTCTCCCACAGGGTTCCCGGGCCTGCGTCCTACCTCCGAGCCGGCAAGCACCCAGCTGTTGTCAGAGTCTGGGCAGGAAGCCATGGTTGCTGGGGTCCCCGAGGGGGCTGTGGCTGCCACCTGCGGAGAAAAGTGCTCTTAAGGACCCCGGTTCCCTTCGGCGAAGGCAGGATGCAGAGAGCAGCCTTGGCTGGGTTCCCGGGGCTGAGCAGTGGCTTCCAGAACCAACCCTTCGAACCCTGACACTTGAACTTTCCTGGGCAGTATCAGCTCTTACAGATCAACACCTGTCAGCACACACAGAGAAGTTCACCTGTGGTCCCTGGGAGACTGAACTGATTTTGAAAGGTCCGAGCACGGAGCTGGAGAGGATCTGGGGGTACCCGGGCCAGCGCCCCCAGGTTAGAGCCAGCGGAAACGGAGGCGTCAAGGCTGCTGACCTGCCCGGGACGAACAGCTAACGGGAGGAGGGAAGAGAACAACCACCCAGGCCCCCCCACAATCACTCCCCAAGCCCCTCACCGGGGCCCAGAAGCTGAGACTGGACGGCCTCCTTCCCACTGAAGTGTCCTGCCCACCATACATCCTTCCTACAGGCTGGTCAGGGGTTCTCAACGCTGGCTGCACACCGGGGCCGCCCGAGATTCTGATTCAACTGATTTCGGGTCAGACCCAGGCATGGGTCTTGGGGGTTTTTGTTGTTGTTGTTTATTTGTTTTTTTAATTTTTCTCTTTAATGTTTATTTATTTTTGAGAGAGAGAGAGAGAGACAGAGTGAGAGTGTCAGACGGGCAGAGAGAGGGAGATACAGAATTCGAAGCAGGCTCCAGGCTCTGAGCTGTCAACACAGAGCCCAACTTGGGGCTCGAACTCACGGACGGTGAGATCATGACCCGAGCCGAAATCGGACGGCTCCAATGACTGAGCCCCCAGGCGCCCCCCCCCCCCCGCCCCCGCCAGGCATGGGTCTTCTTGGAAACCTCCCAGAAGGCTCTCTCCTGTGCAGTCCGGCCTGAGAACACCTGACATGGCCCAGACGCGTTTCAGCACACCCTTGGTAAATCTCCTCATCACACTGACTCTCCATTCTAAGTTCTGTTTCCTTTCTATGTAATCTGCAGGGTCATCCCATGGAACTCAAGGCAACTGGGAAAAGGGTTTAAAAACAGCCATCGTTTGTCAAGGCCTTACGGTTTGCAAAGTGCAGACGAAAATCAGGGCTGCGGCCCTGCGCCCTGCTACTCGCCTCTGACTCGGCAGGTGGGGGTGGGAAGTCACGCCAGCTTCTGAAGCCTGACACAAAGTGGGGTAAGGAGAGGGAGACCTGTCCTGTCACTCCAGCCAAGACTGTCCCCTGAGTCTGGGCAGCTGTGACGGGGACCTGGCACAAGGCAGGAGGATAAGATGAGCTGACCCCCCCCCCCCAGTCTTGGGCTGTGGTCCTTCAGAGGAGGACACAGGACCACTCACAGAGGGGCCAAACGGGGGGCACAGGAGCAGGGCTCTGTAAGGAAACGCTAGGAAGGGAAGTGAGGCTTGGGAAGAAACGCTTAGGGACCCCCTGGCGGCCCCCATCTGTTTAAGCTGGTGCCAAGTCCTGCGCAGGGTCCTGATACTCCTGTGGCCTTTCAAGACCCACGCCCGGGACAGACAGCTGACGGTGTCTTCCCCAAGGCCTGTGCCTCCTAGACACGCACAGCCGTCCCACAGGCAGACAGGAGAATGGCTGCAAGGACCCCCACACCACATCCAACGGGACCCCCTGGCCAGCTTCTGAAGGCATCCACACAGCCAGCCCTGTTAGGCCTGCCTGCCACTCTCGGGCCTTCCACCGCCTTCTGTCACCATGTCCCCATTCCCAGTTGCTGCGCGTGACTGTTAACAGGTGGTGGCAGGAAGGAAGTGGCAGCAGCTTGGGCTGAAGTCTCTGTTTCTCCCTGGCTGTGTACAGCCTGCTCGGGTCCTCCAGAACCAGGAACCATGGCAACCAGGGTGATGTCAGACTCACTGTCTCCATGGAAACCAGCCCCGGCATTTGGGTCAACAAAGACAAATACTTCTGAGCCCCAAACAGGAGACAGTCTGGAACCCCTGCACCCAGAGTTCCAAACTCTGCCACTGCTCTGTCCGTAGAGTGCATCCAAGATTCCAAAAGATGGCCCCGTTCTCCTCAGCCCGCATCGCTTTACCTTTTTAGGAAGTTCCCTTCTCGGTCCAACCTACATCGCTCCCCGTGGGGTTTCAGATCTCGTTCCGGTCTACCTCTCCACCTCCACCCTCCCCACAAAAACGGACCTTAAGGCTTGTCAGACACTCTGCTGTTCCTAGAGGACAGCTAAAGGGGGAGCTCTCCCCCCTGCACAAGCTGGCAAGTCTGGCCCAACTCAAGCCCTGTAGGGGTGGCTGCCCCAAACCTCGGAAGCAAAGGACCCCCGCGCCACCAGAGCATGCCCGGGGCGCCCGAGCAAGTGCCGGTCCGGGACACGGCCGTCCCGGACGCCGCCTCTCCAGGCCCAGCAGGGACCAGCAGCTCCCGGGTCCCCGGGGACCAGCGTCTCCACGCCCCTCCCGTGTGATGGGGTCCGCGCGACCCCTGCCCCGCCGGGGCCTCACCTGACCCAGCAGTACCCGCAGTCCTCACCCGACTTGTTGCGGCCTCCCCGGGTTTCCAGCCCAGGAGAGGAGGGGCCCACGTGACCGGGACTGGCCAATGGAGAACCAGTGTCCCGGAGAGGGCGGAAACTTTGGGCCAATCAGCGCTGGAATCGAGAGCCGGCGGAGGGGAGGGGGACCTGCCGGGCCCCCAGCCCCGGGCTCTCCTCCCACGGTCGGCTGGGCTTCCCGCAAGCTGGGTTTTCGGCGACCTCGCCTACTTTCCCAGTGTAGAAACAGTTGCTAGGGGGAAGACCCAAAACTGAAAGCGAAGGGTGGTACCTCCCGAGACCGCAGGGGCCAGGTCGACCCCAGGACAGACAGGGACAGCTGCAGGATGGGGGAAGGGAGATGGCATCCCGTGGGTTGGAAATAACCCTCCCACCGCTCTCCTCGCCCTGCGCCAGTGCAGATTAAGGATGCCACCGCTACTTTTCTAAAGGGGACACCTGGAAAGCATCCCCAAGTGAAATCTGCTAGACCAGGGGCAGCCCCCTTCCCACTGCACTTGACCTGGAGCTCTACTTGACCCCTAACCCAAACAACTGGGGGAGGGGCAGTAGGCGCTAAACCCAGAAACACCAACGGCACTTGCCTCCCTGGGGCCCTGGCTCCAGGCCGGGTCCAGGAATGTGCCCAGAAAAGAACTGCTTTCCCACACCAGGGACGCAGGGGGAGGGGTGGCGCACACAGGCCTCCCTCGGCTCCTCGCCTCGCACCAAGGTCAGCTCAGGGGCCAGAATCTCCACCATTCTCTCTTCCAGGAACCCTGGGCACGTAGGTATCCTCACCCCTCAGGCATCCGCGCCGGCGGTGGCAGAGGTTAGTTCCAACCTTCGTGTGCTGAAACAGCCAGGAGTCCTCGTCTGGACTTTCAAGTCATTTTATTAATCCAACCGTACAAAAGACCCCCACCACCACATCTCTGCCACCCCTAGTTCCTTCCAAATAGTGTAGAGGGGGCGATTGAGCAGACCCCTCCCCAGGAGCCACTTACAAAAGGCGGAGATGGCGGAGGAATGGGGGGGGGGGGGGAGACGTCACAAAAATAGCAACAGATAAAAGAGGGGCCACAGAACCACAAACACAACACACAGCTGGGGGCGGGAGGCCGGACACCGCGGGAGCGAAGCCGAGGCCCCTCCCTCCCTTCCCACGGCCTCGAAAACGGCTGGCTCCACCCGTGCAGGCAAATGAGTTCTTCACATGCTAAAGTCACGGGGGGGGGGGGGGGGGGGGGGGGGCGGTGTGTGTATGTGTGTAGGGTGGTGGGTGGGTGGGTGGGTGTATGTGTAGGGTGCAGGCAACCCCTAGCTCCTCGCCAGACCACACGTGTGCCTGCTTCCCCGCCCCGCTGAGGAACGTGTGCAGGAGCCCGGCCGGCCGGGGGCCCATACCCGGCAGGCAGCGCCTACGAATCCGTATATGAACCCATCCAGCCCAGTGTGGGGCTCTGGCGGAGAGGAGTGAGAACTGCTAGATCACCTGGCCCCAAAAGATCTACAGAAAGGTAGCACACACCCAGGCTACGGACTGCACTTCGGGGGCCATGGCTATGACAGTCCCACGGCCTCCCTCCCCCACCGGCTGGGCCAGGGAGCCTTGTCAGGAGATGAGGTATAAGGGCTCCGTGCCTTTTCAAGCTTTCCTTCAGTCAAGCCAGGGAGGCAGAGGGATATAGGTGACGAAAGCTCTAGACCAGCGCCAACACTACTGTGCAACAAACCGAGGGGGGGGGGGGGGGAGGCATGGGGAGCACTGTACAACCAGAGTCCCAGGTCCCAGGACAGTCCAAACCTCAGATATTCTGGTCAGACCACATATCCCAATTTTTGGCAAAAATATGGTCATTAAAAGCCCAAGAGAGGCTGAGAAAGGGCCAGTGGCTTTGGTATGAGGGACACAGGTCCGGACAGCATCTCTCTCGCACAGTCTTGAAGCCCCAAATCACCAAGAAACTGCCCCAGCCGAGCGCTCTCCTGCTTCTCCAAGCTATTTGGTTGTCTGAGGGGGTGAGGCCTGGGTACGTCGTGGAGGAGGCAAGGGGAGGGTAAGAAAAGGGAAAATTCCCCATTCATTACCTAAAGCTGTCTCCTAAAGCCCATGAAAGTGTTACCGCGGGGATGGGACCCCGACTCCTCTGGCCAGAAACCTTTAACACTTCACTCCAAAAACTAAGGCTGCAGCTGCGGGGCTGGACAGGCGTGTTAGGCACAGGTGCTGGGGCGTCCGTCATCCGCACAGAGGAGACCCCTGCCCTCCGGATCTTCTTCCAGCCTCTTCTCTGTTGCAGCCATACCCCTAGGCCTTCAGAGACGGGAGCCACCACAACGCTGGTAGGGCTTTGGTTTCCTGATCTCTGCAGATCTCAACGTGTACAGGTAATTTTCCAGAAAGGCGAGCGATCCAGACTCTTCTGCCTGCCCACCTCAGGTCCTTCTCTGCCCTCAGGAGCCACCGTATCTCTGCCCCCTGGGGACAGGAGGCCAGTGGAAACGAGGACCGAGAGCCAGACTTGGGAACCCTCACCCTCGCCAGGGTCAGCCATCGTTAGCAGCCACCAGCTGCCCCACGCCCTCGCGGATGTACACAGACTGGATCTCCTTGGTCTTGAGGCAGAGATCGCAAGCCCAGACGGCGGAGGCCTCGGTGGTCAGCAGCCCGTACGCACTCTCAGTCATGCCTGTGCACTCGCGATGGAACCACTTCTGGCAGGAGGCCTCGCACAGGATGGCGTCCTGGTCGTCATTCACCTCGCTGCGACAGGCGCCACACGGGTACACCAGGCCCGGGGGAGGCTGAGGCCCTGACCCCCCGCCAGCTTTGCTGGGGGGCGCCAGGCTGTTGGCATCTGGGGTCCCCCCCCCCCGCCCACTGCTGTTTGGGGGGAAGCTGGGCTGGTTCCCGTTAACCGCAGCAGCTGGGGAGCCCGAGTGAGGCTCTGGGGGAAAAGCAGTGGGAGCGGGGGGATTCAAGGGCTTTCCCCCATCCTCACCACCAGGGCCAGGAAAGCCAGGGTCCGGACCAGGGAAGGGACTTGTGTTTGGGGGCAGGCTGGGGAGCCCCTGACCAGGTCTCTGGAGAGGAGAAGGGCCAAAAGGTGCCCCTGGCTGGGCAAAGCGTTGGGGGAGAGAAGGAGGGCCCAGCTCCCCTCTGGGAGGCTGTCCCATGGTGGGTGAGATCATGGGGCCAAATCCTCCCACCGGGCCTGGCATCATCTGCCCACCAGGAGGGCTGAAGTTCTGGCCCAGAGGCTGGTTGAAGGGTTGGCCGGGAAAGTTCATGTTGCCTGGAGGTGCGTAGCCAGGGCCCTGGGGGGGCATGTTGAAAGCTGGGCCCATAGGATTGGGAGGGAAAGGAGGGGGCTGGCGACGGAGAGGCTGGGGACCCCCTCCACCCCCAGTGCCGTAGCCTGGGGGTACCTGGCCTGCCATGCCCCCCTGTACGCGGAAGCCTCCAAAAGGGACAGGACTGCCAAGGAACGGAGGGGCTGCGCCCCCCACCTTAGGGGCTCCGAAGTCATCCTCAAAAGGGTTGGATGCAACCAGGTGATCCACCATGGGAGTCGGGGGTGGTGCAAACTCCGTCAGATGTGAGTATGCAGGGCCCTAGTGGGGAACAGAGGACGAAGAAAGGATCACAGAAGGAAACACACAGCTAGAAGCCAGCAGAGCCGTAGAAATGCAGGACTTGTTCTGGAGGCTGGTAAAGGCCAGCTCGGATCCCAAGTCAAGACAAACCTCAGAACGTAACGGAAACAGGGGGTGGAAAAAGCAGACAGAACCGCGCTGGAATCCTAGCTCTGACTCCAAATAATCTGGAGACCCTCGAACAGGTACTCAACTTGTTAAAGCCTCAGATCCTCATGTGTAAAATAGGGGCAGTGCCCATCTCCCAAAGCTGCTGAAGTACTAACAGCACAAAGTGCTAGAAAAAAGACGGCTCTTCCTGACAGATAAGATCCTTGGTCAAGTGGCCTCACACACAGCCCTCGCGCCCCCCCCCCTCCCCCGCCGTCGTTAGGAAGTTGAGGGACAGGACCAGAAGCAAGAAAACTTTCTCTTCTCCCCGCACGAGAGGCTACATCCCAGCCTACTGGAGTGGCAGCTAGGAGTCACCCCCACCGTCAAGCACCATTCACCTGAGTATTTGACTTCCTTCGCTTCTTTTCTGGGCTCTTCATCTGCAGACCTAGGAAGAGCAGCAGAATGCAGACCCAAACGCATCTCCCTGAGGCTGCCCCGACCTCCTGCCTCCCGGACGCGCCGGAGCAGCTCTTCTAACTTGGACACGCACTCGCTCATTCACTTAACAAACACGAACAAAGGTGCGCTACGAAGAACGCTGCACGGCCGCACTCTCGGCTGCCTCCTCCCTTAAACGAGACACCCCCCCACCCCGATGCCCTCAGACTCCCAAGTGGCTCCTGGAGTCCGTGCGTCTCCAAACCCTAGGGTCCCCAATCTGTGACAAGGACCCCCCCCCGTCCCCCCGCCCGAGCCTCCCTTCGGGTCCCCCGGTCCCAGGAACCCCCGCCTGCGCCCACCCGCCAACGTCCCCCCGGCCGCCAGGTCCTGGGCGCTCTCACCGGCCTTGCCCTGCTTCCTCCCGGTGCCGGGCGGCGCAGGGGGCGGTGCGGGGCCGCCACCTCCCTCCAGCTTGTCCGGTGGGGGCGGCGCCGAGGCGGCCATGGGGCGGGGGGGCCGGGGTCAGCGGCGGCGGCGGACGGACGCGCCCTCGGGCGGCACCATCGCCGGGAGGGGGCTCGGGGCGCCCGCAAGGAGCGGCCAGGCCGGGCGGCGAGGCCAGGCGCCGAGCACAGCGCCAGCCGCCCGCCCGCGGCCGCGGCAGCAGCCGGAAGCGGAAGTCGGCGTGGCCGCCGCCGCGCGGCGAGGGGCGGGGCCCGGGCCGGACCACCCGGAGCAGGAGCCTGGGGGGAGGGGGGAGGCTGGAGATGCCGCTGCGGGAGGGGCCGCCCCGCCTCCCCCTCCCCCTCCCCCACTCCCACCCTCGCCCGGCCGCGGCCAACCACAAGCAGCAGGGACCTTGAGGCCGAGGTAGAAGAAACAGGGACTTTAATAAAGAGGATTTCCCTTTGGTATAAGTGACACCCGCGAAGACACCCAAACAAAAAGGCGAGGACGAAGACCGTGGAGACACTCCCCCACTCCCAGTCCGCAGGCAGGGCCCCCAGCAGCAGGGCTGGCTCCCGGGGTGGGGGGCGGGGGGCGTCAGCCTGACACCGAAGCTCAGAAGCTCAGGTCGTGCACTAGGCCGCCTGGCCTCCGGGAGGCCCAGGCTTTCCTAATCCCGGCTCGCGATCCACCTCCAAGGCCGCAGCCTCTGGCGGAAAAGATCGTGCCCAGGCCAGGAGGAGGGAAATGCTAGTCCTTATAAAAGGGCTTCGAAAAGGCAAAGAGGTGATGTGTACATGTAATTGACTATTATTCTGTGCTCCAGATAAGCCAGAGAAAACAAATAAGGAAAGTAAATCCACAGCCATAAAATATACGCGTATAAAATCAAAATAAGTGTAGTTCCAAATCTACAGATGGTATTTGGGGATTGTCTACTGCTTTAGTCTCATTGCCCTCCGTTCCTGCCTCCACAAACCCGCAGTTACCAGTTCAGGAGGCCTGAATCCTGTCACACACACCCCCCCCACCCCCGCCCCAGCAAGAGGCAGGGAAGAGGCTGCAGGACCCAGGGCGACGCTTTGGCTGTAGAGTAGAACACGCATGCAAATTGGGAGGTGGGGGAGGGACTTACAAAATGTATATACAGACCCCTTGGGTGAGGGGCCCCCCCTGGCCAGGAGGCACTGAGCAAGGGAGGGGTCCATCTCCCCACTGGCCAGGGAGAGGGGGGGCTCTGAGGCAATCTCTAAGGGTTGCATTTTCCCCGGGGACAGGGGCCAGCTGCCATTCCTGCCTCTGCTCTCCCAACCTAACCTGGGGTGGAGGTGGAGTGGGTGCTGAGCAAGGAGAGGACAGGGTCCCCGAAGCCAAGGTGTCAGCACTCCCATCCTCGACCTCAGGGGCTCAAGAACTCTTTGCATAAAATCTCTTCAGACCTAGGATGGTCAAAGGCACAAAGTTTAACCACCGGGAGGGAGAGTTGTTGAGAGGGATCTGAGCCCAAGGGTAGACCAAAGGTGTGATTCGTTCCCCCTTCCCTAGAAAGGTGATTGCCCCATTAGGCTTTTCCCATTTCAAGGAGGCACGCTGCCCAGGCCTCAAGCACCCACCTTCTTGGGGAAGGGGGTATCAGATTGGCACAGGAGAGGCCCAGGGAAGGGGCTACTCTGTACATTAATACTTTGGTAAGGTTCGGGGAGAAACGGGATTCTACCCCAGGCTTCCGACAAACCCTCTCATTCAGCCGATGCTGAACCGTGTCCACACTACTCCCAGCTCCAACACAAGGCCCAGCCCACAAAACACTCCCAAGTGAAGTCCTGAGAATCAAGGAACAGGGTGGAAGGGGTGAGAGGGCCCCTTCGGGGAGAAAGCACTTTGCTGGATCACAGCTTCCGCTCCACAGGCTGCTGGAGACATAGTTCACTGCCCGCAGAGATGATGGGCAAGTGATTGTCCACGTGGTAGCTGATGAGGTGGCTGACGCTCTCAAAGCGGTGATCCTTTGTCCGAACCTGGTGAGTGTAAAGGGAGAAGGTCAATGCAGGTGAAGAGTCAAAGTAAGACCTCAGCCCCCAAGGCTGAGGAAGCCGGAATATTCAAGAGGGTTGAAGAAGGAGAAAAGGATGGCGGGATGGGAGGATTGTCAGTCCTGATCACTGAAGCTTCTCGAGAAGGAGAGTCCGGAGCTGGCCCCGGGAACAGACAGCTCAGTGAGCTGGGAAAAGGCAGAGGGGACGTCTGCCCAGGAACCGTGACGCTGAGGGCTATCTACTCCTCTTCTGACCCGGGAGGCGACACGCAGTGCAGAAAAGACGGGGAAACGAGACGGAGACTGCTCTAGAAAAGAGCCCAAAGTTATGAGGGGCAGTGGAGCAGTGCAGAGACACAACAGGACACTGGTCTGAGCCCTGAGTCTGGAGGACCGGGGGCGGCTCCTCTCCAGGACGGTTTCCTCATTTGTTAAAAGAGGGGCTCAGGCAAGAAGAACACCTTCCTGCACAGATGGGCTAGGGGGCTGGGGCTTTGCAGGCTGAAAGGAACAGAGCTCAGGCCCGGGGGTGTGAGGGAAGGAACCTGGACTGCTGGAGAAGGGTGCCTGCGCACAAACGCCAAGCAGGGACAGTAGGAAGCAGTGAGGGAAGAAGGGGGCCGCAGCCTCCCGCCTACCCCCACCACTCACCACGCCCTCCGGGTCCACCAGGAGCAGGTGCTTGGGCTGCCCACTCTGCAGGCCGGTGAGCACGTACTGGCCCGGCGTGGTCGTGCTTTCCCGCACCAGGAAGTCCCCGTTGAGCTGCAGCAGGGCCTCGGCCTCCCGCCGGCTCAGCTTCCCGTGGAACCAGGGCTCCCCTCGCAGCTGCTCGGCCATGGCCACTGACTGGGGAGGTGGAGGCACGCGAAGGGCATCCTCGAAGGGCTCTGGGGGTGCAAAGAGAAGGCTAAGAAAGGCAGGGGGCACGACACACGCCAGGACCCAGACCTCCGGGGAGGAAGGCGCAGGGCAGAAGAAGAGGAGCCAAGTGGGAAGACAGCCATGCAGAGAGGAGAGGGGAGCACTCACTCATGTCAAAGAGGTCTCGGGGCGCGCTGCCATTGATGGCAGGATTGGGGGGCCCGGCCCCACCCCCTGCTTGCCGGGCCTTGTCTAGGTTCTGGACGTTGACGTAGGAAGGATCGTCGAAGAGCTCCCTACCTGCTGAGGAGAGAGAGGCTTCACAGTGACCCCAGTCCAGCCTCCTGCGCCCCGACTCCGCCCCCCCCCCCCCCCCCCACCGCCCCAGCTCCCTTCACACCTGGGCAGGGCGGTGGAGGTGGCATCTGTTTGCGAATTTCTGGGTCTCCCCCAACAGGCTGCCCCACAGGCTGCGGGGACAAAAACAAGACGTTGCCAGAAGCCCAAACCTGCTACTGCCAACCCGGGCCCAGCCCACCTCCTTCCGAGCCACTTACCAGCGTTGCTCCCAGGTGGCTGGGGGTCTGGACCCCGGGTGGAGTGGGTCGAGCAGCCCCGGGGGGAGCTCCTTCCCGAAGCCTCATGTCCACCACTCCCCCGAGAGGCGGCTCCTTCCCCGGGAAGTCATTATAGTACTGGTGGTCAGGTGGCTCTTCCTCCTCCTCGTCCCAAGCCGAGCCATCAAAACCAGCCATCCTGAGAGGGGCAGGAGAGAGGGAGGGCACAGATGGTGGCCACGGGCTGGGCGCTGCCTGCGGGGTGGGCCCAAGGCCAGCTGTTTTCTACACACAGCCAGCCGCACCACCCTCCCGGGGGCCCTGCAAGTAGCTATTACTTCCTTCTCCAAAGTTAGAGACGAGAGAGGCCCGTCAGAGCCGGAGATTCTGCCCGAGGCTTCACAATCACACGGCGGTGGAGCAGAGCCACAGAATCGGATTCGACCCTAAAGTTCACACCCTTGGTTGTTATGCTGTCTCCCGAGAGGGAGGGGAGGCACAGGGTAGCAGGAAAGGATACAATCCAGACTAGTTTAATCTCCTCCAAATACTCAATAGCTACCAGCCTAAGGCAGGAAGGAAAGGTAGAGATCGTGGGAATAAAACATCCTCCTGCACCCCAAATTCCTGATGGCTTCCACGGGCAGGAAAATGAAAAACCAAGGATGGCCAAACGGGCAAGAAAAGAGAAGCGCACTGGCACCAAGGTGGCTGGGGATAGAAAGGTCCACGCAGGCAGGGACGGTGGGGGCGTGGAGTCTGGCACGTGAGAGGAGGAACCGGCCTGCAGCAGGCAGGACACATTCTCCCGATGGCCGCGGGCACACAGGTTCCATGCCCTGACCCCCTCTGAGCTCGCGTGTGGACAGTGGAGCAGACTCGCTCTCTCAGTTCCGGCCTGGGGCCCGGGAGCCGCCCCACCCCCAGACCCGCTCACCTGTCGTGAGGGGTGACCAGCTTGGGCGGGTTCCTGAGGTACTGTTTGAAGCGCAGCTCGAAGGCCTGGCCGATGGTGCTGATGACGTCCTGAGCAAGCCCTTCGGGACACTCCAGGATGTGGCAGGCTGCGGGCACAGCACAGGCTGTCGGTGAGCTCGGGGGCGGACTGCTGGGGGGGGGGGTGGCGGGGGCGCAGACAGGGCCCTCGCCTTCCAGGGCCCCCGCTTGGCTCCCCAGGTCCTGCTCACCTGCCTCACGGACAGCCGGCCCCACCCAGCGCTCCCCACCGCGCCTCACCTCTCTGATTGACCGGGTCTTTGGCAACATAGGCGACGTACTCAGCTGTGTCCTGGGGTCGGGCAGGGTCAGAAGAAGCCACTTAGCTCGACTGTATAGCCCCGCATCACCCCCACCCCCGACAACCCGGTGCTTTTCAGACACCACACCACCGCTTCCAGCCAGTGTCTCCCCAGCGCCTGGCCCCTACTCTGCCCCCACCACCTGTGCCCCGTTCGGCCACTCACCGGGTCCCCACCGGACGCAAATGAGATAGACTGCATGTGGTGGTTGGCGATGATCTGAGGGTCAGGGCGGGGGACAGAGGAGGGGAATGAAACACGTCAGGCAGCCTCAGGGCCTACCTGGGCGACCGCAGCCCCGAGCCCTGGCGGCCGGTCCCGCCCTTCTGGCCTCTCAGCCCAGGCCCTTCTAAGCTCCTCCTTCCCGACTGTCCTGGCTCCTGGCACTGTGACCAGGTCCTGCTCGGCCCTTCCAGCAGTGTTTCTGGCCCCCTCGCCCAACCCCACCAACCTGTTTGCAATCTGCGGCCATGAGGTTGAGGCTGCTGGTGGAGACGGTGAGAGTGATCGGCATTCCTGCAAACTTCAGGTTACTCCTCCCCAGAATGGAGCTGAGTGGGCGGCCACAGGGCTAGGGGAGGGCCCAAGGCTCTCAGAAGCTGCGGTTCCCCACCCCAGGAAAACCCCCCCCCCACCGCCACCCCATGTTTCCCAGCAGCACCTCCAGCCCCACCGGCCCCGGGTACCTTTCTCCTCCTTGTTGCCCCCTTCGCACCGGGCACAGCCTCACACACCAGACTGATGGCCTCCCTGGGGAGAGAGAGGTCCTCAGACCCAGGGCCTGCCTCCCACTCAGCTTGGGCTGCCATGGGGCAGGGGGAGGGGAAGACCAGGCCAGACTCCAGGGGCACTCCAGGCTCTTTGTCGTGGTGGATTGAATTAAGGGCCTTTAATATTTGATGACACGGAGAGGCCACTTCCTGGCTGATTGGGTTAGGGCCTCGGCGGGCCCGGCCCCACCCCCTTCCAGCTAGCGAATGATCCCTCCCCTTCCCAAAGGCAGCAGTCACCGACCATCCGACCATCCGCCCAGCTTCCACTCAGGCTCCAGCTGCCAACTGGGGCTTTGCCACGGCCCCCGCAGCTCCCGGGCCGGAGGAGGAAGGATCCAGATGAGAGCTGCCTCTTTTCATTCAGACTCAGTCTCGCTCCCCTAACTTTCTCTCCATCCCCTTTACCAAAAGATAAGCTACCGCCTGCAAGCCACCAAGTGACCCGCGTCCCTCCTCCCCCAGTCTGCTCCCACCCCACTAACCTGGTGACCTGGGTGCGGGTGTTGAAGTCCAGGGCGCGCATCGACTGCAGGACCTCCACACAGCCCATGTACTGAGGGGAGGGGACCGAGGGTGACGGGTCAGCCGCCTCCCCTCACCCCTTCACAGAAAGCCCCGCTCTTTCCCCTCTGAGCCGCCAAGGGAAGAGCGAAGATGAAGGCATCTCGCCCACTGCCCGAGGCTACACCCCACAACGTGCAAGACAACAGGAAACGAGGGGAAGAGGCAGGCTGGGAGAACCTCATGCATCTGGGAAGAGACTCCAGAGGACAGCGACAGGCACGGGGCGGGGTGGGGGGGGGGGGGTAGTGACATCTCCAGGGGGAGGAGACCGGAGGACACAATCCAGGGTCACTCATTCCAACACTTACTAGGGGCCTCCGCCACGCTGGGCGGCATGCTGAGCAGGAGGGGGGGAAGGGGGTGGGGGGGGGGGGAGTCACAAGAAGGAAGGGGCCCAGGGAGGGGTCCAGAATGGGAGAAGGGGCAAGAAAGGTTTGAGAAACAGGACCCTGAAAGCAAGGCGGTGCTGGGAGATGGGTGGGCAGAGGGACTGGAGGCTCTGGAGGGAGCGGGGAGGCTGGGGCGTGCTCACTCACCCGAACCAAGTAGGAAACCCCGGGTCCCATGACTTTGTCGTTGGGATGCAGCCAGCCCCGCGTGGGCTTATTGACAAAGCTCCCGTGGCGGGTCCACTCCTCGCCCCCCAGCTGGCCCCCTTCCACCCGAGTCCTGCGCCCGCCGCCTCCACTCAGCTTGTTCATGTCCTGGAGGAGGGGCAGGGGGCCTGAGTCTGGCGCGGCCGCCCCTACGATCCCCTCCCCATCCTCAGCCACCCTCCCTGGCTCCCCCTTTGGCCCCGGGCGCCCCCCAGCTGGGTTGGCCAGCTTCAGGTTGCTCATCCGGGGGAAGAAGGAGCACAGGGTGGTGGGACTCTCGTCCCCAGGCAGAGGGGGCAGGATAGGCCCCAGGGACGAGGCCGAGGGGGAAGGCGGCTCCTCCGGCGGGGTGGACCCCGAAGCCCCCTCCTCCAGCGGTGACAGAGACTCATTCCGAAGCGGATTGTACTTGGGCTTGGGGGGCAGGAGATCCATGGCTGGAGTGAGAGGGAGGCTGCTGCCCAGCCTGGCCCCCCTGCCGGTCAGGGCAAGGGGGCCAGGCAGGGGGCATCCCCAGGCCCTTAGCCTGACCGGACCTCTCTGGCCCAGGGATCTCAAGGATCCTGGGAAGGGAGAGGGTAAGTGGCACCAGAGCCCACCCCCGCTCAGACCCAGAGAGTTTCAGGCCCCATCCCCGCCCAGCGTGGAGCCTCTTCTCCGGCGGAGAAGAGAACAGGCTGGACCCAGAGCTGCCTGGCTCCTCCCCAGGGGCGGGGAGCTAAGCCGAGAGCCCAATCCCGAGGACAGTGCTGACTCACAGGCTCTAAGGGGCTGAACCCCCACCAATGCCACAGCCCCGGACTCGGCAGGGACAGAGCTATGCGTGTCCCCACCCTGCCCCCAGACAACCACCAGTAATCGGGGAGGGGAGCAAAGTGGGGGTGGCAGGGAAGCATGTAGGAATGAGAAGGAAAGGAGGGAAATAAGGATAGGTCTGGATCAATCCCAACAGGACATGGGCAGGCCAAAGGGAGCAGGAAGCCACGGGAGAGTAGGGGGGAATGAGAGAGGAAACAGAGGCAGCTGGGGGTGGAAAAGGGAGGGGATCCCTGAGCTCAGCACGTCCCTTCCTGTCCTGGCTGAACACTCAAAGTCCCCCCTCCCGCAGCCCAGGCCAGGCTACCCCCACCGCCAAGGCACAGTGGGGTGGCGGCTCTAGGGAGCCTGGGTCATCAGCACCCTCGGCTACGACAGCTGTGGACAGGAGGTAAAGAAATGGGGAAAGGATGGCAGTGGCCCCAGTGGACGCAGAGGGGCAGGAGGAAGGGCAAAGCCTGTGTTGTAAGGGGAACAAAGTCCAACCTGGGTGGTGCCTCGGGGAACCACCTGGTAGGAGGTGGAACAGAGGTCAAGCTGACGGAGCCGCGTTCTCGCCGTGGCACCCACCATGCCGAGGCACCCACCATGCCGTGGCACCCACCATGCCGAGGCGTAGCGGCCAGCACTCGTGTCTCCCCCCCACCCTCCACGGGCCTGGTTAGCAAAGCAAGCTGTCAAGGGTGGGTGGGTGGCAAGACACTGACACGAAGGTCGGCTCCCTGAACGCACTCTCTTGCAGTGACCAGGGAAGGTGCGGGTGTCCTCCAGGGGCAGAATGTGACTGGAGGACGTGGGAGAGTGAAACAGCTGTCCCTCCAACAGAAGCGGGGGTTACGTGCCACAAAGGGACTGAGGGGGCAGATGGCAAATCTGTGCCAAGGGGCGCCAGGGATGGGCTGAGGCTGGACGCAGGGAACAGCCCCAAACCCATCCCTCCCACCCACAGCTTCCTGCCACAGCTCTGCTTGAGGGGGCCACGGAGGAAGATGGGGGGGGGGGGTCAGCAAACAAGTAGCAAAAGATACGCAGAACCCCCACGTTCACCTCGGAATCATCGACTCTCAAATTTACTTAAGATAAGGGTGCAAATGATATGATTATAATGATTAATAATGCCACCACTTCACTCTTTCACCTGCCCTAGTCCTCAATCGAGGACAGCTTGGTCACTCCCGAGCACAATTCTATCACTCCACGTCCGAGAGAATGAGGATAGGCTTCGCCACAGCGTCACACCCCCCACACCTGCCAAGACGTCCTCCAGCCGCGGGAGCCCGCGGAATCCAGAGGCCGGGAACGAGCGACAGGTGTGGGCGTTCGGAAGAAAAGAAGGAGGAAGTAGGGCTTTTTAAATTTGCATAGGAAAAAAGGAGCCCGCCTCCCGGGAGTCCGGGTGGCCGGGTGTGGGGGTGAAGCCGCTGGTGGCTTCCCAGCCCAGCAGGGAGGAGGAGGCAAGTAGCAGGAAATGGCGAAAGCCTCAGGAATGTTTCCAGAAGGGAAGGCCGGGCGAGCGGGCCCAGGAGGAATGCCCAGGCAGGAACTCTGCTTAGGGGGAGGGGAAGGGCCAAAGGAGCGGTGGGGGTTGAGGAGTCCCTGCAAAAGGGCCACTGTCCCCTCCACCCCTCCAAGCCGCTGTCCCCTGGCAGCGGACAGCGCTCGCTCCTGTCGCACCCACAGGTCGCACACCGACAAACCCATGGCCCTACCAGCTCCCGAGGTGCAGGTGTGAGACCTACAGCTGTCCCTGGGGCGGAGTCGGTCCTGGGAGGGGAAGCTCCGGCAGCGGGGCTGGGAACCCCGGAGCAAGCCTCGCTCCCCAAGTCCAGCCCCCTTCACGCGGGCCCACCCTGGGAAGGGGGCAGGGGGAGGCCAAGGGCTGCCTCTAACCTCTCACCGCTCAGAACCGGCGGGGACACTTTGACGTCCCACCTGCTGGGGCACGAGCGCTCAGGAAAACGGAGCCCGAGGCCCAAAAGAGAAAAGGGAACTATGTGAGCCAGGGTCTTGGGAGCTGAAGACCGCGCTTCCGAGGCGGGGACCGGGGTCGCCCCCCGAGCAGCCCCTCAGGGGGCGTGGCCCCTAGGTCGCGGGCACCCGAGACTTCTAGCAGGCGGGGTGTCCGCTCAGCCCGACGTGGTTGGGGAGAGGCGGGGCCTCGGGGAGGCGTGGCTTCACGCGTCCCTAGCGTTCTTTGAGGGGCGGCGCTCTGCTCTTTCGAGAGATAGGCTCTTTGATGGACAGGAGTTAGCGGAGACCCGTCGCGAGGAGGCGGGGTCTCGGGGAATTGGAAGGACTACCGTCGGGTCTCTTGCACTAGGGCTTGGAAGCATGTCCGGGGGTGGGGCTTCCAGGAAAGCTGGGCGGCAGGGTGGGGTCGTGGACAATAAGCAGAAAACAAGTCGGGGTTCGGGGAGCCCCCTGAAGTTGGGGGGTGGGACTTCCGGGGAGGGGGTCTCAGGGGGCGGGACTTCTCCACGAAGACCGGAAGTAGGGTCCCGGGAGAGGGGTTCCGGGGTGGAGGAGCGGGTCACCTAAGGAGAAGGGAAAGGCCCAACTCACCAGGGCCTCATGGAGTCGCCGCACCGCACCGCGGCCCGATTTGGTTCCGGATCACGCTACTGTCTCCTTAGGTTGTCGTTCCAACTTTCTCCCCGGCCCGGCCTCCCTGAAGAAACTTTATTGCACTTACTTCCGGCCTCACTAACCCCTGACCCTCTACCTCGGTCCCTCCTTTACCCAGCCCACTTTCCCGAATCAGCCAATGGCAGCGCGAGAACGCGCTCGGGGGCAGGGATAGCCAATTACAGGCGCTTTTTTTACCGACGCTCGTTCTTGAGGAACGTGAGAGGTGCACTCCAATAAGGACTCGAGGAGAAGCGAATCTAAGCCAATCCGAGGCTTGAAGGTAGAGCTGACCCGCCTTAAGCCAAAGGGACCAATGGGAAGCGCGGGCGGCGTGTTTGAAAGCGAGGCCAAAGTGGGTGGGAGCGCGTGCTGCTGGGAGTTGTTCGGTGGTTGGCGGCGCGGGGCTGACGATCCTCAGGCCGAGCGGTCATGTCGCACAAACAGATTTACTATTCGGACAAATACGACGACGAGGAGTTCGAGTACCGGTTAGTGCCGGCGCGGGGCCCACCGCGAGGTCGTGAACTTCGACAAGTGAGGGCAAGAAGAGTTAGGAACCGGAGCTGAAGCGACGGGACCGGCGCATGCGCGGGAGACCCGAGCCGCGGGCTGGGGACGGTCGCCGAGAGCGTACGGCGCACGCGCCAGGGCCTGGCGGCACCGGGGAAAATAGAAAGTGGCGGACTCGGAGTGGGCGTGGCTAGGGGCTCTAGGCCGAAGGCCCCGCTCCCTCGGCGGAGCGAGTTGTGCTTGCCTTCTGGAGACTGCTGGTGTCGCGGCGACACCTCGGGGCCTCCGGGGCCTACTGAGAGGAGGTGGCCACGGCGGCGCGAGAGGTGCCCGCGGATTCCTGCAAAGGGGGCGTGGGCTTGTTTCAGGAAGGGGGCTTCCAGGACCTGCGAGGGGGTGAAGCTGGCCGAGGGCTTTGAGGAAGGACTTGGCAGGGGCCTGCCGGATGCCCTTCGAACATTCGAAACAGTTACGGAGCGCCTCCAGGTGTTGTGTTAAGTGCGGGCATGAGCCCTGGCCTCTGCTCCCCACTGCCCGAGACATTTGTGGAAACGCTGCAGGCGTCAGAGAGAGGGCGAGAAGGGACGTGATGGGCATAGGTGCAGGTTATGTGGGAGCAACAGAGCTCGGCGAGGATGGTGAAGAAGGGGGTCCTTACAGAGCCTCGGAGTTTGGAGTTAATCCAACTCCGTGATTCCAGGTTGAAAGATTCGGGAAGACCAAGGATTCTGCAAATGAGGGCATGATCCTTGAAACAACTTCCTAGTTCGTGTCTTGTCCCCAAAATTGAAGAACGTGCAATGCAAACTTGCTTTGGTTGTGTTTCTCTTCCGCCTAGTGCGGGGCTGGGCCCTGTGGCCGGCTGGGTGCGTGCTGACAGGTGCAGATTCAGGACCGCGGTGACGCCAGCTGCTTGGGGAAGACCCGCAGCTCCGCTGGGGCCCGTTAACTTTTTCCTCCCCATACGAACTAAGCGCTTACGGCATCTCTGTGGGACTAGGGAGAAGTCACGGGTTTCATCTCTCCGGAAGTTGTAGATCTTGGCAGTGGTAGCTTGGTTTAAGAGACAGCTTGTCGTGAGGGGGTCTGTTTGGTGCAGTGTGCCAGGGACTTGTTAGAATGTAAGCTATTTTCAGATACGTAGACTGGAATCCTGTCTCTGGGAAGCATCTCGGTTTCTAGCGCGGGGAGCGTTTAGTGTATTTTCACCGAGCACGATGAAGTGTATCAGGATTCGTGGCAGAGTAATACTTTTTGGCCATGAAAGGAGACTTATCCTTGGTTAGGAGGACGAGGCGTTTCCCCAGGGAAGTCCCATGGCACATCCCTTCAGAGTCAGGAAAATGAAATCGAGCGTAGATTTAAAGGGTTTTCGTTGACCGTTCATCCTTTGTGAGGGCTCTTCCACACAGCGCTCTGTAAGAGGCCTTTCTTCACCGATCCACCTCTAAACTACCCCTGTTGTTACCACTCTGCTGTGGGGCTGCCATTCTGTTGACTCCGAGTAGTCAAGCAGGGGACTGGGCTCCAGGAGGCCAGAGGTAGTGCATCAACAGCGCCTGGAAGTTAGGTGCTCATTCGCTCGCCTTGCTCATTAATTTGTGCTTTGTGATATACTTGCAGGGGGATTTGCAGAACTTGGCCTTTAATTCTAGCTGCCTTTACCCCACAATAAATTTATGTAAACTCCCTACTATCAGAAACCAATTTTTCCTTTCTTTCCTCTCTTGGCTTTGTATGTAAGCACTTGTCTAACGGACTGTCCCCAGTACTGATGTGAGTCCCCCCCACCTGTCCATGTTTCTGTTACAGGCACGTCATGTTGCCCAAGGACATAGCCAAGCTGGTCCCTAAAACCCATTTGATGTCTGAATCTGAGTGGCGGAATCTCGGCGTTCAGCAGAGTCAGGGATGGGTCCATTATATGATCCACGAACCAGGTTGGTGCAGTGGCTGAGAGCAAGCATACGGGTTCCTTCACTGAGGGCAAGAGAGAGCGATAAGATCGCATAACCCAAAGAAATCAGGGGAAGGTAACGGTGGTTTATAGGTTCCTCACCAGCCGTCTAGAAAAACTGAAGTGACCAGAAGTAAGAGTAAAGTATCAGATGGGAAGTTCAGAGACAAGGTGTCACTGAAAAAAACCTCTTTTAATCTCTAACTTCGTCCGAGCGTAGTCTTTTTTTTTTAAGGCCACATATACCCCGGAGGAGGCTGTGGCTCCTTCATTCTCCATCAGAAAGTGAGTTCTTGGACGTTATCCAAATAAGCCAAGGAAAGTGTATTTCTTGATAAGACACCAGACACCAAGCTGCCAGGCAAAACTAATAAAGGGCTCCCCCGGGGCTGCACAAACACGGCAAAAGAACTGATACTAACAATTCTGTACTCGGCAGACAGGCCCAGCTTTTGGGTCTGGTTCTAAGGCCACGTGCTGACGTCGTAATTTAGTCGTGCAGATCTGATCGCTGTATCTGGGAGGTGCGGGTGGGAGACCGTAGGCTGTGCGCAGACGAGTGTGAGCCTGCCTCTTAGGTTTCGCTCGCTCTTTCAGAACCTCACATCTTGTTGTTCCGGCGACCACTGCCCAAGAAGCCAAAGAAATGAAGCCGGCAGCCGCCTTTCGGCCTCAGGCTTCGCACAGCTGTCCTCACGTGCTAACGGCATCTTCGGATGACATTATTCCGCTGCCTTCTTGCTTCCCACTTTGATATCGAAAGGATGTTCAGACCGTTTGACTGTGCTGGTGACCGCTTCGCCTGAGCCAACGGCAGCACGGCCCGGCCGGCTGAGCGCCGTTCGGGCCGCAGCCTCGGCCGAGTGTGACCCCAGAAGCCCCGCCGAGCTCTGTATCCTGCAGAACACACTTGGTAGAGGGAGGAAGCGTCTCCTCTCAGCATAAGGCCGTGGCCGTTGCAGGGATTGCGTAAACTTGCCGTTTTGTTTCTTCCTGCCAGGTGTTGTATGTTGTGTGGTGGTTCATGTTTCATTGTACTGGAAACTGTCCGTTTTATTCAAGAAACCTGTTCCGTGTTAAAAAGCCTTGATTAAAGAGGAAGTTTTTACGATCTGATTCTTTGCTTGTCAAGGTCTCCCCTCTTGGGGTCGCTGCGAGCAGCACCCTGTTTGTGGTGGTGCCCCCTTCGCTTAGATAATGAAGCCCAGCTCTTTGCTAGTAATGAGGGTCGTTTCAACATTCGTGTAACTGGTTTTTAACCTACTTCAAGCAGACTTTCTGTCAAACACCTGAAACGATATGCTGCTCTATTAGCCTGAGCTAAAGGCTGTCCGGAGACATCACCTCAGGAAAGCAAACGAACTGTTTCCTACAGCCCGGGATGGCGCCTTCACTGTAGTCCTGGTATGTGAAGGGCACGAGAGGGTGAAGGGAGGAGGCCGTCAGCCAGAGGCTGCTCTGTGCCCCCTTCCTGCCCGGCCCAAGGCTCAGGCACACCTGCGGGGAGTGGAGGGCAGCTCCTGCTGTTTTTCCTGGCAAGTTCTGATGCCTGAGCCGACCCTGAGAGATGTTGACTCAATTGGTCTGGGGTGTGGCCTGGATGTGGGAATTTCAAGCATTTTTCTGCAGGTAGCTGGAGTACCAACCTTTGGGGAAACAGGTATAAGCTGTAGTTGTTTGAGAAAACATTTCTCCAAGGGGCCCCTGGCTGGCTCAGTCGGTGGAGCATGCAACCCTTGACCTCAGGGTCGTGAGTGCGAGTCCCATGTCGGGTGAAGAGATTACTTCAAAATAAAACCTTAAAAAGAAAAAAAAAAAGAAAGAAAGCATTCTTCCAAATAATAGCTTACCCCCTACTTTGAAAAATCACAGCAGTGGGGCGCCTGGGTGGCTCAGTCGGTTGAGCGTCCGACTTCGGCTCAGGTCACGATCTCGAAGTCCGTGAGTTCGAGCCCCACGTCGGGCTCTGGGCTGATGGCTCAGAGCCTGGAGCCTGCTTCTGATTCTGTGTCTTCCTCTCTCTCTCTGCCCCTCCCCCGTTCATGCTCTGTCTCTCTCTGTCTCAAAAATAAATAAACGTAAAAAAAAAATAAATAAATAAAAAATCACAGCAGTACTAAATAAAGGAAATTATCTCCCTGCCCCCCCCCCCCCCATCATCCACCCATTTACTACTATGGCAGGAGTTCAGTTGTGGTCCCTGAACCAGAGCATGACTTCACCTCAAGCCTTGTTAGAAATGCAAATTATTGGACTCCACCCTAGACCTGCTGAATCAGAAACTCTGACGGTTAGGCCTAGCAAGGTTTTAACAGGCTCTCCAGGTGATTCTGGCGCCCACTCAAGCTTGAGAACCCACAGATAGAGGATTGGATCAGAGCTGTTGGGGGGGCTGGTGGGGAGACACTATCACCATTGCTAGTCAAGATGATGGATCATGTGACATTGTTAGGCAAGTGGGACTTTTGTTTTGCCTTTAAATTTGCTTTATAGGGGCATCTGGCTGGGCCAGTTGGTACAGCACAGAGCTCTTGATCTTGGGGTCGTGAGTTTGAACCCCACGCTGAGTGCGGAGATCACTTTAAAATCTTTTAAAAAAAATTTTTTTTTTTTTTGAGCTGAGGTTCTTTTAATTGAAAAACACACACAGGGCTTATCGCTTGAGAAAGAATAGTCTAGAAGTCTGGCTCTACCTTTGTTTTTTGTTTTGGGGTTGCTGGATGGCATCCCTTCCTTTTTCTTAGCCTGTTGTCCATCTGTAAAATGCGTATCATCTATCTGGGGCTTTTGGAGAGTAAAATGAGGGTGGGTGTGGTTCGGCTGTCCTCCCAGTGATGCATGAATTTTATGTGTTTACTACAGAAAACATAGTCCAGGTACCAGCAGCGTCAGCATGACAGGAGAGCTTGTTAAATGCAGATCTCAAGCTCCCACCCAAACCTCCTGAATGGGGGAGACTTAATCAGCATATTAAAGTCCCAGATGGGGAGCCTGGCTAGTGCACTCCATACAGCATGCAACTCTCTCCCGGTCGTCAGTTCAAGTCCCATGTTGGGCATAGAGATTATTTAAAAAAATTAAAACAAATTTTTAAAAGGAGGGTCCCAGATGATCAAACATTAAAATTTAAGAAGCACTTTTAGATCAAAGGCAACTGAAATGAGAGTAAGCTAGGATGATGTAAGAATCGAAAGTGGACACGTGGCATCCCCTAGTCACTGTCCTCACTGGTACCTAGAAGACCCAAACTGGCAAAGGTGATGTTCAAATTAAGCACTATCTGGACGGGGCGGCGGGGGGGGGGGGGGGGGGGGGGGGGGGGGGGGGGAGGGGGGGATAAGGCTTTTTCTTGTCAAGAGAGTTAAGTACATAGCTTTACCGTTTATAATAGAAATAAATGAAAGCTGGGATGCCTAGATTGCTCAGTGGTTAAGCCTCCGACTTCAGCTCAGGTCATGATCTTACGGTTCCTGAGTTTAAGCCCTGCGTCGGGCTCTGTGCTGACAGCTCAGAGCCTGGAGCCTGCTTCGGGTTCTGTGTCTCCCTCTCTCTCTGCCCCTCTACTGCGTGAGCTCTCGCTCTGTCTCAAAAATACACATTTTTTTGGCACAAAAACAGACACTCAGATCAATGGAACAGAACAGAGAACCTAGAAATGGACCCACAAACATACGGCCAAATAATCTTTGACAAAGCAGGAAAGAATATCCAATGGAATAAAGACAGTCTCTTCAGCAAGTCGTACTGGGAAAACTGGACAGCGACATGCAGAAGAATGAACCCAGACCACTTTCTAACACCACACACAAAAACAAACTCAAAATGAATGAAAGACCTCAATGTAAAACAGGAAGCCATCAAAAGCCTCAAGGAGAAAGCAGGCAAAAACCTCTTTGATCTTGGCCATCGCAACTTCTTACTCAACATGTCTCCAAAGCAAGGGAAACAAAAGCAAACATGAACTATTGGGACCTCATCAAGGTAAAAAGCTTCTGCACAGTGAAGGAAACAATCAGCAAAACTAAAAGGCAACCGACAGAATGGGAGAAGATATCTGCAAACGACATATCAGATAAAGGGTTAGTATCCAAAATCTAGAAAGAACTTGTCAAACTCAACACCCAAAAAATAAATAATCCAGTGAAGAAATGTGCAAAAGATATGAATAGATACTTTTCCAAAGAAGACACCCAGATGGCCCACCAACACATGAAAAGATGCTCAACATCACTCATCATCAGGGAAACACAAATCAAAACCACAACGAGATGCTACCTCACACCTGTCAGAATGGCTCACATTAACAACTCGGGCAACAACAGATGTTGGTGAGGGTGCGGACTGCTGGTGGGAATGCAAACTGGTGCAGTCGTTCTGGAAAACAGTATGGAGGTTCCTGAAAAAATTAAAAGAACTACCCTACCACCCAGCAATTGCACTACCAGGTATTTATCCAAGGGATACAGGTGGGCTGTTTCGAAGGGACATATGCACCCCATGTTTATAGCAGCGCTGTCGACAACAGCCAAAGTATGGAAGGAGCTCAAATGTCCATCGATGGATGAATGGATAAAGAAGATGTGGTCTATATATACGATGGAGTATTACTCGAAATCAAAAAGAATGAAATCTTGCCATTTGCAGCTACGTGGATGGAACTGGAGGGTATTATGCTAAGTGAAATTAGTCAGAGAAAGACAAAAATCATAGGACTTCACCCATATGAGGACTTTAAGAGGCAAAACAGATGAACAAAAGGGAAGGGAAGCAAAAATAATATAAAAACAGGGAGGGGAACAAAACATAAAAGACTCTTAAATACGGAGAACAAACAGGGTTACTGGAGGGGTGGTGGGAGGGGGGATGGGCTAAATGGGCAAGGGGCACTAAGGAATCTACTCCTGAAATCACTGTTGTGCTATATGCTAACTTGGATGTAAATTACACAATAAATGAATTAATAAAAAAAATAACTGCTGACAGGGAAGGACTTAAAAAAAGAAATAAACATTTAAAAAGAAAAAAATAAATGAAAGTTCCACGCACTAAAAAGTCCTCTCCAAGCTCAATGCTGATACTTGGTGTCCCTCCAAGGGCCAAGCGCTACAAGATAAATCCCCTTTGCCTAGAATTCGAGTCGGGGTTAAAGACCGCTAGCACTGCACACAAGAACCCGAAAACGGGACCGAGGTAGAATCACACCTCCCTTTCCCGCCAGCACCAGGAGCAGCAGCCGAGGTCCCCCCCCGCCCCCCGGCGGCCCCGCCCCCGCAGTTCCGGGTGAGGGTGACCACGTGCTTGTCGCCCATAACAACCCCGCGCTGCTCCCGCCCCCGGGCTGGGGCTGGCGAGCGACGGCCGCCTGCACCCGTGGGCCCTTGGAGGCAGTCTGAGCGACAGCCGAGATGGCCAACTGACGTGGCAGGCGCGATCCAAGGCGGGACGCTGCGTGCGGAAGCCGCCCGGGGCCGTGCGGGAGCGGAGGGCGCCGGCCGGGAAGGCAGGTGGGGACCCGGGGCAGCTGGGCGGGCGGGGGCGGGGTGGCGGGGACGGGGACAGCAGGCCAGAAAGGGTGCGGGCCCCGGCGGTCCCGGCGCCTGAGCTCGGCCCGCGGCGGAGGGAGGGGCCGCGTTTAAAGGGGGGGGGGGGGGGGGGTCGAGACGCTTAAAGGGACCTGTCCCCAAAGAGGAGAGATATTTAAAGGTGCAGGCTGCCGGGCTGTCGCCGGCCAGGGGGGGGGCCGAGCTCGGCGCGCAGGAGACCTATGTAAAGTGGTAGGTGCTCGGGAGACCAGGACGCTTTAAGGAGACCAGAGCCAAGCTTGTGAAGAGGCTGGGATGGGGTGAGAACACGTCCGTCGAAGGCAGGGATAAAGGAGTCGCTTGTCAAGGGCCCGGCGAGGTCTCCCTCTAAGGAAAAAAGAACGTGCACTCCTGCTCTCCCCCAATGTCCTTTCTGGCTCCTCCAGGTTCCCTTGACCCCGGACCCCCCTGTTCCCAGGCTATGGCCCCCAGTGCCCTGTAGACCTGGCGCGACTCCCGTGCTTTCGACCCCCATTTGGGGCCCTGGGTGGCTACTGGAGGGCCTTGCAGAGGGGCAGAGAAGGCAGGACCATGGCATCTAGGGCCTCTGAACCTCCCTCAGGGCGCAGCGTGACGGCGGGCATCATCATTGTTGGAGATGAGATCCTCAAGGTGCGTCTGGGACGGAAGGGGGGTGTGTGGCATGCCTCTGTCCTTAAGATCCTGCTGCACGATCTGTTGAGGGAAGGCAGGCCAGGGCGGGAGCCCCCTTGCTGCCGTGGAGTCCTGGAGTGAGCCCAGCATGTTAGAGGGAAAGTGACCCTTGTGCTTTCCATCACTGTGTTGAAAACTTGTAGCAAGGTGGCTTCAGTTTGTCCAGCAACTTGATAGGAGTAGGAGGGGCTTCACAGAAATGACGGGGAGTCCGACTTGTGAAGGGGGTACAGGTGCATGTGTTATTGAAGAGTTACAGCCAGCCTGTTTGGAAAATGACCCAAGGCACTTGGCAGAGTGAGTAAGCGAAATAGAAGGAAACTACTGGACGGAAGAAATCCGTCGGATTCTTCTGAGCAATCGAGGGAAATCTTGTTAAAGGTCGTGGTAGGCATCGGGTTTGAGGTAGTGATCTTGACCCCTCCTTTTTGAGTGCTTACTAGGGCCCGCGACTGTGCTTCTAGATCACGTGTGCGGTTTTACTAACCCTTAGAACAATCCCCTGAGGTTCAATACTTTTATTATAAATGTCCATTAATAGATTATGAGACCGAGAAGCTAGCTTGTCCAAGGTTCCATAGCCAGGAGGTGGTAGAGGGGGGGATTCCAACCTGAGTCCCTCTTACTCCAAGTAACCCCTGTCCGCTAAGCCCTCTGGAGAGAAGTCGAAGGAGAAGGGGCTGCAAAGGAAGATCGTGTGCACACCGCAGGCAGCCTCAAATGTTCTGCAAAGGAATGTGAACTTTATTCTGTATATGTTTGGAAACAACACAGGGCTTTTGAGCCCAAGAGTGATGCAATCCCAGTAACACATTAGGTTAGTCAGAAGGCACTGGGCAGAGCGCTGGGGCTGGCGGCCGGGAGCCTGGCCAGGGGGCCTCGACAATGTCCAGATGACAGGTGCCAAGGACCTGCCCGGCGGCAGTAGGGACCAAGAGAAGAGAGCAGATGGGGAGACATTTCAGTACACTTGACGGTAGGAGGGCCTCACTGGCGGTGGACAGTGTCTGGGGAGGCCACTGGCCAAAGTGACAACGGCCAGGAATACGGCAGAGATGCCCGATAGGTAGGCAGAACCAAGGAGCTGAAACCGTCAGGGTCGGGGAGGAAGTGGATGGGTCGTCCACATAGAATTGGCCACCGAATCCTCAGGCATAGATGAGGTCAAGGTCAAAGCACGGAGAAGGAGGCCCAAGGTGGCTCACGCGACCCCCGGCTGTTCACCTGGATTTTCTCACCCTCGTACCCAGTCCAGGCTTTAGAGCCTCACGAGGCAGCGTCCCCCAAAAGAGCACGATGCCCCACACGGCTGTCACCCCTTCCCCTTTGCCCTCGAGTCCTGCAGCACTGACACTCTCATCGTCCCCATCTCATCTCCCAGGGACACACTCAGGACACCAACACCTACTTTCTATGCCGGACGCTGCGCTCCCTGGGGGTCCAGGTGTGCCGGGTCTCTGTCGTACCCGACGAGGTGGCCACCATCGCGGCAGAGGTCACTTCTTTCTCCAGCCGCTTCACCCACGTCCTCACGGCAGGGGGCATCGGCCCCACTCACGATGATGTGACCTTTGAGGCGGTAGCACAGGCCTTCGGGGATGAGCTCAAGCCGCACCCCGAGCTAGAAGCGGCCATCCGAGCCCTCGGAGGGAAGGGCTGCGAGAAGCTGTCCGTAGTGCCCTCCTCCGCCCGCCTGCATTACGGCACAGACCCTCACACGGGCCGGCCCTTCAAGTTCCCGCTGGTCTCCGTCCGAAATGTCTACCTCTTCCCAGGCATTCCCGAGCTGCTGCGGAGGGTGCTGAAGGGGCTGCAGGGGCTGTTCCGAAACACAGCGGTGCAGTTCCACCTGCGGGAGCTGTACGTGGCCGCCGACGAGGCCTCCATCGCCCCGTGCTGGCTGAGGCGCAGGCCCACTTTGGGCGCAGGCTCGGCCTGGGCTCCTACCCCGACTGGGGCAGCAACTACTATCGGGTGAAGCTGTCCTTGGACTCGGAGGAAGAAGGGCCGCTGGAGGAGTGCCTGGCCTACCTGACTGCCCGTCTGCCCCCGGGATCGCTGGTCCCCTACGTGCCCGACGCCGTGGGGCAGGCCAGGGAGGCTGTCTACCAGCTCGCAGAATCAGGTAGGGGCCTGGGGGGGTGGGGGCTGCACGTGCCCACCCCACCCCTGCCCAGGTCTCGGGAACGTAGGGTCTGAGAGAGGGGGGATAGCTCCGGTGCCGCCGGTCATTCTTCCAGTAAATGTCAACCTGGTGCCCGCTCCTGCCAGCACTGTGCTGGGTACCGCGGACCGAGCTCAACAGGACAGTGTGTTACACGCCACGGCCTTCTGGGCCGGCAGTGTAACAAGAAAGGTAGGCGTCAGGCACTAGACGTCGGTCTCAGCGGCCTCCACGGTGGGGAGGTCAGCCTTGACCCGGGCGTATGTACGTTAAATACAGTCTGCTGGGCGAGTGTCGGACGTGTGGGCCGATGAGGAGGACTGGGCCCCACCGGGAGGTGGGCGAGAGCAAACAGGATGGGGTTTAGGGGAACGAAGGAGAGCAGGGCCCCCGAGGGAAGACACTGAGGTGAAGGGTTCTGAATGGCAGGCCGGGACAGACTCTAAGAGCATGTAGGACTCCAGCCTTTACTCTGGGAACACTGGGAAGCCTGGAGAGGCTTCAGGCCAGGGCAGTGTGGCCCCCCCCATTGCCCTCTGACGGCCACGTGTACGTATCTTCTTGTCTGTCTCCTTGCAGGGTCTTCTCTGGGGGGGAAGGTGGCAGGCGCCCTGCAGACCATTGAGACCGCCCTGGCTCAGTACGACCTCAGCCACCTTTGCGTGGGCTTCAATGGAGGCAAGGACTGCACGGCCCTCCTGCACCTCTTCCACGCGGCCGTGCAGAGGTGAGCCCACGCCCAGGGCGAAGGCAGCAAGGAGGGAGAGGGCGGCCAGGTGTGGTTTGGGAGGGAGGGAGCCGTGGTGACCTCTCCGCGCTCTTCCCCCGCCACGTTGACTGAGCATCTGACATCTGGGTGGCCCTGGGTGGCCCTGGGTGGACGTGTAGGCCACCGGCCCTGAGCACAGGGAGGTCACAGTCCATCCAGGAGCAGAGAGAACAGTGTGCGAGCTCTCTGGGGACATTGCTCGGCCAAGCCTGTGCGTCCTCCCCTCCCCAGGACACGCCCCGATACTCAGGAGCCCCTCCAGATCCTGTACGTCCGCAACATCTGCCCCTTCCCCGAGCTGGAGCAGTTCCTACAGGACACCATCAAGAGGTACGGAGGGCCTGGAAGTGTGGGCTCCGGGTGCGGCTCAGCAGTGCCCGCTTCTGACCCCCGCCCCGCCCCTCCCCTCCTCAGGTATAATCTGCAGGTGCTAGAGGCCGAGGGCCACATGAAGCAGGCCCTGTGTGAGCTGCGGGCCCGGCACCCCCGGCTGGAGGCCGTCCTGATGGGCACCCGCCGCACCGACCCCTACTCCTGCAGCCTCCACCCCTTCAGCCCCACGGACCCTGGCTGGCCTGCCTTCGTGCGCGTCAACCCGCTGCTGGTAACGGGGAGGGGGCCGCAGCGCCTCCCGTCTCCCGACCCCTGTCGCTCATCGCGTGAGGGACCCCCATCACCCAAGGGAGGCTGTGCTGCTCGGCCATTCAGCTTTCTGACCATTCTGTATGGAGCACCGATTCAGTGGCTTGTGCTTTCTACCTTTAGGCCTGCGCTGCCCAGGATGGCACCCACTAGCCTTGTATCGATACTCAAATTACAACCTACTGAAATGAAAGAAAGACCCCAAGCCGGTCCCTGGGGGGTGGCTTGGGGGTGGAGGGAGACGGGCAAAGGTTTCCGTTTTGCGTTGTGTGGCCGCACCCAGCAGGCTGTGCCCGAGAATCCCGGAGAATCCCAGAGAATCCCACAGGAGGCCTCCCTCAGAGCCCGGGAAGCAGAAGAGCTCTAGGCGGGCCCCTGCCCAGGCGGCAGGCCGCGGTGTGGGAGGGGGGACTTTGTGACCCCACCCCACTCTGACCCCCAGGACTGGACCTACAGAGACATCTGGGACTTCCTGCGGCAGCTGTTTGTCCCGTACTGTGTCCTATATGACCGAGGGTAAGGGTGCTGGGAGAGGACGGGTGTCGTGGGCGTGGGGACGAGGTGGGGGCGCTGCGGTGGGGAGAGCCTGCCCCGAACTCGCCTGCCTCCTCCCTGCTCCAGCTACACGTCGCTGGGGGGCCGCGAGAACACCGTGAGGAACCCGGCCCTGAAGTGCCTGAGCCCGGGGGGCCAGCCCACCTACCGGCCAGCCTACCTCCTGGAGAACGAAGACGAGGAGAGGAACTCGCGCACGTGACCCCGAGCAGCCAGAGGGAGGCCGCCCTGGGGTGTCCCCTGTCAATAAACCGCCTCTTGCGTGCCCGGTGCTCTGCCCGTGTCTTCCTGCTCCAGGGGACGGGACGGGAGAAGCAGACGTGGGCCGGGCTCTGCCAGCTCCCGGCTGGCAGCGCTCCCTCTGAGGAACAGGGGCGGTGGGGGGGCAACAGGGCGACGTGCTGGGGGGACGTACACAGAACACTCGGCAGGAGCCCACCGGAGGGCAGGGTCGGGAGCCACGCCAGCCCCTGGGGGAGAGGCACCCCGGGCAGGACGCCGAGGTTTGGAGAGCCAGGCTGGGAGAAGGGAAGCTGGGCTGGCCTGGCTGCGGAGGACAGAAGACGGGGTGGCCGGCCCACCCCCCCCCTGCCCTAACCCAGCCCCCACCCCTGCCCATGGAGGCTGACTCAGCCCATTCGTGGGCCCAGAACCATCCCTGTGCTAGACCCCGGGGCCTTTGTCCCCATAGTCATGAGGTCTGAGGGGGTGGGGACGCTGCTGATAAAAGGCCCGCGAGACAGCTCTGTGCGCCTCAGAGCTGCGGCCCATATGCAGCCCCGGACACGGCCCCTCGCCCAGGCCCTGCCTTTCTCCTTCAGAAGGGCCCTGTGGGGCACCGGGTTCCAAGTGCCGGTCATGAAGACGGGCACAGGATGGGAGGGCCTGCAGCAGACCCTGAAGGAAGTTGCCTACATCCTCCTCTGCTGCTGGTGCATCAAGGAACTGCTGGATTGATGCCCCCGGGACCGCCCCGCCCCGCCCGCCCCTGCACCGCTCAGGTGGGCCTGGATCCGCCCCTTCCCCTCCCGCCCCGCACCCCGCACCGCTCAGGTGGGTGGCCAGGGTCGCAGACCCAGGCGCAGGGCCACAGCTTCTGTGACAGAGCCCGCCTCCCAGCTTCCTGTTCTCTCCTCCAGCGCCGGGCCCAGCCCCCGTCGAGCACCACCACCCCCACCCCACCCCCGGCCCCCACCTCCAGGCCAGCTGTGCTTGACCAACGATGGGCCACAAACAACGGGGGAAGTATGGACCCTGCTTCGAGTTTGTGCCATGTGCCAGCCTCCGTTCCCGCCCCCACCTCTGCTGGACCTCCGGTGCAGGTGCACGGGAGCTGCCCGGCTGCTGGCCGGGACCCGGATAAGACTGCCGCGGGACCCGCACCGTGAGCCCACCGGCCCAGATGGTTGATTTTTCTGTACTCAGTGCCAGGAATGGGCTGAGGATCACTAAACTGTGTGTGCGTGCATGTGTGTGCATAAATGTATATGTATATATATATATATATATATATATATGTATGTATGTATATACATATACCATCTGCTGTGTGCCAATCCTGGTGCTCTGAACACATCAGTGAACAAAACAGGCCCCTGTACTCACAGAGCTTATGTTCTGCTGGGCAGAGGCAGGAAATAAGATGTAAACAAAAAATAAGGATATAGATGTTCTATATAAAATAAATAGGCCTTGAGGCCAAACGTGCTAAATGTCTAAAAGGGACTCCAAACAACTCAGCACTGAAAGGGTCTTGGAGCCAGAGCCAGCGTTCAGACCAGGGAGGGAAGGAGATGGGCGCCGGGGCGGCCTGGTCGGTTGAGCGTCCGACTCAGGTCATGATCTTGCGGTTCATGGGTGCGAGACCCTCGGCAGGCTCTGTGCTAACAGCTGGGAGCTGGCTTTGGATTCTGCTGCCCCTCCCCCACTCGCACTCTGCCTCTCTCTCTCTCTCTCTCTCTCTCAAAAATAAACATTACCAAAAAATCATTTTTAAAGAAGGGAGGGAAGGAGGTTGTCCTGGATACAACCCACACCGAAAACCAGGTTTTCCGACTCACTGGTCGGGGAGGGTGGAGGGTGGAAAGCCCAGGTTCCTCCCCCAACCGGTGGGTAGGGAGGGGTCCGGCTTGGGTGGGGTCCCGCGCCTTAAGCCAGGAACTCAAATAGAAGACGTGGCCTGGCCAGCTCCCTGCCTTGAGGATCTTGGGAGAAGCCCTGGGCCCTTGCTAGCCCCAAGCCCACGGGAAGTCGGGCCCCGCTCCCCCTGGTCAAACATGAGGCTGCAAGAGAAAGGCACCCGGGTGGCCGCGCAGGTTCCTCAGGCTTGTCACCGTGCACAAGCACAAACAGCCAGAATGAGCACCGCTCCCTCTCTTCCCCTCGGCAGCCGAAACACACGCTGCCCCTGAATCACGCCCAGCAGTGGCCACGCGGCAGCCACTGACACCATCTTGCTCACACTTCCCGACACGCCCACTCAGCCCCCCACAACCGCAGAGCCTCTTGGGGCCAGTTGTTGCCCCCTCCCTTCCGTCCTGGGGCACAAGCCTGGAGACGGTGTGTGGGACTCTCTCCTCACCCCAGGGACCAGCTTTTCCCAGACTTGTTAGTGAACTCCTTTTCCTCTGGGTGTGTTTTGTCTCTCTTGGTAAAGGTGACCCATATCTAGAGTAAGCAGTTCTGGTGAGAAGTGACCCCCCCCCCCCCACGACCACTCTCCCCGCTGGGGTGGCTCAGATTCAGCAGCCCCTGGGAGGGCATTCGGGAGAGAGTGCTGCACGCGCCTCGCCCTCCTCTTCCCTCGTTCGTGCAACAAATGTTAGGGAGCACCCTCTGTGTGCCAATCCCCGTGCTCCCGGCACCACCGCGGTGAGCAAAACAGGCCCCAGGACTCACGGAGCTTCCGTTCCAGTGGGCAGAGACAGGAAATAAAATGTAAACAAAACAATGGGAACATAGCTGTGATTAGAAGATGCGGGCTATGAGCTGGGGTGGGTGTGAGGCAGGTCGTGACGTGCCAGTGGCTCAGGGCAGGCTTAATAGCAAGAGCAGTGGAGAGAAGGGCTGGCCTGCGTGCGTACACATTCCTTTTTTTTTTTTGTTTTTTTAAGAGTTTTTCTATTTTTCAGTAATATCTGGCCCCAACATGGGGCTCGAACTCACAACCCCGAGACCGAGAATCACGCACTCTGCGGACTGAGCCAGCCAGGCACCCTGAGCCCGGAGGAATTCTCGGAGTTGCTAACATGGTCTCCACACGGCGCTGCCCCCTGGTTTTTCCCCTCCGACGAGGCAGGGACTCCGCAGGGGGCACACACGGAGCCTGCTCCCTCTTTCCTGCGTGGTTCTCCATAGTACTCCCGCTCAAGGTAGTCTTTATCCGGGTAGCTTGGCGACCTTCAGGCCTGCACAAAATGCAGGTAGGTCAGCCTTCTCGCCGGGTCCCTTCAGAGCCCACCTCACCCCAGGACACAGCAGTGGGAAGAGGTAAGAGCTTGAATCCAACCAGAGAGAGGTTAGCGGTGGAGGACACAGAATTCACGTTTCCACACAAGTGTGGGGCTCCTGCCTCCCCTCACAGCCTGCACCCCTGCTTGGTCGGCCCGTCCCTGACTTGAGCTCTGGCCTTCTGCCTCCCTTTTCCTTTCTTTCTTTCTTTTTCTTTTTTTTTTCTAATTTTTTTTGTTTGTTTGTTTACTTATTTTTGAGATAGAGAGCATGAGCAGGGGAGGGGCAAAGAGGGAGAAGGAGACACAGAATCCAAAGCAGGCTCCAGGCTCAGAGCTGTCAGCACAGAGCCCCAGGTGGATATCGAACTCGTGATTTGTGAGATCAGGACCCGAACCCAAGTCGGACGCTTAATCCACTGAGCCATGCTGGCGTCCCCAGCATGTTTGACTTTTATATTTAGGAGGGGAAAAAACTGTTTTTCATGTTTATTTACTTTTAGAGAAATAGAGTGTGAGCAGGGGAGGGGCAGACAGAGAGGGAGACAAAGAATCGGAAACAGAATCCAGACTCCGAGCTGTCAGCCCAGAGCCCCCCCTCCCCCCCCACGGGGTCCAACTCACGAACCCTGAGGTCATGACCTGAGCCTAATTGGGACATTTAACTGATTGAGCCTCCCAGGCGCCCCTCTCCCTTTCCTTTCTCAGACCCCACTCCCACTGAGCCACCGAGCAGGGACAGGGCCTCGGGCTGGATCCTAGAGTCAGAGTTCTGAGCACAAGCGCCCTCGACAGCAGAGGGGATATCTGGCGAAGGCCACCAGGGAAGCGGTAGGTGTCGGAAGGCAGGGCCCAGGAAGTTGACGGAGAGAGAAGAGGAGAGACTGCGGGTGGCCCAAGAGGAGTGTCGGCCCTCAAGGGAGCCCTGAGAGTGGAAAGTACGGGGCAAGGAGCGGGGAGGATAAGAAAAACCGTGTATGCCGTTCTGAGAACCCTTGCCACACTACAGTGTTGGACACTTACACAAGCCCGCTTGAAAAGCAGGCTGGACAAGGGCAACTATCCCAGGTTAGCTTGAAAGAAACAGGCCAAGAGAGGCGATGTGACCCGCTGAAGGCCAAACCCACAGTACACCGCAGTGCGGTAGTCAGCTGGCGAACCCCGATTTTCTCGTCTCATATTCGGGGCTCCTCTGGGCCAGCCAGACTTCCTCTTCTGATAGTGCACTTCGGGTGGTGGCCTGGTGGCCTGGGGGCGGGGCCAAGCGTGCAAAGGTGTGGGGAGGACTCCCGCGCCCATTCTGCACCCACTCCACCTCCCCCCCCACCTCCACTCTCAGCCGGCCTTCCTCTTGCTCCGCCCGCTCCTTTGGGGGTCCCAGATACGTCTTTTTCACCTAGACCACACAGGCCGGGACCCGGTTCCCGCCTACACCTCCCCAGTGCTCTCCAAGGGAAAAAGATGCGGCCGCTTCCCTGCAACGTCCTCTTCCCAGCTGGGATAAGCTCACGTTTGGAGGGTCCAGACTCCGCTCGGGGCTCATTGGAGGGCGGAAGATGGCGGAAGAGGGGAGCTGAGTGCCAAGAATACGAGGGCTGGGGAAGAGCTAGCTCATTTGCCCCTGGGCGCCCAGGGGCCCTCTGGCGGCCACAAGGGGAAGGGGAAGGGGCGGGGTAAAACCGAGAAGAAGCCTCGGCAAAGCTGGAAGCGACCCCCAGAGGCTGCAGCACTAGAAGGATTCTACCCAGGATTCCTAGCCGATCAGGTCGATAGAAGACCCTCCACGGTGTGCGAGAGGCAGGTGGAGGAGAGGGGTCCTGGCGAAGTGGTCGGAAGAGCCGCCCGCACTCATCTGGCTATTATAGTAAAGATCTCGGTGGGGTCCTGAGTTCTCGCAGCAACGCTCAGAAGCGCTTGGGAAGAGGGGTGTGGCAGTCGCTGCCCCCACGCCGGGGCGTGGACCCCCAAGGCCACCACGATCTTCCCGATCTTCCCCGAGTCCCTACCTGCATCTCGTTTGCACGGGAGTTATTTCCCCTTCGAAAGGCAGAAGTCCCCAACCCCTTTCTCAGTCACTGCCAGCCGAGACTTTTTACTCCGGCCTTTGGCCGTTCTTCCGGCCGTCCTCCCGCCCCTCTGGCCGCCGCCCCCAGGACCTTCCGTCCTTCACCTGTGCCAGCTTCTCGGCCGCCACCCACCACCCGATCCCAGCTGGGTACGAGCAGCCGAGACACCTGCGCCGCCTGCCGGTTGGCGGGAGGGAGGCTGAGGGCAGAGGGGTTCTGTTTCGCCTTCTGCGGGACGTGGAGTTTTGGAAAATGTTCCCCGAGCTTCCTGAGGCTAAATTTATCCCCCCCGGCCCTGGGGGGCGCAGAGATCCCGGAGACGATTAGCGCTGAGGCGCAGCCGGCTCCCGCCCAGAGGCCCGGAATAGGCGCCGAGTTATAAATAGTGCGCCCGCAGGTGTGGGGGGAGTCGGCGGGAGGGGGCAACCCTGGCAGCCACGGCCCCTTCAGGTGGGTTGGGCGGTCGCGGTGGGGGCGCCGGGGGGCGGCGGGCGGGGGGGCTGCGGTCTGTGCGCCCCCAGCGGTTTCCTGGGCGGCGGGTTTTTCGAGGGAAGCGGGGGCAGCCCGGGGAAGGGGGGGGAGGGCGGGGAAGAGGTGGGCGCCCAGCGCAGGCTGTCGCTCCGCTTCCAGCTCAGCCCTCCCCCTTCCAAAACAGGCCCCCAGACCCACTCATTCAGGACCCCGCCCACACAGAGCCGTGCCTTTCTTCCGCCAGAAGCCCTCTCCCTCCACGCGCGGCAAGCATCTAACTCTCCCGCAGCTGCCCCTGAGCGCACGTGGCCCAGCCAGTCCGGGCACCTGGCTGTCACTCAGAATCGCTGTCCCCAGCCCCAGGTACACAGTCCTCCCGAGGAGGGATTAACTCCTGCCACTTTCTCCTCTAAACTAAGGTCTAGCTGGTCGCCTGAGATTTAAGTCTGTACGTGCGGATCTGGGATGCCCCCGCCCCGGCCCCCGTCTCTCCAGGAAGTCCCCTGCAGGCCGCACACCTGCCCTCGGGTTCCCGGTGCCAGTCCGGCGCTGGCGGCGGGGCGGGGGCGGCAGCGGGGCCCCGGACCCAGCCGGGAGTTTCGTGGGAGGGGAGCAGCCCCCAGTCTGCAGTCAGCGTTTCTCGGCTGCCGCATCTCAGTGGTTTGGCGCGGTGAGGGCCAGGAGTCAGAGGGGAGGCGGGAATTTCAAGTCGGGGTTCCCCCCTCCGACTTCTGAGCCAGGAAGGAAGCTGTATGGACCAGAAGAGAAACGTGGTGGTGGTTGGGGGGTGGGGAGGGTCACTGAGGAACAAACAGGAGGTTCCGGGGCTGTCGAGACTGGAGAATGGCATTCCGGGTGCCCACAGATCCAGGCTGGGTCCAGCAAGGCTCCGGAGGCGACCCCCAGAGTTGGGGGACGGGGCGGGCCCGAGGCACTGGGCGCCTTTCGTCTCTTTGTACCTAAGGGCTGGTGCCAGGGCGCCCGCCCTCCTACTGCCTCTGGAGGCCCAGGCTCTGCCCTCCCAGAACCGCTTTCCTGCCCTTCTTCCCCGGGGCCATGCAGCCCCCTTCCGTTTCACGTGTCCTTCTGGCCCTGCCGTCCTGCCCCCAGCCCCAGGCGCGGCTCTTCCCCAGTCTGGCGCGACCCCGACGGCTGGAGAAGGGAGGGAAAAAACCCTGCCTGGACCCCACCGACTCCGGGGCACTCACCGACTAGAATCTGTCCGGCGGGGCCGAGAAGAAAACCCGGAGCAGTGACCCGCCTCGGGGCCCAAGGGGGACGGGGCGGATAGGAAAACCCGGAGCGGATCGAGCGAGCGGGAGCGCCCCAAGCCTGCTGCCACCCCCTCCTTCCTATAGCCCCCCTAATTCTCCAGTGAGATAATGTCTGAGGTGGGGGGCTGTTTGGTTTGGCCTGGGCCCTCAGGGGCGCCTCACACTTTCCGCCCCTGGCTGGGGCGCAGGGCAGCGGCCCCGAGGCTGAGTCACGGCCGGAGAGGAGGGAGGGCGGGACCCGGACTCCGCCCCTCCCCCTGCGCGGGGATCCCGGGTCAGCCCGGGTGAGGGCCAGGGCCCCCCTGGCGCCGCCCATTGTGGTCCAACAGGTTGAGCTGGTGCCCCGCGGAGCCACCTGCTGGAAAGGGAGGGAGGCCCCCTGCGTGGGGGTTGGGGCGGAGGCGGCGAGTCCGACCCGGTTCGGCCCGGCCCGGCCGGCCGCGGGGAGCGGAACCCGGCTCCCGTGGCCGGACTGGATTCCGTTTTACACTAGTGGGAGGGGCCCTCTGGGGGACGCAGCGCTGCAGGCCCAGCTGGAAGCGTCCCCACCGGCCACCTTCCTCAGTTGTGGGGGCGCTGAAGTACGCATTCTGTCCCCCCCCCCCCCCCCCGAATCCACATACACATCCTGAAACACCGAGGCTCCCCTCGCCACCTGGGTCTCCGAGCGAGTCCCTGTCGAGAGGGTCCCTCCTTCGCAGAGACTCAGTTTCTCCACTTAGGGAGCAGGCGGGATGGAGGCGGGGTGCAGGAGCGAGAGCGCGCCGCCCCCCCCCCCCCCCCCGCCGCCGCCGCGGCCCCGGCCCCTCCCCTCTGACAATGCCAAGGCCGCAGCGGGCACCGGCTGGAGCGCAGAGGCCGCTTGCCCAGGGCGCCGCTCCCTCCCCGCGGGGCGCCGTCACGCGTGGGGAGGGAGGCAGGGTGCCCGCAGCCTCCACTCCCCCGCTCCCTCGGAGGCGGGGTGGGGCGTAGGAGCTGAAGCTGGTGGCCTGGTGGCTCCCCTCCCCCTACCTCCCGGGGCACTGACCTGATTATAGCCCCTCTCGGGACCCCCTCCTTCAGTCCTGGAAGTCCCCGCCTCACCCCCACCTAGCCTGTCTCTAACCTCTCCTACCCTTCCCTCCCGAGGAGGTGACCGCACAAGAGCCCCTCACGGACTGTGAGAGCCCTCGATGGGGGCGCTCGGTTCCCGGGCCACTGCGGACACTGCCCCCTCCCCCTTTCCCTCCTCCAGGTTTCAGGCCGGCCCCCTCGACTCCGCCCCCTCCCTGGCGGAACGCAAGGCGGGACCCACTTGAGATGGGCGGGAGCCCAGGCCAATGGGCGGACTGGGCGGTGGAGTGCAGGGGGTGGGGCGGAGCAGCGGCGGAGGGCTGGATGGGGGTCGGGGGCGGAGCTCGAGTTAAGGTGGACTGGGAGAGATAGGGGCTAGAGGAGAAAGCGGGAGAGGGAGGGGGAGAGGGATCGCGGCAGGTGGAGGGAGAGAGAGACCGAAGGAAAGAAGGAGGGAAAAAGAGGAGGGTGGGCAAGGCTCGGAGAGCGAAGTAAAAGCTTGGAGGAAGGGAGCGAAAAGGGAGGGAGGGACCCATCTGCGCCCTTCGGGGACTGGCTGGACCGAGGGGTTGAAGTTTATATCCTTATTGGGCGGAGGGAGGGGGCCCTGGGGGGGGCGGGTGAAAAACCAGGAAGTGACAGAGGGTGTTGCTAAGGGTTGGGGGGGGGGAGTTTGGGGGGTGGCAGGGGGCGGGGGGAGGGAGGGGAGGGATGGGGGGAAAGCCAGCGGGAGGACAGGTGAGACAGCAGGACAGGTGAGGCGGGCCCAGAGGGGGGGGCGGGTGGGAGCCAGGTGAATGTACGGTTCTCGGCGGCCGAGGGGGGGGCGGGCGGCAGGAGGAGGCCGAGGACTGCGGAGGAGGAGCCCCCCAGCAGAGAGCGGCGAGCGACTGACCGCGGCCTTCTGACCAGGACCGGCGCAGGGCCCCAAGCCCCCGGGCCCGGCGGGGGACGCGCTTCTCTCCACACCCGGTGCTTCAGCAGTTCCGGCCCGCGGACCCGAAGGCGGAGAGGTGAGTGTACCCCATTTTTGTCGCCGGCTCGGGGTCCCCCAGACGCGAGACTACTGCAGTGTCCTTCGTCTGTCCTGGAAGTGGGACCCCCCCACGCACACGCATGCAGACCGGACTCCCACCACTCCCCTTCCCTGCGCCTTCCCGGCACCCCGACGCTTTGGAACTGATTTTAACTGAGAGAAAAGGTGGGCGGAGGGTCCCCAGAAACTTTCTCCGCACTTCTGGGATCAGGCAGACTGGCGGCTCCGGGATGGAGAGAGGGTGAGGCGGCGCCGAGCGCTCCCCCGCTGTCCCCGGTGACTCGAGGGGAGACCCCCGAGCCGCGCGGGCTGAGGGAATGGAAAGGCTGACGGACTCTAACTAGGACACGGCGCCCCCCCCCTCCCCGCGCCCCCTGGCGCGGTGGGCTGGACCCGGGCCAGTTGCACGGGGGGCGGGGGTAGCGCAGGAGGAGCCGCGGCTGGGGGGAAAGTTACCGGCTGGACTATTCGGTTTCCTGCGCCTCCGGAGCCGCGCTCCCTCTCCCGCGGCGGGGCTCGGCCGCAACGTCCCGGCGACACCGACTGGGCCCCCGTCCCTTCCTGCAGGCGCCGCTCCCGCCGCCACCCTTCCCAAGCCGGCCCAGGCCCCTAGAACCCGACAGCGAGGGTGGGTGACCGGGAGGCGCCCGCGCACCTGCCCCTCCACCGGGTGGGGGTCGCTACTGTGTAGTCGTGGAAGCTACTGGCAGCGCCGCTGACAGAGGGCTGCCATTCAAAGGGGTGGGGGGCGCCGCTTTCCATTCCCAGCTCTCGCTCTCTCCTCCCACCCCACCCCAAGTAAGAGAGCGACGTGTCCCGGCCAGAGCGGGGGGGGGGGGGGGGGCGGGAGTGGGGGGGCGGCGTGGGCAGCGGGTTGTGCCCGGACACGTGCCTGCCCAGGCGCCCCGGCCCTGCTGGTGTTTGGAGAGAGGGCGGGTCCCCTGCCCCCCGCCCCGCACAACCCCCACGTATCAAAGGGCGGCTGAGACGTGGTGAGACCTCGGGGCGCCCTGGGGGGGGGGGGCAGGGAGCCCGGGTCCGGAGCAGGGGAGGGGCAGAGGCGCGGGTGCTAGCTGACCCACAGGAAACGAGCGCCGCTGACCTAGTTTGGGACACCGGAAGTGGGTGCTGAGGAGAGGGGGAGACCAGCAGGCTGTCCTGGCTTCCGGGCCAGGTGGAGGGCGTTCTTGAATTGACCCCCGCCCGACCGCCTCGCAGACCCCTAGCTGCGGCCGGGAATGGGAGTGAGTCAGCGCAGAGAGTCCCCCTTCCCCCAACTTATTCCTGGCGGAGGGAGGCAGTTGGTCAGGGCCAGGGGGAGCCAGGCTGAGCTGTGAGGGGTTAAACCAGGATGGGAACTCTCTGCTCCCTGAGGGTGCAGCGTGTAGGGGGGGTGAGGCCTGGAGGATTACGGGGTTGCCTCCTGCTCCCCGGCACACACCGACTGGTTCGGTCACCCCTGTACCTGCCTGGCAGACCCGGCATGGAGTGGGCACCAGGCTGGGAGGGGAGAGCGGGTGCGAGGAGTGTGGTGCAGGGCTGGACAGGGACGTGGCTGTGACTGAGTCTGGGTGGCAGGGAGTGCTCCCTGTCACTGGTGGCTGGGGAGGAGAGCAGGGGGCTCCCCCTGGAGCAGCTGATGAAACCAGAAGAAATCTCCGCCGGTGCCTCCTGTCCCCGGCCCCCGGGACCCCAGCTCCCGCAGCGCGCCTCTGTTACACGGTTGCCGCAGGCATGGTGCAGCCCGCCGCCGGCACCCCCAGACGCTGTCCCCTCCCTTGAGTCCCACACCCGCCCCCCAGCCTTGACACAGGGGTCAGAAAGCGGTCACTGCCACCCGAAGGGGGCTCTGGGGAAGGAGGAGAGCGGTGCCCGCTAGGTTCAGGTGTCAGGGAGCGAGGCCTGCTCTGATAGGCACTCTCATCAGTACGAAGCTCTGGCTACTGTGGACCCCAGTGTCTGGGAGACAGGTGTTGACCTCTTGCTCCTTCCCCGTGGTGCCCCCTGGCACCCAGGGCCCCCAGCTCCTCCTTGGCCTAGTGCCCGCCCCGGGAGGGCGCGGCGGGCAGCGGGGGCTGGGCTAACAATGCACCATCAGGCCCTTTGTGTGCCTGCACTTGGCACCCTGGGGAAGGGTGGGGGAGGGGGCCCAGCGGGCATGGGGGGGGCGGAGCGCCTCTGGGGTGGGGACGGTGAAGGCTGGGGGAGAGAAGCAGAGAACGAAAGCAGGTGGGGAGGAAAGGGAAGTAGGTCAGATAGGGTGCTGGCCCCCCATTCCAAGCCAAGACGGAGCAGACCAGCCCCTGATCTTCTGGCCGCCCAGATGGCACCATGCTGCCTGAGGCGCAGCCTAGGACTGGCCATTTGGGGTCAGAAGTCACTGCCCAGGGGACTGCCCGGATGGAGGAAGCCTGGCCTGGTACTGCCCCCTTCTTGGTGGCTGAGAGACCCAGTTCTGGTCAAGGCCAAGGCCCTAAGACCGGGTAGTAAATGGGCTCCAGGCAGGGCACTGCCCTCTGACGGAGCCTCTGGACCTGCTTCGGGGCTTCCTGCCTCCGGGCTGCTTGGTTCCTTGACCTTCTGAAAGTGAAGGCTCTCTGGCCACCAGGCCTTGGGGCCTATGCCTACTGCCTAGGGCTGAAGAGAAGAGTGGAGGGGGGGAGGAAGGTGGGGAGAGGAGATGGCTAGGACCCTGGCATGGGGTGTGTCGCTCTAGCCTCTTCCCCCTCCTTCTGCTGAGTAAACTCGTGAGTAAACTTGACGTTTTGCCCGGACAGTTTGAAGTTGCCTCGCTGCCCCCCCACCCCTAGTCCTGCCAACACACAGGCGGCCAAGCGCCAAGGCGGGCCTGGGGGACTGGGGGGAAGGGGTTAGAGCGACTGTCGTCCACTATCAAGGGCTTTGGAGGGGCAAGGAAGACCTCCCCCCCCACCCCCGCCCCAGCCACACTCAGGTCTTGGCAAGAGTCTTAGCTGGGGCCTGTAAGCATCTATCTGGGAGCCTTGGGGAGCCCAGAGAACGCGGCCTCAAAACAGAGCCTCTGCCCACTTCTGACCTCCACCCCCTACTAAGGAAAGACACCCAGCTGACATCTGGCCCCTGAGTTGCCACCTTTAACGTTCAAGGCTGCCTGGCCCAGAGGGAAAGCTACCTTTAGCAAATTCCACAGGGAAAGCGAAGAGGGCTGCCCTCTCCACTGCATCCCTTGCTTGGGGTGGGCGGAGGCTGGTAGCCTTGGCGACTTAGCCCTCTCTTCGCCGAGGCCTCCCAGCTGCCATGGCCTTGGTCCTGGAAGGTAGCGTCCTCATTTGCCAGCGTGATTCCTTGACCTCACACCTGGACCTAACCCCACATGTACCTCCGCCCAGCACACTCCCCATCAGGCCTGGCCCTGACCTCCCCCATCCTCTTCCTCCGCCTCCTATCATCCCAGAACCAAGTCAGCCTTCAGATTTCTCCAGCCAGCAAATACCTGCGCCAGATCCAGAGGTTGAAAAGCGCCCCAGGCAAAAGAGGGCTTGTGGCAGGCAAATGGAGCCAGTGACCCCAACAAGCACACCAGCCAGCTATCAGTTGACATCACTAATTCCTCTTAGAGCCCCCAGGCCACCAGAATGGCAGGGGAAATGCTTTCCCAGTCCCTGCCAGGCTTCGGAGTCAGGCTCCACCAGGCCTTTGCTTTCGACCTCATGTCTCTGGCTTCAGTTTCCTTCCTGTTTCCACCCCCCCCCCCAACTCCTCCCCACCCATATGCCCCTTTCAACAGACATCCTCTCCTCCTTCCTTCCTCCTTTCCTCCCCTTCGCCTGGGAGAAGGGGTCCTCTCGCCCCACCGTGGACCTCCTAGCCTTTTACCTCTTCCAAACACAGTCCCCTTAGAGACTTCTGACCAAGTCCTCTGCTCTGCCCTCCTGTCCCCATCAGCAAGGCTCTGGGGAAGAGCACGCAGGACTTCTCTTGGGAACTACAACTCCCAAGGTACATGCAGAGCAATTGTGGTGCATACTGGGAGTTGTAGTCCTCTTTGCTCTCTCACTTTGGTTAAGTCTGGAAACGTTGCAAGATGAGAGTAAAAGCCAGGACAGGCATGAACTGGAAGGTGGGTACCCTCTGCATCTCCCACCCCGCCCCGTCCTCACCGTCCTGTGCCCACATGACACCGCGTACCCATGATTAACATCCCTCTCCTCTGCTGGGACAGGCTACCGTTCTTACCATAGGCCCCACCCAAGAGGTGCCCCCACCCTGCCCTGCTGCCCCTGGCAGGGGTAAAATGGAGGGGCCCCTTCCCTGCCCCCTGCCCTCTAGGCTGGTTCCCTGCCTTTATGGGGATCAAAGGGCAGAGAGCAGCCCCACCCCACTCTCTTGCAGGCTGCGGGCACCAAGGCTCTCAGGAATTGTGGGGACTTTGGTGCCCAAGCAAATGTTCAAGCAGAGGGAATGCTGGGAGGCCGGCACCCACTTTGGGGAATGGAGCTCTCAATGAGTGTTCACTAGGCTGTCCACAGTCTCCTGGGCTCTCGTGTAGGCCCTGACTTGTGCACTGCGTCTTGAGGAGATGGCTCGAGAACAGGGTCTTGGGCCTTATCTGTAGCACCTAGGGGCCCGGACCCGCCTGACTGGCACCAAGGCACGGGGGTGACCCTCCCCCACCCCAGGCCCACAGTTGGCACGGGGCACCGGGAGCAGGGGGGTAGGAGGGAGAGGAGGGCAGGACTGCCAGCATCCTGGTGGGTAGGTGCCAGCCGGGCCGGGAGCTGGTGAGGGGCAGCAGGCCAGCGGCACTGAGCCAGCAGCTGTTGGGGGGAAAGGGGAGGGGTGTTTTAGGGGGCATTTCTGTGGTCCTCCCCGCCCCGGGAGGGCCTGGATCGCCTCGCATCTAGGGAACATTAGGGTACCCCTTGTTCCAGGAATAAGAGACCCTAGGAGTTGGAGGGGAACTTTGTGGCCCACCCATCTCTGGGCTCACAGCCCTCCTGAGTTGCCCCTCAGGCCCAGGCGGGTCCCACCCAACCGGCCAGGGTGGCAGCTTGCGCAAGGGGTGGGGCTAGGCGCTTCCCAGCAGATGCCCCCTCCTGGCTCCTTCCTCTTTCGGTGCCCTCAGCTCCCCCCATCTGTCCGCCCCCTCAGGCCAGCCCCGTCCCCCTGGTCCCCCTGGCCATTGGGGGCTGGCATGAGTGCTGCCCCCTGGCCTGGTTGGCAGGGGCTGGCGCCCGGGCAAGGAGCTGTGGTATGTGAGTGGGTTTGGGGTGAGGCGCAGGGAGGGCGGGGTGCCGCCTTGCCCAGCCCCTGAGGGCCCCGGCCCATGCAGGCGGAGGGGCAGTGGGGGGGGTGGGGGGAGAATTCGGCCAGCTCCCAGGGGTCCGAGGGGACCACTGGAGTCCGGAGGGCCTCCCCGTGGTCCCCTCTGGGACCGCGTGCCCTGAGGGGCTGGGACCTGGGCACCTGTCAGCCCTGGCACTGACTGTCCAGGGTTCCCCTCCTCCCTCTCCCGGCCACTGCCGCCTCCTGTCCCCTCCCCTCCCTTCTTCCTTCTCCTGGTCCCACCTCCAGCAGCCTCTCCCGTGGCTCCTCCTCACCTCTGTCCTCCTGGACTGTCCCGGCTCCTACCTTGCCTACGCTCACCTTTTTCCCCTTTCGGGACTGAGCGAGGACGAGCGGGGGTGGGTACAGCTGGGGCTTCGGGCACCACAGGCAGAGACTTTAGGCCCTCTCCCACGCTGCCAGCCCTCCGGTAACCCCTCCCTCCAAGCTGGGGGGGAGGGGGGGGCAGCACCCAGAGGGTTAAGGCTGTAGGGGGGAGGGGCTGGGCCAGGTCGTGGGCGGCCCCTTTGAAGGAGGGAGCTGGAGCGGGGAACAGCCACCCCACCTCCCCCCCCCCCAGCACGGCCCTCCCCCACCCCTCCCAACCTGCTCCCCCCAGGGGCCAAGAGGAGTTGCCGGAGAGGCCCCTCAGCGTTCAGGTGAGTAGGCCCTTCTCTGGCTTGGGAGATCAGGCCCCAGGGGAGGCTTGGAGGCCTAGAATTGGCCAAGGGTCAGAGAGGGACTGAAAAACAGGCTAGGAAGAGGGTGTCCAAACTTCCCTGGGAAGGTGTGGGGAGCTGAGGGTCTGAAGAGCTGGTGTGTGGGGAAGCTTCAGCATTTAGGGGACCCAGGAGGACAGGGGAGCAGAAGGGGCCTACGGGAGCCGAGGGATCGCTGGGCCAGGACAGGAGGTTGGACAGGCTGGCAGAGAGCCGGGCTCCGGGGATCGGGCTGGGGTGTCCTCTGGGGCTGGGGGGCTCAGGTTTCTGCCCGCGGCTTGGCGGGTGTGGGGTTACCAGCCGGCTCGGTTACCCAGCCTGAGACGCTAGGCTGGGGGGAGGGGGTGGGCACAGGGCAGACCCTGGCACCTTGTGCCGTCTCCTCGGGCCCTAAGGGGAGCCGGTGCTGCCCGGGCAGCTCCTGCTGGGAACCCTGATGGCCAGGGTCTGTCCAGGTACGAGGTTGCCTGGCCCAGGGTGGGCACTCCGGGGAAAGCCCAGCAGCTCCAGGGCTGGAAACTCTGACGGGCAGAGGCCTGGGTTGTCCCCCCCTCCACCCCACCCCACCCCACATCCGCTCTCTCCGCACCCCCACCCCACCACCCATCCTCTCCAGCTGGCCCCCAAATTTCGATCCTGTGCTTCTTCCAGAAGCGGGGCCTGGGTGCCCTGGATGTGGCCATCCCATGGCAAGACCAGGCCTTGGAAGGCAGGCCTGGCTGCTTGATGGAATACTGCGGCCCCTCTCTGCCCGCCAGCCTGGGGAGAGGGGAAGGGGTGCTGCCCGGAGCAGAGGGGAGTGGAGGCAGCGGGACAGGCTGGGCCCACACCTGAGGGGCAAAGCAGCAGAGACAGGAGAGGCTGGGGTGGCTCCTGGGGCCTGAGGGACACGGATGCCTAGAGTGGAGGCAGGGGGCCGGCAAGGATGCGTGTCGTCTTGGTCAGGGGACAGGCAGGCCAGTGAGCAAGGGGACAGGAAGAAGAGGCCAAGGAGGGGGTCCAGGAGCGCAGGGTGGCTGGTGAGCAGGGGTCCCCAGAGGCAAAGGAGGAAGGCCACATCTCTGCCATCTTGCGCCCCTCACACCCCCCAGGTTGGCCTGTGCCCTGCGGGGCAGGCGAGGGCTGTGCCCTGATGTCAGGGAAGTGAAGGTGGAGGGGAGCACGGAGGCCTCCTTCCTTCCAGGAGTCACAGCACCGGGAATTGGGCATTTTGAGGGAGGAGAGGCTTAACCCCCACAGCACCGGGAAGCAGCCAGCTCCCCTGGCCTCCTTCCCCCTTCGTGGCTTGCGGTCTCCCTTCCCCGCCTGGCCCCCAGGAAGTGTGAGTGCTGGGGGTGGTGAGGTTAGGAGGGGGGAAGCGGCGTGTGGGGGATGGGCAGGGCACGCACTCGCTCGGAGGGGCTGGGGTGGGACTCCGTACACGCCCAGGGCACCCCCGGGGGCAGGGGGCCTTGCCTTCCGAGCCCTTACCGGCCCCTCAGGGGACTCCCTGGCCCCTTACCCTGCCTTCCCAGCTGGGCGGTCCAGATGGCCACAGCCCCTGGGTTCCAGCAGCCCCGGGAAGTGTAGGAGAGGCTGGGGAGCCGGGACTCCTGGGTCCCTGAGGACTTTGGCCCCGTTGTCCTACTTCCCCACCCCCCTGGTCCAGCCACAGGCCAAAGCCCTGTCTGCGTGCAAAACTTAGCTCCAAAAAAACAGGAAGAGAACCTGAGGCTGGAGTTGGGGTGGGGGCGGGGGGGGGGGCGCAGAAAAGAGAGAGAAGTAAGAGGGAGGGGCGGCCAGCCAAGACAGGAGGGGGGGCACTGAGAAGCGCCTCGGGCCTCCATCACTCTGGCCGGGGGATGTCCCGGCCAGGTCTCAGCCTCCCTCACCCCAAGCTGCTGCACCTGGAGAAGACTTTGGGGGGGGGGGGGGTTCTGTGCGCCCGCGTCTCGGCCCCATATCTATTTTCTCTGCCGCTAATCCCGGTTCCGCCTGCTGCCCCCCACACTAAGCCTCACTCCCCTAATCCGCAGGCTGTGGGGAAGGGGGGCCAGCTTTACTCATCGGCCGCCGATGGGGCCGTATCCCCTCTCCTCGCCTGGCCCCAGCCGGCAGGGGTAGCCCTGGCACCCCCAGCACCGCACTGGACACCGTCTGAGGTCAGCACCCGGAAGGAGTTACAGCCTCCTCCCTTCCTAGCAGGGCCACTGCTCTCTATCTTTTGATTCTTGGTGGCGGACACACAGGCTGGCGGGTGCCCCTGGGTGCGGAGAGGTACCTGATGGGGCTCCTACCTTTGCCCCCTTCTACCTTTCTCACCCCAAAGTCTTCCCCCCCACCAAAGATGGGGCAGGCTTGACTCAGGGCCCAGTTTCAAGAGAGCTGCCCACCTGCTTGGCCGGTCTAGCAGGCCTGACAGTGAGGGGAGCCTGGGGGGGTGGCGGGAAAGGGGGAGTGATGGGGCGGGGCCCCCGGTTCTTCCCCCTACCAGGCAAACAGACCAAACAGACCTCGCCTGGTTCCCTGGCACAGCCGCCCCCCCCAACCTCCACACACACCCATGCCCACAAGGCCTCAGCAAGAGGGGGCATGCCGGGCTGGGTGGGGATGGGCCGCCCTCACGGGGCGTCAGGGGGCCGGGCCCTTTGGGATGCAGATGCGGGAAGGGTGCCCGAGGTGGGGTGGGCATCCCGGCACCGGTGCCCCACCCCCGCCCCCCGATGACGGGGCTAGGAGTGCCCCCGTGGCCTGGTTGGCACCAGGGTAGCTCCAGGCGACACCTAAGTTGGCATTGGTGCCAGAGCCCCGGGTGAGGGCCGGGGGAGTCTCCCGGAGCTGGAGAACCTTACCGACACCTCCCCTTCCCACGCGTGTCCCCTGCCTCTCCCCTCCCGCGTTGCCACCGCGTGGCCGAGGGCATTGGAGTTGGGCCTAAGGGGTTAAACACCCACCCTTGCCCAAGTCCTGTGTGAGTTGCGTGGTGAACCAGCCTGAGCCTGTGACCTGACAGCAGGGTCAGCCAATCAGTGCCCTGCCACACCAGGTTGCCTCGGAGACCGGCCCTGGGGTGGGAGAAAGGAGGCGGGCTTAGCAAGCGGCAGGAATGGGTGGGGTGGGGAGGGAAGGAGGGAGAGGGATGGGGTGAGCCACGTGCCTGCGGGTGCCCAGCTCCAGGCCAATGGACAGCGAGGATAGCCCCACCCGTCCCCCTCAGGAGGGACAGGATCCGCTTGGGCTCAGGAGGGCGCCCACCCGGTTTTTGTCTGTTCCTAAGTTCTGGGGCTGTTTGCCCCTCGTTCAGTTTGTAAAGTGCAGACAGGAGAACCAAAGGGGTCTGGGGCTGCCCCCAGGGAGAGAAGGGATGTGGGGACCCAGGGTGGGAGCAAGGGCCTCGCTGAGGGCATCTGGGCGCAACTTGCAACTTACGAGAGAGAGAGAGAGAGAGAGAGAGACAGACAGACAGACAGACAGACAGACACATGGGTGAGGCTCACTTAAGGCTTCTATGCAGGTGACCGGCCTGGAGGCGGGCGGAGACAACGCGGGTCTTGTGCTCTAAAGAGGAAATCTGTGGCCCCTGACTCCCCCAACTCCCTGAAAAAAACTTTTCCCCCCAGTGGCCAGGGCTGAGCGGCCGTTGGCAGTGGCGAAGACGACACTGACCAGTGTCGGTGGGACCCACCCTGGGGACTTCAATATTATGGACGAGGAAACGGGCCTCCTGGGGTGGGGGAAGGAAGTGACTTACCCAAGGTCATGTAGCTAGTAGTAACCTGACTCCTTGGGGTGACTTGAGGGAGAGAGACCCAGCTGTCCCCAAGCTGTTTCCCAGCAGAGGCCATCTGTAGAGTGGAATCTGCCCCTGGGTGAGGCCTCGCTTCTCCCTCCCAAGGCCAGAATGTGTGTGTCAGCCCCTAGGCCAGCACACGGTCTCACTCAGCCGCCACCACAGCCCTAGGAATCCGGAGGAATTATCCTGTATTGTCGACCAGGAAGGAGGCTCAGAGACTATAGACGTTGTGTTGAAAGCCACCGAGCTAGTCAGCCACAGAGTCAAGCCTGGCTGCGTCCGGAGCACAGCTCTTTCCAGGCCCGGACTCTGTCTCCAGTGGCTCCAGACCCACCAAAGGTCAGGGCTAAAGGGCTGAGTCCTTGGGCCTTCTACCCACTCCTTGTACAGCTGAGGAAGGTGACGCACAGAGAGAAGGGACTTGTCCAAAGTCACTGAGCAAGATGGCAGCAGACACCCCACTTCCAGGCCAGACCCACTCTACCACCCCCCTGCCCTCCACCCCCTTGGGGGGGTGCCGTATCTCTGTGCCTCAGGGAGGGCAGCGCGGGGGCGGGAGTGGGGTGGGGTGGGGATGGCCCTCTGGAGAGGGGGCTCTCCTGACCGGCCAGCAGCGGCACCACCACCCGGTGGGGAGGGAGAGGTGGTGGCCTGGCGGGAGCGAGGTGGGGAGGGGTGGGACTGGAACCTGGCCTATTGGCAGTGGGGGAGGGGGCGGGGACGATGCTTATCTGTGCGGGGCAGGAAGCACCCGAGCCAGCCAGCGACACCCCAGCACAGGGTGGCTGCTCCCTGGCCCCCTGGGGGAGGGGAGGATGTGGAGGGGTGCTGGGAGCTGTATTTCCCTTTTGGCCTGGGGTGGGGGGTGGAATCTAAAAGAGGAGATGAACTTTTAGTGGGTGGGGGAGGGGAGGAGGAAGGTGAAGGTGCAGGAGGCCTCCTGGTGAGCGCGCCAGGCCCTTCGTGGGGGCGACTTGATTTAACGTCATGGCCGGGCGGGAGCACGCCTGGGTCCAGCGTGAGTCTCGGCTCCGTCCTTGGCCTCTCTGGCTGTGGGGAGGCTCCGTCACAGACTGTCACCCCACTCCCCAGATGATTGAGCCCCGAATCCTTTGGCCACTTTATGGAGCCTCCCCATGTGTCCTGTCCCCCAGCCCAGTGCTTCCTCCAAAGGCATGGGGAGGGGGGCGGGTGAAGCGGACGGGCCTCTAGAGAAGGTTCCGTGGGCAAGTCCGGGCTCCTGCGCACCCAGAGGCAGGCAGGACTGTGCACAGCAGTTGGGAACAGGACTTGGGCCCACGGCCTGGCTTTGAACGCCGTTCGGCACGTACCTTGGAAAGTCACTTCACCTGCCTGCGCGTCGGGTTCCCTGTCTGTGAGGAGACAAGGTGCTAGTCGGGACTCGGGGCTCGCGCAAGACCGAATGGGTAGAAACACTTAGGGTATCCGGCGCCGAGCGTGGGCCGACCCCGCGGCTCCCTCCTCGGACCCCCTCGCAGGGCCGAGTGCTCTCACCCTCTCCCTCTCCTCAACCCTACAGAAAAAGATGGGGAGCCCTGAGGACGACCTCATCGGGATCCCGTTCCCAGACCACAGCAGCGAGCTCCTGAGCTGCCTCAACGAACAGCGCCAGCTGGGCCACCTCTGCGACCTCACCATCCGGACCCAGGGCCTCGAATACCGCACCCACCGGGCCGTGCTGGCCGCCTGCAGCCACTACTTCAAGAAGCTGTTCACCGAGGGCGGTGGCGGCGCCGTCTCGGGGGCCGGGGGCGGCGGGCCGGCCGCCGGGGGGGCGGGCGCCGGCGTGTGCGAGCTGGACTTCGTGGGGCCGGAGGCCCTGGGCGCCCTGCTCGAGTTCGCCTACACGGCCACGCTGACGACCAGCAGCGCCAACATGCCCGCCGTGCTCCAGGCCGCCCGGCTGCTGGAGATCCCGTGTGTCATCGCTGCCTGCATGGAGATTCTGCAGGGCAGCGGCCTGGAAGCCCCCAGCCCCGACGAGGACGACTGTGAGCGGGCCCGCCAGTACCTGGAGGCCTTCGCCACGGCCACGGCCACGGCCACGGCGGCGGGAGTTCCCGATGGCGAAGACAGCCCCCCGCAGGCGCCCCGCCCGCCCCCGCCCCCGCCGCCCCCTCGGCCCGTGGCCCGCCGCAGCCGCAAGCCCCGGAAAGCGTTCCTGCAGACCAAGGGGGCCCGGGCGAACCACTTAGTGCCCGAGGTGCCCGCGGTGCCCAGCCAACCCGTGACCTACGAGGAGGAGGAGGGGGCCAGGGTGGGTGGCAGCGCGGGCAGCGGGCCGGGGGACAGCTACAGCCCTCCAGCCGGGACTGCTTCACCCCCCGAGGGGCCCCTGACCTACGAGGCCTATGAGGGTGAGGAAGAAGAGGAGGAGCCCGTGTACTCCACCGCCTACGGGCTGGCGCAGGGGGGTGGGCCCCCGCTGTCCCCAGAGGAGCTGGGCTCAGACGAGGACGCCATCGATCCTGACCTGATGGCCTACCTGAGTTCGCTGCACCAGGACGCCCTCGCGCCCGGCCTGGACGGCCAGGACAAGCTGGTGCGCAAACGCCGCTCCCAGATGCCCCAGGAGTGCCCCGTCTGCCACAAGATCATCCACGGGGCAGGCAAGCTGCCCCGCCACATGAGGACCCACACGGGTGAGAAGCCCTTCGCCTGCGAAGTCTGCGGCGTCCGCTTCACCCGGTGAGCACCCGTGGGGAGGGGTGCGGAGAGGGGGGTTAGGAGACCCCGGGTGGGGAGCAGGTGGTCCTGGAAGGGCTGGAGGCGTGGGGGTGACCGGAGTGACCCGCACAAAACCGGGAGGCCGGGAGAAGGAAAGTCAAGGCAGGTGGGTCTGGGGCAGGACAGGTTTGGTGTTGGAGGCAGGGAGGCCGGGCCGGCCTAAGCTGGGAGCAGTCAGCAAGGGCGTCCCGGGCGGTAAGAGGCAGCCCGCGGCAGAGGGACCAGAGGGACGAGACCCCAGGGACCTGGCCCGGAGGAGCCAGCCAGGGTCCTGTCCTGAACCCGCTCCCTTGCACCCCGCCCGGCCAGGAACGACAAGCTGAAGATTCACATGCGGAAGCACACCGGAGAGCGGCCTTACTCGTGCCCGCACTGCCCAGCCCGCTTCCTGCACAGCTACGACCTCAAGAACCACATGCACCTGCACACGGGGGACCGGCCCTACGAGTGCCACCTGTGCCACAAGGCCTTCGCCAAGGAGGACCACCTGCAGCGCCACCTCAAGGGCCAGAACTGCCTGGAGGTGCGCACCCGGCGGCGCCGGAAGGACGACGCGCCACCCCACTACCCACCGCCCTCCGCCGCCGCCCCGTCCCCCGCGGGCCTCGACCTCTCCAACGGCCACTTGGACACCTTCCGCCTCTCTCTGGCCCGATTCTGGGAGCAGTCAGCCCCTACTGGCCCTCCGGTCGCCGCCCTGGGGCCCCCTGATGACGAGGAGGAGGAGGGGGCACCCAGTACGCCGCAGGCCGAAGGTGCCATGGAGTCCTCTTAGAGAGGGCCGAGCGGCCGGGCTGGCGCAGCGCGAGGCCGGGCCGCCGCTGCCAAGCAGTGGGAGTGGGCGGGACGGACAGAGCCGGGTCGGGGCTCTGGGCCTCCCCGGCTTCAGAGATCTGCCCCTTCCCCCGCGCCCCCCAGAACCCTCATCCCAGTTCCAAGCTGAGAAGGTTTTGGGGTAGAGGCTCCCCAGACTGGGGTGATCTCCCAAGGAGTGACGCAGGATAGTATGTCTATATTTACAGCTCTATTGTAAAGGTGGGGTCCCTGTCCCCAGCTGCTCCTGGGGAGTAGAAGCAATAATGTATTTCTGATTTGTGGGGTCCCTCTTCGGCTATGCGGGTTTCCAGGGGGTGGGGGGCTTGGGACCAAAGTCTTGCCCCGCCCCCACGCCCCTAGGGGTTTTGGCTGCGTCAGGGGGTGAAGGACCGCCCCTCCCTTCCCTTCCGAGACCCCTCCTTCCTGGTTTCTGTTCCCTTTTCCTGGCAGTGAATTATGCAAAGGGGGGCGGCGAAGGAAGGGTAGGTGGGGGAAAGCGAGGTAGAAGCTGGAAAGCCTGGGGGACTGGGCCCCGCAGGAAGGAGCCATCCTCGCGCCCCCCCCCCCCTCTCGCCCCCCGCCAGGCTCCGAGCGCTGAGTCACGGGGTCCTGGAGGAGAAGGGGGCGGGGTGGCCTGAGTGGCTCGCCCGCCCCTGGGGGCAGCGGGAGGGGCCCGCTCCGCTCGGCTCTCCGCCCCGGCCCTGCCCTCCCCTCCCGCGTCCCCGGGCAGGGAATGTCTTGTTCCCGCCGCTCCCTCCCCGGGGCCAGAGGGCAGGGCGGGCCGGGTGGCTCCTGCCCTCCTCTCCTCCTCCCGCCCAGGTGCGAGCCGGAGCCGCCGCCGGGCCGCCCCTGACTCACGCCGCCCCCGGGCTGGCGCGGCGCGGGCTCGGGCACGGGGTGAGGGGCTGCGGGCCTGCGGAGCGCGCGGGCGGGCGCCCCCTGGCGGCCGCTCCGGGGACCCGCGGGCGCGCCGCCGGGAGAGCGCCGAAGGGGTTCCGCTCCCAGACCCCTGCCGGCCCGGCCGCCCTGCTGGGTCTCGGAGGGCAGCCCCCTCGCTCTTCCCTTAGGATTGAATCCACCCCGGTTCTGTACATAGCCTCTTCTGTTGGTCTTGTTGAAATCTAGTTTCAGATTTTTAACTACCCAATTCTGCTGGGGGTGGGGGCAACTGCCCCCCCTCCCGTCCTCGCTGGGTGCTGCCCCCCCTCGCCCCCCCCCCTTGCGGCCTGGGCTCTGCCTTGCACTATTTCCCCTCCCTGGCCTGGCGGCCCCTCCCCCTCCTTAAAAGGGGCAGGTTAAGGGGCCCGGTGCTCTCCCTTCCTCCCATGCACCCTCATGCCCATTTGCACAGCTGCCCAGGTACCCCCAATAGTGAGGGGGTGTCACAGGGAGGGGGTAGCGGGACCAGTCCCTGTATCTATTTAAAAAGTGATGATGTAATATATTGGGGTTGGGGGAGGTCAGGCGGCCCTGGGCCTCATCTTAGCATTTCAGGTGATGGGGGAGCCCAGGGCTGGGGAGACCTGGGGCCTAGCCCCAGAGAGTGAGGACAATGTGACCTCCCCCCTCCCCCCTTGCGGCTTCTCCACTCAGTGCCTTAGGGGGGGAGGCGAGTCCCCCCTCTCCTCTTCCCCTCCTCTTCCCCTGCCCCCACCTTGGGTGTAAGCGACAGGAAGAAATAATAATAATTTAAGATTCACACTCGTGTCTGCCTTCGGGTCCTTTATTTGGGAGTTAGGTAGGAGGCATCAGGAGGGGAGGGAGGTGAGAGACGGACGGGCCGGGGTTCTGAAGCCGGACAAGGGCCGCTCTGGGCGCCCTCGGGCCCAGGGGGTGTGGGAATCCTCTCAGGTGGGGCCCCTGCATCTGTGTCCTCGGTCCTCTGAGTCCTCTGCGGGGGCCCCTTCTCCTCGTCCAGGTCACTAGCGAGGAGAGCGGGGGAGCAGCTTGGTCACCAGTGCTGTTTCCACAGGTGCGTCCCCGCCCTGTGGTTCAGTATTTACTCCTGCTGCTCCTCCAGACGCCGGCAGGCAGGTCCCCGTTTTAGGCTGGCGCTCACGGGCCAGTGGGCAGTCCCTTGCCAAGGTCGCATGGCCAGTTAGGGCAGAACCGGTAGTGACCTCGGCGCTGTACCCACGCACTCGTGGCTTCCCCGTTCCCACGACCCAGCTCTTAACTGCAGTGAGCCCCTCGGGAGCCTCTGAAACCAAAGCTTCACTCCCCCCACCCCCAGCTCATCACTGCTCCCCCTGCCCCATTTGTGCCAGCCTGTGCCCGCCGCACCCTTTCCTTACGCAGCCCTCCCGGGTGGAGGAGACTGCCTGTCTTTCCCAAACCCTGCTGGCACCCGGCCGCTGCACCCCGGCCTCTGGTGGCACCTGCTCTCCCCCCCTTCCCCCCCCCCCCACCACCGACAGGGGCTGCCACTGTCTCCCCAGTCACCCGCCCCACCCCACCCAGGCTGCCTGTACCAGCTTCTAGCTGCTTGTGTGGCCCCCAGCCTCCTCGCTGGGGACTCACCCACCTCTCTGGCATTTCAGTCCTTGACCTCTGACCTCCACGGCCATAAAGACCTTTGCCTCTGCCTCCACTGGGACACCCCCGAACTTTGGCTGCCCTCTGGATTCATCCCAGAATTCCTCCCTGGCCATGACCCATTCTCTGTGTCCCTCCCGGCCACTAACCCTGCTCCTTAACACCTGACGGACACATAGACCCCGGACGTCCCCCTGGCATCAGCCCCTTCTCTGCCCCAAGGCCGGTAGTAGCACTCTTACTGAAGACACCCCAGCTCTCTCCTCGTCTTGTCCTCTTCCCCACCCAGAAAAAGCCTTCAACCCTGTTCAAATCCTGTCCGTGGGACCACTTTTCCCAGAGAAAACCACATAACCAAACATACTGGAGTCCGTCATTATAGGCTGTGATTTTCAGCATCATCTGGGCCTTTTACGCCACCTGGAAATCCCTTACCCTCCCAGCCAGCCTCTGCACACTCCCAAGGCAGGTGTTTTGACCTCTGGTACCCGCTCCTTGGAACCTTTATTCTGCTCCCAGCCCCTTACATGCTGTCTCAGCAGGGCTCCCTTACATCTGACCGCCCCCCCCCCTTCCCACCAGCCAGCCCTGCTCAGAGGAACACGCCCGTCCCCCTCCTGCCACAGGTGCGCCTCCGCCCTGACCGAGGCCGCCCGATCCACCTGGCCTACACCCCACTTCTCCGGTGCCCCCTCTTTCTCCTCCTAAAGGCCCAGCCCCCCCATCCTCGGGAAAGAAAATCTTTAGCGTTGGCCCGGCAAGCCCTACCCCTGCTGTGTGAGGACTGCCCCCCTCTTCGGCATCCGGCTTCCCTTGTTTAACTAGAGCAGTTATATTTAAAATGATCAAGCTTCTCGCAGTTGTGATACAGAGCCACGTACCCTGTGTTTCAGAGTCTTGTCTACCTATCACCCTTCGGCTCATTATGGTCTGGCTTTCCCGGGACCACAGAAAATGTTCCCACAAGCGGCCACGGCGGTGACCTGTCGGCCACCAGATCCACTGGCCAGGCTTCGGCCTCCTCCTCCTCACCCATCTCATGCAATTATTGTGCTTGGCCCTCTGTGTCCTCCAGCCTCTCCCCTGCTTGGTTTGTGTCTGAGCCCCTGAGCCCCTGCCCCGCCCTCACCCGCCTCTGCCGCAGCCGGAAAGTCAACCCTGGCGCCACAGGCCCACAGCCCAGGCCTTTTCTCGCTGGCCCCTGGGCGTCTCCAGCTGGCCTCCCTCCAGATACCCCAAAGTTCTCAAACCGAGCCATTCTTCCTCCCCCACGACCTGTTCGACCGCCAGCACCACCGGCCCCGAGCACAAACCCCTGCCACCCTCAGCACCTCCGTCCTGAGGCCACACCAACTTCTCCCTGCCTTCTTAGCTTATTGTCTTAAAGGACAACTATGAACGTGTCAGCCAGCTCTCCACCCTTGACTTCCCAGCTCATCTCCCCGCCGCGGCCTCTGACTTCACCCGACAGACACACACAGCCCCGCTCCGGCCCTGCCTCCCTCCCCGAAACAGCTCACCCCGGCCTCCCCTGGAATGCTATCCTCCCCGCCAGTCAGCCTAGCAGACCCCCGGGGGGCCCCAGCCGACCTCTTTTTCACCTCTCCCCTGCAGCCTTCATTAATACGACCCCATCCCAAAGCCGTCCTGCCGTCCTGCTGTCCGCTGTCTGCCCTGCCCTGAGCCCCTCCTGAGCTGGGGCCCCTCGGGGCTGCCCTCCCCCAGTTTGGCGGACACCTCCAGGGCACGCCGCTGCCACAGAACGGACACGGGGCAAACCTCCTTCCCTCCCTGCCCTCTCCCCTCACCTCTGCCTCCAGCTCCAGCAGAGGGCCGGCACCGGAGAAGCCCTTGCAGATGTGACAGGACAGGCCCAGGCCTCCCAGGCCCCGTGCCCCCGGCTCGCCCCTCACCTGACCTCAGGGCTGGACCCCGAAGGGAGGGTCCTGCCCAGCGCTTCCTGCAGCTGTTGCCTCAGTAACCACTCCTGCTCGGGGTCCTGTCTCCGGGCTGCGGCCAGCCATCGCCGGGGGCCCTCCTCGTCACTGGAGTCCCTGGAGAAGCCTCCCGTCACGGCCCACAGAGGTTCCAGGGGAGGGTGGTGCCCCCCCCGTCCCCACAGACTCCGGCCGCCCCGTCTCGCTGGAGACTCACAGCTCGGGGTCCAGGTCCCCCTGGTGGGACAGGGGAGATGCACACACGGAGCAGGCGTTGTCCAGGAGACGAAAGCAGGTGGAGCAGAAGAGACCTGGGAAAGGGGGGGAGGGAAGGAGGTGAGTGGGAGCCCCTCCCCCCACCCAAGCCCCCAGCCTCCAGCCTGGGGGGAGGGGGGAGGGTCCTTGGCATGGTGCCCGTGTGTGTGGGGGGGGAATGGCTACAGTGCCACTCTGGCATAAATTCCATAAATTCCGTTACCACCAGGAGAGTCAAGGCAGGAGAGACAGCGGGCTCCCCGTGGTTTTCCGTCCACGAGAACACGCGTGGTAATGACGGGGGGGCGGCTCGAGAGGGCAGTTCCAGGAAGGGTCCACGAGGGAAGGACCACAGGGGATTGTCGCTCGTCCCACGGCCGTGGTGAGCCCCAGCAGGGAGACGCTTGCACCCCAGGACTCTTACCTGGGCAGCCCGGGGTAGCGCAGGACACAAAGGTCTCCGTGTCCTCCTGGTCGTAGCCCTGCCCACAGCCCAGGCAGTAACCCTGCTCCTGCCAGAAGTGGGCGACCACCGGAGCCAGACAGGAGCATCTGGGGGGGGGGTCCCAGACACTGAGCGGGTGGCCCCACACGCACAGCCTCCCTCCTACGAGGGTAGGCCTGCCCGCAGCCTGACCTCCATCCCTCTGACCGTAGCCACGGCCTCTGTGTCCCGCCCTCCTCCTCCCTTCAGGCCACCCCCCTCCCCCCGCCCAGAATTCTCAGCCCGAATTCTCGTCTCTGCACGGATGGCGCGGAACGGGCACCCTCTTCAACCAAACCTCTGGACGCCCGGGAAAGACTGTGATCCGTTCTGAGCTCTGGCTCTTTTTCTGTCCCCTCTTGCCCCGCCCCTGGAAGGAAGGACAGTGGGCTCACCGCCTGGCCAGCATCCGCAGGACACTCGTGTGGCCCAGGTCGGCCGCCCGCCGCCTCACTGCTCGGTGCAAGGCAGCCGACAGACTGGTTCGGCGGCTCAGAAGTACGTTGTACAGGTAGGAGATCCTCTCCTGGTGGAGGGCAGACCGGGGTGGGAGCTCCCTGAGCCTGTTTCATGTGCCGGGAATGCCATCTGCCCGCTGTCCAGCTCCTATCCCTCTAGGTTTGGCCTCTTCCTTTGGGAGCCTCTGCACATCCCGGGAGCAGTTTCCTACTCTCTCCTCTGGGTTTTCATACCACTGATAAATTCAGTCATTCCCTAATAAAACATTCTCTCTCTTTTTTAAAACATTTTCTTTTTGGGGGGCCGCCTGGGTGGCTCAGTCAGTTGGGCGACTGACTTCGGCTCCGGTCATGATCTCACAGCTCGTGGGTTCGAGCCCAGTGTCGGGCTCTGTGCTGACCGCTCGGAGCCTGGAGCCTGCTTCGGATTCCGTGTCTCCCTCTCTCTCTGCCCCTAACGCACTCTCATTCTGTCTCTGTCTCTCTCAAAAATAAAAAAATAAATTAAAAAAATTAAAGAAAATTTAAAAAAATTTTAAAAAGATTTTCTTTGTTTTAATTTTTAAATGTTTTTTAAGGAGATTTTTTTTATTTTTTAAAAATTTTTTAAAGTTTTTATTTACTTATTTTGAGAGAGACAGAGCGCAGTCTGGGGAGGGGCAGAGAGAGGGGGAGAGAGAATCCCAAGCAGGCTCCGAGCTGTCAGCACAGAGCCCGATGTGGGGCTCAAATCCACAAACCACGAAATCACGACCTGAGCTGAAACCAAGAGTCTGACACTTAACCGACTGAGCCACCCAGGTGCCCCAATGGTTTTAATTTTTATTTTTGAGAGAGAGAGAGAGAGCACAAGCAGGGGAGGGGCAGAGACAGGGAGACAGGGGAATCCAAAGCAGGTTCACTGCTGACAGGAGAGAGCCTGATGCAGGGCTCAAACCCCCGAACCGTGAGATCACGGGGCTCGAACTCACTCCCCGAGTTCGAGTCGCAGGCTCCCGGACAGCCAGCCAGACACCCCTAAAAACACTTTTAAGTGTAACATCTTGTTCGCAGCCGGCCTGCCTTGAGACTGGGAGCTCCAGACTGCATCTTGGCGACCGTGGGACAGCACGGTGACTGGCCTACGCTAGATGCCCAATAAATGGTTCGCAAATGAGTGAGCAGGTGGCCGGCGGCCATTCACCCCCCAACACGGCCCCCCCGTCGTTCACGAAACTCCGGAGACAAGCTCGGCCTCAGAGAGCCCTGCCCAAGGACGCCCCGTCCCTCGGCCCCATCTGGGCCCAGAGGCCAACAGTCCAGGTGAGGCGCTGTGGGGGTTCAGCCGGAGGAGAGAGGGCTGGGGCTGCGGAAGGACTCGAAGCTCCCCCCGCCGAGACAGACAGCGCGCACTTGGCGCGCGGGGCGGGGGCGGCGGCGGCTGCGGGCCCCTCACCTGCTCCCGGGACGGGTAGTACCAGGCACATATGACCCGCCGCAGCCTGCTGACGTAGTTGCCACACAGCGTGACGAAGAAGCACAGGCCGTACATGATGCCTGGGGGCACGCGGTCCCGCTGAGCTGCTGTCCCTGGGCACGGGGTGCCCCTCGTGCCCCGAATGCTGTCTGCTCCCCCTCGCCGCCCGGGGGCACACACCTCCCAACCCCCCCCCCCCCCCCCCCCCCCCCCCCGGTGTGGTCGATACCGATGACGACGTAACCCGTGGCGTCAGGCTCCGAGGGGCGCAGGACGCAGCGCGGGGACAAGACGCTGATGTTGCTCTGCTGCAGGACGTCAAACGCTGACACCAGGTCACGATAGATCTTCCCGGCGTAGCCGGGACCCTCCACGGTTATGGACACTGCCACGGGGCCTGGCACAGAGGTGCCCTGTGAGGGCCCGCGGGGCCGTGTCCCTGCCCCCTCTCTCCCGTGCGGGAAAGGCCACGCGCGCTGGGGGGGGGGGGGACTGCAGACAGGCCTCCTGCCCCCAGCCAGGGGCCTCTGGCGGCGCTGGGCCTAACCTCAGCCCCGAGCACCGAGGAGGACTGGCTCCAGGGCCCCGAACTGCCCCGCTCCCCCACGTGAGACGGCCTGGATGGTCACTGAGTCCCTCCCCGGCCCCCACGACTCTCCGCTCTCCAGAAGCGTTCGTCGTAAAGCGTTTGCTAAGTGCTGACTGTTGCAGCCACGGGGCTGAGTGCTCTATTGATCGTTTGGGGCTTTTTTGTTGTTTTTATTTTCTCCGTTGGACCTCTGGCAGACGCAGGATCAGATTAATTATATTCTGTGGTTTACAGCGTGCTCTCAGTCAGCGGCCCACCCGACCCCGACACACGTGGGGTCACGTACCCCCGAGGGGCTGCCGTGCCCCGGCTCTGCGAGGCCGAGCCACTGGCCTGAGGTCAGCACCTCGCGGAGGGCAGAGCTGGGACGGCGGAGCCCAGGCCAGTGTGAGTCCGGACCCGGTGTTGCTAACTACTCTGTTATGGTATAACCACGAACGCGACACAGGGGTCACCGGGCAGAGGACAGAGTTGGAAGAGGGGCGAAGCCAGGGGCTGATGAGTCACAGTGACTTGGGGACTTCGGGGCATCGTCCCCTGGGGCCGGGGGGGACGGGAGGATGTCGGCCAGGGGGGCAGGGGGAGGCTCAGGCGCTCACTGCGGGCCACGATCTCCCCCTGCAGCTGGTGCCGAGCCAGGTCCAGCACCCAGAAGACGGAGTAGTCCAGGAACACCAGGAGGAGCACGAGGAGGAGGTACCGGGCCAGGTCGAAGACTGCCAGGATATAGAACACCCGCTCCCACCGGGACAGGAAGATGGAACCTGGGTGGGAGGGCGGGCAGGAGGGTGCCACCGCGTCCCCTCACCACGGGACTCCAGCCGCCCGTCCCTCAGTCCCGGACTCCCAGCCCCCCGTCCCCTCAGCCCCGGACTCCCAGCCCCCCGTCCCCTCAGCCCCGGACTCCCAGCCCCCCGTCCCCTCAGCCCCGGACTCCCAGCCCCCCGTCCCCTCACCCCCGGACTCCCAGCCCCCCGTCCCCTCACCCCCGGACTCCCAGCCCCCCGTCCCCTCACCCCCGGACTCCCAGCCCCCCGTCCCCTCAGCCCCGGACTCCCAGCCCCCCGTCCCCTCACCCCCGGACTCCCAGCCCCCCGTCCCCTCACCCCCGGACTCCCAGCCCCCCGTCCCCTCACCCCCGGACTCCCAGCCCCCCGTCCCCTCACCCCCGGACTCCCAGCCCCCCGTCCCCTCACTCCCGGACTCCCAGCCCCCCGTCCCCTCAGTCCCGGACTCCCAGCCCCCTGTCCCCTCACCCCCAGACTCCCAGCCCCCTGTCCCGTCGCCTCACCCCCAGACTCCAGCCCCCCGTCCCCTCACCCCCGGACTCCCAGCCCCCCGTCCCCTCACCCCCGGACTCCCAGCCCCCCGTCCCCTCAGCCCCGGACTCCCAGCCCCCCGTCCCCTCACCCCCGGACTCCCAGCCCCCCGTCCCCTCACCCCCGGACTCCCAGCCCCCCGTCCCCTCACCCCCGGACTCCCAGCCCCCCGTCCCCTCACCCCCGGACTCCCAGCCCCCCGTCCCCTCACTCCCGGACTCCCAGCCCCCCGTCCCCTCAGTCCCGGACTCCCAGCCCCCTGTCCCCTCACCCCCAGACTCCCAGCCCCCTGTCCCGTCGCCTCACCCCCAGACTCCAGCCCCCCATCCCCTCACCCCCGGACTCCCAGCCCCCCGTCCCCTCAGCCCCGGACTCCAGCCACCCCGTCCCCTCACCCCCAGATTCCCAGCCCCCTGTCCTGTCCCCTCACCCCCAGACTCCCAGCCACCTGTCCCCTCACCCCCAGATTCCCAGCCCCCCGTCCCCTCACCCCCGGACTCCCAGCCCCCCGTCCCCTCACCCCCGGACTCCCAGCCCCCCGTCCCCTCAGTCCCAGACTCCTAGCCACCTGTCCCCTCACCCCCAGACTCCAGCCCTGGGGGGAGAGAGCTCCCTCCTGGGGAGGGCTCCTGCCCCCACCGAGCGGGCCCGTTGGTTGATCTGGAAGGTGTAGAAGCTGTGGGGACCCCTGGGCCAGGGCTGGAAGTGGCGGTGGGGGGGCGTGGCGGGGGCTGTGACGTAGGAGCTTAGCTTCGGGCCTGGGCCCTTCCAAGTCTTCAGGAACCCGCCCTCCTGGGGGTCCCTGGCCCATTCCTCCCGGGCGGCATCTCCATATCAGCACATCCGCACTTCTGGCCTCACCCCCAAAGCCTCCCTTCCCTCGGCTGGTGTCCACTCCCCACCCCTGCCCTCTGTCCGGACGTCGGGACGCAGTGCCGTGTGTGGGGCTTAGGGTCGGGCCGGCTCGGTGTCCCCGTCTGCAGATCCCGGGGCCCTCACCGGGCCGGATGTAGTGTCGGGCCTCGTGGGCGCTGAGCGGCAGCACCGTGGGCAGGCCCGCCCTGGAGCGCACGTCTTCCATGAGCAGAAATCGGCCGGTAACGTAGATGTTGTCGAAACCGAGCCAGTTCAGGTAACGGTACCGGTAACACAGGGCTCTGGGGGAGTGTCCGCGAGGCCCCTCAGCACCCCAGCCCAGACTCCGCTGGGCGCCGCCCTCCCGCCCCGCACCGCGGCCCCCCCGACCCCGGCCCCCCTCCAGGCCGCCGGACCAGCCGAGCCCCGGCCGCCGGAGCCCCCCCAGCCCCTCACTGGAGGTAGAGCGGCGGGAGCAGCAGGGGCGCGGTGTAGCCCATCAGGGCCAGGGCCTCTCGGACGCGGTGCAGCTTCACGCCGACGGCTTCCTGCAGGTCCAGGGCCACCTGGGACAGGCTCCGGGAGGCGTTGAGATCCACAGAGAAGTGGTGGGTGGCCGTGACGTTGAACTCAAACTCCTGACGCACCCGGTTAATCAAGTGCCTCACAGCTGGGGCCGGCAGGTGCCGCAGGGCCGTGAGCCAGGAGTCAGGAGCCCAGGGCCTGGCATGGCTCGCGGGCCAGCCGGGGCCCCCGAGCCGGGACCCAGTGTGGACTGGGGAGGGGCCTCCGCAGTCCGTGCTGTCCCCGTGGCAGCCTGACTCCAGTGCCACCCGATGCCCTGGCGTGGGGGTGGGGGTGGCCCTGATCCTCTCCCGGGTCCTGCTCTGACGTCCAGCTTGGGCTGGTGCCCCTCCCTCTTGCTGGGCCTCCCTTTCCTGGGTAACTTCCTGGGGTCCTTTCCTTCCGGCCCCTGCGTTCTCATTCTGGGCCAGGAGCGGGCCCCAGCAAGGAGGGGACTGCCCCAGGAGCACCCCCTGGGGCGGCCGGGGGCGGGGGGACACTCACGGGGGCCAATGGTCTTGCGCAAGAAGGGCTGGATGTACTCGGGGATGATGCAGAACACCTGGACCACTGAGACCCGGAGACTGAGTGGGGGGGGGGGGGGGAGACGCGTGGCCCCTCCCCCTCGGGGACCTACTGCGCACAGAGGCCTCTGGCTTCCCACCTTTCCTACTGACCTCCAGGCTGGTCCCCTCTGGCTCCTCCCGCCCCCCCCCCCCCGCCCCGCCTCCCCCGGCGGCAAGCCCGGGCTCTCTCTCACCGCTGGCCAGTCCGCACAGCACCAGCTTGAAGGGCGTCAGCACGAAGCACAGGTGATAGGCTCGCGGTATGGTCCTCATGCAGCTGTCCTTGGCGCCGTCGAAGACCCGCGCGCACTTCACGTAAGGGTTGCCCAGCTCGGCGTTGCACACGTCCCCGATGTGAAGGAGCCAGTACCACACGTTCCGCAGCGCCCTGGCTGGGGACGGCTGCGGGGCTGGCACGCGGCTGGCGGGAGCCGGTGGGGGGGGGGGGGGGCGGCTGCAGCGTCCCCCCAGGGGGCCGGGGGCTCCGGGACAGCCCCCGGAGCAGGAGACGCCTGTGGTCAGGGGCCCGGCTGTGCTGTACCCACTGGGGACTAGTCAGGGAGGGGCCCGAAAGGCCCCGGGCGGGGGCAGGGGTGAAGAGACAGGGTGCGTTTTGACCCCCGCCCCCCAAACAGACACGCAAATGTGCTGACCTACGTGCTTCACGCCGTCCATGATCGACCGAAAGAACTTGCGAACCCGGTCAGCCACCTCTTTGGCCTTCTGGGCAATGGCCTTAATCTTGTTCAGGGCACCTGAGAGGAGGGGCGGGGGCACTGTGGGGCGGCCCTCACCACCGGCCCCCGGTAGGGAGTGGGCAGGAGGCGGGTCTGGGAATCCGGGTGGAGTCGCCCAGTGAGTGAGGTCAGGGGTCTAACTGGGCGCCCGGAAGTCAGGGCCCCAGCGGAGAGGAGCGGAGCCAGAGACGCAAGACGAGGGGCCGCGGGGGGCCTTACTGACGAGGGGCCGCTTGGCCCGTTCCAGCGCTTCGGCGGTCTGGTTCAGGGCCAGCTCTGCCCCGCAGGCCACGGCCTTGCTGGCCTGAGTGAAGTTGTGCAGGGTGTTGGCACAAGGCCCTTGCAGCACCAGCCCAAAGGCAGCCACCATCAACAGGGCCCGGCCCTGCTCTGGGGGAGACGGCTCCATCAGAAGCAGGACTCCAGCCTTGCAGGCGGCAGCATCTGCAAGCCTCTCAAGGAAGCCTCCAGAATATTTCCCTCGAGCCTCCCCCTCCCCCAGGATCCCTCCTGCCCCTCCCCCTGGGTGCCTCGCTCACTGGAGAAGGCCTGGGGCAGCAGCAGGAGGACGGTGACCCGGACCTGGCGGGAGAAGCCCATGCCGAGGCCGAGGAAGGCGGCCAGAGTGAGGGTGCCCACGAGGCAGGCCCAGGGGCTGTGTTCTTCCACCAGCAGCTCCAGGAGCCCATAGGCCGTGGCCAAGGACAAGCCCAGGGCGAAACCCCCCATGCTGCGGACCACGGCCCGCGACACGCTCGGCTCCTCGGCCCCTACGGGGGCCATGGCCGCCGGATCCAAACGTGTGCCTGTTTCCAGGAGACGCCCACGGGGTTCTGGGGCTCCTCCGGGCTCCCGGAATCCCTCCCCACATTCTAAGGTTCCGAGGCCCCACATTCTAAGGTTCCGAGGCTGTACCACACCTGTGCTGGAGGGCCTTACCCAGCTGCAGGACTGGGGAGGGCGAGGGAGGTCTCGAATCTCCTGCCCCAAGTCTCAGAGCAGAGGGGCGAGAGACACAGACCAGACAGGCTGTGGGTGCGGCAGAGGGGCCGGAGAGGAGGGGCCAGAGCGGAGGACATCTGTGGGACGAGAGCGGGTGCAGACTCATGGTCATCACACCTCATGGGGATGGGGCCACAGGGCAGAGGAAGCTCCCCCACACCAGTGAGTCAGTCCCGGACACCCTGCCCTTCCCCAGGGCCTCCCAGCCCCCAGGCATCCGTCCAGTGTCTCCCGCCCCCCCTTCCCCCACCGTGGGTCCCCCAGCGTCCACCCCTCTCACCCAGCGGCCCCCCCCCTCCAGCCATGCCCTCTCCTCTTCTCTCCCTCACCTCTGCCCTGCTTCCTCAGGGCCCCCCCGCCTCCTCCAGGAGGCCCCAGGTTCCTGCAGGTCCCCCAGCCTCTCCCCGCCGCAGGCCCCTAACCCTGATGAAGCGCGTCCCAGCCAGAAGAGTGGGCTCTTGGCCCTGCTGGGCTAACGTACTTGACCCCGCAGCCGTGCAGAGGCTCCTGAACTGGGGGCTGCCGGCCCCCTGTGGCCGACTCCTGCAGCGCCAGCCCGGAGAGTTTCCGGTCACTGCTTTCCTGCTGGGGGCAGGCACTGGAGGGCTCCTGGCCATGGGTGAGTGTGGGGCCCCCCGGGGCAGGGGTGGGACCCATCTTCTGACCTTCGACTTGACCCGTGCACTCGTAGGTCTCTTTCAGCTCCTGGTGAACCCCATGAACATCTATGAGGATCAGAAGGTGGTGACATTGTACAGCCTGGTGGGTTAGTGCTGGCTGAGGACAGGGAGGCTTTGGAGGCTGGGGGGACAGGCCTGGAGAGTCCTAGGAGGGAGTCCCGTCTTGTTTCTTCTGTCCCCAAGTGTCCCTGTGGCCCCAGCCCCCTCCCGGGCTTTGCAGGGAGATTCGGGGAGAAGAGGAGGACCCAGTCTTGTCGTCTAGGGGCCCTTCCCAGCCGGAAAGGACTCCGTGTTACATGATGCATTTCACACCCATCTCTTCTGACCTCTCTGGCCTTGTTTCCTGCCCCTCCGTTGGTTGGTTCGTTCGTTCAGTCAGTCAGCACTCACTGAGTCCCCACGAAGCTTCAGCAGTGAACAAGGTCCGCGAGCCTCCGGTGGGGACAGTTTAGGCAGTAAAGGAACACTGAGTAAGAGCATTTCTGATGGTGACAAGGGCGTGAAGAGAGGAAGCTGGGGGTTTGGGGGGAAAGCGGCTGGGGCGGCGCCGGCCTGAGTAGTCAGGGAAGGCTTCTCGGAGGCGACACTGCCGTGGGGGGGCTCATGTCGAGAGGTGCCAGGCTGCAGGAACAGAAAACCCACCTGCAAGTGCTGTAACCACAGAGAAGGTTGGTTATCTCAGGCAACAACAGGTTTCCAGGTCGAGTGGTGTTTGGAGTCTGGATAATTCGGCAGCCGGGTCAGCCCCCCAAGGACCCAGGTTCCTCTTGCCTGGTTTCTCCGCCATCTTTGTTTTTTAATTCTATTGTTTATTTTTTCATTTACCTCCAAGTTAGTTAGCATATGGTGCTACAGTGATCTCAGGAGTAGATTCCTTAGTGCCCCTCCCCCATCTAGCCCATCCCCCCTCCCACAGCCCCTCCAGCAACCCTCAGTTTGTTCTCCATCTTTATGAGTCTCTTCTGTTTTGTCCCCCTCCCTGTTTTTATATTCTTTTTCTTTCCCTTCCCTTATGTTCCTCTGTTTTGGCTCTTACAGTCCTCCTGTGAGTGAAGTCATATGATTTTTGTCTTTCTCTGACTAATTTCACTTAGCTAATTTCACTAATAATAGCCTCCAGTTCCATCCACGTAGCTGCAAATGGCAAGATTTCACTCTTTTTGATTGCCGACTAATACTCCATTGTGTGTGTGTGTGTGTGTGTGTGTGTGTGTGTGTGTGTGTGTGTATCACATCTCCTTTATCCATTCATCCATCGATGGACATTTGGGCTCTTTCCATCCTTTGGCTGTTGTCGACAGTGCTGCTGTAAACGTGGGGGTGCATGTGTCCCTTCGAAACAGCCCACCTGTATCCCGTGGAGAAATGCCTGGCAGTGCAATTGCTGGGTCGTGGGGTAGTTCTAGTTTTAGTTTTTTGAGGAACCTCCATGCTGTTTTCCAGAGTGGCTGCACCAGCTTGCATTCCCACCAACAACGCAAAAGACATCCTCTTTCTCCTCATCCTCACCAACATCTGTTGTTGCCTGAGTTGTTCAAGTTAGCCATTCTGACAGGGGTGAGGTGCATCTCAGTGTGGTTTTGATCTGTATTTCCCAGACGATGAGTGATGTTGAGCATTTTTGTATGTGTCTCCGCCATCTTGGGCCTGGCGACCATTCCGCCTCGGGTTATGAATTGGCCGCGGCAAATCCAGGCATCTCGTCTTTATACAACAATGTCACAAGACCAGAACATTCCTTCTTCATGTCTCCCGTAAGGAGGAGGAAGACATTCCTGGACCCCCAGCCGGCCTCCAGGCATGGTTCTCTGACCAGAGCCACCTGACCTGTGTGGGGCCAGAGGGAGCGGCTCCTTCTCTGACCACAGCCCCCACTGATGGCCTTTCCCAAGGACCCTTGCTTGCTGCTTGTTCTCGTTTACAAGACCTGCTCACATCATTGTGACTGTTTCTAGGGTTTGAAAGGTCCGAGCCAGTCTACACCAAAGGTGCCCTTGCTGCATTCTCCAGCCTCTTCCCCACTTGCACCCCTGCCCCGTCCCCTGCCCCCCTCATCCCTTGTCCCCAACCCCCAGTCCCCTGCCCCCAAACCCCTGTCCCCAGCCTCCTGCCCCCTGCCCCATGTCCCGTGCCCCCTGTCCTCCTCGCCCCCCACCCCCTGCCCCCATCCCCATGCCCCCCACCTCCCACCCCCCGTCCCCTGCCCCCTGACCTCCCTGCCCCCAACCCCCAGTCCCCTGCCCCATGTCCCGTGTCCCCTGTCCCCCCCACCTCTCCGCCCCCTGCCCCTTGCCCCCTCACCCCCTGTCTCCCACCCCAACCCCCAGCTCCCTGTCCTCAATCCCCAGTCCCCTGTTCCCTGTCTCCTTCACCTCCCTGCCCCCAACCTCCAGTCCCCTCCCCCCTCCCTCCCCAACGCCTTCCCCAGCCCTCCCCCCGCCCCCTGCCCACCCCCTGCGGGATGGGGGTCCCACGGTGGAGGGGGGGCTTGCCTTGTATTTGTTTCCCCACCTCCTTCCTCTTCTGCTTCTTCTGATGTCAGAAGGGATTTGAGGGAAAGGGCCTCAAGCTCGCCGTCCTCAGTGCTGTGCGGGGCCCTCTGCCCTGGCTGGCAGGCTGTCCCACTTCAGGGGCCTTTCAGGGCATCTCTGGAGGCTCCGTGTGGACCTGGGAGGTCCCGTGTTCCTGCTCAGAGCACTTCTGTTTGGCCGACGCCTGCAGCTCCTGCCCCCCCGGCCTCTTCTGTGCGGGTCCCTCGGGTCTCTCTGCCCCCGAAAATGCCCCCTTGTCCCAGAGAAAATGCACACGTCCTTGCCCTGCCTCGATGACAACCAAGCGTGGCTCCCAAGTCGTGGTCCCCCACGTCCCCCGGAGGGAGGCCTGCCGGCACTGTGGTCACCTCTCCTCCCCCTCTGTGCTCCAGGTGCTGGGGTTCAGCGGAGGCCGCCTCCCTCTGCCCCATCTCTGCAGGGGCCCCGTGGGGTCTCTCACTTGGCACAGATGGAGCGCCTCTCCCCTCCCCTTCCAGAAAATTCTGGTTTCTGGTCTTGTCTTTGTATATTCTGGTTGGTAGAGGGCCAGAGACCAGTTTTCCCCTTGTGGACGCCCAGGGAGGACACCCGCAGCCCCGTGGGGCTCTCTTCGGAATGTAGGGCAGTGACTTGTCAACAACCATCCTGAGTTTGAGTCTTTGTCCAGAGGCCAAGACCACAGAACAAACCCCCTCCCGCATCCTGTTGTACCACGACAGGGCTACACAGATCCACATTCACCCCTGGGGGCTGTTGCCCTTGAACTGAACGCAGGTTGCGTGAGAAGGAACGTGGCAAGGGGCGCGACTCGCTGCTCGGGGCACACCTGTGCGACTGGGGGAGCCGGCCCGGTGGGGAGGGGGGAGCAGGGCCCTGGCGGGGTATGGGGGGGGTTCCATGGCTCAGAGGCGGTGCCACCTGGCGGATTCTGGGACCAGCAACAGGCCTGTGTGGGTCAGTGAAGTGGGTGAAGGTCCGAAGCTAGGCGGGGGCCAGGTCAGAGGGTCCACAGGCCACGTTACGGGCGCTTGGGTCGGATCCCAAGCACGGGAGAAAGCCAGGGGGTGGTTTGAGGCAGAGAAGGAACACGATCAGGTTTGTGTGTTGACAAGGTCACTCTGGCTGCCTCGTGAGCACTGGAGGACAGGCTAGTGACAGGGGGACGTCGGGACCGGTTGGCCCCAGCCAGAGGCAAGGGGGTCCCTACGAGGGCGGGGGACGCGGGGGGAAGTGTAGGGACTTAGGATTCGCTTTGGCGGCAGGGGCAAACACTGTTTCACAGGAAGCTTCTAGGTCCCCCGACCTAGGCCGTTCCTTTGGCCTGGAATGCCGTCCTGCCCCCTAACCACACTTACTCACCTTCGGCCCCAGCTGACACATCTGCTCTGCCCGGCCCTCCCAGCCCCACCCCACCCTCCTCCCCACAGAAACCCCGCTCCCTCAGCTCCCGCGGCGCCTCCCGTGCACTGAGCGCTCGAGGGTCGTCATCTGTCCACCCGGCCGTCTGTCTCCCTGCATGACGAGCTCCGAGGAGCTCACTGTCTCCTTGCAGAGACCATAGGGAGACGCTCGGAAGCGCGGACACGGACCGGCAGGGCCGTGACTCAGGGCTAAAATCAGGGGCGGAGGTGGTGAGTGCGGCAGGGCTCAGGGCACGGGAGTCCTGGGGTGGCTGTGAGGACCAGGGACTGTCGCCGGACTTGTTCTCTTGCTTTCCCCGCTCCCTCAGCACGTAGGGCCTGTGGGAGTCCAGCCTGGAAATGAGAAGGGCTCGCCCCCTTCCCAAACACCAACACACCCTCCTGCACACAGTCAGTCAGTGACCGTGGCTTGTCAACCTCCCGCGTCTCTCCAAGCCCTTCCAGAGCCCGCCGCAGCTAAGCTCTGTACAAGGCCGTTGAATGAATGAATGAATGAATGAATGAGTGGCCTCGAAGGCCTATTAGAGTCCGTGTAAATGGGGGCAAAGGCAGTACGGTGGTGGTTCTAGAAAGAAGCTGGGGGGTCGGTGCTCCGGTAAGCCTGGTGGTGGGCCAGGGGGCATCTTCACTCTGCCTCACCACCTGCCGCTCTCTCCTGACAGGCTTGGGGGCCGTGGGCTGGGGGACCTCCCCTCACATCCGCTGTGCCAGCCTCCTGCTGGTACCCAAGATGCTGGGCAAAGAGGGCAGGCTCTTTGTGCTGGGGTACGCCTTGGCTGCCATCTATGAGGGTGAGTCGTGCCCCTGAGAGAGTCCCTCCACATCTCCAGGCCTCCCTAGTTTACACAGGAAAAACAGGCCGGTGTTGATGAGGTGACCTCTCACCGGCTGCTGGGCCCCGTCGCTGCACGGCTCCAGCAGGTGGCCCCCGTATGCCGAGCAGGAGCTGAGGGGACCTTCTGAAAGCGGCCCGGCTGCGGAGGGAGACCCACTGTGGCGTCTTCCCCCAGGACCCGCGGCCAATCTGCGGCGCAATCTCAACGAGGTGGTGGCCTCGCTGGGCTGCACGGTGGAATTGCAGATCAACAACACGAGAGCGGCCTGGCGCGTCTCCACCGCCCCACTGCGCGCGGTGTTCAAGGGCCTGCTGGTCAGCACCCTGCGCGGCAGGGCCTGGGCCCCTGTCCCCCGGGGGCTCCCACACCTGCACTGGGAGCCATGACCCCCAGACTGTTTCCCGGCCGGGCACCCCCGGCAGTTTTTGCAAGACTGTCCTCAAACATGGCAGGATGTGCCCTGGGCACTAAACGCCAGGAATGCCCCCGCCCCCAGTCATGGGACGTGCCCCCCCCATCTCCAAACACCTGGGTGGGCGGGGCTCTGAGCCGCTGAACCTGAATGTCAGGAAACCGGTGGCCTTGGCCTGGAGGAGTCAGGAAGCTTCGGGACCCAGGGAACTGCGGACCGGACGCTGGGGTTGCAGGGGTTGGAGGGTTGAGGAGTTGGGGAGACCGGCTGACTGCGGGGACGCTGGGGACCGGGGACATTGAGATGGCAGAGTGGCCTGGGAGGTTAGTGTGAAGGGTGAAGTCCAAGGGCCTGGGGAGCCGGGAGGGGGCAGAGAGGAGGTGCCTGGTGGGACAGTGGAGCATAGGGTGAGGGGCTGTCTCAGGACTCCCCCGAGGGCCCGAGGGCGGAGCCAGAACTTGGGGGGGGGGGGCAGGGGGGTCAGTGCGACCTCTCCTTCCTCACCCTCCGACCCCAGGGCAGCAAAGTTTCACTGAAAGCCGAGACTCAGAACCTGTCCAAGGCCTTCGAGGACCTGGATGCCCAGGTGAACAGCGAGATGGGCTACAGCCCCGAGGACGCCGAGGGCCCAGAGGGGACGGCCCGGGGCGTGGGGACCCACCGAGCCCCACCTTCCGGGCGCCGTCTCTCCACACAGAAGATGTTCGAGCTGAAAACCAGGCTGCGCTGTTCCTGTGAGGGGCGCGGGGTGCGGGCGGGGGCCGGGGCCGGGGCCGGGGGGCGAGGGGCGGGGGCCTCAGGCACCCTGGCCCCCTCCCACAGACGTGGTGGACCGGGCCATGCTCAGCTGCCGCCGCTGGTTCGACCGAAAGCACGAGCGGTGCATGGAGCGCGTCCGGGTCCCGCTGCTCAACCACCTGCTCTGCCTGCCCATGAAGTTCAAGTTCTTCTGCAGTATCGCCAGGGGTCAGCCAGGGGTCAGCCAGGGGTCAGCCAGGGGTCAGCAGAGTAGCAAGGGGAGGGGGACACCAGCGCCCAGCCCGCCCCCCCCCCCCACTGTGGCATTGCCAGGGGTCAGCACAGTGACAGGAGGGGGGTGCAGCCCGGCCCCCTCCCCTGACTGGCGGTGTGACCCAGCTTATATGCATAGGAGGCTCCGAGTTTCGTCTCTTCATCTGAAAGGCAGGGGTAATAAGAGTACCTACCCCGTCAGGGGTTTCTGAGGGCCTGAGGGGCAACACACGGGAAGCTAGTAACAGGGCTGACACGGGAATTTTCTCATAAATGTTGGCCGTCATTATTCATGGTTGGCACGGTTATGAACAGGTAAGAAAAACGGGGGAGAAACGAGGCCTCGGTCCGGGAAGGGGGCTCGAGGAGAGGGGAGAGGGGAAAGACTCGGTGCGGTGCGGAGAGACAGGCAGGCTGCAGGGAGGGGCCGCGGCGGGGAGGCGGGGGGAGCGCGGCCCCTGACCCCCGCTGTCCTGGCTGTCCGGCCGGCAGCGATGGAAGTTTGGTGCCGCAGTCGCATCCCAGTGGAGGGCAACTTCGGGCAGACCTATGATTCCCTCAACCGGTCTGTCCGCGACCTGGAAGGGGAATTTTCAGCCACTATTGACCTCAAGGTAGGAGGCGGGGCCTGGGGGCTGGGGGTGGGGGGAGCTAGGGAGGAGGGAGAGGACACAGGGCCTGAGCCCTGACGAGGCCCAGGAGGGAGGGAGAGGACAAGGGGACAGGTGTCTGTGCTGGGACGCCAGGTGCGAGAGGGGAGGGCGGCAGCTCCCGCGCGCAGGGGAGCAGGGCGGGGGTCGCGGGGGTGGTGGTGGGGGGAATGGCGAGCAGCAGGAGGGTCCTGGGAAGAGCTGCCCCCCCAGTGGGCGGCGGGGTGGGGGGGGGGGACGCGGCGGCTGCATCCGGCCGCATGTGCCTCCGCGCCCCCCAGGAAGAGAAGCAGGTGGCGGTGCTGGGCCTCAACACGAGCTGGGAGCACGTGAGCGCCGAGCTGCGGGACCTCGTCCGCCGCCAGGAGGCCCAGCTGGGGTGGACCCTGGGGCTGCTGCGTGTGCTGCTGTCCTGCACCTTCCTGCTCGTCCTGCACGCGTGAGCGCCGCGCCGGCTCGGGTGGGGCCCCCGCGGGCCTTCCGCGTTGCCTTTGGGTACAGCGGCAGCCGCTGGTGACGCAGAGTCAGAGGAAACGCGGGCTTTTGGTCAGGGACACGTGGCCCGCGTTCCCACACCTTGAAAGGGAGGCCGTCTTCATTTATCTGCCTCCTTCGGCCTTCATCCCAGCGCGGACTTTTTTACTTTTAGCTTTGACTGTTGATTTTTCTCTTGCCCTTCACATTCCCCTTGGCTCCGACTTTGTCCATTTTTATCGTCCAATTCTGCTTTCATTTTCTCCCGCCTGCCGCGTTGGCAGCGACTTTCCCAACATTTGGACCAAAGTCCTCAACCCCACCCAGCCTGGCGTCCAGCTGGGCCGTCCTGGGCCTCACTCTGTTTCCCTGGCGACCTCTGGACCCTCTGTCTCCTATCACCGCCCCTCACATGCCCGAGATGGGCAGGGGCCGGCAGGGGCGGCCACAGGGGCTCCTGCTCCATTGTCCCCCCCCCCCGGCTGTGGGGCAGCTGAGGGGCAGGGGTCCTGAGCGAGCCGAGGGCCCTGTGGGGAGACAGACATGAAGGAACCATCTTCCCGCTCTCAAGATGCTCACGGTCTAGGGGAGGCAAGAGAGGGAGGCACCCAAGAAGCATGGACCGTCCGAAGGCCGCACTCGGGACCGGCTTGGGGACCCGGTGGGAGCTGAGTGTGTGCCCCTGCCATAGCTGGTTCTCTTGGGCAAGGGTCCTGGCATCTGTGGGGTGCGGAGGGCAAGGCTGGGCTTGCGGCCTGGGCTGAAGTGGCCATGGCCGGAAGAGTCTGGAAAGCCCTGCGGGCCGGAGGCTGGGAGGCCGAGGTGGGTCAGAGGTTAGGGAGCCTGGCGGGGGGAGTGGGGCGTGGCAGGAAGCTGGCCCGAGACGGAGGCAGGAAGAGGCGAGGGGCACCGGGTCCCGCGCCGGCTCGGGGAGGGAAGGAAGGAGGCACAGAGCGTCCGCTTCCAGGCTTTCAACCCGGTGAGGTCACCGGCTAAGGGGCAGCGGGGAGCGGGCGGGGCAGGTTCAGGCGCGCCCGGCAGCGCTCGGTCTCTCCACAAGGGGGCGCTCGCGGCCTGGCCTTGCATTTCTCCTCTTTGTCCCTTAGAGGCAGGAACAGGGTTTCCACGGGTCCCGAACCACGAGCACTGGAACTCGGGATTTCCAGTCTGCAGGGCTTACGTCATGTAACTCAGTTTCAAACACGTCTCCAATAACTTTTTGTCCTTAGTAAACTGAAACATTACGTGGGACTTTGGAGCATCCTCAGGGGAGAGGGAGCCTCGGGCACACGGAAAACACCGCCTTACTCGAGGGTGTGGTGGGGAGAAGGGAAGTAGGTGGGAAGTGAGTTTTGCTTGAAGTGACCTCCAGGAGAGGTTCTGCCGAGATGAAAGCGGGAGTCCGTCACGATGGCGGGCAGTTCTGCAGCCTTGAGGGGCTTCACGCCCCGCTGCCTTTGCTCCTGCTGTTCCCGCTGCTTGAGATCCACCCTGCCGGACCCGCGGCCGGGAAGCCTCCCTTCCCGGCCACGTACACGACCCCCCTTGTCTTCTCGCTCGTGTGCCTGCCCGCCTGGCCCTGGGCTGCAGGCTGCCGGGCGGCAGGGCCGTGTCTCCGCCTAGGACGTAAGCGGCGCTCGGCGCGTGCCGGGTGGGCCGTTGAATGAGCGAGCGTCCGGGAAGCCCGTGGTTGGGGGTGGGTGAGGACGACATGGAACCGTCCCCGTGCCCAGGTCCTTCTCCTACGTGGACAGCTATAACGGGGACATCCGCTTCGACAACATCTACATCAGCACCTACTTTTGCCAGATCGACGAACGCAGGAAGAAGTTGGTGAGTGGGCACAGCCCTGACCCAGGGTGCCCTGCCGTGTGCACCCTGTGGCCTCGCGCTCCAGGGGGGCGGAGGGCCCTGGTGTCCGTCACCGTGTGCACGTTGTGTCCAGGGCAAGCGGACTTTGCTGCCGCTCCGCAGAGCCGAGGAGAAAACCGTCATCTTCCCCTGCAGTCCCTTCATGCAGGCCTCGGAGATGAGAAACGTGGTGAGGGCGCCGTGGGGCGGCCCGTGGACCTGACCGCGGGCACTGGCCGCGTGGGGCGGAGGGCAGGGGCACCCGGGAGGGCTCCAGGCCTGCCGCTCCTGTCCTCGGGCAGGTGAGGGAGCTCGCAGAGACCCTGCCCGTCCTGCTGCTGCTGCTGGTGCTGTGCGGCCTGGACTGGGCTCTGTACTCCGTCTTCAACACCATCCGCCATCACTCCTTCCTGCAGTACTCTTTCCGCAGTGAGCCCAGCCCGGCCCCTGGGAAGTCCCCCGCCCCACCCCCGCAGCCACCCCACCTGACCTCGTCCAGTGTTGTCACCTCCTCCTGTGTCTCACCCCTCCCTGGCCATCTCAGGGTCAAATCTCAGCCCTGCAATCTGACGGAGGGGGCCTCAGCCCCCTTTACATCCGCGACAGGGAGGGGTTAGCGTTCAGTGAAGGGATGAAAGCCCCGCGCTGCAGAGGATTTCTGTGCCTTGAACCCCCCCCCCAACATCCAGTCCCCATCCTGCCCCCTCCCCTAAACCGCAACCCTTTCCTGACCCCCCCCATGGCCTCAGGCAGCCATAAATTGGAGGTGAAAGTCGGGGGGGACTCCATGCTGGCCCGGCTTCTTCGGAAAACCATTGGAGCCCTGAACACGTCCTCAGAGACCACAGTGGACTCCAGCAACATGCGTGAGCCACGCCGGAGGCCGGCTCGGGGGCGAGGGCGGGGGCCCTGGGTCTCCCCAAGGCAGAGAGGTGGCGAGATGGGAGAGGCATGCTGGGGTTGCAGGGATGAGGGCGGGAAACAGCAGGGGAGGCTTGGAGAGCTGGGAAATGACGGCCTGGGGTCAGAGGAGCATAGACGCTAGGGCCTTGGGGACAGAGGGTCCCAGCGCCCCCAGAGAACCCTGCCCACGATGGACACTTTCTCTCTGTCCGTGCCGTGCTGAGCAAATAGCCCCGTGACCCCGGTGGCTACGGTGTCCCAGGTGCAGCTTGCAGGGTGAGGGGCAGGCGGGAGGAGAGCAGGGCCGCCAGAGACACGTCCCGGTGGGGTGACGGCCCGGCCCTGCCCCAGGCTGCCTGCCGCAGCCCGTGAGCCTGAACCCCAGGGCCTACGTGAGGGCCGCGCTCCCCGTGGGCCTGCTGCTGTGTCTGTGCCTTCTGCAAGCCTTCGGCTACCGGCTCCGGAGAGTCATCGCGGCCTTCTACTTCCCCAAGGTACGCCGCCCCCACCTCACAGGCCCACACCCTGCCGACCGGCCCCGCCACGAGGGGACGCGCTGTCGCTACCCCTGACGACCCCCCCTCCCTGACCCCAGCGAGAGAAGAAGCGGGTCCTGTTCCTCTACAATGACCTGCTGAGGAAGAGGGCGGCCTTTACGAAGCTGAGGAGGGCTGCCATCGTGAGCCGGGCGCAGCGGCAGAGGGCTCCCGTAAGTCCAGGCTGCCCACCCCCCCCACACCGCCGCCTCCTGTGGTTCTGAGGACCCCGGGAGGGGCTTCTCCCGCCGCTCCGTCCAGCCCCGGGGGGCCGGCCCGCGGAGCTCAGCGAGTTCCGACGAGATGCACACCGGGGGCCCTGGACGTCCAGCTCCCGGGGGTCGGGGCCGAGTCTGCCTCCGTCCCCCCGCGTTCAGGCCAGCCTGAGACACTCAGTGGGCCATCAGGAAGCAGGCAGAACAGAGGAATCAGATTTGATACAGCCTGACCAGAAGAAAGCAAGGGGGCTTCCCCGGGATCAGGGGACCCGAGGCAAGCCACGGATGCTACTGCGGGGTCACAGACCAGAAGCTCGGGGCCTCTGCCGGAGGTGGGGAGGCAGGTGGGCTGGGGGTCAGGGAGGCATCATGAAGGGGCACGTGGCGGAAGGACAGAGCCCACGGCCAGAAGAAGCGGGTTCCAGCCCACGCTTCCTCATCAAGCTGTGTGACCTTGGCCATGGTCCTCAAGGGACCTCAGAGGGTGGACAGATCTGCAAGGCCTGTGCAGAGATCAGTGGCAGTGAGGTGTGGGGTGCTGGTGCCAGAGGGCCTGGGTTTGAATCCTGGTTCCTTCATCACCATGGCAACCGGGATCTGCGATGTTTACTTAAAAGCTGTGCCTTGGTGTTTCCCTTCTGCAAGACGCAGTGAACCACTTCTCCATCTGGTTGTTGAAAGGGTTAGAGGAGCCTGGCTGTCATGGAGCAGGCGCCTAGCAACTCGCACGCACATGTTGTCGTCATGTGACCCTTCTTGGTACAGGACCCGTGTTGTTTAAAAAAAAAAAAAAAAGGCAGCCATTCTTATTTCACCGGCCCTAACAGAGCTCTTGGAAGCGAGAGACCACATTTGCTGACGTTTTCCTCCAGGGCCTAGGTCCCCCACCCCGCGACACATGGAGGCTAAACGAGCATCTGCTGAGACAGAGCACACTGTGAATCCATGACCTGGTCTGGAAGTAAACTGGACTCTCACGGGCAGATAGAAGGGCATTCGTCCCAAGCTAGGGGAACAGAACGTGCGAAGTCTCAGAGCCCGAGGGGAACGTCAAGGGCCAGGGCTGGTCTGGGGGGCTGGCCAGAGGACGCAAAGTTCAAGTGGGGGTAAGTTAGAGCAGAGGCTGGAAAGGGACCAGAGTGTGGAAGGCTCTGAAGGCCAAGGCCAGGAGTTCTGCGCTGACATGCAGTTTCTTGAGCAAAGACTGAGCTGATAAGGTGGCCTCTAGAGAATTCCTGGTAATAGTGTGGAGAGAGGGGGGAGCCTTCTGAAGCAGGCTTGTAATCTGGAATCAGGGCAGCTGCGTGCAGCCAGGTCTGGCCGTTGACTATCTGTGCGCCTTTGGGAACTCACATAACCCTTACGAGACTCCCCTTTCTGGCCTGTAAAGCGGAGAACACAGGGGTAAGAGTCTTACGCGTCCCACTCACTTCTCAGCCCACCCCGCGAACAGATCAGGTGGTTCACAGGGAGGTACAGGTGATGGTTGTTGCTGCTCCCAGCTGGGGGAGTGGAAGCCGCACCCCCAGTCTCCATCACCGAGCGGGGGAGGGAAGCTCCCTAGGTCCATTTGCCTGGCGACCTTGCCCTCCAGGCCCCGCTCCCCGCACCCCTTCTCTCCCCCGGGCTCCCGGCAGCGCCACCACCTGGCCGACGTCCTGCACCGCCGCTGCCCGCTCCTGCGCCGCTGGCTGCGCCGGCGCTGCGTGGTGTGCCAGGCTCCCGAGACGCCCGAGGCCTACGTGTGCCCGACGCCGGACTGCGCGGCCGTGTACTGCCGGTCGTGCTGGGACGACATGCGGCGGCGGTGCCCGGCCTGCACCCCGCGCGAGGAACTCTCTTCCTCCGCCTACAGCGACAGCAACGACGACGCCACCTACGCCGAGTGACGGGGCGCCTGTCGCTGTCCCCCCCCTCCCCAACCCGCTCCTCCTTGGTTAATAAAAGCCCCTGCACTCCCGACGCCTGCGCTTCCCAGGGGTCTGAGCCGCCCACCGGATCCCCGCAGAACCGGGCCGCCGACGGGACGCGGGAGGGCAGCCAAGCTGCTGGGAAGGGGTCGGGCCCCGGACCGGGTGGAGGCGCGCCGCCCAAGCCGGTCGGACCGGGCCTCGTTCTGCTCCCACCCCGCGCAGCAGCGGGAACGCGGCGGGGCCGAGCCGCGCGGGCCCCGCGGGAGTCGCGGGCGGGGGCGGGGCCCTCCGGGGGCGGAGCCGCGGCTCCCCCGGGGGCGGGGCCTGGCCCTGCGCCCCCGGGGCGGGGGCGGGACGGGGCGGGGCCTGGTGGCGGCCCGGCGCGGCGGGGTGCGCCAGGCAGACCCGGCGGCCGCGGTTCCTCGGCGCGCGGCCCAGCACCTGCTGCCCTCGCCCGGCCCCGGGCGCCGCTGCCATGCGGCTGGCGCTGCTCTGGGCCCTGGGGCTCCTGGGCGCAGGCAGCCCCCTGTCCTCCCGGCCGCTCCCGGATCGAGGTGAGTGCCCGGCCCGCGGTGGGCGGGGGGACAGACTGGGAGAAGGCACGGGGAAGTCGGGAGGCACTGGGGGTCGGCCGGAGACCCGGGGAGACCCCTTGGCCAGAGCGCGGCCCGCCCTGCCTCGATGTCCTGGGCGATGGAGGGGGATGCCGGTCCCCCTGCGCGGTCATCCTGTGCGCGGTCCCCGCGGACACTTCCAGGCTCCGGTGCCGGGCACCAAAGGGCCCGGCCCAGCGCTCCCTCAGGATGGTGGGAGACGGTCGCTGCTCCCCAGGACTGACGTCTTCGCCCCTCTGGGGCCTAGCCGACCATCCTGCCCGGTGCCAGGGCGCCGAGTGGGCACGGCCCGGAGGGTTTGGCGAAGAGGACTCTTCCTTATCCAGGGCCCGGGCGGTCACGGCGCCCCTCACCCCGTGTTGATGCCACCAAAAACCTGGCGGAGCTGGCGGGTGGGGACGCGGGAGGAGCCGGGGGGGGGGGGGGGGCGGGTGGAGAGTCGGCCTGGAAAGAGGCTGACACCAACTCCTCCTAGGAACTTTCACTTCCCGCTGCGTCTCTGGCCACGGACCGGGATGGCAGGCGGGGGTGGGCTGTGCGGAGGAGACAGGGCCGTTGTGGGGACGGAGGAGGGGGGGGATGTTGGGAGCAGGGAGGAGCTGAGCTGTGGCGAGCGGGTGTGCCTGGCTGGGTCTGAGGGATGTTTAGGGAGGGGTGTTTGCACTGCGCACCCAGAGATGGGCGTTCCCGCAGCTCCGATGTGAGGAAAGGGGAGGGTGAGTGGGCACCGGGCCACAAGGCTTCGCCCAGGCCTGAGAGGGGGCGTTCCTGGGGGGGGGGGTGATTGGGAGGGAGCGGGAAGGGGGCTCCCCGTGAGAGCCTGGGGGGACAGGGAGGGGGCCCCAGGCGGGGCAAGCTGAACTTTCCCTGGGGACGTGCAGGTGGGGTAGGGGTGCAAGTGAGGGGTGGAGAGAAGCCCCTCTCCTGGGGCTTGCTCCTTTAAGTCCCAGAATGCAGTGCAGGAGCCCTTCCAGCCGAGAAGGGCCCTGAGTGGCCACAGGCACCGGCTGTGCCCAGTGCCAGGGACTGGCTCGCTCAGCACGCTCTTGGGGTGTCCTGGGGACCCTGCAGGTGGCCCTGTGGAGGAGCAGACGAGGCCAGAGAGGGCCCTGGGTGGACCCTCGGAGCCCCAGGTCTTTCAAGACAGCCCCACACTCAGCCTGGCGGAGATGCTGCAGGTGAGACCCCTGTCCCTTCAAGCACAGAACACAGTCCCTGCCGCCCCCATAACCAGCCCTCTCTGAGGAGCAGGTGAGTGGACCTCATGTGGCACGGCCACCCCAGGTCTGGCTGCCCCTCTGGCCACACCCCAGCACCTGGCTTCACTTACCCCCTCTCCCCCGACACGCATCTGCCAGCCTCAGCCCCGCCCGGCCCCGTCCATCTCCTGGGGAGACCCTGAGGCCAGACTTGCCTTCGGGGTCTCACTCTGCGGGCTTTCTCGGTGGGGGAAGGTCAGGGCCTCACCAGGCACCCCCCTCCCCAATTCCAGCGCTGAGTCAGAGGAAGGGCTGGGGCGAGCGCCAGCTCTTCCATGATGCTTCCTCTCTGGGCAGGAAGCCGAGAAGGGGCGGCTCAGATACCTTGCTTGACCTCGCACACAGCCCCCCAGAACAATGCCCCAGGCCGGGCAGGGCTTCCTGGCCCCTCCCTCGGGACCCCCCCCCCCCTCCGGTGACCTAATCGTTGGTACTCTCCTAAGGGTCTGAGGTTTTCTGGTTAGAGATGGATGGGAGTTTCAGGCAGGGCCAGGGAGGTGACATACCCTCTGGTGCCCGCAGACCAATCTGCCTGAGGCTCTGCGGATCAGATTGGAATTGGACGGTGACAGTCATACCCTGGAGCTGCTGCAGAATAGGTAACAATGACGGTGGTAACGACAATAACAGCACAAGTAACAACCGTAGGTGACGTTTACTAAGTGCTCGAACTCTCTTAATCCTTCTAACAACCTATAAGGTAAATACTATGATGCTGCTGTTTTCATTTTACATATGAAGAAGTCAAGGCACAGAGAGGTTACATAACCCGCCCAAGGTCACACAGCTAGCGTGTGGTAAAAACCAGGTTAGGACCCACATAGCCTGGCAGAGTTTGTGGCCCGAGCGCTCTACTCTGCGGCCTCGGGGGGAACCCTGGCCCCCAGCCACCCCTTACCACCTCTGGACCTCAGGATGTCGCCGTACCGCCCTGGGAGGCGACTGGCATTGCCTCCGTTTTTCTTCACTCCACAGGGAGCTAGTCCCAGGCCGCCCACACCTGATGTGGTACCGGCCCGACGGCACCCGTGTGGCCAGCGAGGGACACGCTCTGGTGAGTCTAGTGTCCCGTCTCCGGCCCGAGGGCGGCGCCAGGGGCCAGATGGAGGGTGTCATCCCTACGGGATGTGGGGTGCGCCTTCACCAGTCTTCACCGACAGGCTAGCTAGCCTCGGGGGCTCCAGCCCTGGCCTTTGGGGTAGCGCTGACCTTTCTCTGCTGTAGGACAGCTGCTGCTACCAGGGAGCGGTACGGGGCCACGTGGGCTCCTGGGCGTCCGTGTGCACCTGCTCAGGGCTCAGGTACAGAGGGCGCATCCCACCGGGGTGGAGAGAGCCAGGCTGTGTGAGGTGTGGAGCTGAGAGGTCTTCTGACTTCCTGCCTCCTCCCAGGGGTCTGGTGGTCCTGTCCCCCGAGAGAAGCTACACCTTGGAGCTGGGGCCCGGGGACCTGCGAGCCGCCCCCATCATCTCCCGGACCCGAGACCTCCTCCTGCCAGGCCGCACCTGTGGGTTGAGCGGGCACGCATCTGTGGCCACGCGGGCTCCCCAGGAGCGGCCCCGGGGACGGCGCCACAGCCACATGCGCAGTCGTCGGGTGAGGATGACGGCAAGAGGCCAGGCTTCTGTTGTCCCTGAGGGCCAGGCCCCGGACCCTCAGAGATCTTTGTTTCCAGTACCTTCTAAGGAGCTGTTGCCCTGGGTCGGGCCCTGTGTGAACATAATCTCCTCTCCTCCTCCCGAAACCCTGGGAGGTTCGGGCTGGCAATAGCTCCATCTTTGTTAGAAAACCAGCTCAGAGAGAGAGAGAGGCAGTGACTTGCCCAAAGCTGTTCAACCACGAAATGACATATGCGGGGTTTAGACGCAGGGACCTGACTCAGACTCTTCATGGGCCGTATGATCCCGTGTGCGGAGAGTGCTTGGCTACAGACCACACAGTCACCAGGCATAAGGCAGTATGAGTCCAGCACCCTCGTTTATAAATCGGGGAGAATAAGCTACTTACTCTCTAGGGTTACTGTGGAGCTTAAACGAGTCTATATCCATCTATCAAGTATCTATATGGTGCTTAAACTGGGCCTGAGATAGGTAAATATACGATGGTGTTGGCTATTATTATTTACTTCTTAAAGTTTATTTATTGTGTTTTTTTTTTAACGTTTATTTTTGAGAGAGAGACAGACCTTGAGTGGGGGGAGGAGCAGAGAGAGAGAGAGAGAGAGAGACACAGAATCCGAAGCAGGTTCCAGGCTCTGAGCTGTCAGCGCAGAGCCCGACGCGGGGCTTGAACGCACAAACTGTGAGATCGTGGCCTGAGCCGAAGTCAGACGCTTAACCGACTGAGCCACCCAGGTGCCCCCTATTTATCGTTTTGGCTGTTTTTAGTAATCTCTGTACCGAGTGTGGGGCTCAGACTCACGACCCCCGAGAAGATCAAGAGTCGCATGCTCGGGGCGCCTGGGTGGCGCAGTCGGTTAAGCGTCCGACTTCAGCCAGGTCACGATCTTGCGGTCCGTGAGTCCATGAGTTCGAGCCCCACGTCAGGCTCTGGGCTGATGGCTCGGAGCCTGGAGCCTGTTTCCGATTCTGTGTCTCCCTCTCTCTCTGCCCCTCCCCCGCTCATGCTGTGTCTCTCTCTGTCCCAAAAATAAATAAAAAACGTTGAAAAAAAAAAAAAATTTAAAAAGAGTCGCATGCTCATCCGACTGGGCCAGCTGGGCGCCCCTAGTATTATTTTTTTTAATTCAGGAAAAGTACTGAGTTTGGAGCCAGAGAAGCAAGGCTCTACTCCCAGCTTCATGACCTACTTCTCGGTCCACCTTGGGCAAGTCCCCGGCCTCTCAGGCTCTCAGGGGTTCCTCTGTGAAACGGGCTCTCTGCTCTCCCCCACTGGAGCACACGGGGTGGGAGCGGACACAGCTCGGGCAGCCCCGTGTGGCCCCGGCGTGAGGAGTGTGCCTGACACCCCTTCTTGTCCTCAGCGGAGGCGGGACGTGGTGGCAGAGACCAAGGTTATTGAGCTGGTGCTCGTAGCCGACCATTCTGAGGTGAGCTTGCAGGCGCCGCGTGTCCTGCCCCCCCCAACCCTCCCCTACACCGCCCGCCGTGTCCCGCCCCCCCCCCCCCCCCCCCCCAGTGCCGCGTCTGCTCCTTATCATGGTCGTTTCCCTTGAGCCGCAGGTCCAGAGGTACCCGGACTTCCAGCACCTGCTGACCCGCATGCTGAAGGTGGCCTTTCTCCTGGACGCCGTGAGTGCCGGGCCCAGCAGCAGCCGGACGGCCCTGTGGCCGCGGGGACCCCTCTCCTGAGCCCCCATTCTCTTTCAGTTCTTCCGGCCCCTGAACGTCCGGGTGGCGCTGGTGGGCCTGGAGGCCTGGAGCCAGCGTGACCTGGTGGAGATCAGCCGGGACCCCGGCCTCACGCTACGCAACTTCCTGCGCTGGCGGCGGGAAGACTTACTGCCTCGACTGACCCACGACAGCGCCCAGCTCGTGACGTAAGACCCCAGGCTGCGCCCCAGCTCCCCGCCTGCGGCCCTGAAGCTCTGGGCTGACCTGTGGCCCTGCGATCCCACAGTGCCACCTCGTTCTCCGGGCCCGCGGTGGGCATGGCCATTCGGAATTCCATCTGCTCTCCCGACCTCTCGGGGGGCGTGAACATGGTGAGCGATGCCGGGGCCCTCGCACGTCGCCTCCTCCACGTGCCCCCCCCAACCCCACCGAGTTACCTACCCCAAAACCGCGGATGTGGGGACGGGGGGGGGGGGGGTGGGGAGGACGGCGGGTAGGACGTGGCCCCTGCTGTCACGGCACCGTTACGTGGGGGCTTCACCTGTGAGGGCACCTCGCAGGGGAGGAGGGGGTGGCTGAGGCCCACAGAACAGAGGCGAGTGCCCAGGGCCGCACGTAAGGGACAGGAACAGAGCTGAGCGAGCTCTAAGCCTTCCCACCACCCAGGCCCGGGCTCTCCTCCTACTCCAGAAGCAGTGAAGGAGGGAGGCTGAGCGCCCAAGAGGTCAGATGAGGAGAGAACAAGAGAGTCAGGCTGGTGCTGGACCTGGGGTGTCCCCTCCCCAATGCCAGGACCACTCCACCAGCGTCCTGGGGGTTGCGTCCTCCATAGCTCACGAGCTGGGCCACAGCCTGGGCCTGGACCACGACTTGCCAGGGAACAGCTGCCCCTGCCCGGGCCCGGCCCCGGCCAAGAGCTGCATCATGGAGGCCTCCACAGAGTGAGTGGCTGCAGGACGCACAGCGGGGAGGGGCAGGGGCAGGGGCAGGGGCAGGGGGTGGCTGCAGCCCTAACCTCTCCCCCGCCGTCCCCAGCTTCCTGCCAGGCCTCAACTTCAGCAACTGCAGCCGGCGGGCCCTGGACGAGGCTCTCCTGGAGGGGATGGGCAGCTGCCTCTTCGAACGGCAGCCCGGCCTGCCCTCTATGGCCGCTGTCTGCGGAAATATGTTGGTGGAGCCGGGCGAGCAGTGTGACTGTGGCTTCCCGGACGTGAGCCCCTCGCCCGAAGCCCTGCCCCACTCACTCCTGTGCCCTGGCCCTGGCTCACTACCCCGCTCCGAGCCTCCAGAGCCCCTTCGTGGGCTCTAAAGGGCCGGCCCGTTCCTCTCCGCCCCTCCCCGCCTGCAGGGACACCACGCATGTCATTGGGCTCTGGCCTTTACTTGCCGCTGCGTCCTTCTGATGGCTGCCCTGGGCGGAGGGGAGGAGGTAGGCTCTCGGGCCCAGCCCGCCCTGACGCAACCCCCCCCCCCCACCCCGTGCCCCCAGGAATGCACCGACCCCTGTTGCGATGACTTCACCTGCCAGCTGAGGCCTGGGGCGCAGTGCGCGTCCGGCGGGCTCTGTTGTCAGGATTGCCAGGTGGGCACGGACCGGACCGGCCGCCACAGCTCACCCGCCCGGGGCCACGGCGGGAAGGGTCCCTGTGGCCCCCAGGGCCGGGCTGGACCTGCCCGGCACCCCTTCTGACCCTCCCCCACCCCCCTAGCTGCGCCCGGCCGGCTGGCAGTGCCGCCCCGCCAGAGGGGACTGTGACCTCGCAGAGTTCTGCTCGGGAGACAGCCCCCAGTGCCCTCCTGACGTCAGCCTGGGCAACGGCGAGCCGTGCGCGGGGGGCCAGGCTGTGTGCGTGCAGGGGCGCTGCGCTTCCTATGCCCAGCAGTGCCAGGCTCTCTGGGGACCCGGGGCCCAGCCCGCCGCGCCGCGCTGCCTCCTTACCGCCAACACGAGAGGCGATGCCTTCGGGAGCTGCGGACGCAGCCCTGATGGCAGCTACGTGTCCTGTGCCCCTAAGTAAGTGACGAAACCTGGATTCTCCTCTGGGTTTGTGGGGGCCTCGGCCTGACCCTGCACCTCCTCCCTCACCTCAGAGATGCCATGTGCGGGCAGCTCCAGTGCCAGGGGGGTCGGGCCCAGCCGCTGCGGGGCTCAGCCCGGGATCTGCACTGGGAGATACTAGAGGCCAACGGGACCCAGCCGGAGCTGAACTGCAGCTGGGTCCACCTGGACCTGGGCAATGACGTGGCCCAGCCCCTCCTGACTCTGCCCGGCACAGCCTGTGGTCCTGACCTGGTGAGCAGTCCCAAGGGGGCAAGACCAGGAGGGGGAGGGGTGTCTGGACCACGGCGAGCAGTGCCCGGGCCTCGCTGTCCACCCGTGTAAAAGGCACAGACTCTGAGGGGGGTTCAGATCCTCTCTTTGGCCCGAGCGAAGTCCTGTCCTCCCGTGGGCCTCGGTTTCTCCATCCGCCACTCAGCCGCGCTGGCCTCCCAGGGTCAGTGAAGCTTCGTGAGAACCTGATCTTTCTTCTTCCTCCCCTGGGCAGGTGTGCATTGACCGTCGATGCCAGCCCGTGGGTCTCCTGGGAGCGCAGGAATGTCGAAGCAAGTGCCACGGGCACGGGGTGAGCTGGCCTGGGGGAGACGGTGGGGGGGCGGGGGGAGCAGGCAGCCTCCGGGGACGAGAACGGTGACAGGCTGGGAAACACACACACCTAGCTTCCGACCCTTGCTCTGCTGCTGCCTAGCTGCGTGACTTCAGGCAGATTATTAACCTCTCTGAGCTCAGCCTCCTCGACTATCCAGTGGGCAGAATAATAGTACCCAGTTCCTGGTGCATGAGAGGACATGGGAGTTTCCGGTACAGTGCCCGGCACGGAGAAGGCGCTCGAGGGGCTAGTTTGGTTTCACCTGGTCTGCCGTGGATAAACTGTCCCTCTCTCCATCCCATCACCCCGGCACACCTCCCGGTTGTGCACTTAGGAGCTCCTGAAAAGCTGGGACAGGGGAACGGGCCCCTCGTTACTCAGCCTGTACCCCTAGGTCTGCGACAGCAAAGGACACTGCCGCTGCGAGGAGGGCTGGGCGCCGCCGGACTGTGCCAACCGCAGCAGAGGTGGGGGGGGAGGGGAGAGGGCACAGTGGCTTCCTTACCCACCCCCCCCCGCCCTTTCCTGACCCCTTGGGGTTCTCTGATCACTTCCCCCTCCCCACCTGCCACCCCTTCCTGGGTGTAGGATCCTAGCCCCACCCGCCTTCTCCCCACAGCAACCAGCTCCCTGACCACAGGGCTGCCTCTCAGCCTCCTGCTGTTGGTGGCCCTGATGCTCCTGGGCGCCAGCTACTGGCACCGTGCCCGCCTGCGCCAACGGCTCTGTCAGCTCAAAGGCCCCAGCTGCCAGTACAGGTACCAGGCTCCTTGCCGCCGCTCCCTCGACCGCCCTGCGGCACACGACGGCCGTGGGGTCCTGCCCCACCCCGTCTGCAGCGCCCCCCACGGGCTTCCGATCGCCAGCCCCTCGGACCGCTCCCCCCACACCTCCCTTCTCTACACACGCCCCGTAACTCTTCACCTCACACGGAGATCCACGGAGGGCAGCCGGGGAGCCCCTGTGCTAAGTGGGGCCCTCCCTCCGGCTCATCACCCCCCCCCGCCCCCGCCTCCCCACTCTGACTGGGCTAAACCCTTGCTCTCCAAGGGGCTGCGGCCACTGCACTCAAGGGTCGCGTGCGGGTGGAGAGCGTGGTCTGACGCTGGGCCCCCTGCCTCCTTTTCTCCATGTCCAGGGCAGCCCAGTCTGGTCCCCCAGAACGCCCAGGACCCCCGCAGAGGGTCCTGCTGATGCCAGGTGCCAAGGTGAGTCATGGATACCAGAGGAGAGAGGCCCCACCTTGTCCAAGCGTCCGGCTTGGGCCCTGGGGCGGGGGTACTGAAGGCCCTAGACTCAGAGAGAGTCTCACACTGCCCAAGAGTCGGCCAGAGGAGTCAGGGCCAGCCCTCCCCCACTCCCCTGGCTGCAGGCCCAGAAGCAGAGTCCAGCCTGCAGTGGGGAGGGGCAGTCACCTAGAGGAGGGTCCGCTGAGCTCTCTGAGCTGGCCAAGCTGGTGGCTTTGAGAGGTGGGTCTGCGGATGCTCCCAGAGGGGCCCCTGGAGGACGAGGGGGGTGGTGCTCAGAAGGGGCCCTGGGTGTGCCACACCCTGATGAGGCCCAGGACACCATGGGTAGGAGGGCTGGTGAGTGCCCCCTGAGCCCCCGGCAGGGGTGTGGGGGGTGGTCTGCATGCCAGCTCCACCACTCGTCACCCCCTCTGCACACAATTGGATAACAGCATGCACTGCGCCCACCGCCCCAGGGACCCTGGCTGCCCCGCCCGCAGGCACTGACCCCTCTCTGCCCACATCTGTCTCTGTGCTCCCCCCCCACCCCGCCCCCACCCTGCCTGTCTGCTCCTCCTGCTCTCTCAGCAGGCCAGTGCTCTTGGCTTCCCGGCTCCCCCTTCCAGGCCGCTGCCTCCTGACCCTGTGCCCAAGAGACTCCAGGTAAATCCAGGCCAGGCCCCGCCCTCGCCCAGGGCAGGTGGGAGGCTTGGTGCCCAGCTGCAGCTCTCACCCTGGTCCCCTGCCAGTGGCGCTCTTCATTAGGGGACCGGGGTGCCCCTCAGCCTTCAGACACTCTGAGCCCCAGAATCAGCAAAGGGTGAGCCTCCTGCCTTGGTTTCTACCGCCATCTGGTGGTCAGTGGCAGGACTGCAGCTGGCCAGGGACACCACTCTGACCCGTGCCTTCCTCCCCTGAGGCTTCTGCTGGCAGGCACCCAAGCCCTGTGCGCATGTCCCCATTCTCTCCTGCCCCCTGGCTGACTTTGCATGTTGACCTGAACCCCTCAAGAGTACCACTGCATGCCTCTTGCCCCTGGCTGTGCTCTCACAGCACTGCCCCTCTCTCTGTCCAGGCTGAGCTGGCTGACCGACCCAATCCCCCCACCCGCCCTCTGCCCGCTGACCCGGTGGTGAGGCACCCTAAGGTAACAGTGTGGGGAGAGAAGGGCACAGCCTCTCCCCCACCCAGGGCTGTGGTGCTAATAGCCGTGGCAGTGGTGGCCATGGTGAGATGCCCCCTCTGTGCCTAAGGGCACATCCGCTGGTGCCCTTTACCGGTGACAGGTTTGTTTGGAGACAGAGGTGACCTCTGAAGCCGGCCCCACAAGCTGGTGTTCCCCAACAACCAGGTGGGCACCATGACATCCCCTCCCAAGCCAGCCTCCTGCCTTCTCTCCCACTCACAGGGGCCCGCCAAGCCCCCACCCCCGAGGAAGCCATTGCCCGCCAACCCCCAGAGCCGGTGCCCTTCGGGTGACCCGCCTGGCCCAGAAACTGGAATCCAACCCGTAGTGGTACCGTCCAGGTAGGCGAGCAGGGGCGCGGAGGATGGGTGGGAGGGGCGAATGGTCTGGGGAAAGGGCACCTCTGATCTCTGTGCTTGGCGTCTGCACCCCAGACCTGCACCGCCGCCCCCAGCAGCGTCCTCGCTCTACCTCTGACCTCTGCTGAGGTTTCCCGGCCTGCCACCCGGACCTAGGACTTCAAGAGGCGACCAGTCCCTGGAGTCCCCGGTGATGACTAAGGGAGCCGGAGCCTGGACCCCGGACACTGCCACGGGCCGCTGAGCAGCACTCTAGGGACCCGCTCACGCCATGGAAGCTGGGGTTGGGGAGGGGCTGGGCGCTGGACTGGGCTGAGGGAGGTGCACACAGCCTGTCCCTGCTCTGGTGCAATAAACAGTGAGGTCTGGGCAGCGCGCCTCGGAGTTTGTCCGCTGTGGGAAGGCCGGGTCGCCCCTGCTGCGGTTCCAGGTCTGTCCGCCAGGAGGCGCTGCCACCTCGGACGAAGGCGGGCCGGGGAGGGCGAGAGTCCGCGGCCGGCTCGGCGCGTGTCCCCGGGATGCTCGCGGCTCGTTTCTGCCCGGCCCGGGAGGCCTGTGCGCACTGCAGTACCACGGGGAGTTGTAAAACCCCGTGCCACCCGCCAGTCGCCAAGTCCTCGCCCCCAGGTCTGCGCGGCCCCCACAGGCGGCTATCAACCAAGCGGCCAAGCCGTCCCCACCCCCTGACCAGTGGCTGGGAAAAGTGGATCTGGCTGGTGTTGTCAGAGCCCCGGAGCCGGGGCGGGGCGGGGCGGCGGCTCCCACGATCCCAAGGCCGTGCACCTGCCTCCTCCCCCCCCCCCCCCCCCCCACCACCCCGCGCCCCACCTGAGGGCTTGGGAACAAAGGTGCATTGTATAGGGCGCAATCGGCCTCATTATTTCGTTTTCGGGAATGGGGCCGCGCGGGCCCCCAGCCCAGAACGAAGGTGTGGGGCGGAAGGGGGCAAGCGCCAAGCCCGAGATGGGCACGAGCTCACCACTAAGGCCCTGTAAGGGGGATTGGGGGCGGGCGAAATCCCAGGAGGCGATCCGTCCCTTCCGACACTCGCGCTATCCCTGGACCGGCATTAAAAAACGGGCAACATTCTCAGGTAGAGGCGGACGGGCTTTGGAGACCCTCGCCGGCCTCTTGGGGCCAGAGGGCGCGTGCTCCTATTTCAGTCCCCCCAAATTGCAATAAGGCCTCCTACCCGGTACTAACTTAGACATGAAAGGCGCGACCTCCCTAAAACGGACTCCCAGCAGCGGACCACGTCGCCCCTCCCGCCCCCTCGCGACGCTGCGCAGCCGGGGTCGGAGCGGGGTGAACCCGGCGTGCGCCTCGGCGCGCAGGGGGTTAACAGGAGTTGGCTCTGAGCGGAGAGGCGGGGGTGCGCCCCCATTGGTGGAAAGTTACCCGGGGGCGTGGCCCGCGAGTCTCCGCACCCCACCCCCAGCCCCGCACCGCCCCCCCCCCCCCACCTCCACTTTGTACCTTTCTCGCCGCGGCAGCGAAGCGGGCCGGGACCGGCCGGACCAGACCAGAGCGGACCCCGGGGGCGATGCGGCTGCTGCCCCTGCTGCGGACTGTCCTCTGGGCCGCGCTCCTCAGCTCCCCGCTGCGAGGGGGCTCCGGCCTCCGCCACGCCGTCTACTGGAACTCCAGTAACCCCAGGTAGCCGGGCCGAACCCAGGCGGCGGCGGGCCGGGCCTGCGCGCTCCCGGGCCGGGCGCGCGCCCCACTCTCGCTCCGTGCGCGGCGCCGCCTGCGCCCGGCCGCGCGCCGGGGCTCCTTTGTTTGAGCCGGCGGGGGAGGGGAGGGGCGAGGCGCGCCCCGGGCTCCCCCCGCCCGCACGTGTTGGGGGGCGGGCGGAGGACCCCGGCTCCGCGGGCGGATGGTGGGACCTGGGAGAGCGGGGAGCTGGGGGGGGCCTCGGCCTGCGCTCCGAGCCCCGCCCCCTCGCTTCTGGCCTCTCTCCGGCTGATCCCCCCCGCCCTCCTGCCCGAGCCTGGGCGCGCGGTCTGGAGAGGGAGGGAGGGGGCTTTACTCTCGTGAAAGAGCGTGGTTGAAGCTCCTGCTTGCTGGGCCTCCCCTCTGGCGCTCGCCGTCTCCTGATCTCATTCGCTGTCTCTGCTTTCATCTCCGTCACTATCCGCCCTTCTAATTCTGTCCAGTCCCGGCCCAGCCCTTCCAGTTGAATCACCTTCGGGCGAGTCGGTTGACCTCTCCAACCTCAGTTATCTCGTCTGTAAAATGGGCTCATAACACCTGGTACCCTGGGAAATCGGGCTGGCTGGCTGAGGTCATGTGTGCAAACGAGGTGCAGGCTGTGCAGATAAAAATCATTATTTCTTTCTCCCAAGCCTTTGAACCTCGGTATTTTCGAGTGTTTTCATCTTCTTCCCCAGCTCTCCGTGCCTCTCTCTGCTTTCTCCATCTGTTTGCCTTTCTGATACTTGAGACAATCTGTGACTGTGCATTTGCTCACTCACCGACAGGCGTTACACAGTGTGCGGTGTGCCAGGGCGTGTGCTAGGATGCTGGCTGCAGGGAGATAAGACCTCAGCTCTGGCCTCTTCCAGCCCCAAGACCCCCAGGGAGGGCAGCCTCCCATAGGTCATTACAATAGGAGCACCACGTGATAACAACTATTGTCCTCCAGTTCCGAATCCCCCCTCTCTGTTCCAGACCAGTGCCTCTGAATCACTTGAAGAACTCGTTAGAAACTCAGGTTCCTAGCCCCGAACCCTGAGGTTTCTGGCTCATTCATTCAATCTACGAATACTTATTGAGTGTTTGGGCAGGACACTTTTTCAGGCACTAGGGATGATCTGGAACAAATCCAACCAAGGCCCAGCTCGTGTTCTAGTTGGTCTGAGCTGAGCCCATGAATCTGCATTTCTAATTAGAGCTCCAGATGCAGGTGGTCCTTAGACCACCCATTGAGGGATAGCGAGAGGCCTTTCGGGAGTCAGGCTGGACTGTGTGTACGGCAGGGAAGGGGGAAGGGGGTGACAGCCCTTCCTGCCTGTCCTGGCTCCCACAGGCAGCTCCCAGGAGGTGAAGGGAGTCCTGAGTAGGCCAAAGATTGGTTCATATCTGGAAGGGCTTCTGCTCCACGTCCAACATTTCCTTGTCCTGGAAAAACAAAAAGGAGGTACCCCCATCCACTCCCTCTTTCTTTTTTGTCCTGTGGCATCTTTCCGGTATTGGACTGAGGTCTGCAAAGCAGTCTTTCTCTCTCTGTTGCTGTTGATGCGGATGCTGATCCGGGCCTCCCTCTCCGAGGCCATGACTGTGCTGCGTACCCCTCCCTCCGTGCCCAGCTGTGCAGCAGCCCCAGACCTGGCATTTGTCAAGTACAGGGTGCTGTGCCAGACGCTCTGTTGGGCACTGGGGCCACAGAGCTGGGCGGCAGCTCCCACTTGAAAATGTAGGGCGTGGTGAGTGGCCTTCTCGTGTGGGAGCCTCGTGCTAGTGGGCACTGCGGTCCCTTCACCGCTCAAGACCTGTAGTGGTTACGTCCCCCATTTCTCGACTGTCTCTCAAGAGTTGTCAGGCTGGCAAGCGCAGACCCTCCCGAGCCGCTCCCTCTCCAGTGGGTGGGGGAGAGGCTGGCGGGGGCCATGGGGAGGGGCCTCTCCGGCCCTTACGCCCCGGGGGCCCTGTGCCCTGCCCCTTCAGCCCACACCTGCCTTATGCCTGCAGGCTGCTCGGAGGAGACGAGGTGGTGGAGCTGGTCCTCAACGACTACCTAGACATCTTCTGCCCACATTACGATGGGCCAGGGCCCCCGGACGGCCCCGAGACGTTTGCTTTATACATGGTGGACCGGCAGGGCTATGAGGCCTGCCAGGCCCAGGGGCCGGGCGCCTTCAAGCGCTGGGAGTGCGCCCTCCCTTTCGCTCCCTTTGGTCCCGTTCGATTCTCAGAGAAGATTCAGCGCTTCACACCCTTCTCCCTTGGCTTCGAGTTCTTGCCTGGAGAGACCTACTACTACATCTGTGAGTGAGGAAGGCACACTGATGGTGTCTGGGGCCGGGGTTGGGGGGGGAGGGGGGCGGGTGGAGGTGCGCAGGCGGCCTGAGTCTAAGACTGAGTAGGGGGTCATGTAGGGTGAGTCTCCCAAGAGGAGGAGAAAGCAGGAGGAGCCGGGGAAGGGGACGTGAGGGGGGCACAGGGAGTCTGGCACCAGGATGTGGCCCAAAGGTAAGGGCGGGCTTTCCAGGGACCTGGGAGAAGACGATCGGAAGGGTCTGAAGCAGGGTCTGAGGCGTGCGGACTAGCCTGTGCTAACGCCTTCCTCCCGATTTCCCACCACGCAGCGGTACCGGCCCCGGAGAGTTCTGGCCGCTGCTTGAAGCTCCAGGTGTCTGTCTGCTGCAAGGAGAGCAGTAAGTAGGTTGGGGCAGGGCGGGCAGCCCTTCTGGGCCCTTGGGAGTGAGGAGAGTAGTGGGGAGAGTCTGGGAACATCACACCCTGAGGGGCCCAGGTGGGGCCTTTTGCTCTGTGGGAGCTTTCACTGTACCCCTTTTTAAAATTTTTTAATGTGTATTTTTGAGAAAGTGTGAGTGGGGGAGGGGCAGAGGATCCGGAGCAGGCTCTGGGCTGACAGCCGCGAGCCTGCCGTGGGGCTCGAACTCACAAACAGTGAGATCGTGACCAGAGCCAGATCGGACACTCAACCGGCTGAGCCCTCCAGGCGCCCCCAACTGTACCCCTTTATGCCAGGCCAAGGGACGACATCTCCAGGGCAATGTCCTTCGTTCGAGCCCTGGGCTGAACTGGGACGAGAGCGAACAGCCTAGGGGGAGGGCAGGGAGGAGGCTGCTGGCAGGGAGAGCCCATCAGTGCCACCCCCCTGCAGAGTCGGAGTCGGCCCATCCCGTCGGAAGCCCTGGAGAGAGCGGCACCTCTGGGTGGCAAGGGGGAGGGCCTCCCAGCCCTCTCTGTCTCTTGCTGCTGCTGCTCCCAATTTTGCGTCTCCTGCGAATTCTCTGAGCCCAGCGGACCCCTCCTGCCACCCCAGGAGCGACAGCCCTCCCGAGACTCCCTGGAGGAGGGCCCTCAGCATCAAGCCAGCCAGACCGATGGAAGAGTGATGGGGGCGGTCGGAGGGTCCGAGGTGACCTTCCAGGGGCTGGCCCCTTATCACAGGCTGAAGAGTTGCTGCAGGGAGCTGCACACCGCCCTGCACCCCCCCCCCCGCGCCCCTCCCCTGCCCCCGGAGCCCAGGCAGGACAAACACAGGGTCTCCGTCCGCTGCTTTGATGTTCTTTGCCCATCCCCCCAGAAGGACTGGGATTTTGGTGGGATGGAATCCTTGAGCCTGTTGGGGGCCAAGACCGAAGACCCTGGGACAGGTGGATTGCCAGACCAGGGCAAGGAAGAGGCTGAGGCCTGTGCCCGGCACCCTGGGGGCCACTTCCCTGGGGCAACATCCCCCCCCCACCCTGGGGGGGGGGGGTGCCACTCGCTTGTCTTCTGTGAAGACAGACTTGCCATGAGGCTGGACATCATGCCAGTTTGTATTTTTATAAGTGTCTGGACCAAACCCTCAATAAACCACCCCCCTTTTTGTTGCTCTGCCCCACCCACCGCCCTCCGGCTCCTTCCCTGACACCGGGGCTCCCTGCGGCCTCTGCTCTCAGCTTTGGCTCTGCCTGACCTCTGTGCCCGCTGTGCCCTGGCCATCGGCTCCAGGCCGAGGGCACCCCTCTGGGCGATGTGGGGTGGGTGCCAGCAGCAGCTGTACAGCCCGGCGCCCCCTCCCACCTCCCTAGCTGGCTTCCTGTGCGGGGAGGGGGCAGCTGCTCCCGACAGCCCACCTGCTCGAGGCACTGCCCAAGCCCGGGGAGCACCAAGCAGGGTGTCGGGGCAAAAGCAAGGGCTGCCAGAAAGACCGCACCCGGGTTTCAGAGCGCCTGGGTCCTGCGAGCTGGGCATCCTTCCCCCTCCCCAAGGGCAGTCTGGGCGGTACCAGGCCTAGAACTGCGAAGGTGGGGTCAGATCAAAGCCTCCTTCCCCAGCGGCTTCTTTGTTCTTCGCTTTTATAAGGAGGAGGGGGTGGGGCCGAGGAGGGAGGGCCCCCTCTGCTCTCAGCCCCACGCCATCTCTCCCACCTCTGGCAGGCCAGGCTGTGATCCCCCCACCCCCCCGCCCAAACCCGACCAGAGCCCTCTTTCTGGACGTGTCCCGGGTGCAGCCAGGGGAAGGGGCGCCCCGTCCCCCGCGGCCGTTCCGCGCCCGCCCCGGTGCCCCGCAGCCCCCGCTGGCACCGTGCCGGCCCGCGTGGCACCGAGCCAGCGATCGATAGGTGGATGGTGCGCCGATTAGCTCGCCCGGCTGCGGCAGCGAGAGGCGGCTTGTGAGCGCGCGGGGGGCGGGGTCGCGGGGGGGGGGGCGAAGTCTGACCTCGCAAAGCCCCCCCCCACACACACACCCAGGTCGGACCCGGGTCAGCCTCGCTGATCGCCCTGCTCTGCCTACGGGGTGGGGGGCGGCACCGCGGGCTCCAGTCGGACCCCGTCCCCCCTTCGAGGCCCCTCGCAGACCGCCCCCCCCCCCCCCGCCGTCTGCCGGTGCCGGCGCACCCGTGTGTCCGCGCCCGCAGCCCAGCCCGCGAGGGGCTGGGGGAGGACCCACGGCCCGGTCTTCTGGTCCCGGGTTCGAGCTGCGTCTCCACTGTCACGGGGGGGGGGGGGGGTGGTGTCCGTGCGTCGCCCTGGAAACCGAGGGCACCGCCGTCCCCCTCCTCCTCACCCCCGAGACGCCGTAGCGGGGCGAGCGGGGGCGACCGCTCAATAGCCCCTGCCCGCCCCTTGAGGACCGTGGGGGTCTCGCCCCGCTGCCAGCGGCCCCGACGGGGAGAAGGCGGGTGCGGGTGGCAGGTGGCCGCCCGGCTCCCCACGGGCGCCTGTGCGGACGCCTCGGCAGGCAGCCGGGCATTTGTGAGACGGCCCCTTCCCCACACCTGGCCCTGTGCGGACAGCCGGCCCGGCCCCGGGGCGTGCCCCCGACAGCAAGGGCCCGGTCGGCTCCGGCTCCGGTTCCCGGGGCGGAGACCGGCTGAAGGTGCGGGGCCGCCTTCCGGGTCTGGGCCCGACCCATGAGAAGGCCTCGAGGCGCGTTCCGGGGCGCGGCTCCAGGAGGCTGGGCAGGCCTGTGAGTTTTGGGGCGTCACCGATCTCCCCTGAACGCAGAGGCGCTAGACGGCCCAGGGTGGGGCCCTCGATTCGCTGGACCCGCCCTGGTCGCTCCCGAGCAGTTGGGGGACTCTGGTCCTCTTTGCGTCACGAAGAATCGCCAGAGCCTGGGAGGGAGACTCTGCGACCCGGGGGCCTGCCCCACGCTTTCCGGGGGCGCAGAAGCGAAATCCCCAAGTTTGGGCTGTGTGACCCCTCCCTTTTTTCCTTCTCTTTCAGTGATTCCTTCCTTCCTCTACTTGTTCATTCATTCACCAAATCGTGGGCTCCCAGCGCCCTTCTTCCGGCAGGCCACGGCAGCTGGGGGCGTCGGGGGATTCCCAGCGGTGACGCAGTGGGAGAAGGGCACCCTGGCTTCCAAGTAGCCAATTGAATCCTGGGGCCTGGGGCATGAGGTCATCAGCGGTGATGCCCATTGGCTCAGGCCTGGACGTGGGGAGGGGGTCCCCATAGCAACCGACGGTGCGTCCGACCGTAACCCGGAGAGTGGTCGTTGCCGGAGCTCCAGAGGCAGCTTGGGTGGTGTTTGGGTTGGGGGCGGGGAGGCGGGGTGGAGCCCAGAACCCCCCAGGTCCCGCAGCCCTGGCCCAACCAAGCTGCTGTCGTTCTGGAGATCTTTTTCTCACTCAAAGTAATGGTCAGTGCCCCTCGCCCGGGGCAGGCAGATTGGGGGCTGGGGGAGTACGGGCGACGGCGTTGGGGTCGCGGGTGCAGAGCCGCCGCCGCTCGGAATGCTAATTCTGAGAACCTCCTGTTCTGCATCTCGTCTGCACCTCATTTGCATTCTCTTCATTTAAGGTCAAATTGAGCAGACAGCCCCACATCCCAGCCCTGTCGCGCGTCTGTATCCCGACTTTATCCCTCAGCAGCTCCGTAATCTCTCTCTTTCTCCAGTTCCTCACCCCACCCCTCTCCCAGCCGGCGGTGTCCCCTCGGGTGCGAGGGGGCGCAGCCTAGCAAGAGCGGAAAGAGAAGTCCGCCTTTCCCCCTGGACGTCTGCTGACAGATGGGGAGGGCTGGTCCCTACCGCCTAGAGACTAAACTGACAAAGCAAATGGTGGGGGAGGTGCCCGGGGCTGGGCGGGGGTCTCCGGGGCCAAGTCACCCACACGCCCAGCAGGGTGCTGGGACTAGGGCCGCCTGCTTGCAGCCAGGGGCGGGCCTGCCCACCTGTCTGGTGCCAGGACAGCTTCCTGCCTCCAATTAAACGCTAATGAGGTGTCATTAACCCTTAGCTTGCCTGCCAGCCCTCGGGTGGAGTTTAGATTCGTGGTCTCACCCCGAACCGAGGGGCGGAGAGGAGGCCCTTTGAGGAAGCCTGGAGGCAGTGGGGCCAGGGGGCGGGGGGAGGGCCAGAAGTCTGGGCCAGAGGCATGCGCGGCGGGCACTGCTTATGCTGTGTGCTGCTGGGGGCTCCACACACGGCCGGCCCAGTGGCTGGGTGTCTTTCTTCCCGGCGCATCAATTCGGCAATGACTTGCGAGTCCCCTTCCCTACTCTACTAACTAAACACCGGGCTGCACGCTGCGTGCTGGGGGTAGGCACTTGCATAAGACAAGATCCCTTCCCTGAAGGATTCTTCAGATTACTCCGGAAGACACATTGTCCAACAAATAATTATAATGCCAAGTGCAAATGCCACTACAGAGCCACGAATGAAGTGCTACGGGAAAGTGGGCTCTCAGAGAAGACTTGGGCTTTGAAGGGCAAAGTTTAAGCGGGGAGGGGATGTGGAGAACCCAGTGTGCCTGTGTGTGTGTGTGTGTGTGGGTCCGAGTGGGTCCGTGCTCAGCCTGTGCCCTCCTGGGGCTCATGTTTGTGTCTGTACGTAGGTGTGAGAGTGTGTAAGTGTGCTGTCTGGACCTCTCTGTGTCTGGAATCCCTGCTCCTGAACACACACTGTGGTTTTATTACAGATCAATGTTTGCTGCGAAGCTCTCGTGCAGATTAGCCCGAACCTGCCCGGCCCAGGGGAGGGGAAGCAGGGAACCGTCCTTGGCTCTTTGGGAAGGGGTGGGCAGACACCGTCTTCACACTTGGGGGCCCAGACTCTTGGCTCCCCAGTTGGCGGCGGGCTGGCCAAGGGAGGCCAAGGGCTGGGGCCCCGGCTATGGTGGGGTGTGCCCAAGCTGTAGTGCCCTCTGTCCCCGGCTCCCCAGGGGAGACACAGAGGCTGCAACCACCACTCCCCATGAGACCTCAGGCCCCCTCCCCCAACCTGTTCTGTCTGTGGAGGAGAGGCCAGCTCAGACCTGTCTGCTGGCTCTCTCCTGCGGGGAGCGGATGTTTTCCAGGGGACTCCAGAGGGCTGGGAATGCTGGAGCCTACCAGGAGGCCTGCTACCCCACCCTGCCCTCTGAGGTGCTCTGCAGCCTGGGTTCCCCCCACCCACCCTGGGGCACCACTTCCCCAGCTCTTGCCCAGGCACAGGCATCCTCACCAGGGATGCCCTCGACCACCAGGCAGAAGGTGGGGGCTAGAGTTCTGACAATGAGGCCGGGGTCGTGGGGCAGGGGGCACTGTGATGCCGCTCAGAGACCCCACCCCAACCCCCTCTGTCTCCTTGCAGCCACCTGCTAGAAAGCTAATTTTGGTGGCAGGAAAGAGAATAGAGTCTGGATCTAGGGAAGGTTTTAGGGGTTAAGAGGCTTTGCGGCCTGAGAGGGTCAAGGACCCCTCCTTCTCTACTGCCAAGGACGGGGACTTTCCGTTTTTTGGCTGAAACTTCCCCTCCCCCAGATTCCATCTAATTGTTTCCTGCCCCGGTCCACTCCCCAAGCCCTGGGCCAGCCCTGCCACTGTGACAGCTTTGAGAGAAGCTTGGAGAGCAGGAGAACAAACGGAAAAGGGAGTCTGGGGCTGGTCTCTCATGGGCAGACCTCAGGAGAGAATGCCTTATTACGAATGGTGATGAGTGATGAGAGGCACCCGGCTGCCTCTGTCAGTGGAGGTGGAGCCTATGACTCTTGATCTCTGGGTTATGAGTTCGAGCCCCATGTTGGATGTGCAGATTACTTAAAATATTTTAGGGGCACCTGGGTGGCTCAGTCGGTTGGGTGTCCAACTCTTGATTTTGGCTCAGGTCATGATCTCACAGTTCTCGTCGTGGAGCCCCACGTCGGGCTCTGTGCTGACAGCGTGGGATTCTCTCTCTCCCTCTCTCCCTGCCCCTCCTCCACTTGCTGGCACGCGCATGCTCTCTAATAAATACATAAATAAATTTAAAAATATTGAAAATAAAATATTCTTAAAAATAAATGAATACAAATGACAGCCATGAGGACCCCACGAGTCAAGCACCTCATAGGGCTTCAACACTGTGCTGAGTGCTTCCCAGACGTGGGTCCTAATTCCCATGAGAACCAGCTCCTTGAGGAAGGGCATTATTCTGCCTGCGTTACAGATGCAGACGTGGTCCCAGAGAAGTTAGGTAACTACAGTCGCCAATGAGCTGTAGAACTGGAATTCAATCCCAAGCCCATCCTGTTTGTTTGTTTTTTTTAAAGATTTGGTGGGGTGGGGGGTGCCTGGGTGGCTCAGTCAGTTGAGCATCCGACTTCGGCTCAGGTCATGACATCAGTTTGTGGGTTCGAGCCCCGTGTCAGGCTCTCTGCCAACAGTGTGGATCCCGCTTGGGATTCTCTGCCACCCTCGCCCCTCCCCCACTGCCTCTCTGTCTCAAAAATAAATAAACATTAAAAAACAACAACAACAAAGGTGTTATTTTTAAGTGATCTCTTCCCCCAACATGGGACTTGAGCCTCAAACACTGAGATCAAGAGTCAGGCTGCACTGAGGGAGCCAGCAGACGCCCAAGTCTGCCCTGTTCACTGCTAGGCCACGGCACCTCAGCTTTTCTCGAGGCACACTCCGGATTCACCCACACCCTCGTGTACCGCCCCAGAGCCCCCCCTCCCCCACCATGCAGCTTGCCGGGTTCATTACAGGGGCCCCGGGTGCGGCTAGAGTCGGGGGTCATTACACCCCCCCAGCCCTCCAAGCCCTGTACCCTCATTTCTCATGTCCCGGACCTCGCTGCAGCGCCCCCTGTTGCCGTGTCCCCTGCCCGCAGGCGTGCGTGGGGCTCCGCTTCCGCGCAGGGCATTGAGCACCGCGTAGCCAGGCGACACACATACTTAGAAAAGTCGGAAGGAAGGTACTTTCAGCGCCCTCCTCAGGGGCACCAGCTTCCCGTGTTAGGACCACGCCCGCAGCCCGCACTGGGCACACGCACGGGCCCTGGGCAAGGTGCGGAACCCGTGAATATTTCATGTCTGGAGCCGCCGGCTGCCTCCCCCGCGCACACGCGTGCCCAGTCCTCCCTCTCACAGGCTCCTTGTTTATTTGTTTAATGAATTATTTATCTATGCCCCCCCTTCCCTGCTGGTCTCCCCCTCCCCCACCCCCTAGCCTCCATGATTTATTGAACACAGCTCAGCTCTGTGGTTGCCACCCCGCGTCCTGGGAGCCGCCTTGGGCCACACACCATCTGAGTACTCCCTCTGCCCCTGACCTGTTCTGCTCCCGGCTTCCCTGGTCCCAGGAGCGGGGGCAGGAGTGAGGCACCGCATTCAGAGAGCTCCCCAGGGCCTGAATCCAGTGTCCCTGGAGAGAACACAGGGACCATAGGTGTACCAGCAAGACTCAGGGGCCCAGGGAGATTCAGGCTGAGCCTGGAGATGAGGAGAAGGGGGGGCTGAGGCCCTGGGGGGAGGACCAGCCCCGTGGAGGGAACCCCAGCCCCAGAGAGGTCCCTGCCCTACAGCCAAGTGCCCGTCAGGGCCCAGGCCTTTGACACCAGTGTTTCAAACTATAGCTTGTGACCCTTTGGGGTGGCGAAATCAAGAATAAATTTGAGGGGTCTCAACCAGGCCTTTATTTTCTTTAAAAAAGATTTAAAATTAGAACAGGAGACAAATACCAGAGTGCATCCTCTGCAGTAAGGCTAAGTATTGTCTCATGAAATGTATTGTTCCAGTTATATGTGAATGTGTGTGCGTGTGCTTGTGTGTGTGTGTGTGTGTGTGTGTGCTGTATTGTGAAATCTACATCTTACTGTGGGTCACCGTCAGGAAAGGTCTGAGTCACAGATATAAATGGAGGCCTAGAACCCACAGAAAGAGCCCTAGGCTCAGATCTGGTGCCAGGCATGGGGACAGTGGCCCTGATCTTAGGCACAGAGAGACCCAATCCCTAGAGAAGCTAAGACCCTGTGACCAGAGCCCGACGGGCAGGTCTCTACAGCACTGCTGGAGGTCAAATCCCATGTCAAGACTGCCACACAGTTGTGCAGTTCGTGCATGGCACAAAGGAGTCACCCAAGAGTCTAGTAAAGGGTGACATCACCTTTTGACATGAAATTCCCTCCCCAAGACGGAGAAGCACACCGGGCCCCCTCCCGTTTTTGCATAAAGACACTACTTGCAAAGAGATGTATCCTAAAGACTGGGCACATCTAAGTCCTGAAGGACTGCGTCCCCACAGAGGGTGCTTATTCTTTTTCTGTTTTAATTTTTTTTTAACATTTATTTATTTTTGAGAGCTAGAGACAGAGCACAAGTGGGGGAGGGGCAGAGAGAGAGAGGGAGACACAGAATCTGAAGCAGGCTCCAGGCTCTGAGCTGTCAGCACAGAGCCCGACGCGGGGCTTGAACTCACGGACCATGAGATCATGACCTGGACCGAAGTCAGATGCTTAACCGACATAGCCACCCAGGTGCCCCTGAGGGTGCTTATTCTAAAACACACAAAGGGTGCCTGGGTGGCTCAGTCACCCAGGTGGCTCAGTTGAGCGTCCAACTCTCGGTTTCAGCTCAGGCCATGGTCTCACAATTCATGGGATCGAGCCCCACATCAGGCTCCACACTGACAAGCCTGCTTGGGATCTCTCTCTCTCTCTCTGCTCTTCTCCTGCTTGATGTCTCTCTCTCTCTCTCTCTCTCTCTCTCTCTCAGATAAATAAACTTAAAACACACACACGTACACATTCACACACAAGCTCAAATCAGCCAGCAGTTCATCTGGATAGAGATCTGGATACAGCATCAGATCCCATGGACAGAGGCCTAGGCCCTATAGACAGTGTCTCAGAACTTAAAAACCTGATAGAGCTGCTTAAATTCTAGAGAAGGGGCTCCAGATTCTAACGAGAAGGAGCTCAGTCATTATTGGAGGATAGATGTGGGGGTACTAGTGTCTAAACAGGAATATTTGGGTCCTATGGAAAAGGGTCCAAGTCCGTAAGTGGGACCCAGATTCTACATAAAGCGATTTAAGGCTTCTAGAATGAAATCCAAACTCCTAGACCAAATCAGCAATCTCCCAGTCCATATGCATATGGCCCACCACTCCGCCCACTGTGGGCCCTACGGGGAACAGCCTCTCTTTGCGGAGCTGGGAGTTTGGGGGGGTGGGATCCCTGTGATCTGTGGCACCAGGAGCAGGCAATTAGCATCCTTTGGGTGAAACAAATCTCCCTGGGGATGAAGAGTCTGAGGGGAGAGAGCTGTGTGCAAAGTCTCCCATTCCCACCCCAAGGGGCCTAATTTACTTCTGGCCCCTGAGAAAGGAGAGGACATCTCCTGGGATGGAGGGGAGCTGAGACAGGGCAGGGCCTGCTCTTGCCTGGCACCAGCTGGGCATGGGGCCCATTCTGGGTGGCACTGCCCCCCCCCCCCAACTCAGCACCTGAGGCTGACTTGTGTCAGGATCCCTGTCCTGCCAAGGATAAGCAGATGAAGGGTGCTTGTGTGTCCTCGCTCAAGAAAGAAAGAAGGAGGGGCACCTGGGTGGCTCAGTCGGTTGAGTGTCTGACTTCGGTTCAGGTCATGATCTCACAGCTTGTGGGTTCAAGCCCTGCGTTGGGCTCTGTGCTGACAGCTCAGAGCCTGGAACCTGCTTCGGATTCTGTGTCTCCCTCTCTCTCTGCCCCATCCCCACTCATGCTCTGTCTCTCTCTGTCTCAAGAAGGAAAGAGCATCATGCCTGTCTCCCTGGGCCCAGGAGTTGGCCAGGGATCTCAGAGCCTCATCTGAGACCTGGTTCTCCTGGTCACTCTCAGTCCGCGGTTCTCTGAAAGAGAAGAGATGAGGGGTGGACACCCCCTCAGTCTGGATTCTAGACCCTTCCCTTCAACCCCTACTTCCTGGGCGAAGAAGGGAGAAGAGCACAGAGATTTGTGTGTGTGTCAGAGGGTGCATGTGGGTCTGGGTGTGAGTCACTGTGTGTTGCACACCGCAGGGTGTGTTCCTCTGTCTCTGTGCGTCTAAGTTCTCCGCCTCTGGGGGTCTGAATGTGTGTGTGTAATGTCTGTGCTCACCTGTCACCGCGAGGGCATGACCGCGGGGAGCACCAGAGCACGGGGTGCGCTGCCCTCTGCCCTCTCCCCACGAGAGTAGCAGCGCAGTGACAAAGCCTAGGGACACCATGGGCTGCCCAGGAAGGAGCCCCTCTTGAGTTGTTTGCAGGCGTCCTGGGAAAGTCTGCTTTGCTCCAGCTGACTCTCCGCGGGCCCCCGACGGCCAAGGCCCCTCCAGCACGCCGGGTGCTGACCTTCTCAGGGGCTGGCCCCTCCACCCCACTCCAGGAAAAACCGAGCCTCGTGCTCAGCCAGGGGCTTCAGTCCTAGGTGCCAACTGAGGGCTTCTCCACCACCCTCTGGAGCCCCCCGCCTCCTCGTCCACATGGGAAGAGGGTCATGGAGGGGGCAGACAGCCAGACTCTTGAGAAAGGAGGGGGTCTGGCTCCACTTAGGAACTGGCCCTGGACCCCCGGCTTCTTTTCAAAGCCCCTCCACCCCATCCCAGGGATGAATGTGCTCACGCGAGATCGAGATCCCTGTCCGGGCCTCCCTAATCCTTCTCCGGGGAACTCGAGACCGGCAGGGAGAGACGAGGCGCGCGCCGCTGCCGCCCGAGGGGGCCAGCGCGGTCCCCCGCCGCCCCACGCCGCGCGCTCGACGCCCGAGCGGGGCGGGGCCAGGCGGGAGCGCGCCCGGGGCGGGGCTTCGGGGGCGCGCCCGGAGGGCGGAGGGAAGGGCTGGGGGCGTGGCCTACGGCTCGGGGGCCGGCGGCGGCGGCGGCGGCGGCGGCGGCGGCGGCGGGGAGCTGGGAGGCGAGAAGCCGGGAGAGCGGGGCTCAGTCGGGGGGCGGCGGCGGCGGCGGCTCCGGGGATGGCGGCGCCGCTGCTGCTGCTGCTGCTGCTCGTGCCCGTGCCGCTGCTGCCGCTGCTGGCCCAGGGGCCCGGGGGGGCGCTGGGGAACCGGCATGCGGTGTACTGGAACAGCTCCAACCAGCAGTGAGTCGGGGGCCCGGGGAGCCCGCGCGTCCCGCGGCGGCGAGAGGGGGAGTCCTGAGGGCACCTGCGGTGGGGGTCCTGGGAGACACGGCTGGGGGCTGGGGGGCTGGGGGCGAGGGACCGGGGCACACAGTCTGTGGGCGTCCGCGAAACTCGGGGAGGGGGGGTGTCGGAAAGAGGCTGTTGAGGTTTGGGAAGGAGGACTTGGGCCGTGCGGACGCCGCACCCCACCTTGCCTTCTCTCGGAGCCCGCCGCTGGGATAGCGCGCGCCCCCATCCCACCGCCCCCCCATCTTCGCCCCCTTGGGCCGTGCTGGGCCGTCGCACTTGGGGGGGGCGGCGATGACCTGTTTTCACGGTGAGGCTTTCGAGGGCTTGGGTCTAGGACTCTTGCTTTTGAAAAGTGGGGTCCAGAGCTGAGGCAGGGAGTCCGGCCGAGCACCGCCCCAGAACCAAGGCGAACCGGTTGCCCTGATTGTGGGGAAAAGCCCGGGTGGGGTGAGCGGGGGCTGGGTCGCCGAGGCGGGGGTCCTGGAGGTGCTGCTGGGTGACGACGGAAACGTGGGGTACCGGTGAAAGGGAGAGAGGCAGGCAGATGTCGGCGTGTCACACGCGCGCGCACACACACGCCCGGCCTGGGGACGGCGTGTGGCTCGAGTGTGAGCGGGCGTGCGCGGCTGTCAGTGTGCGTGTGTGTCTGAGTGTGTGATTTGTGTGTCTGCGTCGGCGATCGTCTGGGGGTGGGAGGGGGGCGGCGGGGCGGGGAGGGGGCTGCGGCCGCCGTCCGCGTGGCCGGCCGCGTCTGGGCTGGGGTGGCCGCCGGCGCCGCCGCGGTCTGGGCGGGTGTCAGGGCGGCCGGGTGGTTTCCCCGGGTGTGTGGCGCGGCGGCCGGGTCCTCAGTGTGCTCAGTCCTCGCTGCCCTTGTCCTCTCCTCCCCGCCGTGCCTCCGTGCGTATCACCCCGGCCGCCTCCGTGTGTGTCTGTGTGTCGGGGGCATCCCTGGGGAGGCGGGGGGGTCACTGTCACTCCTGCCCGGGCGGCGGCGGCACTGCCTCTGGCTCCCCACCCTGGGGGACGACCCGGGAGCAAACGGCGAAGCCCCAGGGGAGGGGACCGGGAGGGCCGGGCGGCCGCGACCCCCAACCTTCCGGGGGAGGGGCTGCCGCTCGCCGCTCCGCTCTTTGTTGTTTGGGGCTCCGCGCCTCCCCCTCTCTCCCTCCTCGCGCCCGGAGTGTCAGACTGGGGGTGGGGATGAGCCGACGACGCCCCCCTCTCGCTTCCCATGGAAACCTCGGGGGTGGGGACGAGGCCCCTCCCCCTCGTCCCCCGGAGCGGGACTCGAAGAACTCCGGGGGGTGCTGGGGGCGGACTCCCCGGTTCTATCCAGCTCGTCCCCCTCCCCCAGACTCGCACGTCCGCCCCCCGCCCCGCTAGAGTCTGGCGGGGAGTGGCGAGTACGCAGGTGAGGGACCCTGGGGCCCCACCACCCTTGGGGCACCCCAGCGTTCTTAAGAGAAGCCGGGGCCGGGAGTATGCGGGAATGGCCGGGGAGGGGGCGGTGGGCGACGCTGTTGATCAGGTTCCCCTCCCCCGCATACACCTGGGCGCAGGTGAAGGCCCTGGGAGGGGGTGGGGGCTCCCGGTTCCGGGAGCCTCCTGTCCGTCCTCCGCGCCCCCCCCCCCCACGGGTCTGGACCGGCAGAGGTGGGAGGGGGCGCGCACCCGGCAGGGAGGACGCCGCCGCCCCCGCCTCGATTCCTCGGCCTTTGTTGCCGCTGCGCCCGGGCTCCCCGGCTCCCTCACTGCGGCAGCCGCGGCCCCATAAATCGTGAGAGCGACGTGCTCGGGAGCCGGGAGTGGAGAGGGCCAGGGAGCTGGGGGCGGGGCCGGGCCGAGCCACAGGCTCCCGCGCCCCCTCCCCCCGGTCACGTGAGCTGGGCGCCGGGCTCCCACCCCCCTATCACGTGCTGAGGGTCTCTGCCCCTTGGGGTCACGTGGAGAGGGTCTTGCGACCCCGCCTCCTGGGGTCACGTGGGAGGGTGCTGGTGGGACACGTGCAGAGGCCTCCTTTGACAGACCTGGGGGCAGTGCCCCGCACAGCGGTCATGATCTCGCCCCCTGTCCCCCGACTCAGTCCCTCCGTGTGCTCCCCTGTAATTGGGAAGACCAGTTCCCAACGTGGCCCAGAAACTGGGGACGGGGGGGGGGGGGGCCGTACTATACTGGAGGGAAGAAGGAGAATGTGAGGTCGAGGGGTCCCCTGAGCCCGGAATTGAATTGGGGGTGGGGGTGGGCGGACCAGCCGATGGCCAAATGTGTATGCCCCCTGGTCTGTGCCTCGTTTCTTCGCAGAACTAAGCAAGGTGTCGTCCTTCGCCCCTAACTCAGGAAGCCCGGAACCTCTTCCCTTGGCTGGCTCCTACCCCTCTCTCTGGAATGTTTCTGTTGCTGATCTCGCTTTCATTCACACGTTCATTCAACAAATATTTATTGAGGCTGCACCAGGTCCCTGGTGGCCTGTCCCCTGCGTGTCTCCTCCCGGCCACGAGCCTGTGCCCCGCACCCCCGCGCCGCCGCTCAGAGCCGTCTGGGCTGTGCTGTCTGCGGGCCTCCCCGCCTGCCCCTGCGCGCCTACCTCCCCCCAGGCCTCTCTTCGTCCCCAGCCTCAGTCCCATCCGCATCCTCGCGCTCTCCGCGATTCTGGGCCCTCTCTTTCGCGGGCTCTCACACCCGGCCCCTCTCGGACACTCGGGCCTCTTAGTCACCCCTCTCGGTGCGCGTCTCACTCCGTTTCTGTGTGTCTCGCCTTCGGCTGGTCTCTCGCTCTTCGCCGCCGCTGCAGATCAATAAACCTTCGCCGCCGCCGCCGCCGCCGCTGTCGCAGGGAGGGGGCGGGGATGCGGGGCGCGCGGACGCTCCCCCACCCGACGCCGGCGGGAGAAGCCCGGGCCGGGGGCCGGCGGGGCCCGGCGGGGCGGGGCGCCCCGAGCGCCCGCGGGGTGCGGGGGTGTCGGCGAGCACGCGCGCCCCGCGAACGTTCCCGCCACCCGCCCACCCCGGGCCGGGCGCGCACGTGGTCCGGCCTCGCCTGCGGGAGCGAGCGGCGCGCCGCCTCGGGGGCGCGCTCTAGAGGGGTGGAGAGCCCGGGTCGGCGTCGCTCCATCCCTCCTGCCCTGGGAGAGCTCTGCGTCCCGGCTTCCTGGGTGGGGGCGGGGGGGTGAACACGTTCGGGTCCCCCCGGGATGCTTTGCCTGCTCCCTGGTCTCGTTAGGCACCCTGTTTACCTGCCCCTAATTGCCCCGCGGGGAGAGGTTTGCCCTTCCCTGCTCCCCCGCCGCCCACCCCACCGGGTTGGAGCAGGCGGGGCCCTGAAGGAGTGACGGAGAAGGGTCGGAATGCGCCCCGGAGGCGGCGAGGGCCGGGAGAGACAAAATAACGGGGTGAGGGGGCACCCCCTCCAGGTGGGGTGCGTCAACACCGGTCTTTCTGCGAAAGAGGTGGAGGCTGGGAGGGGGTGAAGTGGGGAAGAACGGAGAACTGTTCGAGGGGACAGGCACACGGCCCCCGCAGCCCACCCCCTGCCCCCTCCCGGGGATGGGTACCCGCGCCCCCCCCCCCCCAGGAGGCGTTAGCTGCCAGCTTCGCTGGGCCTAGCGGCCCCTCCCTCTTCGCTGCCAGGGCAGGGAGGATGGCACATTCAATTAAAGTGCCCAAGCCAAGCGGACACCTCACTCGAGTCTCCCACGAGTTGTGACTGGGGACTCTGGCACCCAGTCCCGCTCCCCCCCCCCCCCCCCAATCCCGGCTGCTGCCCGCAATCATTCCACGACCAGGCTTTCCTCCCGCGTGCCCATGGCGCGCGGGCACTCCAGGGACTGTTCCTGCCACCCAGCCTGGGGACGGACAGGTCAAAGGTGGCCTCTCTTCACTGTAGTCACCCACCGACCTTTCCATAAGGCTAGTCTCCGCCCTGTTGAAGAAACAGAGGAACCCGTCCCAGTGGCTCTGGCTTTGGCTGACTCCTTGCGGGAGTGGGTTGTGCTCCCGGGAAGGCGCCCCAGGGAGGGACCACTGCAGAGCAGGGCTGGAAACCTGGGGGAAGCTCCAGGACAGAGGCCCCGGGTGGCTGTGCGGCTGCTGCAGGCCTGGCACCCTTTCACTGGTGGCCCCCTCCTCAGAGCCTGTGGGGGAGGGAGGAAGGGTAGACTTGGAAGCTGGGGATAGAGAGGCAAACCCAGGTGGCGCCAGAAGCCAGGCCTGGTCTAACCCGTTTTCCTGCTCCTGGTGCCCCAGGCCGAGATTCCTGCCCACCTGAGTGCCAGGGCCAGGGAGGGGCCTGAGTGACCCATCACTCCTGTGGGAACTGAGTGGGGCTGGTGGCATTCCCGATGACTCAAGGAGGCTCTGCCCATTCTCCCGGGATGCCCAAGCACCAGCTCTCCCCTGTCTGCTTAGCGCCTGGCTTGGCAGGGAGTGCTTGGGGAGGGGGCGGCCCAGGCAAGGCCATGGAAGGAGGGGAAGGTGGGGAGGGACCCTCGAGGCCCCACCCAATTCCGAGGCCTCCAAGCCTGTTTTCCTAATGAATCTAATTACTATTTGTGGAGCTGGGAGGTGCCTGGTGACAGGGGGAGCCCGCGCCTGCCTTCAGGGAGTTCCCAGGGACTAGGGACCCCAGTGGTTTGACCTTCTGCCAAGTACCCCAGGCCTCCTGTGTCCACCACGTCCACCTGTCCCTGCCAGGACGTGTGCAGAAGAAACCGGGGGAAACCCCTGCCTACTCTCCGAGTTTGTTTCTCCATTCAGATGTTTTTCACCCCACAGCGCGCGGCACCACCATGGAGGGCATTAAGACCAGCCCTTTGATGATAATCAGCAAGGCAGGTGGGGATTATGAAGGACCCAGCATCTGCTTCTGTGTCCCGTAGAAGGATCTGGGGAGTCAGTGGCACAGCCATCTTGTCTGGGCACTGTGCCCACTACTCTGCCTGGCACCATTAAGGGGCCAGTGGTGCCAGGTTGGGGAGGAAGATGTATAGAGACAGAACTCGGGGCCGGTGGGCATGATACCACGCGGAGCCTTGCTGTGGAGTCCCTTAGCTCTCCCCGACCTGTTGTATCACGTTATTGGGGACCTTAATTGCCAGTAGTACTGTAGAGAAGAGCGTGTGCCAGTGTGCGCGTGTGCGTGTGCGCGCGCGTGCCAGAGGGGAGTGGGGGCAGGGACAGAGCTGGAGACTGCTGGGGTCAAGCAACACCGGTGCGCGGGCCCAGCACACACCCAAGCTAGGCCGCCCGCTGCACCGTGGACATATTTGTGTGTGCCACAGGACTTCGGTGGGTATTGCGTGGAGCGTCCGCACAGGCGTGTGTGAGGGCAGGTGCTGTCCGACTGGCCTTGGGGGTGGGCCGGCAGCGGCAGGAAAGCGTGCCGGGAGAGGCGATGGAGGGTGCGCATCTCTGGGAGGGGACCCCTCCCGCCTTCACCCTTCCCTTCCGTGCCCCTATCCCTCCTCCCCAGCGCTGAATTATGGGGGATGGACGGAGGAAATCCGGGCCTGGGTCTGGGAGTCGCAGGGGCCTGCGCCGTTTCTGTGGTAACCAAAGCGTACGTTCCCTTCTCCTCCGCCTCTCTTTTCCTTCCGAGGAAGGCCGGGCTTCCCTGCGCGTCTGCTGCCCCCTGGCGGCCACCAAGAGAAGGACAGGAGGAGGCGTGGGCCTGGGCGGGTGGCGGGGGACCGGTGGCGCTAGGGCCCAGGGGACCGGGACCGAGCGGAGAGGCGGCTCCGCAGCTACTCGGGGAGGCTCCGCAGACCCAGGGGAAGGTCTGCGGAGCGGCGGGATGGGAAGAGGGTTGGCGTGGGGTTTCTCCTCCCTGACCCGCTTCCTCTCTCCCACAGCCTGCGGCGAGAGGGCTACACGGTGCAGGTGAATGTGAACGATTATCTGGATATTTACTGCCCTCACTACAACAGCTCGGGGGTGGGCCCCGGGGCGGGGCCGGGCCCCGGGGGCGGGGCGGAGCAGTACGTGTTGTACATGGTGAGCCGCGCCGGCTACCGCACCTGCAACGCCAGCCAAGGCTTCAAGCGCTGGGAGTGCAACCGCCCGCACGCCCCCCACAGCCCCATCAAGTTCTCGGAGAAGTTCCAGCGCTACAGCGCCTTCTCGCTGGGCTACGAGTTCCACGCGGGCCACGAGTACTACTATATCTGTGAGTGACGGCCGGCGGCGGGGCCCGGGGGGATCCCGGGGGCGGGGCCTAAGGAGTGCCGGCCGGGGGCGGGGTTTCGGGGCGGGGCCTAAAGAGTACCTGAGTGGAGGTCGGGGGGGTGGAGTCCCGGGGGCGGGGCCTAAAAAGTACCTGAGTAATGGCCGGGGGGGGTGGGGTCCCGGGGGCGGAGCCTAAGGAGTGATGGCCATGGGGTGGGGTCCCAGAGGCGGGGCCTAAGGAGACTGAGTGATGACCAGGGGTGTGGGGTCCCGGAGGCGGGGCCTAAAGAGTACCTGAGTGGCGGCCAGGGTGGGGGGTGGAGTCCCGGGGACGGGGCCTAAAAAGTACCTGAGTAATGGCCAGGGGGGGTGGGGTCCCGGGGGCCGAGCCTAAGGAGTGATGGCCATGGGGTGGGGTCCCAGAGGCAGGGCCTAAGGAGACTGAGTGATGACCAGGGGTGTGGGGTCCCGGAGGCGGGGCCTAAAGAGTACCTGAGTGACGGCTAGGGGGTGGGGTCTAAAGAGCGAGGCCTAAGGAGTGATGGCCATGGGGTGGTGTCCCAGAGGCGGGGCCTAAAGAGTACCTGAGTGATGGCCAGGGAGTGGGGGTCCCAGAGGCGGGGCCTAAAGAGTACCTGAGTGACGGCCAGAGGGGTGGGGTCTAGGGGGCGGGGCCTAAGGAGTGATGGCCATGGGGTGGGGTCCCAGAGGCGGGGCCTAAGGAGAGTGAGTGATGAACAGGGGTGTGGGGTCCCAGGAGTGGGGGCCTAAAAAGTACCTGTGATGGCCAGGGAGTGGAGGTCCCAAAGGTGGAGCCTAAAGAGTACCTGAGTGACGGCCAGGGCGTTCCTGGGGGCGGGGCCCAAGGAGTGATGGCCAGGGTGTGGGGGTCCCAGGGACAGGACCTAAAGAGTATCTGAGTGACATCCTGGGGGTGGGGTCGGGGCCTAAAGAGTACCTGCGTGATGGCCAGGGGATGGGGAGGGCCACGGGGTTGGGTCCCAGGGGCGGGGCCTAAGAGTATCTGAGTGACGTCCAGGGCGCGGGGCTCCAGGGGCGGGGCCTAAGGAGTGACTGCCACGGGCTGGGGTCCTGGGAGCAGGGCCTAAAGAGTACCTGAGTGATGGCTAGGGTCCTGGGGCAGGGCCCGAAGGAGAGTACCTGAGTGATGGCCAGAGGTGGGGGGGTGGGGGGGTCCCAGGGGCGGGACCTAAGGAGTACCTGAGTGACGGCCAGGGTGTGGGGTCCTGGAGGCAGGGTCTAAAGAGTGATGACCAGGGAATGGGGTCCTGGGGGCGGGTCCCGAAGGAGAATGAGTGACAGAAGTGAAGACTCAAGGGACCGGGGCGGGGCCTAAGAGCGTCAGTGACGGCAGGGAGAGCGAGGCTGGGGGGAATGGGCGGGGCCTAAGCGTGAGTGGCGGCCAGGGGGTGGTGTCCCCAGGGGCTGGGGCGGGGCCTAAAAAAGTATCTGAGAGCGGCAGACGCTGGGGTCCCCAGGATCCGGGGATGGGGACGGGGTGGAGGTGGGCCTAAAGGAAAGTGTCACAGTGATGACCAGGGCTGGGGTCGCAGGGGCCGGGGCGGGCCCACGTGGGTGCCATGTGGTCTGCATCGCTGGGAGTGACACCTCGGGATGATGCGTGGGGCCTGGTGGCCTTAGGGCTTCCAGCCGGACAGCGTCCGAGGCTGAGAGGTTTAGTGACAGCCTGAAGGGTCGGTCGCAGGGTCACTGCTTCCGGGAGGGACGTTCCAGGGCTGAGACCTCAGGGCTCAGAGTTTCTTGAGGGCTGGGACCAAAAGGGCTTCGCGGGCTGCCGGCGGAGCCACCGCAAGCCAAGTCCAAGGGTAGGGGAGCCGGGAAGGACGCTGCCCGGGGCAGGTGGCGGTGCGGAGGGCGAGAGGGGGCGGGGCGTGGGCCCGCAGAACGCAGCTCAGACCCCGTCTCGTCCCCAGCCACGCCCACCCACAGTCTGCACTGGAAGTGTCTGCGGATGAAGGTGTTCGTCTGCTGTGCCTCCAGTGAGTACCTCCGGCGCCCGGCCGCGACCCCATCCCCGGCTCCCTGCTTCGGGGCTCCCCTGGCTCCCGGGGGCGGAGGGGGGGCAAGGAGCGGGGGCTCGCTCCCCAGCTGTAGCGAGGGGGGGTGTCCTGGCCCTGACTCTCCCCTCCTCTCTCCCCCTCGCGCCCCACCCCGCAGCATCGCATTCCGGGGAGAAGCCGGCCCCCACCCTCCCCCAGTTCACCATGGGCCCCCATGTGAGGATCAACGTGCTGGGTGAGTCTGCGCAGCGCCCTCTGGTGGCCACTGCTGGAACCGCAGCCCCCTCCCCGGTGCCTGCCCACCTCGCATGCCTCCCCCGGGGGGCACGCACCCCTCGTACCCCGTGGGTGGTCACGTCCCGGCTCCACCGCTGCTGCCGCTGCCGCGTGCCCCGCCCGGGCGCGCGGCCCAGCCCTCACCAGTCTCTCTATCTGTCTGCCCACAGAAGACTTTGAGGGAGAGAACCCCCAGGTGCCCAAGCTTGAGAAGAGCGTGAGTGGGACCAGCCCCAAGCGGGAACACCTGCCCCTGGCGGCGGGCATCGCCTTCTTCCTTATGACGCTCCTGGCCTCCTAGCTCTGCCCCCTCCCTTGGCGGGGGGGACGCGGGGCTGGGAAAGGGCAGGGGGACTCTGGCCTCTCCAAGGGAAGTCCAGCTGTGGGGCCTAGGCCCCCTCCTGCTGTGGCTGGCAGTGGGGCCTGCACCGTACCTCTGTGCCCGTCCCCTTTGCCCCCGCTCTCCCCGCGTAGGGCACTGGAGTGGACCAGACGCAGGCACAGCCCCGGGCCCCGGGTGGCCCTGGGGCTCCGCGACCTTTCTCTGATCCCTGGTACCCTCTCCTGTTGTCCCCACCAGAGACAGGTATGCCCCGGAGAGCACGCATCCGAGCGTGGGAGGCACCCCCGTCGTTCTCTTCTAGGGGCGGAACCCAGGGAGGGGACTAGATGGGCGAGGGGGTGGCAGCGCCCACTGCCCCCTCCCCCTGTTTACAGCAATAAGCACGTCCTCCTCCTCCCACCCCCGCCCCCAGGATTGTGGTTTGGATTGAATCCAAGTTTACAAGTAGACACCCCTGGGGAGGGCGGGCAGTGGACAAGGGTGGCAACGGGTGGGCACCGGGGTGCCAGCAGGCATGTACAGACTCTGTATCTCTATATATAATGTACAGACGGACGACTCCCTCCCCCTCCTCGGTCCCTGACCTTCCCTGACTTCCCCTTCCAGCTTCAGACCCCTTCCCCACCAGGCTAGGCCCCCCCCTCCGGGGGACCCCCTGGCCCCTCTTTTGTCTTCTGTGAAGACAAGGCCTATGCAACGCACAGACACTTTTGGAGACCGTGAGACAACAGCGCCCCCCCTCCCCTCCAGCCCTGAGCCGGGACCCCAGTCCCGGGACCTGGCCCCGCCCACCCTCCGTGGCCCCACCCATCCTCCTGGGCCTTTTTCAAGTGCTTTGGCTGTGACTTTCATACTCTGCTCTTAGTCTAAAAAAATAAACTGGAGATAAAAATAATCGAGTGTGTGTGATTTCAGGGGCCACCACCCTTCCGGACACTGGTTAAACCCCACAGGGCACAGGGTCGGGGAGGGGATTCTGGGGCCAAAGGAGCAACTGAACACCTCGGTCTGGGCTCTGTCTCCCGTGAGGGGACCGCTCCGTGTCCAGCGAGCACCAGGGGCTCCCAGCCGGGCCTGGCCGGCTTAGGGCGCATCATCCACCCTCGGAGGGTCGTGTTTCTCATCAGAAAATTGTAACACGTGTGAGGATTAAATGGCAGCGGAAGCGTACAGCTCCACGAACGGGGGTTTCTTCCCGTTCCATTCTGCAATCAGGTCCTTGACTGGGGTCTGTGGATTTCAGGGGGTTGTGAACCCAGACGGGATAAAAGTGACATCTCTGTTTTCACTCACCTGTAACTGAAATTAAACATTCTCTTATGTGCTCCGTCCACAAGCCAAAATAGTTGCTTCTTTGTAACCAACAGAAATCCCAGATGTTTTCGGGCTGCGTTACAGTTTTGAACATCTCTCAAGATAACCATTCGCTCTCATCCCTGCGTTGAAACGACCGGAGTTGTTAGGCCTGCCTTGTTTTTCATGTATTAATAAAGAAGTGTACATATTACTATACCAAAAAATGTAAATGTTTTGTTAACTGTGTTTCCATGTGATTGGTTTCCTTCATAATCCTTTGTGATTTTATTTTGTTCATTTAAAACGTTATGGCTGGGGGCGCCGGGGTGGATCGGTCAGCTGGGCTTGATGTCAGCTCAGGTCACGATCCCGGGGTCAGGGGATTGAGCCCTGCATCAGGCTCCACACTGAGCCTGCTTGGGATCCTCTCTCTCTCCCTCTGCCCCTCTCCCCTGCTCGCATGCTCGCTCGCTCTCTCAAAAATTAAAAAAAAAAAAACACTATGGCGCAAGGGCTGAGTTTGCTGCTGCTGGGGCCTCTGCCACCCTCCATCTGTCAGGAGAGAGGAGACAGAAAACAAAAGACAGGCGAGCAGGTGATGCGGTCACATGGCCCTGCCAGGCTGGGTGAGGCCAGGGTGGGCACTGAGTGTGGGTGACGACACAGGCCGAACCCCCCCAGGGAGGGGGCGCCTTCTTCCAAGCTGCACACCCTTGGGGCCCCATCGCACCCTGGTTCTCCGACTGGCACTGTGTGGGCAGGCTGGGTCCTGGGTGAGGGCCTTGGCCCCCGGTGGCTCTCACCAGCTGCATCCTGAGAACGAGCCCCTCTCTGGCAGGGACTGGGTCTTCACTCTGTACTCATGAAACACGGGAACTGGAATTTCTTCTGGACCGTGGACAGCGGGTAGGTTTCCTGCTGGCAGAGCAGTAGGGGAGGGAGGGCAGTGGGGAAAGGACCGGGGGCAGCCAGGACACCAGTCTGAGGCTCCCCACCTGGAGACACAACTGAAAAGGTAGGTTCGTCCATTCGGTCATGGTTTCCAGGCCAGGCTCTATCCTGGGTGCTGGGGGTGCAAAGACACAGTCTCTGCCTCCAATAAGCTCATAATTTAGCGTGTGTTGCCATGTGAAGAGGGATCAATCACACACACACACACACACACACAGGACAACACCGAGTGTTACATGGTTAAATGCCAGGGGGCCGTGGGAACGTGGAGGGGAACATACCCCTGTGCCTGGGGACACAGGAAAGAGGCTGCTGGGAGGAGGTACACGTAGCTGGCAGCCCCTGGGGAGAGTGGAGGGCCTTGAAGGAGCCAACGCGGCGGGCCTAAGCTGTAGGTCCTCAAATCCCAGGGCCACAGGGGATGAGAGGGGGGGGGCAGAGCGCTGAGATGGGGAGGGCTTAGTAGGTTCAAAAATGCAGCCGTGGGAAGACAGAGGCCCGGGCATCTGGGGGCAGGAACTAGAACAAGCCAGCTCCCATTTACCAAGCACGTGCTACGTGCCAGGCGCTGCACCCCGTGTTTCCGTGCCCTTGGACGCCTCGCTGTCCCAACAGCACAGATGGGAAGCCTGAGAGTTTAAGGAGCTGTGTCCTGCGATCAGGGCCACACATCCTGGCACGGCTGGCATTCAAGGTGGGTCCGATGGACACCACGCTCTATTACAGCCTGCACCACCGCCCGGAACTGCTTCCCACAAATCCTGATGGCCCCTCCACCAAAGTCACTCGGGGTCTTTGGAGAAAGACAGCAAAAGGCCTCCAATCTGGATTGGCTGAGCCAGTCTGAACCCCAGATTCAAAAAAAGTTTTTTTTAATGTTTATTTATTTTTGAGAGAAAGACAGACTGCAAGTAGGGGAGGGGCAGAGAGAGAGGGAGACACAGAATCGGAAACAGGCTCTGAGCTGTCAGCACAGAGCCCGATGTGGGGCTCGAACTCACGGACCGCGAGATTATGACCTGAGCTGAAGTCGGATGCTTAACCGACTGAGCCACGCAGGTGCCCCAGATTTGCTATGCTTTAATGTTTTCTTTCTAATTTTTTTAATGTTTATTTATTTTTGAGAGAGAGAGACAGAGTGTGAGTGGGGGGAGGGGCAGAGAGAGTGAGACACAGACTTTGAAGCAGGCTCCAGGCTCTGAGCTGTCAGCACACAGCCCGACACGGGCTTGAACTCACGAGCCGTGAGATCATGACCCGAGCCAAAGTCAGACGCTCAACCGACTGAGCCACCCAGGTGTCCCTGAACCCCACATTTTAAGGACAGGAAAACTAGCCTGGCTCCATCAGAGGAGCATGTGACTCTGGACCTCCAGGTCATGAGTTCGAGCCCCTTGTTGGGTGTAGAGATTACTTAAATAAATAAAACTTTAAAGAAAAAAAAAAGGACATTTGGGGTGCCTGGGGGGCTCAGTCGGTTGAGTGTCTGACTCGATTTCGGCTCAGGTCATGATCCCATGGTTGTGGTTCAAGCCCCACATCAGGCTCTGTGCTGACAGCTCAGAGCCTAGAGCCTGCTTGAGATTCTCTCTCCCCCTCTCTCTCTGCCCCTCCTCTGCTTGCGCATATGACGGCTCTCTCTCTCTCTCTCTTTCTCTCTCAAAATAAATAAATAAACATAAAAAAAAAAGAAGACAGGAAAAAACTAAAGCTCAGAAAGGGCAAGTGATGGGTGTCCACGGCAGAGAAGCCCCAGGACTCAGGTATCCCAAGTTCTCGTCTCTTCTACCAGGCAGCCTTGCCCCACCAGAGACTTAAAACTTCCCAGGGACTGAAGGCTGATATTTGAAACCTCTTAAGTCACCCCAAAAAGCGAATATAGAGAAAGTGCCTCTCCCCTTCAGCCAAGGGTCCTACTGGGACACCCCCCCCCCCCAGGCAAGACTTTTGTTCCCAGAGCCTGGGAGAGGTGGGGACACAGGCCAACACTTAGATGTACAGACACCAGCGACCCCGAGCCTGCCCAGCACAGGATCCCTGCCTGTGGCATCTGGGACCGAGCACGACATTCAGGGACATTGGGGGCTGGGCGGAAGAAACTGGACAAAGCAGGGGGAGGGAGGGCTGAGCCACCTCCTTCCCCTGCCACACATGGGCCCTTCGGTGTCCGGACCACCTGCTGGGGGCTGCCAGAAGGTGTGAGGCCCCCACACCTCCCGCATCCCACAGCCTCTCCTGCCCCTTTAGGCCTGCTCCCCTAACCCTCCCACTTCAGGCGCTGAGGCCTTGGGAGTGGACCGTCCTGTCCTGTCTGGCCAGAGCTGCTCCGCCCCAAAGCCTCACACGGTCTCCCCCACCCTGCCCGTTCTCCTCAGCTGGCAAACCTAGCGGCATGGGTTGAGCTGGGCTGGGGGCACACGGGCTGGGACCAGGGGACATGGGCTGGGACCAGGGACACGGCTGGGCTAGGGGGGACACTGGCTGGGACCAGGGGACACGGGCTGGGACCAGGGGACACGGGCTGGGACCAGGGACACGGCTGGGCTAGGGGGGACACTGGCTGGGACCAGGGGACACGGGCTGGGACCAGGGGACATGGGCTGGAACCGGGGACACGGCTGGGCTAGGGGGACACAGGCTGGGATCAGGGACATGGCTGGACCAGGGGGACACTGGCTGGGACCAGGGGACACGGGCTGGGACCAGGGGACATGGGCTGGAACCAGGGGACACGGCTGGGCTGGGGGGACACGGGCTGGGACGAGGGACATGGCTGGGCCGGGTGGACACGGGCTGGGACCAGGGACACGGCTGGTCCGGGGGGGGGACACAGGCTGGGGCCAGGGACACGGCTGGGACCAGGGGACACAGGCTGGGACCAGGGACATGGCTGGGACCAGGGGACACGGGCTGGGACCAGGGGACATGGGCTGGGACCAGGGACATGGCTGGGCCGGGGGGACACGGGCTGGGACCAGGGAACAAGGCTGGGCCGGGGGGATACAGGTGGGGATAAAGGACATGAGCTAGGTAGAGGCCAAGGCTGGCGTGAGGGACACACGGGCTGGGTAGCTCAGCCCCGAACAGACGCGGGGAACAGCCCAGAGGTGCCGGGACCGGGCCAGCCAGGGCAGCAAGAGCAGGCAGAGGCCATGACTCGCCTGGGGTGGGACCTCGGGGAGGTCCGGCCTCTTGTGTCTTGGCCCCCCGGGGGGTCAGCGCCAAGCTCCTGGCTTTCCGCACAGCGTCCGGCTCGGGGTAATTACAGGACCGTCACCGATCCTGGCCATAAAAGGGAGGACGAAGCAGCCCAGAGACCTGGGAGAGCTAGGCCCCAGCGGCCTGGGGTCCCCCAAGCTGCTCGTGAGGGCTGTGCTGGTGAGGGCGACGCTCGGGCCTCACGTTCACGCCCCACACGCGCTTGCTCAGTCCGACCCACACGCACTCACACACCTGCAACCTCGTGACCCACACGGTCCATCACACTCCCTGCTCAGGGAGGGGGGCCGGGGCCACAGTCCTGAAGGGGCCTCGGAAGGGAAGGCGGGGGTCTGTTTACACAGCTGAAGGGAAGGGGCACCTGAGGCCCGCGGGCCCTCCCGGCGCAGAGCAGGATGGCTGACACGTTCAGGAACTGCTCAGCTCGCTCAGCCACGCGGACCCCTCCACAGGCCGCGGGCACACACAGCAGGGTCACCCTGATGCTTGCACACACAAGCCCACCCACAGGCGGGGGCTCACAGGGTGACGTGCTCCGGGGCGGGGCTGGCAGCCAGCCGCGACTCAACAGATAGGGGTCCGCGCAAGGAACGGCATCGCTGAACCGACTGGACGAAGCCCGGAGTCCAGGAAAATCCAGGGAAGGGAGGAGGCGGGCGGTGGGGGAGACCAAGGCCACGTTCACACCCTCTGGAGACCTACAGGTCAGGCCGACGGCCACCCCGGACACAGAAACAACCCCTAGGGCCCCGAGGATGTACCCCCCCCCCCCCCCCCCCCCAAACAGCAGGTGAGGGAGGCGCTGCTCGCATCCACACCGGCGCACACGCACCCAGCACACCCCCTCCCGGGGGCCGCCAGCGCCCCCCACCCCTAGCTGGGGAAGGAGGAGACAGCACGTAGGAAGAGGCGCTGGGGACCAGAGAGCCCCTCTCTCCACCCCGCGGACACGCGTGCACGCACGCCAGGCCTGAGCCCGGGGGAGACGCCCAGGGACAGCGGCCGCGTCCCACGTGGGGCCACGCCGCGCTGGCACCGCCCACTCTGCGCGCAGACGCCCGGGCCCAGCCGTGGGCCTGGAGCACGATCCTGGCGCTCCGGGTCCTGAGGCCTGTGGTTGGTGGACCTGGTCTGCCAGTGGGAAAGGGGTGCTGTCAGTGAACCCCCAGGAAGGCCCCTAAAACCGGCCTTGGGGGCATCCTCCACGCGTGAGGCCAAGCACACCGGCATCCTAGTCCTCACCCCGAATCAAAGGGCCATTTGGCCGGCCGGTGGGCAGAGCTTCGAGCGAAGCCGGAGGGCCTCCGGAGACAGGAGACGCCAGAGGGGCGGCCGGGGCCCGGGAGAGGCGACGGCGGGCTGGGGGTGTCTGTGGTTCCTACAGAGCGCGAGCGGCCACCGCGTCCTCCCTGGCGGCAGACCACAGCCTCCCCGCAGGCCGCCCTCCTGCCGCGCACCCTCCAGTTCCAGTGCCCCCGAGGCCCAGGGCACCCCTGCGGGCACCACTCCCACCGTGTGCGCGTGTGTCCAGGTGCCTGCAGGTGCCGTGTGCGCGCGCCCGCTGGAGGTGTCTCACCCACGCGGGGCACAGATGGCTGGGAAGGGGGGCGTCCGAGCGGCCGGGGCCACCGGGGCTGGGGAAGCCGGGGAGTCCGTGGCCGGCCCGGGGCTCCGAAGCCGCGGGCTCTCTTTTAGCCAAAAGCATTTAAACAGAGACTCAAGTTAAAAATAGGCTGGATGTACTGCCAGAAGGTGGCAGGAGAGGAAGCTCTTTTCTGAGTACTTATTCTGTCCCCAACATCTGGAGGCGCTGGGGACCCACCCCCCTGGGCCACGGAGTCCCGGGGACGCCAGTGACCCCCACTCTGCTTTGTCTCCTTTACTAGCTTATTAACTATACTCTTCAAAAACTTGTTTTCGCGGTTCCTCTGGGATTACAGAATGCATCCTGAACGTGTTACATTCCATTTTGAAGGGATAGCATTTCGCTTCTCCCTCCTGCTCGCCGGGTGGGACCACACGTTATTTCTGCTTCAATCCCTCAGGTCTCACTTAAAGAGATTCTATTCTATTCTATTCTATTCTATTCTATTCTATTCTGTTCTATTCTATTCTATTTTATATTTCACTTCATTTCTTTACGTAGGCTCCACACCCAGCGTGGGGCTTGAACTCACTACCCCGAGACCGAGAATCTCGTGCTCTACCGACTGAGCCAGCCGGGCGCCTCTCTTACAGAGAATTTTGAAACAAGAAAAAGGCCTGTTATGCTCAGGCACATGTTTACCTGCCTGGTGCCCTTCGTCCGTTCCTTTGCAGAGATGGATGTTTCCATCTGGCATTTTTCTTCTGCTTGAAGGACTTAAATTACTTTCTTTAGTGCCGGCCTGCTGGTGACGACGGATCCTTTCAGCGCTTGCCATCTCCCCCGAATTCTGTCTTTACTTTTATGAAGACGTTGCCGCCCTGTCTTCGGGCCTCCGTCGTTTCTGACGAGAAGTCTGCTTCGCTTGTCCTCCTTACGTACTATGTTTTCCCTCCGGCTGCTCTTAGGATTTGCTCCTTATCACTGCTGCTCACGGCAGATTCCGACGTGTCTGTGCGCAGTTGTCTCATGTGTCTCGTGCTTTGGGGCTTGGGGGCTTCTGGGATATCTGGCTTTATGGTTTTCATCAAAACTGGAAAGCCTTTGGGCCACTGTTTCTTCAAATATTTGGCTGTCAGCCCCTTCCCGTGTGTCTGGGTCCCCAAACAGATGTGTGGACCTGACAGGATTCCACGGCTCACCGACTTTCCCTCCCCTCCTTCCCTTCCTCTCCCTCCTTTTTCTCCTCCTTGTCCTTCTTCTTCTTGTCCTTTTCTGTGCTTCGTTTTAGAGAGTTTCTGTGGCTAAGTCTTCAAGCTCACCAATCTTTTGTCTCCAGTGTCTAATCTGCTCTTAATTCTGCCCAGTACACTTTTCATCTCAGACCTGGCAACCCTCGTCTCCAGAAGTCCAGTCGGGGTCTTTTCTACATCTTGTACATCTATTGTAATCACGTCCGTGTGTATCTTTAGCTTCCTGAATATATAGATATATTTAATAACAGCTATTTTATTTATTTTTTTTTTTTTATTTTTTTTTATTTTTGGGACAGAGAGAGACAGAGCATGAACGGGGGAGGGGCAGAGAGAGAGGGAGACACAGAATCGGAAACAGGCTCCAGGCTCCGAGCCGTCAGCCCAGAGCCTGACGCGGGGCTCGAACTCACGGACCGCGAGATCATGACCTGGCTGAAGTCGGACGCTTAACCGACTGCGCCACCCAGGCACCCCTATTTTATTTATTTTTTATTTTTTTAACGTTTATTTATTTTGGAGACAGAGAGAGACAGAGCATGAACGGATGGGGGAGGGTCAGAGAGAGGGAGACACGGAATCCAAAACAGGCTCCAGGCTCTGAGCTGTCAGCACGGAGCCCGACGCGGGGCTCGAACTCACGGACCGCGAGATCGTGACCTGAGCCGAAGTCGGACGCTCAACCGACTGAGCCACCCAGGAGCCCCTATAACAGCTATTTTCAAGCCTTTGTCTATGAATTCTATCATCTGTGTCAGTTCTAGATCTGTTTTGATTGATTTTTCTTCTCATTTTGGGTCATATTTTCCTTCGTTGCACGTGTGCTAATTATCATTGGATGCCGAACTCTGTTTTTAATTTTTTTAATCGCTTTGAATATTTCCGAGCCTGGTTCAGAGACACAGTTACTTGGAAACAGACTGACTCCCTTCAGACTTGCTTTTAAGTACCATATACCAAGACCAAAACAGCCTTTCATTTAGGGCTAATTTGGTCTGGCCAGTGAGGTGCCATCCTTCTATTTAATGTTTTTAATTTTTTTTTAGCATTTATTTATTTTTGAGAGGCAGAGAGAGACAGAGCACAAGTGGGAGAGGGGCAGAGAGAGAGGGAGACACAGAATCCGAGGCAGGCTCCGGGCTCCGAGCTGTCCGCATGGAGCCCGACGCGGGCCTCGAACTCAACCTCAGGAGCTGTGAGATCACAACCTGAGCCGAAGCCGGACGCTTAACCGACTGAGCCACCCAGGAGCCCCAGAGGTGATACCCTTCTGAGGACTCAGCTTCAAGCCTGTGTACCTGCCACAATCCGGTCAGGTGATAGAAATCACATGGTGACTTGAACAGGGAACGTTTAACATAAAATATCGTTGCTTGTAACAAGAGCCTGTGTCGCAAGGGATCGGCTGATCAGAAACAGAACTCTGAGGGCGCCCAGGAACCACAGGTACCAGGAGCCGCCACACTTAGGGGGAGACAGGGCGCTCAAGGAGGAGCCCCCTCCGTACCCCCACCCCCACCCCCATCCCCGCCGCGTCTGAATCCGGTGGACTGAATCCATTGGAGAATCCGAAGGAAACGGCTTCCGCCGGCAGTGTCTCTCCAGCGCCCTCCACTGACGAAGTTTGGCGTCGCGCCCACCGGCACAGGAACTATTCGGAGGGCTCAGCTCCATTTTCACGGAGCCGGCAGTAAAATAAGCTTAGAGCTGAGAGGCGATAAACTAACGACTGGCACAGAGCGATAACTGGGGGGGGGGGGGGGGGGGTCTTTCCGCTCGGGCTGACGGGAACACAAAGTAATCCTGGCCCCGGCGGCGCTCAGCACTGGCCCTTCTCGCCTCTGGCTCTTCCGTACATGCAAGCGCTGCCCTGCAAGGCCGCAGCCTGGGGTGGGCCCTCCGCCGGCTTCTGGAGCCCTCTCTGCGGAGCCTGCCCCTCTCCAGGGCTCTGCCTTGCGCACCGGCCCCCACGGCCCCCAGGGTCCCCTGTCCCTCTCCTCCAGCCGGGAGGCCACCGGGCTCAGCCAGCCTGGAAACTCTCCGCAGGCAGTAAGTTTGGGCAATTTTCGAGCCCACCTCATTTATTTCCCCTCTCTCGGGGATCGCTGCCCTGTTCTGCCCCTTGTCCAACGTCTGGACATCACTGTGTCTTGAAGCACGTCTGGGTTTTCAGTTGTTTGAGGCTAGAGGGTAGAGGGAGGGCAGTCCCCGCTGCGGCACCGCGGCCGGGGTCAGGGTCGACCTGCGATTTCGGGAGAGGCTTTCCTCCAAATGTGACTTTGTCTCCCCCAAAACCTGCCGGATTAAGCCATAAGGGAGCACCCGGCTGGCGCAGTCAGGAGCATGCGTGAGTCTCAATCTCAGGGTCCTGAGCGCAAGCCCCATGTTGGGTGTGGCCCGTACCGGAAAAGGAAAAGGAAAGAGAGGCTGCTGGGTCTTCTGCAGTCTTTCAGCCCTTTCTTGGTCTGGCACAGACTCGCACGTCTGTCACACTCTGCAATATCCCTCCATTTACGTGGCCGTGTGCAAACCACCTCTTTTCATTGTATGTAATTCCTTTTATCACAGTAACACGTTACATAGTTTAAAAGGCCAAATGGTGGGCGAGGAGGATGTCAGCCACGTCCACTCTCACCTCAGTCTCTACTTTCTGATTATTTTCTTTTCAGCTTCTTCTCTCTTAACTCTGACAAAAGACCAAGCGGGCTGGAGGTGCCGGGTGGCTCGGTGGCCAGGCGTCCGGCTCTAGGTTTCAGCTCAGGTCACGATCTCACGGCTGGTGGGTTGAAGCCCCACATTGGGCTCTGCGCTGGCAGCACAGAGCCTGCCTGGGATGCTCTCTCTCCGCTCCCCCCTCCTCCTGCTCAAAATAAATAAATAAACTTAAAAAAGGGGAAGGGAAGGGAAGGGAAGAAGGGAAGGGAAGAAGGGAAGGGAAGGGAAGGGGAAGGGAAGGGAAGGGAAGAAGGGAAGGGAAGAAGGGAAGGGAAGGGAAGGGAAGGGAAGGGAAGGGAAGGGAAGGGAAGGGAAGAAGGGAACGGAAGGGAAGGGAAGAAGGGAACGGAAGGGAAGGGAAGGGAAGGGAAGGGAAGGGAAGGGAAGGGAAGGAAAGGAGAGGAAAGACCCAGCAGGCAAAGCATCGGGTGACGGGGTCACAACTACCTACTCCAGCAGCAGGGACCACTGTGCGACTGACCCCGAAACAGTGATCACCTTGACCTCTGGCGCCCACCTGCAGACCCACCCCACCTTTGTCTCGCACTTGCCTTGCGTGAACCTGGACGCGTTTGTGGCACCTCGGAGACAGTCCCCGAGACACTGGTCGGCTGCTTCCTCGCGGTGGCCTTGCTGAAGCAGATCCCCTCTTGCGTCACCACCGCCCACCTTCCGCCTTTGGGTTTGGTCGAAACCAGCAGCCGGGGCCCGAACCTGGTCTGCTTGGGCTCCCAGGACCAGGCGCCCGGTTACGATGGGACTTAGTTCTGACGAGGAATGAGGGCTCCCGCCACACCCCTCCCCGTTCCCACCCTGGCTCCAGGGGCGACCGCCCTCAAAACTTCTGGTTGTTTCCACCCATATTTACTTTCGTGTTTCTAAATAATCTTGTTCAGCTGCTACTGCTGTTTTCTCCTTCTTTCTTTCCCCCAATTTTAAAGATTTCTTTTTTAAGTTTATTTACCCATTCTGAGAGAGAGCATGAGCAGGGGAGGGGCAGAGAGAGGGAGAGAGAGAATCCGAAGCAGGCTCCGGCTGTCGGCACAGAGCCCGGCGTGGGGTTTAAACTCACAAACTGTGAGGTCACGACCTGAGCCGAAACCAAGAGTCAGACGCTTCACGGACTGAGCCCCCCCCCCCCCCCCCGGGCGCCCCTGTTTTCCAACCTTAGACTTTCTAGAGAAACAGACTGACTCCTTTTGATGGAGGGTGAGGACTTGGCCCTCTGCTCCCCACCCCTGCATGCATGAACACACACCCTTTGCTGCTACCTTCTCTATACATTCCAATCCAAAATTTGGGGTGCATCAATATTCAGCATCTAGAGTGTCAGGCAACCGTAACAATTATTCACGGTTGAGCCACGTCGTATACTGTGATCCGTTCTGTCTTCAAACACTTTCCACTTCCCTTGTAGGCAACAACGATCCGGAAAGACCAGCAACCGAAGAGAAAATCGGCCAAAGCGCGCGCCCGGTCCACGGGGAAGAAGTCAAAATTAACACTACATCGGGAGAGCATTCCTCATTTATCAGCTCAGAAACCCAGGAGCCTACGACCCGGCGCATGGATGAGACCTCAGAGAACAGGTGCTTTCATCGATGGGGGCGGATGGGGGCGGGAGGCGGGGCTGCGCGGGCCCTGTGCGGACATCGAGGTCAGGTGCAAGGGCGCCTCCCTCCGGCCGGGCAAGCCCGCCTCTGGGGGTTTGTCGTGCAGCTGCACTGCATGTGTCCGGTTACCGTGGCATTCGCGTGTAAGAGCAAAGCCCCGGAGACACCCAAGTGTCTTTGTGAGAGAGCTGGCCACATACACGACTGTGCTACATGATACAGGAGAAAGGGAAGCTCTCCATGGAAAGACGTCCCGGGTACGGTGTGAGGCGGCAGGAGCCGAGTGCAAACGGTGTATACGGGACACAAGAAAAGAGGCGCCCGCTGGCTCCGTGGGAAGAGCGCGCAGCTCTTGATCTTAGGGTTGTGAGTTCGAGCCCCGCGTTGGGTACACAGATTACTAGAAAAAATAAACTAAAAAACAAGAGAACACAAGAAAAGTAAGAGCAAATACACATTTATGTGAACCTTATTAAAAAACACTGGAACGAGGGGCGCCTGGGGGGCTCGGCCGGTTGAGCGTCCGACTTCAGCTCAGGTCATGATCTCGCGGTCCGGGAGTTCGAGCCCCGCGTCGGGCTCTGTGCCGACAGCTCGGAGCCTGGAGCCTGTTTCGGATTCTGTGTCTCCCTCTCTCTCTGCCCCTCCCCTGTTCATGCTCTGTCTCTCTCTGTCTCAAAAATAAATAAACGTTAAAAAAATTAAAAAATAATAATGAAAACATTTTTTAACTTTAAAAATAAAATACAATATTGCCTGGATTATTTTCCTGCTTTTTCTTTTCCTGATTTTACCAATTCATCCCAAAACTCTTTGTCTCTTTGACTCTTGCTGTCAATGTGATCAAACTCATCCAGCACTTTGGCAGTGCTACCTTTTTTTTTTTTTTTTTTTTAATGTTTAGTTTTAAGAGAGACAGAGCGTGAGCGGAAGAGGGGCAGAGAGGGGGACACAGAATCCGAAGCGGGCTCCAGGCTCCCAGCTGTCAGCACAGAGCCCGACGCGGGGCTCGAACTCGTGCACCGAGAGATCATGACCTGAGCCGACATCAGGAGTTGGACGCTTAACCAACCGAGCCACCCAGGTGCCCCTTAAGATTTTATTTCAAGGTCATGTCTACACCCGAGACCAGGCGTCGCACAGAGCGCCCGCTGAGCCAGCCAGGCTTCCCCGCAGCGCCTTCTTGGAGCCACTGGTCCTGGTGCCCAGTCTCCTGCTGCCGCTCGGGTTGGTTGGTCGTTAGTTGTGGCCCACGCTGTGCCGCACCTCGGGGCATCCCTTCGCCGACATCTGGGAACGAATGCCCTTCCCACCCTGCCTGTGTGAGACCCGGCTCCCGGATGCACATTTCACTTTGTGGGGCACGTCTCCAAGAGCTCCCCGAAACCCGGTGCCTGGGAGGGGAAGGCTTTGTGTCACCGACTGGCGGGCGGGCTCTTTATCCTGCCCCGCTCTTTCTTTCTGTTTGCCTGGGGGTAGGAATTTGGGATGGAAAACATTTTGTTCAGGGTTTTCCCGGGTCCCCTAGCTCCCAGTGTTGCTACTGGGAAATCAGAGATACAACCGATTCTTTTTCATTTCTTTTTTTTTTAAAGTTTATGTATTTATTTTTGAGAGAGAGAGAGAGCACGTGAGAGAGACAGGGGCAGAGAGAGAGGGAGAGAGAGTCCCCAGCGGACTCCACACTGTCCGCACAGAGCCCAGCACGAGGCTCGAACTCGTGAACCGTGAGATCATGACCTGAGCCCCCCAGGCGCCCCGAGTTGCAACTGATCTTGGAGCCTTCGCATGAAGGTGAATCTGAAAAGGTCTGAGAAGGTTTCTTGTACTGTTTCTTTGAGAACTTCCTCCCACGCCCGTTCTCCTGCCAGTTGGATGCTGAATTGTTTCTCGTTTACATTTTTCTCCCTTATTCCTCAAGTCTTCGTCTACTTAAAGTGCTTCCTTGGGGATTTCCACACCTGGGCTTCCCATTCCTTTGATTGTCTTTACTAACCTACATTTAATTTCTGAGTAATTGAATTTCTAATTTATTTCTAATATCATCTTCTTGTTTCATAAATCCTGACTTACCTCTGAAAATATGTTACTAGGGCACCGGGCTGGCTCGGTCGGTGAAGTGTGCAACTCTTGACCTCAGGGTCATGAGCGAGCCACACGTTGGGCGTAGAGATTACTGAAAAAGAAAATAAACTTAAAAAAAAAAACCAATCAGGTACCATTTCTTTTAATTGAGGTTATTCTTTTGTTTATATTTACTTATTTATTTATTTGTTTGTTTTAAGTAAACTGTGCACCCAATGTGGGGCTTGAACTCACAACCCCGAGACCAAGAGCCGTACATTCTGCAGACCGAACCCGCTGGGTGCCCCTCAGTCACCCTTTCTTTCTTTCTTTCTTTTTCTTTTTTAATTTTTTTTTAATGTTTAGTATTTTTGAGAGAGACAGAGAGCAAGCAGGGGTGGGGCAGACAGAAAGGGAGACACAGAATCCTAAGCAGACTCCAGGTTCCGAGCTGTCAGCACAGAGCCCGACGCGGGGCTCGAACCCACGAACCGCGAGATCATGACCTGAGCCGAAGTCAGATACTCAACCGACTGAGCCACCCAGGCGCCCCGATTTTCTCATCTTTAAACGTTGACCTTTTCTCTGGGACGTTTTCTAGAAAAGCGCCCACTGATCTCATTCCTGAGGGCACCGTCCCGCCTCCAGGAAGCGGGTGGGGAAGGGGCAGGGGTCTCCGCACTCCCGTGGGCATGCAGACGCTGTTTTGATGCAGACGCTCCTTTGACCTGACTTGCTTGGTGTTCCTGCCGCTACAGTCATGCCCTTCCTTCCGGTTCAGGTCCTACGCAGTAAAGCAACAGGAGAATGACGAGGAAGAGGAGTGTGTGTGAGCTTGCTCGTACACGCTCGTGTGCCCAGAGTCCTCCGAAAGACCTCTCCTGGGGAGTGACGGCTGGACGGGCCGAGTCTGTATCTTGGGAGAAAGGTTCCAGCCTGAGGGTCGAGCGCAAATTGCCCCGTGGCTGGAGAAGGGGGAGAAAGGGTAGAAGTGGTCTGGCCCGCGAGGGAGGGAGCCAGGGGCCCCACAGCACAGGCCCTGGGCGACCACAGTAAGCACCTGAGTTTCATGGTTAGTGTGGCTGGGGCCACTGGACGGTTTGGCCCCGGGAGCCCAGAATACAATCTACATTCACGAGTCTCTGGGGCCTGGCTGGCTGAGTGATGGAGCGCGTGACTCTTGATCTCAGGGGTGTGGGTTCGAGTGGCCCCACGTTGGGTGCAGAGATTATTTTCAAACAGAGTCTCTAAGTGGGGCGCCCGGGGGCTCGGTCAGTTAAGCGTCCGACTCCTGGTTTCTGTTCAGGTCATGATCTCACAGTTTGTGGGATCGAGTCCCGAGTCGGGTTCTGCACTGACTGTGGAGTCTGCTTGGGATTCTCTCTCTCTCTCTCTCTCTCTCTCTCTCTCTGTCTGCCCCTCGCTCACTTGCACCCTCTCTCTCAAAAAACTGAAAAAGAAAGAGTCTCCCTGGGCTGTTGTGTACAAAACAGGAGCCGGCTGTTGGTGGCTGGGGGCCTGGGGGGTGGAGCTGGGGGGATTCGGGAAGGAAGGTCGGCTGACAGGGTTTGCTGAGGACTGGATGACAGATGAGAGAAAAGAGGTCGAGGGCCTCGGCCCTGTCGTTTTGTTTCAGTGCCGTTTTCGGAGGCGGGAGGCAGGGGGGAGGCTTAGGGGGGAGATCAAGGGGGCATCGGGCCGTGTTGAGTGCGGGGGGCCGGTTAGGCATCCGGGTGGAGACGGCCGGTAAGTGTGGACATTAGGGGACTGTACAGGTCCGACGTGAGTCCTCGGTGCGTAGATGCGGCTTACAGCAGGGAGCTTGACATGATCTCTCTGGAAGCTTGGGGGCTCAGGGCTGTGCCGGAAGCCGAGCTATCCAACCAGCCTGATGGCGGGGCCCGGGCGGTGGACGGATCGGGACCGCAGGCCGCCCACCGACAGCGAAGCTTCTTATATTCCCGCTTTTATGTAATTTGGCCTTAATAAAAGTACCTGGGGAATTGTCTTTTGGGGAATTGCCCTCCACAGGCCCCCTGGGAAAAGAACCATTGGGGAAAGAAAATAAGGTTCTGCAAGGAAATTGTGCGGCCCTGCATTTAGCCCTTGCCACCCCCTATAAAGACTCCTCTACCTAAAGGAAGGATAGCCTCCTACGTTTCCCAGCCAAGGAAGGAACAAATGGACTTGAAAGCCCCACTCCCGCAACAAAGGAGTGTATCCATGGGCACAAGTCACTGCAACCCATAGGCCCACTTGGCCCCCCGGAGGCATTCCAGATGATGACTGAACCTAGTCGGTTAAGGTACAGAACGGCTCATTAGTTCCTAGGTGCATTGTCTCTCTGAGAATGTGTAAGGCGTGGGTTCCTAAGGCCCTCTTGGCCCCCTTCTAGCACCTTGGACTGAGACGAACACCTTTGTTCCCCAAACCACAAATGGTTCGGGGAAACAACTAAGAGGTCATGGCCCCATAACTGTTCCACTTGAGGTGTTGAGAGATAGATGACCTTTCATGAAAACAGCAAAGCAAATGCTCTATAGATTATGGATAAACGTAGATACGTAATGAAAATAATGTAAGAAATTAATCAATAAGCAAAGGGCAGGAGGAAACGTTATGAGAAAATAACCATGTTGTTCCTTAAAGGGTGATTACACATGGGAACGTTTTTAGAATCAGGTAATGCCAGAAAACATAGATGACGCACGCTACAAGGAAATTGCTAGCAAATATAATGCCATGTTTGCCACAATAAAGTGGCCAGTCTAACCCACTGCTGTGGTCTGTGTCCATTTTTGTTTCTGCTTTATTTTTTTTTTTCGCTTTTTTGCCGACACCGTTCATCCTTCGGGAACCCCTGGACCCGCTGGAGCTGGACTCCGGCAGGGCGGGGGGCGGGGGGCCTCCCGTGGGGTGGGGTTTGCAGGGGTGCCGTTGCTTAGCGGCTAGGGGTGCAGGAAAGAGCTGGGGGCTCCCCTGCCCTAGGCTCCCCGTTCCCAAGCCCACCCCCGCTGGCAGCCCTGGCCCGGATGCCTTCCTCTCCCGACTCCTGAGCCCTCCCTGGTTCTGGGGAGACAGCGGCCTCCCTGTCGGCAAGACCTCACTTTGCAGGCACCCACCTTAGCGCCTCTTCCCTCCGGATATGGGCCCCACTCCCCCCTCAGCCTCTCAGTCAGGTGGTCCCCGGTATCCTCCTGGGGGAGCCACACTGTTACCGTATCACGATTCGATTCGCACTCACTGTGCTGTGGCTTTGAGAAATAGACCCACGATTAAGCCCCATGTTCCCCGGAGTCTCTTGAAGGACAGGGTCTGAGCGTCACCGTGGAAAGAGCTGAGGATCCCGAGCCTGGAAAGGCTTCTAACTCCGGGGTGGGGGTGAAGCCTGATCCCCACCTGCTGAGCCCGCTCTCCCCACCTCCTTACAAAGCCAGCTCCCCTGGACACATACATTCGAACGGGAATAAAAATAGACAAAAGGGGCGGGGGCGGTGCCTGGATGGCCCAGTCAGTTGAGCGTCCAACTTCGGCTCAGGTCATGATCTCACGGTTCGTGAGTTCGAGCCCCGCGTCGGGCTCTGTGCTGGCAGCTCGGAGACTGGAGCCCGTTTCAGATCCTGTGTCCCCCTCTCTCTCAACCCCTCCTCTGCTCACATTCTGTCTGTCCCTGTCTCTCAAAAATATATGTGAAAAAAAATTAAAATTAGACAAAGGGGGGATGAGGAAAAAGAGGCGGCCCGCCAGGCAGGGGTGCAGGCGCTGCCCGAGGCTCAGGAGCCTGCGCAGTGCTGCCCCCACCTCCCTCCCCCTCCCTCCGTCCTGGGAACCAGCTGCACCTGGGCCTAGGGCAGGCGTGTGTCTAACTTCCAGGCCGAGTGCGGGAATGACCTTGACCTGACCCGGGAGACCCGGACAGCAGCGGGGGCTCAGCCTCCACTCTGGGTCCGCAAGCCTGCGCCCACGCACGTCCCCCACCCGGTCCCTTGGGGAAAGAGCATCCACGGAGATTCTCTCTCCGAAACCGCTGCGTGGCTGTGCCCGACACCCTCTCCTCTGCGACCACAGTGCCCTTCGGTCGATTCCCAAACTTGAGCCCCAGGAACACTGAGCCCGGGGCGCCCCAGCTGCCTGCCACACGCCCCGTCTGGCCGCGTGTCCCACACCCTATGGGCCGCGTCTGAGAGGACTTTGCTCAGGGACGAGTGTCACAATACTCCACAAACAGCAAAGCATTTATCCACACACGAAAGCAAACAGCACTTTAGAAGTTGCTGGAAGTGTAGAAACTTCGTGGTCCCGTCCCCAAACCCCTATCTTCGTCACATTGTTTAGGACTCTGGATACAGACCTGTCCCCCGGTCCCCAAATCGATCCTGATACTCTTCCCTTGGAGCATCACTCTTCTCAACAGACACGGGCCGCTGTCAGCCAGGCACCAGCAGAGACGGTCGGCGTCAGACCCCGTCCCTGTCCCACCGGGAGCGGCAGTGCGGGGTTCAGGATCCCGTCCCGCACCCTCAGGCCTGCAGCCTGATGTCACCGTGCATCCACCGGGGCCGTCCTCCGTCCTTGGGCCTCTACGGGGACACGGATTCCAGCCTGATGAGGTTACCGTGAGGGATAGCACGACAGGTTGTGCAAAGTTCCTATGTGCCTGGCACGTCACATCACGGGAGCTCAACAGGTGGTCAGGGTTATTGATAACAGATAAAGGTGGTGGTACTTCCCAGATGTCGGTCAAGTGTGGGCGTCACTAAGGCTACAGGAGTTCAGAGCTGCACGAAGTTCACCAGGGCGGCTCCGTGGAGAAGTGGGACTTAACTGAGTTGTCAGTTTCAATGACAGAACCCTCCGCTGAGTCTGAATCTCAGATTAAAATGAATACTTCAGTAGAAGTGTGCCCCAAATATTGTCTGGGTCTTACTCCGACTAAAACAGTATTCACTGTTTATCTGAAATTCAGATTTAACTGGGGATGCCCTATTTTCGTTTGCTAAATCCGGAAAGCCTGAACGTGAAGAGAGGGCGGCTTGCATGGCCGGGAGGCAGGGGAGGAGGAGGAGGGGATCTGCCAGGCAGAGGGGGGAACGGGGACAAGCAAGCAGGCTGACACTGCATTATTCTTCACATTGTCGCAGTTGAGGGAACCGAGACCCAGGACCGCTGCTGCCTCGTGTTTAAACCCCCAGCCTTCCTGGCTTCCAGGCACCGTCTCCCTGGGGCAGCGGGGAAACCAAGGAAAAGGACACGAAGGCCACCTTCACGTGCAACCCACGTGGGGCGGCCCCTGTCCCGGGAACTCTGCTCCAACACAGCCTCACGGCCGGCCGCCGACCACCACCAGCTGTTGTTGCTGTGGCTGTTTCTTTTAGAGAGTTGACCGCCACACCTAGCCTGCCACACTGCCACTCCCTTTAACGCTTGCGCGGAACCAGGCTGCGCCCGGGGCACTCACGTGAATCGAATGTTCCTTCCCTGCTCGGTGTGGGGCTCCGCTCTATCCATCCCCGCGACCAGCACGAAGAAGAGGGCGCAGGTGCGGAGAGAAACGCCCTTCATCCGTCAGGTGCCACGGAAGGTCATGACGAAGATCTACCACAGGTCACCTTGCCCCCCACAAATGCTGTCCCCAAGGGGTTTCCACATGAGATAGACATTGTGTTTCAGAACTACAATCAAACAAAACCAGATGGTCTTCAAACTGTACCTTGAATTCCACTAATTCTAAATTCAGCACAATTACATCTATATTCCATCGAGGCAGGGCTCGAGGACAATGGAATTTAAAAATATATCTTAAAGTGTGATGGCTGTTACCAAATTAGGTCTGCCCAGGAATCCTGTTAAGAAAAAAAAAAAAAAAAAACAGTTTAGGGGCGCCTGAGTGGCTCAGTTGGTTGAGCATCGGACTTCGGCCCAGGTCATGATCTCCCAGTTCGTGGGTTCGAGCCCCACGTCGGGCTCTGTGCTGACCGCTCGCAGCCGGGAGCCTGCTTTGGATTCTGTGTCTCCCCCTCTCTCTCTGCCCCTCCCCCCAGTCACACTGTGTCTGTCTGTCTCTGTCTCTCTCTCTCAAAAATAAATAAACATTAAAAAAACTAGAAAGAAAACATTAAAGTATAGCAAAACTGGGGCTCCTGGGTGGCTCTGTTGGTTAAGCCTCCGGCTTTGGCTCAGGTCATGACCTCGCAGCTTGTGAGCTTGAGCCCTGCATCGGGCTCTGTGCTGATGGCTCAGAGCCTGGAGCCTGCTTCCGATTCTGTGTCTCCCTCTCTCTCTGCCCCTCCCCTGCTCGTGCTCTGTCTCTCTCTCTCTCTCAAAAGTAAATAAAACATTAAAAAAAAATTTAAAAGGAAAAAAAACAGTTTAATCCAACAGATATGGACCAAGAGCCCTCTCTGGGCACGGAGCTGAAAGGGAGGCACCGCTAAGACCCAGCCCCGGTCCCCACAGGGCGTGTGACGGCGACAGACACACATTCAGTTGAATTTCAGAAGGGAAAGGACACAGTGAACTTTGCTAAAGACGAAATGTTGGGGCCCCTGGGTGGCTCTGTCGGTTGAGTGTCCGACTTTGGCTCAGGTCTTGATCTCACGGTTTGTGAGTTCGAGCCCCGCGTCGGGCTCTCTGGCTTCAGATCCTCGGTCCCCCTCTCTCTACCCACCTCCTCCAACCGGCTCCCTCTCGAAAATAAACACTTAAAAAAAGAAAAAAAAAAGGAAAAACGTCAAGGGGGCCCAGCGGAGGGAGGCCTTCATGCACACCGTGGGGAGGTGGTGCTGAGCCACTGGGAGGTCTCAGTTTGACGGTGGCCCAGGCAGAGAGAGAGACTGAGAGGGAAGTGTCAGCAAAGGTGGAGAGGAGCCATGACGCAGGAGGGTCATCCCGATCATCATCTAACTCATCAAATGTACACGCAGTATCCTAATTATTACGTGTTGTCAAACATTATCACGCCCGCTCGCTTCAGAAGTAAAAATCACACACCTGCATTATGACCCCTACGGGCCTTTAACTGATGATTTATAAGTACGGTGGCTTTTACAAAGATGCGAATTTCCCAGACTAAACCACCCTCCCAAGTCCCGAGGCCCTTCCCGCACATTCCAGCCCTGGGAACACACGCCGGGCCAACAACGGGCTCCTTCTCTGGCGGCCGGAGTGGGCCGGCCCCTCCGCATCACCGCCTCTAAAGTCCCTCGTTAACCCGCGCTCCGGGCCACACAGGCACACGGGTTACCAGCTCCCCATACGCAGCGCCAGACAGGAAACACATTTGAAGGATTTTAAACAATTTTAAAATGTGCCTTCAAATTTTACAACTCGCTTTACTCGCCCGGGGGAGGAACCAAGCCCTTTATATAAATATCACCCAAACAGGCCCACTCTTTATCCCACCCAGCTCGGGGCTCTGGGCTTTTCGGTGTGAGGCGTGGGGTGAGTTTGGGAGGTTTTGTTTATTTTGGTTTTTTTTTTTTTTTTCATTTCATCTGTGTCTTCTGCGGTCACTGGCCTTCTCGGTCGTGTTTACTTTATAGGTGCTCCGGTAGCCACACACACAGCCCAGGACAGACCCTGCACGGCCCGGGCGGCCTGTGTGGGGAAACACCCAGGGGAAGAGCCTCCCGGCCAGGCGGCTGGCGGTCCCCAGGGTCGGGGCGGCTGCGCAACAGAGGAAGGGCCCCTGTCCTCCTAGTGGCGACCGGGGGCGGGGGGGGGGGGGGTAGTGGGGAGGCACCCAGAGTGAGCCGGGTGAGAAGGGCCCCTCCCGGGCAACCAGCCTCCCACCCGGTGCCCTCACCCGCAGGGGCCCAGGGCCATTTCACTCGCAGCCCTGTCACTGGCTCACAAACTGGGGTGTCCAGTCAACCTGTCGTTATTCCTTGTATTTTGTATCACCTTTGGCGAAGCACGACTTACGTGCAATAACATTCACACGTGTTCAGGATCCAGGATGACGGCGACTTTCGACATCCCCCAGGTGACCAGCACCCCGTCCGGATAAACAACGCTTCAGTCTCCCAAGAGAGCTGCTCCTGCCCCTTCCAGTCAGACCCCCATCCGCGCCCCCCTCTCCCGGTCAACCGCTGGCCCGCTTCTGGTCACTGTGATTACATGTGCCTGCTCTGGAAACGGCAGCCCTCGGTTGGGGTCAGAGGCTGTTCTCTCCCGGCGCCCGCCTTCTCCAGTCCTACAGAGAAGCCAGGCGCGTCTACTGGCGTGCAGGGATTTGCTGCTGCGGTCTACATGCAGAGAGTCCCGCGTGGGAGCCGGGGGAGAGGCGGCTGGGACAGAGGGAGGTCTCAGGTGTGTCCTCGACCTCCTCAATGGCAGGGACAGAAGGCAGATCAGGTGCTGACCAGGGCCTTGGGGCCTCAGGGCCCGAGTCTGGGTCCTTGGTGACTGAGTGTAGCCCAGAGTTGGAGAGGTGGCCTGTCCCTAACCTGCGCCAGGGACCCAACCCCACCTGGGGCTGCTCAGCCCTCCTCCCCCTCTGCCTGCCCGATGATGCCCTCGGCCGCTCGCGCCCAGGGCAGGGTGGTTCTCAAGCTGGGCCCAAGCTTTCTGCCAAGAGAACCCTTCCTGGGAGCCCATTGGCTGAGTGTGTGCCAAGGAGGAAAACCACCCAGCAGCGGGAAGGCACACCTCACCGGACACTCCCTGCTCCCCCAGGGCTCGGCGGCAAAGCCCGCGTCCTCAGACAGGACCGGACATCCTGCGACACAAAACGTGGCGGGTCTGCCCTTGGTCCGGCCCCGGGAACAGCGCAAAGGAAACCTGGAATCGCCAGCACTCCGAACTGGGACACACGGGACGCCCGGCAGAGGCGGTGGGAGTGAGGGGTGGACAGGGCGGTCCCTGCCGCCCACCTCCCCCCAGCCCAATAGCAGTGGCCAGCTGGGACAGGTGATGAGGAGCCCCGTCTGAGGGGGACCTTACGGGGGGCTGGGGGGCCACGTCAGGAGGCAGGAGCGGCAGCCACGTGGACTGGACTTCGTCACTGTCGCTGTGGGCCTTTGCAGTAAAGTCACAGTTGCCACAGTAACAGCTGGTCTGGTCCCGAAGTCTCTTCACGAGCCAGGCTCTCCAGCTTTCCACGCGCTCTGTTTTCTCGGTACATCATCTCACTTAACCCTCGCCGTGACCCTTCAGTATTTCATAAATGAGGAAACCGAGGCACAGATGTGATGCGCCCAGGGTCACATCCTAGGGAGTGACCTAGTGCAGTCCTGTACAGAACTGGGACCCCAGCTTGCCGTCTGCTTCCGAAGCCCAAGCTCTCAGGCCAGGTGAGGCCCGGAGAAGCAGGTGGCCAGGGAACAGGTGCCTCTGGCCACTCCCTCCCACACTCCTCCCCTCCCCCCTCCTCTGAAACACAGCCGTGCCCCTCACCAACCTGGACTCCCACCCTCTGTCTTGAAAGCTGTCCCCACTGTTCCTCCTGGGGCCCCCTTCCTCAGTTTCCCCTATGCATCTCCAGGCTCCCTGAACGGGGCGGGGGGGGGGGGCCCACTGGTTCTCTCCTCTTTATCTACAACTGGGCCCACATTTCTCCATCTGGAAACAGTCCCTCCCTGCACTCTGAAAGCCTCGCACCCACCAAGCTGTCCTAACGGACACCTGCTTGCCTGCCCGGCTTCTATCCTGTGCTGCTCCCAGGGGCAGAAGCCCAGCTTTCCTGTAGGACTGCTCATCCCCAGCCCGCCTCCAGGTCCGGGAGTGATCCAGTGCCCTGAGCCTCACCCAGCACGGCAGTGCCCAGGCACAGGGATGGCTTTGGGAACGGGCACGTGGCCCACAGCAGGACACGGGAATCCTTCTTGGCTCTTGCTTAAACGGCGGAGGGTTCCTCTGGGATGACTAAGGTCCTAGGAGGCCAGCCCAAAGCCGGCATTTTGCCTCCCTGGTCCCCTCCTTCCTGGATGCCCACCTGGCTCCCCCTCCCCGCGGGCACTGCTTGCAAGGCTGCTCTGCCTTCTCCGGGATGGGCTCCAGGGCCTCCAACCGCGTTCCTGGCCCCACCTCCAGGCTGCTATCTCAGAGCCCTGCCCAGGCCCGGCCCTGAATGTGCAACTTCTCAACCTTCCGCAAGAACTTCACACCTGACCCGTTCGAGGAGAGCTCCCCTGCAGGCCAGCCGCTGGCTTCCACAATAGAAACGGACTCCAGGCCGCTGAAAACCGAAAAGGTTTATTTTGGAAGGAAATTCAGTAGTTCATACAATGGATGGAGAGGCTGGGAACATGCCTTGGGTGACAGGCAGGGACCAGGGTACGAGGGGCGGCCGGAGACGCGGCCAAGACCACAGGAACAGCCTAGCAGGAAGCCAGTCCTCAAGTCCCCACATCCCGAGTCCCTCCTTGGCATCAGGAGCCCCAGGTGGAGCGCCTGCCTGACTGAGCCCGGCGGGAAGGCCTGGGACAGGGAGCCAGCAGGCTTCTCCACAGCTCTGCCTCCTGCCTGGGCCCCCAACACTGACCGGACAGCCCCACCCTCCCTCCCCATCCTAACAGCCACTGTATCCCACAGAGATCCTTCCAGAATGGCCTCGCGTCTCTGTGTCCCCAGTGGCCTGCACCTTAGACCAGTATTCATTGACCTTTCCTAGGAGCAGCCACCAGAACGGCCGGACAGGACGGGACAGTGGTCACAGCAGGACTCCCAAGCCAACTGCCTCGGTTCAGATTCCGGCTTCACCGCCTACTAGCTGTGTGACCTCAGGGGAGTCATTAACTTCTCTGCACTCCCAGCTTTGCCCATCGGTAAAGTGAGGACACTACAGCTACCCGCCCCATATGGTGCTCGTGAAGACGATGCACATTAATGTGCACAATGAGCTTCAAAGGAGCCCGGCACCCAGAAGGTTCTGTATCATGAGCTGATTATTATTCCTGGGACGCCTCGCCCCTCCCCACACTGGAGTCTCCAAACCTTCTCTGGGCTCTGCCTTCCCTCAGCCTATGGCTCCCCAAAGAATACAACCCACCTGCTTGTCTCTGAGGCCCAATCTGAACGTCTGAACATCCCGTCCGCGGCCCATGGGAAGCCAGCCTCCCTGTAAACGACTGCTGTAAAAGGCCCCCTCCGGGATGTCTGTCCCACCCGACTCCTCCCTGACGCAGGGACTCACGCCCGAGGGGAGTTTTCCTGCCGGGTCCCACAGCACTTACGCACCCGCCTTGCACATCAGCTCTGTACGCTCCTGCCCTCCCTGCACCCAACCAGGCTGTGTGTCCCTCCCCACCTTTTCTTAGCCAATCCCTCCTCCTCCGTGAGACCCAGCTCCCCAGGACCCGCAACTAGTGAAGGTGATGATGCCCAGCCCATGGGGGGGGGGGGGGGATGAGAGGCCTGGAGGGGAAGAGCAGGCTTGGAGGCACAGACCCCCCAAGTCCTTCCTGGCACACCCACAGCTCAGGGAAGAGTGGCCTGTCCCAACCCTCAGGCCATGGAATGCCCTTGCCCACCATTCCTACTTGGGGACTCCCCCTCTCGTCTGCACCCCATGAACCTCAGGGCTCTGGGCAGCCGTGCTCCTGGGGAGTCCACCAAGGACCGCCCCGTAGGACCAGTGTGTGTGTTCCTGGGGCCCCCCAGCACCTGTACCGGGGCTCAGAGAGGTTAAAGAGTGTTCTCGTTTCTAAAGCTGGGGTGCCCCGTCTCTCCTGCTCTGTCCTGCTCGCAGGTCATTACCGGCCTCCCCGGAAGTGCCTGGCACACAAACCGGCCTCCAGAAATGTGGGTGGCGTGGGAGGTAAGCTGTACTGCAGGGACCGGCCAGGGCGGGCTGAGCCCTGGAGCTCTGTGTCTCCTCGGCCTGTCCCACAAGCCCCCTGGGGTCCCCTCTCCTCCCCCCCCCCGCCCCCGCCCAGGGGCTTTGGTGCCAAGGAGCTCCCCCCGGCACCCCTTCCGTCCACTTGCCTCCGTTGGCCCACAGCAAATCGGCACTGGGTGCCAAGGCCCTTCCTTCACACCCGGGGCAGGCAGGCAGCGAGGTGCGGAAGGGAGGAGGCAGCCACACGCGGCGTACCCATGTGAGCTCTGATTCCGTCCCCTCTCCCCGCCCGGGTTTCCTCGCCCGGTCAGTGGGGGCCCAATTCCTGCCTGTGCCTACCTCACAACGTGAGGAGTCTGTAAAAATGAAATGGCACGTGATAAAATACGCAGCCGAACACACTGGAAGGTCATAAAATGTTACACAAACGCAAGGGGTTCCGAGCCGGCCGTAACACAGGCATTAAACCGCAGCCTCACAAAGACATTCGCCATAAAACCTGCCGAGCTGTGGGGAAGGGGCCGGCTGGGCCCGCTGTCACCTCTGTGCTTCTCCACGTTTTCTGCGCTGATCCTCTAGTCCTTCTGCAATCAGAAAAAAGCAGTGTGTAAAAGGAACACTTTTGAGATAAAAGCACCTAAGGTCCTGCCCTTGTAGCAACTATGTCACGGTGAAAGCTTCCGGCCAGCGGTGGAAAGGAGGTTGATGGGCCTGTCCGGCGAATGCTCTCCTGCCGACCTGCACGGGCCTGTCCACGCTGGGGGCCCCGAGGCTGGGGAGCTGAGAGCAGGGACCTCCCCCCACCCACACCGACTGGGTTCCAGGACACAGAAGGGGGGCCCCACAGGAGCGGCCCAGAGGGTCGCGGCTTCATGCCGCAGGGCTCAAACTGGAGCCGAGAGGAGGTGAGAACAGAGCTCATTAGAGACAGAGAGAGTAGACAGGAACAGAGCATCCAGGAGACTCGGGAAGGAGAGGAGAGTGAGTCTCACTTTGGCCTGGGGTCTGGGGGAGTCTGTGGTCTTGGAAAACGTGATCCTGCCCTGTCACTCCTTAGGCGCTGACTGCTGTGCTGGAAGAGGTCACTGACCCCTTGACCTTCACCGGAGGATATGCACTCCTCTGGGAGGCGCGTGTAAGGCGTGGGGGAGGGTCCTAGCAAGAGCAGAGGCAGTTTTGGTGGGGCCCTTTCGCTTCCGTCTCAGAGGGACTCCTAGCCCTACATCCAGCAGTCTCTTCTTCCCTGCCTAGAGACTCAAGGCTCGGCACGATGTCCCAAAGCCCCCCACCCCTCCCGAGCTCCAGACCACCCCCCTCCGGCTGCCCCCTGGGACCCTCCCGTGGAAGTCCCAGAGGGGCACGGGGCTCTGTTCGGTGCCCACCCCTCCCCCAGGCTAACAGGTTTCTACTGGGAGCAGAGTAGGCCCCATGTGGGGGAGGTGGGCCCCAGCCCCAGACAGAGCGTCCCTTCCCCTCCCACGAAGGTGTAGGGCGGGCCCTGAACACTGAGCCAGTTTTTTCCCCTGAGGCTAATCGGTCTAGGAAGTTGCTAGAAAAGATTTCCTTACCAGATAAAAAGAGGCCTTTAAAAGGAGAAGACCTCACACCCCCACCCCTCCCACCTCGGGCATGTAGCTCTGTGGCCGAGGCCACCACCTTGTGACCAGGGTGCTGAGGGCGGCAAAGTGGACAAGCAGAGGGGACTGGCTCCATGACCACACGGACGAGCCGCCATCCTGCTTCCAGAGCGCTCTGTGCTTCGGGAAACATAAACCTCCTGTTTAAACCGGTACTTGGTTTGCCCCCCAGGTCTGTTCCTGTCCTGCATTCCCTACGCGGAAGCGGCGTTCCTGCCCCCCCCTCCCAGCCTCCTCCCTGCCCGTGCCTGGGGCTCGGCTCTCCTCCAGCAACATCTAACCCGTCCCCTGGCCCCGCACACTCCCACGGGAGCCAGCCACCCCCCCCCCCCAGCTCCCCCTCCTTGACCCACATTCTAAAATACAAATCCTAGTGCTCTATTCAAGTATCAGTGAGCCACAGAACGATGTCAAAATCCCAAGCCTGGACTCAATGACCTTGGCAATGTGGCCCCCAAACCACCTCCTGTTCTCACCTCCTGTCACACCCCCAGACCCATTCTGTACTTGTAGCTCCCTCGGAGTGCTCCTGCACAGCCTCCCACCCCTCTGCCTGCTCCCTCCTCTCTCGATGTGCATGCCTACTCACCTTCCAAAACCCATTTCAAGTATCCCCTCCTCTGTGAAGGCCCCCTCATCCCAAGTAAACATTCCTTCCTCGCTGAGCCCACAGCCTGTTGTCTCTTATGCCTCTATTATAACTCTTATCTTATATTCTAATTACGTATTTGCCAAGAGACTAGATTACTTTAGGGCAAGGATATACCTCAGAGTCCCCAGGGCCTCCCAGGACAGTGACGGGAGTGATTAGTCAGTTTTTGGTGCAAGAGGCACCTGTACACAATGCCTCCTGGTGTTTCTGCTTTCTGTGCAGAAGCCAGGATCCCATCCTTCTTAGCACTGCCCAGGCCCCGACTACCTTCTACGCCCTGTCCTGCCCCACCTCCTCTCCCCCGAGGGGACTCCCAGGGGAAGAATTCCACCTTCTCTCTGAGCCTGGCCCCCCTCTGGAGTTGGAAAATCCCCAGGGGACAGATCTACCAGGTTCTGGCCACCTGCGCCCTCAGGGAGAGAACTGGACCAGTGGTCAGAAGAATCTGGCTTCCGTGTGGCAACACGAAAATTCTCCAAAATCGAAGGAAGCAGATGTCGAGTTCATCTACAATGTGAGCCCCTCGCCTACTGTCCTGCACGAAGCCCCCAGCCCTAAACCAGGGCCCAGGCCAGAGCGGGCGCTCCATACATGCTTGCTGACTGAAAGTCAACGTCAGGGTTGTTTGTAAGTTCCAAGAAGCAATCAGCCCTGCTTAGCAACTGAGGAGTGCTTGAGTGTGTGCGTGTGGATGCTGCTATTTATTTCTGCCCCTCCTCTTTACAGTGGCAAACTCTGAGAGACACTTACGCTGCCATTAAAAATGCTGTTTACAAAGAGTATAAGATGGAAGTTAAAAGGCAAAAAGAAGGACACAGCAGAAATGAGTCATACTTATCACACTAGCTAACAGCAAGCAAACAAAATCTCAAGCAAAAGGCTGGCAGGCAAGGGACAAAGGTGTCAGCCCAGGGGCGGCTGGCAGGCCCCACCCCTCTGTACTCCTGTTCTCTATTTTCCAACTTGTGAAAAAACTGCTCACCTCACTAATAAAGTGGGAAATATACGCTGTATTTTCCAAAAGAACACAGAGCAGAGGCTGCTCTGGGCCCAGGACTCACCAGGGAATCCCCTCCCACCTCACCCCATTGCCCAGAGATGCCCTCAGGGGCTGCTGGGGTTAGACAGTGCCCCAGGACACTGGCCTTGGCCTTCCCCACCTCCAACCACAGGGCGCTGGGCAAGGGAGTGGCAATCACTCTCTGCCTGGTCCAGACGGGGAAACTGGCGCCCGCAGGAGGGCAGCGCCCCGCCCTCACAGGTGGATAGCACGTCTCCCAGAGGCCGGGCTCTCCTAGGGCACTCGGAAGGCTAACCCTGTCCCTCGGGAATTCCCACAAAGGACTCACTAGGGGAATTTCCCAGACAGACAGGCAGGCAGACAGACAGACAGACAGCCACCTCAGACAGCTCCCGCCACTGAGCCCAGATGTTTGCCTGGGGGTGGCGGTGCCGAGAGCCAACACAGACGCATAAGTCAGCGGTGAGAGGTAGTCCAAAGCAGGAGCCCGGAGGAGCGCCGCCTGGGCAGGCTGGGGCTGGGACGGGAGGGGACCGGAGGAAGCCGAGTCTCAGAGCGGAAGTGCCCGGTGTGGTCTGCGTCTGGATCGCACGGTGCCTGCAGCCCCCCTCTCGGTCCAGCAGGCGTCGCCGCGGCTCTAGGGGTGGCGGGGCGGGCGAGGGGCGCGGCGGGCGGGACTGCCGCCTGGGCCACAGCACCTACAGCAAACTAGCCAGCTTGTACGAACGGTGGCTCGTCTGTATCCCCTACTGGTCCGGGGGCTTCCCGAGGGCAGGGGTTCTGTCTTAGCCCCACCGTCACCCTCGGTGCCCATAAATAACAACGCCCGGCCCCTGAGCGCCCCTCCAGGTCTGACAAGCGACCCCCGACGCACAATACATGGATCGAACAGTGCAGGGACCACGACCTGGAGTGGGAATGTTGGGGACAGCGCCGAGCCGGGAAGGCCCCCCGCCCTTCTCCAGCCGGCTCGCCCCCGCCCCGCCCCAGCCCTAGACGCGCGCAGAGAGCGAACGGACGTGGCCCCGCCGGGCTGGGCTGAGCTCGCCCGAACCTGCCCGGCCGGGCGGCGCAGCGCAGGGACCTCACACGTTCCCGGCCCGGCCCCGGCGGTGGGCAACCTGGGCCACCGTCTCTGCAGAGCCGCCGCCCCTCCCCCTCCCCGGGCTGCTTTTCAGAGCGGGGAGCCCGCAGAAGGGCCGCACCTCCCGCGGCGGGGACTCCCCTCCCTCCGCACACACGTAGTGACTGTGTGCCACGTGTGCCGGGTGCCCGGCGAGGCGCTGCCGACGCCGCGGGGGACTGGCAAAGCCCGCGCTCGCGGAGCTGCGGTGCTCGGGGGCACCGGGCAGGGGCCGGCTGCTCTCGCCGGGGGCACGCGGGAGGCCCACGCCCAGGGCTCCTCCCAGGGGTCCTCCCAGGTGAGCCAAGCGCGCGGGAGGCGCCGCCGGGGGGCCGGCGGGCGGGCGGCCGGGTGGACTTCGGCCCCGCAGCAGCGACGCGCTGCACGTCTGCAGCCGCGGGGCTGGGCCGCCGCCCGGGGCGGGGGCGGGGCGTACGCAGAGCCACGCGGCTACGCTCGGGAAGTGTTTACGGTCCGCGCGGGGGGTCTCGCCTCCCGCCGCCTGCGGCCGTCGGGGCGGGGGAGCGGGGTGGGGGGTGGGAGGAGGAGGCGGGCCCGGCTCTCCCCGCCCCAGGCTCCTCCCCGGCGGGGCCAGCGCCGGACTGGCCGCGGCGTCCCGGCCCCGCGTAATTACAGGCGCTGTCGCCAGGCCCGGCCGTAAAAGAAGAGGCCGAAACGGCCTCGGAACCCCGGAGCTGCGTCCGAGCCGGCCGGGAGCCGGCTTCCCGCGACGCGCGGCGGCGGGGACGGGCCGGCCGGGGAGGCGCACACGCTCGCAACGCCAGCCGCGCGCGCACACAGCCCCGCAGTCACACGCGGGAGCCGCCGAAGGCGCGCAGGCACGCAGCGTCGGGCCCCCCGCCCCGGACGCGCACTCGAGCCTCAGCAAACACCTGCCCGCCCTGGCGCCAGCCCTGCTCCGGCCGGCGGCAGATCCCGGCGGGGACAAGGGCCCCGGGGGGCCGCGTCCGGCGGGGCCGGGCGCCGGGCGAGGGGGAGGGGCCCGCCGTGCAAGCCCCCGCCCCTCCCCACGGCCGCCTCTCTTCACACGCGGTTCACTAACACTTGCGCACTCACGCCGGAGCTGCACACACGGCTGCGGAGCCACCCACAGATGCCTTCACACTCGCGCGCCATCACACGTATTGACGCGTGCCAGATGCACATGCGGGCTTGCGGTTTGTCACACTTTGGGAATGCCCAGATTCTCACAGTCCGTATCCAAAGCCCGTTCGCACGGCACACACGTGTGTTGGCGCACACGCGCGCGCGCGCACTCACGAACACGTCAGTAGTGCCCTTTGGCCAACTAGAAACAAGAGAGGGCGCCCCTGGGACCCAGGAGCCCGGGTGTCCCTCCCTGTCACTGGCGGAGACGGGCAGGGGCGCCCTTGGCCCCAGCCGCACACGTTACACACCCGATCACACAGGGTCGCGCTTTATTCCCGGCATCTAGGCGATGACACCATCTCGCGAACAAAGACAACATTGACAAACCCAACAAAAACAAACAGCCGCGTGCGTAGGGAGGAGCAGCCGAGCGCGGAGTCCGGGAAAGGCGGGTGGGAGGAGAGTGGGATCGCGGGCGCCCGAGCCTGGGTGTGCTGGGCTCGGGGAAGGCGCGGGCCCTGTCCGCGACCTCGCGCCCCGCAGGACCCGCGCGCGGCGCAGCCCGACCGGGTCCCGCGCCGCGCGCTCGCAGTCCTGCACGTGCCGTTGGAGCCCTTCTCCCGCGCGCCACCGAGCGCCCCGCACGGCCCGCGGGCCCGCACGCACACCCACAGGCGAGCGGACTCGCGGCACACGGCACCTCCGTCGCGGCCGAGGCACGAGTCCCGCTCCGCTCCCCTCCCCTCCCCTCCTCCACCTCCCAGCCCCCAAGCCCCGGGGCAGCCGCGCGCCGGGCGGGGCGGGGCGGGGGCGGGGGCGGGGCGGGGTGGCGGGCGGCGCCGGCCCAAAAGGCGGAGTCGCCGGGCGGAGGGGCCAGAGCTGTGCGCGGTGCCGACTGCGCCGCCGAGACAGCCCGCGGGAACCCGGACCCCGAGGAGCCCCTCGTCCTCGCCCGGCCTGGCCAGGCCCCCCGCTATGGAGTTCCTCTGGGCCCCGCTCTTGGGCCTGTGCTGCAGTCTGGCCGCTGCTGACCGCCACACCGTCTTCTGGAACAGTTCAAACCCCAAGTAAGCCCCGAGTCTCCGCCCGGCAGCCCGGGCGCCCGGCTGGCACTGCCCACCCCCACCCCCACCGTGGCCCGGTTAACTGTCCCGGCCAGCCCCCGACCTGAGTCTTGGGGCCGTGACCAGAGGCGGGAGGGATCCCGTGGAGTTTCTTCCCCTCGCTTCTCCCCGGTAACTGGGACATAACTAGGAGTACCCCAGCCCTGGGCAGGAGCCTGCCTGCCAGTTACTTGCACTGGGTTATCTCTGCCCTTCCTTTCCACCCCCCTGGCCCCCTGTTAACTCTGAAGTGAGGGACCCTTGCTGAACACTTCCTGCCTCCAGCCTGGACCACCCTCCCTGGCGCCGATGGCTCTCGTTCTAGGCCCTTCCACGACAAAAGCCTCTGTGCCTCTTGTCGCTTGGACGTCTGCCCACACAGATAGGTGCCTGATGTAACATGGGGAGTAAGCAGAATGTTCACTGTAATCCTGGAAGGACCCCTCAGGAGGGGCCTGGCCTTCTGGCTTCAAGCTTGTGCACTCCGTATTTAGGATGACCCTGGAAAGCTCCCCTCCACACACCAGGGATCCTTTGAGGTGGCATGAGTGGGGCGCATGCCTTGTGTAGTAGGCTGAGGGAGTCACCTGTTTATGAGATTAAGAGACGGAGGAGGGAGGTCATGGGAAAGGTTCAGAAGGAATGGAAGGGGTTAAAAGGGTTACTCGGGGCTCTGGGCAGGAAGGAGTTAACTCATCCTGGGCAGGTTTAGGGCTAGGAGGCAAATGGCCCTGGGAGGGAGAAGCCCCATTGGACCCTTTGTTCTTGCCCTTGAGTTTTCTGAAGTTACGGGAACAATATTTGTGGGAAAACACAAGAGGTGGGTAGGGCGGAGCAGGGGGAGGAGGCTGGGCAGCTCCGGTCAGGATAAACGCTCAGCTTGGCCACCCCCAGCCCTTGCATGCCCGCCCCCCCAGTCCGCTTGAGAAATCCGTGGTGCCAGCTTCCTCTGACCCTGTGGCAGTGCTGCCTGGTGGGGGGTCTGTAGGCTGTGGCTTGTGGGGCGGGAGGGAACTGCCAGCTGCTGCCAAGCCCAGGAGGCGATGCCCTCTTGCCCTTCGGCATCAGGGGCAGCCCTAATGTCCGCCCTCCCCACCCGCTGCTGCTCCCACCTGCCTGCTCTGTACTTCCTTGACCCAGTCTCGCCCTAGTGGGAGAGAGCAAAGTCCCTGTTTATGCCCATGCCAGGTGTTGGCTGAAGGAGGAGGAGGGGACAGGAAGCCATGAGTAGGGAGGGGGGGACCCTGGCCTTTTCCGTTCCCAAGCTCCCAGGTTTCCTCTCTTTCAGGAAGGAGCCTCTTCCTTGCCCCCCCTCCCCGCCTTCCCTGACGCCGCTTGCCCCCCTTTCCCAGACGGAGAGCCAGAGTCGAAGGAGTGCTAAGTGGAACAGATTGCACCCCCAGGAGGGGGATAATGGGTGCCCCCACCAAGCACAGCTTCTGCCCTGTCCATCTGGCCACACACACACACACACACACACACCCTCCCATACCCAGGACTAAAGAGAAACCAGCCAGAGTGGAGTGCACAGGGGCCGAGCCAGGCCCGGCTCGCAGGCACAGACGAGGTGGCCCTGAGCTGGGTGGGTGTGGGGCTGGCTTGGGTGACTCAGGGCGGTGGGCCGGAGCGGGAGCTCCAGGCCGCGGGCGGGAGGGCCGCGTGGGGAGGAGGGCGGGGCTGCTGCGAGCCGGGCGCTGGGCTCCTGGGCGCTGGAGGGGCCGGCGCCGGCTTCCCGGGCCTGGAGGACTGTGCCCGGGGCGAGCCCTGGCCCTGAGGTCCTGGGGGCCGGCCGCCTCTGACCAGGTAGATTTTCACAGGTTCTCAGGAGTGCTGGGGCGGGTGGCGGAGGTGGAAGAGGAATGAGTCAGTGCCCGTCACGGGAATGGGGGAAAGACGCCAGGCCCAGAGCTGAAATACCTGTTCTGAAATGGCTTCTATGTTTATCTCTCCAGAGAGGAATTTTAAAAGCCTCTCCCTCACTGGCGCTCTCCTCCTCCCCCTCCCCGGTGGGGGAGGGGCCCGGGTGCTCGCCGCCCCCGGGCCGGGCCTCCGAGGGCGCCCGCCGACCGGGCAGGGGGTGCCACCCCCACCCCCCCCACCCCGACCAGGCCGCTCGGCCGAGCTCTTGCCCCTCCCCCACCCGTGCCGGGGCCCGGGTTTGAAGCGCGTTGGCGGCCGGCCGCGCCGGGGGAATCCGGAGGGGCCGACCGGCTCGGGGGGGGGGGGGGGCGGGGGGGGCGGGGGGGAGGCCCCACCCCCCGGACCCCGCCCCGCGGCGCCTGGAGCCAGGTGTCTGGGGCCGGAGGGCGGAGCCGGCCCGGAGCCGCTGGGGCCCCGGGGAGGGCGCTGGCCGCACCTGGGGCGGCCTCCGCCGGGCCGAGAGCTCCGGCGTTTCTGGAGCTCCTTCCGCGGAGGTGCGAGCGTGGCTTTGGCGATGGACGGGGAGGCCTGGGATGCTTTGGGAGGAGCGGACAAGGAGGCGCTAGAGTGGCGGATCCGGGAGTGTGTGCCGGCCTGGTGTGCGGGGGGCGGAAGTGAAGCCGACGAGTGTGAACGCGCCCCGGGGGCACGGGCGAGGGCGCGGGCGGCCCCGCCGCAGGTGTGCTGGGGGCTGAGCACGGCTCTCCCGACGGGAGGGCGTCGCGGGCTGGGTCCCAGACGGAGCTGGAGAAGAGCAGCCGGGAGCACGGATTTGGGGAAGTGGTGAGCGAGCCGAGGGCACACTCAGAAGCCCTTCCTTGGGCGAACCCCCGGGGGGTTGCGGGAAGTGGTCGGGCACCTGAAGGATGCCAGGCGGATGCAATTTAGAGGACGGACGCAGTGAGGGGGGGTGGCACGTTCGAAGATGGCGAGAAGACACTGAAGAGGTCGAGGTCAGAAAATACTGGGAGTTGAGGCTGTTCAGAAATCTCCGTGGGGGGCCGGGTAGCCGCTCGCAGGCCCGCGGCTCTGGCCCGGAGCCTGGCCTCTGAGTGACCGTCTGTTGCCTCCCGGGAACAGGTTCCGGAGCGAGGACTACACAGTACACGTCCGGCTCAATGACTACCTGGACATCATCTGCCCGCATTACGAGGCCGACACTGTGGCGGCCGCCGCCATGGAGCGGTACACCCTGTATCTGGTGGAGCGTGAGCAGTACCAGCTGTGCCAACCCCAGTCCAGGGACCAGGTCCGCTGGCAGTGCAACCAGCCGAGCGCCAGGCACGGCCCGGAGAAGCTGTCGGAGAAGTTCCAGCGCTTCACGCCCTTCACCCTGGGCAAGGAGTTCAAAGAGGGACACAGCTACTACTACATCTGTGAGTCCCCGGAGCGCGCGCACGGGCCACACGGGACGCAGCAGGTGTGATGCACGTGCTCAGTACGAAGCCACACACGGCCCTTCCGATCCGGAATTGTTTTAATCCACTCACGTTACACACGTGGTATGAGCTTCTGTGTACTGGGCACTCTGCCTGGCACCGCAGGCACAGAGATCAATAAAACACTACAGGGTCCCTGTAGCCCGGAAAGCTGGAAAGCAACACGCATAGGTGAACGGACCGTTAGAACGATGTGATGTGAAGATGTGGGCACGGGGGCCTTGGGAAAACGACCTGGGTGCCTGCCAGGCTCAGGAGGCTCAGAGAAGGGTTCCTGGGGACGAGGACCCAAGAGCTTAGGACAAGCCGAGGAGTTGGCCGGGCACGAGGGGACACGTGCAACGGGTGCAGGAGACCTTCAGGGAACGCCATGTGGTCGAGTCTGGAGTAGGGGGGGCACTGCACGTGGGGAGAGGTAGGCGTGGAGGGGTGCAGGGGACAGGGCACACACCACATGTCGTGGCGGCCTAGGAAGTGCTAAGGAGTTTGCACTCTGCCGAAGGCGCTGGAGAGGCACTGGTGGATTCGGGAGTTAGCAAATCAGCTGTGTGTAGAATGGATCCAGGCCTCGCCTCGTCACTGGGGCCTGGACAGGGAGAATATCAGGCAGGGGAGCATATTGTGAAGGCCTCGGCCAACTCCAGGCTGGGAGCCGTGAGGGAAAGGCCGCGCTCCTTTTAAGCACCGCCTCCAAAGCCAAGGGTCATCCCAGACAATGGGACGTTGAGCGGGAAGCAGAAAGCGGGCAAAGGAAGGAAGGTGGGAATGAAAGATGAGCGGGAAGAGAGGGGTCTGAATGAGCGGGGCCGGGGAAAAGAGGCGGAGAAGTTTGCACTTGTGATTTCTTCCGACAGAGGTTCCTCCCTTAACACTCTGTGGGTTTATCTTGCAGCCAAACCCATCCACCACCAGGAAGACCAGTGCTTGAGGTTGAAGGTGATCGTCAGTGGCAAAATCAGTGAGTGTCAGAGCCCTGTGGGCCTCCTTCCCGCACCTCTTTGCTGATCCTGGGCTAGTGAGCCGGGATGGCAGGGAAGTGCCACCAACGGCCCAGCCGGCCGCCGCGCGTGAGCCCCACCCCCCCACCCCGGCATGGCACCTGACCCACTACCACCCTTGCCTTTCAGCTCCCAGTCCTCAGGCCCATGTCAACCCACAGGAGAAGAGACTTCCAGCAGGTACGTAGCCAGAGAAAAGTGGGCCTGGGGCACAGAGGACGTCTGCTTAAAGAGGTTGGGTACAGGACGTGGCTTCCTTGCCAGGCAGGGGCTGGGGAGACCGTGCTGAGCTGAGGGCCAGAGCCAGCAGTAGGGCCACTCACCTTGGGGGCTTCCGCCCCCTCATCTTGCAGATGACCCAGAGGTACAGGTCCTACACAGCATCGGGCACAGCGCTGCCCCCCGCCTCTTCCCACTTGCCTGGGCTGTGCTGCTTCTGCCGCTCCTGCTGCTGCAAACCCCATGAAGACATAGGTCACACCTGGCCTGAGGATTTAGAACTGGGCCGAGGAGGCAGGATGGGCACCCTCACCTGTTCGGGGACCCCTCCCACGGCCCCAGTCCTCCTGGGAACCATTCCCACCACATGCACAAGCTGCCATCCAGCAGCCTCAAAACGGGTATCAAGAGTTTCAACCCAAAGGGGGTCGGCAAGCCTGGTAGTGCCATCACTGCCTCCACCTCGAGGGATGGACAGGGGAGTGGGGATAGGCCTTCCCCCACCATTTCTGCCCTCAAGCCAAAGGAACAAGCTGTGCAAGATGTGGCCTCTTGAGAAGGCCGAGCTGGAGGGAGCCTGCGGTCATACAGATGGACACTGAGCTTGGCAAAGATGCCCCTCCAGAGAGAGCCAGGATGCCCAGAGGCACTGGCCGCAGGAGGAGTGTGAGACAGTTTCATGCCTGGGAACCAGAGACGGGAGAGGCAGCGCGCTTGGGCTGATCCAGCACCTCCCCAAGACTTCCGGAAGTCTTTGGAGCTGCCGGGGAGAGGGCTGCAGCCAGGCACTGCGCCCCGTCCTCTCCCATCTGAGGGTAGCACTCCGCAGAGCTGTGCCAGCAGGGGGGCTGTGCCAACCTGTGTCTAGAGTTTAGGTGTAGGGGCAGGGCCCACGTGGACAGGATCTGTATATAAACTTGATGTGTGTCTGTGCTGATTTCTACAACTGGACTTTTTTTATACAAATAATAAAACAACGTGTTTATTTGGACATACTTCTCTGCTCCTCCGTCCTAACTTAGGACCCCCCCACCGTCACCAGAGGGTGGGGTGCTTCCCCGTCTGAGGATTTTCTGGGGCTCCGGGCTGTACTTCACTCTGGAAGTTCTTCCCATCCCCTGCCCCCTCGCGCTCCCGAGGCTCTGGGGTTTGGCGGGAACCGTGCGGGTGCTGGTGCAGGTGGGTGCTCGGGGGCACGCGGCCTGGGCGCAGAGCCCAGCACAGCCCAGCACAGCCCAAGCAGCGGGACGTGGGAGGCCGCAGGAAAGTTCCTGTGGGTTGGCCTAGGGGGTCGGTGACGGGCGCTTGGGCGGGTGGGCCACATCACGCAAGGTTGGCCGTGTGGCTGAAGGCGAGGGCGCCTGACAGACCGGTGATTCCCGGCAAGCCCACTCATGGAGGGGAGACCCTGGGAAGAGGCTTCAACAAAGGGGGAAACCTCTCAAGCCCTGGGCAGCTGCGGTTGTGAGCCGGAGCTCCGGGCGGGAAGGGCCCAGAGGCTTTGATTTGAGGTCGGCCACGTCGGCAAGAGGGTGGAGGCTGGGGTCCGGGCGGGCCGAGGGGCAGGCCGAGCGCGACCGGCGGGACCCGCCGTCACCCGCGTGACCCGGAGGACGGCTTCCGAGCAGGCCAGCAGGGGCGGGGCCTGGCGCTCGGGGGGGCGGGGCCCAGTTCCGGCGCGCCGCTGGAGCGGGCGGGGCTGCCGACCCATTTCCGGCGCACGGCGCCGCGCGAGGGCGGGGCCCCGGGGGCAGGGGCGGGGCTCCGGCGGCGCGGGCTGCCGGCCCAGCTAGTTGACGGTCGCGCGGGGCTCAAGATCCGACCGAGGGGGAGATGGAGGCGGGCGGCGTCGCCGACTCGCTCCTTTCCGGAGCTTGCGTGCTCTTCACCCTCATCATGTACTCCACCGGCCTGTGAGAGCGCGGCCGGGCTAGGCTGGGGCAGGACCTGGAAGCCAGGAAGGGACAGAGAGGGGACAGAGACGTGGCTGCAGCCCCAAGCTGCGTCCGAAACCCGGGTCAAAGTGGATTCGGGTTGAGGGATCCGGGGCCCAAGGGCGAGGCTGGGCACTTGAGGGAGTCCGGAGAGCTGAGGGTGGGGCCGGGACCTGCAGTGGTCCGGGGACGACAGGCATCGGGGGTCTAGATTCCCCAGCAGGCTGCTTCTCCCTTCCCGTCTCTCACCCCTGCTTTCGGGGCCCCGTTACAGCTCGGACCTCAGGCACATGCGGATGACCCGGAGCGTGGACAGTGTCCAGTTCCTGCCCTTTCTCACCACGGACATCAAGTGAGAGGGGCGACGTTTGCGGCGGGAAAGGCTGTCTGAGGGAGGGGGAGGAAGAACGTTGTAGGGGCCCCTGGGGTCCCCCTCCCATCCTCACCTCCGTGGGGAATGGCCCTCCTGTCCACCCTGCAGCAACCTGAGCTGGCTGAGTTACGGGGCCTTGAAGGGTGACGGGACCCTAATCTTCGTCAACGCCACGGGCGCTGTGCTTCAGACCCTGTATATCTCGGTGTATCTGCACTACTGCCCTCGGAAGGTAGAGGCCCTCCCCTGGACCCACCTCTCTGCCGCACGCCCTGCCTTGCTGGCAGGGTAAACACTGCTTCCTAGAAGATTATGACAGGCTGGCACTGCCACCTTTTCCTGGAAGGCTCCTCCAGGCTTGAAGCCCTCCGTGAGGCCCAGCCTGAGACTCACACGCTGAGCAGCACCCCCTCCTCCCCCGCCGCCCCATTTCTGGCAAACTGGTGTTTCTGCCTAGCCTGAGGGTGACTTGCTGCCCAACACACTGAGGGGAAGGGGCGTTATCTCTGATAGTTCCTTGAGAGCCAGGGCCAGTGGCTGAGAAATGGGTTGATTAGCTCTCCCTCCCCAACTCACACCACCATGTGTTAAGTTCCCACTGTGTGTACCAAGATCACACACACAAAAGATACCTTCTCCTATAGAAACCACTGGTGATGTGGGTGGATCAGACATGTGTTCAGCACTGGTGGGGAAAGGGCTGTGACGGGTGCAATACTGGAGGCCGGGATGAAGGTCGGCTCCCCCACGGGAGCCTCGCAGAGAGCAGGATGGACCAATTCCAGCAGGGGAGTCAGGCTCCTGGAACAGTTAGCCATAAGGCTGCTCTCTCCCCTGCAGCGCCCCATGCTCCTTCAGACCGCGACCCTGCTGGGGGTCCTTGTCCTGGGTTTCGGCTACTTTTGGCTCCTGGTGCCCAGCCCGGAGGCCCGGCTTCAGCAGCTGGGTCTCTTCTGCAGTACCTTCACCATCAGTATGTACCTGTCACCACTGGCCGACCTGGTGAGTGGGGGCTGTCCGGGGAAGTGGGGGACATAAGACCGTAACTTACACTCCAAAGGAAGGGAAGACCCAAACCCTGGAAGACAGGGCAGTAGAGGTAGGTGAGTGGGAGGCAGGAGGCAAAGGTTAGGTAACGGAGATTAGAGAGGATGTTTGACCTTTCTCCTGAGGAAATCCTTAGACAAGTAGGAGCTTTGCTATGTGCCTGGGACAGGAGTGTCTTTGATCCTTTTTCCGAAGGCCAAGGTCATTCAGACTAAATCAACCCAACGCCTCTCCTTCTCACTCACCATTGCCACCCTCCTCACCTCTGCCTCCTGGACCCTCTATGGGTTTCAGCTACGCGACCCCTACATCATGGTAAGCAGAACAGGGAGGGACGGGGGACAGGTGTGCCGGGGAGAAAATCCGCTCCTCTGCTCGCAGCAACCCTTGCGGTCTCAGGTGCCCAACCTTCCGGGGATCCTCACCAGCTTCATTCGCCTCTGGCTTTTCTGGAAGTACTCCCAGGGGCGAGACAGGAACTATCCGCTCCTGCAAACCTGACGCAGTTCGCCTGACCACCGGGCACCTTCATGCCAACTTGCCACCAAAGACAGTTCCTTGACTCCGCTGCTTCTGCTGACCAGCTCCATGAGTGCAGGGGGTTGTGGGAAAGAAAAGGACAACTGTGAGAATTAAGGGGCCAAAGAAAGTGTTTTGCTTGGAATACTAGCTGGGACTTGGGAGATGAATCACTTATTTTTTACAGATTATATTTTTTAATTGTGGAGGTTGGGGTGCAATCTTTAGAATGTGCCTTAAAATAAATCGTTTGCTACCCCTGCCCATCAAAGCTGAGTCTCTATTTGGTGATTCTCAACCTGCCTGGTTGGTGACGGTAGAGACGCGGTGCTTGACCCACAGCTGTTCTTGGACTGGTAGGGGCTGGCTCAAAAGAGGTATTTGAAGGAACCCCGAAGTTGGAAAGACCTAGGAAGACCTTCAAAGAACACAGCTTGGATGCTATGAAGAACAGAAATCAGACTTCAGGAAGTACTTCCTGACATGGCAAGCAAGATTGAAAGGACCAAGAGAGTGAAATGACGTGTCCTTCCTGAGAGATCTTTTGGTCTGTGCCTCCTTTGGAGCAAAAAGGAGGACCACAAGCAAGGATGCGAAGATGAAGCTGAGACGACCTCAGGACGGTGGCTCGCCTTAATGTCCCTCCTCCACAGCGGGTGCACAGAGTCCCCAGCCCCACCGTCCACACTCAAACTAAACCGAGTTAGAAAATAAGCTCTTTAATGGGCGACGGGAGGAAAGGCTGTCGGGTGGGAATGGGGTTAGGGTGTCAGAAGCGCATCCCCCTGCGGGCTAAGTCGGCTCGCGCCTCCTGGATCTGGCTCTGCAGTTCGCGGGCGGCGTCCTCGCAGTCGTGAAAAGTGGCCACGCGATAGCCCACGGTGCCCAGGGCGTAGCAGCCGGCGGACACCAGCAGGTAGGCCGGCAGTGGCCACAGGACCTCCCGGCATGCCGACGGCAGCTCCAGGCCCAGGGCTCCCGTGGCCAGCGCCGCCCAGGTGCAGCCCAGGAGCGCCAGTCCCCAAAGCCACTGCGCTAGCTTCGTCATGGGCACTGCGGGAAGAGAAGGCACGGCTCACGCTCCCTCCCGCCCCGCTCCCACTCCCCCCCCCCCACCCCCCGGTCGTCCGAGTCCGAGTCTCCGTCCTCCCCCACCCGCCCTCCGTTCCAGCTGCCGCAGGGCCGCTCCGCCGCCGGGCCCGCCCGGCTCGCCCCCGGCTTTCGGCCCTCAACCCGCACTCACCTCCGCCCGCTTCTCCCGAACCCGGCGCGGCCCCGACGTCCGCGTCCCGGAGGCCTCTCGGTTCGCGCGGCTTTCTGGGAGTTGTAGTCCCCTAGGCGGTGCCTCCGCGCGGCCTTCTGGGAGTTGTAGTTCTCGCGGCCGCGATTGGGCGCGGCGGCCGCCTGAGCGCAGGGCGAGTTTCGCTGAGCTTCCGACTGTGGACTGTGGCCTGAGTCCGCGGGGGCTTCGGTGCAGCTTCTGTCCCCCAGGACCCCGCTCGAAGCTGGCGTCCTGCTGAGGACACCTTCAAACATTTGCAAGAAGATGGGAATGTAATCTCGTCCCCCTTAAACTTCTGCACAGAAGTCCCATTTATTCACTCATTCTTTCCTTCACTCGAACGTTACCTGATCACCGCGACAGACTTTGGAGAAACAGAGATGTCAAGACACTCGCCCCAATGCAGATGCATTCGCAACTGACCATGATGCCGTGAGATGGGTGTTAGAACAGAAGTGGTCATAATTTAATGGAGAGACGCAGGGAGCGCCAGTGCAGCTTGGAGCTAGCTAGAGGAAGAGGGGCTCTGGGGCGGGGTGCGGGATGGGGAGGGGTGTCTTTCGGAAAAAAGTGTGCAGACAGGAATTACCTGATGAGTTTAAGGTATTGAGAGAAGGTGAATACATCACATAAAGAGTGAATTCATGGCAGGTATATAGAGTAAAAGAAAAGGCGGGCGGTTATCAACGTCAGGGGAAAGACTCACAAAGGAAAGAGAATGGATAAGAGCCTGGCCAAGCCCTCTCTGGACAGAACAGTAGCTGAGCAGAGTTAGGGTTATCAGCACGCAGCTGCCAGAGAGCACACACCGGAGGAACTGCGGGCCCCTCATCATACAGGGGCAACAGGGTCATTACAGGATATGGGAAAGGACCGAGTTCAGGTAATATTTAAAGAAGCAGCGTTTCTGATATGTTCAGGCTAAGCGTGAATGTAAGTGACGGAATCAGCAAGCCTGGACTGAGAGGTGGACTGAGTCCACCTGGCGCGAAAAAGGCCCACCCGGAGCTAAACCAGGAACCGCTGCAGCTTAAAAACCCTATCCCACCACACCCGGCCGCGACTTCCCTGACTCCTCTCTCTCTCTTTCTCCCTGAGTCACGGAACCTCGCCCGAGACCTTAGTTCCCAATAAAGCCTTTGCTAAAATTTTTTAGCCTCTGACTCCTATCTTTACCCTGCCCGAAGCCTGACCTTAACAAAGATAATGAATCGTAGAGAATTATATAAGAGATAGCTACATAATTAAGAGAAATGTAGAATTTGTGTCCAGACCCCCAGATCTGAAGCTTTGCACAGAGGTTGGAAATTGAGGCTGCTTCTCTGGGTCAAAGTAATCTGCCAGGCTCAGCGCCCGCCCCCCCCCCCCCCCCCCCAGGGCGGGTGTTCCAGTCTCACTGGTTTCAAACTGTAAAGTTCATGACTGAGCCATTTCAGAGAGCAAAATTTCTCAGGCTCATGTCCTTGATGTTAATTAACAAAAGCAGATTTTTACAGATTCGCAGAGTCTTAGTACAGACGTTATATAACTCAGCTGTGAAGACTATTTTCACAGCCCTAATAATGTAAACACTGAATACTGAGTTAAGTAAACATCGGGATATAGTTGAATTGAGAGGGTGGGGGAGGGGAGTGTATTAGAAAGGTCGTGAATAAAGAGAACCATATCCTCATCATCCATGGCAGGTGGTCAATTAATTAGATCTAAGATGGAAGAAAAGAAATATTAATATGAGCACATTACTAACAAATAGGAGGTGTACCAAAGGAAGCAGCCAAGAGTTCCAGCAGTGACTTAGAGGGTAGCAGGTACGGTGAGCAGGAGAATGGGCACAGGGGACTGGTATTTTGCATTAAGTGCCCTGTAAAACTAGTTGGCTTTTTAAACTATGCAAATTCCTTTGTTAACGTAAACAATTAAGACAAAATAAAAACACTTTTACCAATTTGCTGTATGCAGTTCAAAGCCACACCCCACCTGCTTCCCAATTTCACCCAAAATCCTACTGGTCACTCAAGACCTCACTAGTCACAGCGACTTCCGGCACAGTCCAGGGGCTGGGCATCAGCAATGTAGATCCAGAAACTCTGTTTGTTCACCCACGGGAGACCTGGCCCTGAAAGATTGCCACTCCCCACAACAGTTTTTGGGGAAAGATAGGGCTTGTCCTACGACACATAGAGACAGATAACAAATTATAATATCATAATGATCATCGGCAGCAGGATAAAAATTCATCGAAGGGCTATTACATGGCCTGCCCTGTGGGACATTGTTATATTTAATTTTCACAGCGGCAGTAGGTACTTTTACACCCCCAAGTTTAAATGAGGAAACTAGGACAGATGGTAAATGGTAAGTAACTTGCCCAAGGTCCTGAAAATAGCGAGTGGCAGAGCTGTGCCATCGGACTCAAAGCTCTGCGCTTAGTGATTTCACCTTCCTGGTTACTGGTACAGGAAGGGGCAGAGAGGGATCACCGTGGCCGCTGACAGTCACTGATTGATTGCCTTGTGCCAGGCACTGTAATGAGTACTTTACGGGCGTTATCTCGTTCAGTCTTCCTGGCCACCGTATGCAGCAGGTGCTGGTATTATCTCCATTTCACAGATGAGGAAACCGAGGCAAAACCCACATAATCTGACTTCAGAGCTTGCAAACTCTGCCACTGCAATATAGCACTTCTCTCCCTAGACCAATGGAAGGAAATAAAAAGTGAAGAAATACATAAAAAAGATCCCAATTTAGGGGCGCCTGGGTGGCTCAGTCAGTTAAGCGTCTGACTCTTGATGTCAGCTCAGGTCACAATCTCACGGGTTTGAGACCCGCATCGGGCTCTGCGCTGACAGTGCTGAGCCTGCTTGGGATTCTCTCTCTCCCTCTTTCTCTGCCCCTCCCCCTCCTCTCAAAAAAATAAAAATAAGAAACGTATATGCCAATTTAGCATGGGATAAACACAGCAATTCAAGCAAGCGAGGGAGAGGGACAGGTTGAGAACCATTTGCAAAGTACATTGTTAGATTTCAACCTCATACCTTATCCCAAAATCAATTCCTAGTGCATTAAAAAAAAAAAAAAAAGTGACCAATGGAAACCCTAAATATGCACAAGAAAATGTGCGTACATATTTCTCTGTGTTTAATTCAAGCTTCACGACCTCTAGGGTTGCAGGTTTAGCCCCTGTGCTCCTGCTCTGAGTGCCCAGAGTCTGACCGGTGACACTGACCATGTCTTTATTTCCCTGCATGGCCTGCCTGGGGACAGCGCAGCTCCGGGACGGTCGGAGCACCGTGTAAGAAACCCAGCAAGGGCTTCTGTAGATGTCAGATGAGGGCCAGAGGCAAGGACAGGTTAACATTTGATGGCCTCCAGGGAAACTGACCCGGCTTTCCTGGTCCCGTCGAATGGAACCACTCTAGAGACTCCCGCCTGCCAGACACAGGGTCCTTGGCCTTGGATAGCAGGGGACAAACGCCAGCAGATTCTTATGGTCCAACTCCTCATCTTCAATCTTTTTGAAGATCATCTCTCCTCTCCTGCCACAGAAGGACAGCGCACGTGTGACTGTGGCAGGGTGTGAGAGGCAGTGCGGCCTGGGACTTGAAAGTCTGGGGTTTTAGAGCTTGGCTGTCATGTGCTTGGGTCCTTGCTCTTTCTTTTACTTAGCTGTATGACCTTGGGCAAGGAACATACTTTTCTGAGCCTTAGGTTCCCCCCCTACATAATGGAACCAATCATTGGTCCTCTGTGGTAGGATAAAGGGAGGTGACACAGGAGGCCGCTGACACCGGTGTGCAGAGTCTGGGAAACCTGCGTGGGGTGTTAGGCCCTCTGGTCGTGAGTCACCTGTCAGGGCCGAGGACGCACCCCTAGCCTCCCTAGACTCCCTGCCATCTTCTGAGGGAAGCTCCTTCTGTGGATGGCTAAGCTCATGTTCGTGGCGGCTCTCAGCTTTGGTGTCAGAGGAAGACGACGTCCTCAGCCAACAGTACAGAATCCCACACCGCACAGAGGGGGGTTGACCGCCAGTGGGGGAGGCTTCACGGAGGCCCCAAAGCCCCCAGTCGATACCAGGAAGATGGCCAGGTGGGCGGGTGGCGGTGGGGTGGCATCCACGGCCCGGGGAACCCTGAACAAAGGCCCAGATTCGAGAGTTCACGGGCAGTGACTCTTGCTGACTGTGTTTTGGAAGGAGACCGCTTCGTGGGGGCGTGGCCGGAGACGAGGCCAGAAAAGCAGGCCTCGCCAGGCTACTAGAGACAGCTTCAAAGACTGGTGTTGTGGGACAGGGTGTCGGTCCCTCAGGTCAGCAGCTCCACCCCAAGAACACTGGGTGCCCACAGGTGCCATGCTGATTACTGGGTCCTTGGGGAAGGTTCCAGTTAGTCAGGCTGTGTTGCCTCCGTGCCTGACCCGAGGGCCCCACAGTCGCACAGAGGCCACAGGACAGACACCCGTGTTATTAACAAAAACACACGCCCCGCCACACCGTAGCCAGGCCTGAGGGGAAATGGTAGACCAGAGGTGGAGGGCCTGGCTGAGTCAGGGTTTCCCAGAGCAGGGGGGGTGGGGAAGAGGCTGGCCTGAGGGAGGCTGATTCTGGGGACTCATCAGTCTGGAACTGATGTTGGGGGGGGAGGGGGAGTTTCAGCAAAGGGCCGGAATGTGACAATGGCGTGTTGCTAAGAGAAGCTTGAACAGAGGTAACAAATGTGTGCCAAGCACCTGTTCCGCGTCAGGCCCCGTTCTAGGGGACAAACCAGGCAAATTCCCCGCTTTCGATGAAGCATTCAATGAAAACGGATAAATTGCCTGCCTCGGTGAGGTGGTGGGAGACGGACGAGAAACACATCAATATTTAATGTATCAAGTAATGAGACCTACCGTGAAGGGAACACGGGCGAGGCCGGGGGCGGAAGCACGAGGAACACACTCGATCACACTCGTGCTCAGAAAGGTGTCCCCGGAGGGACGGGACCCCTGAGCGACCTGGAGAAGAGTGGCCAGGCAGTGGGAACATCAGGTGCAAAGGCCAAGAGGCGGAAGCATGCCTGGCACTGGGGGCCCGAGGAGGCCCAGCTGGGAAGAATGCAAGGTCAGAGGGGTTCGGAGGGGGGTGGGGCCGGCAACTGGGAGGCCGCCTGCAACCCCACCTTCAATGCTTTTTTGTTCTTGTAAAGAGTTTATTTTATTTATTTAATCTTTTTAAGTTTATTTATTTATTTTGAGAGAGAGAGAGAGAGAGAGAGAGAGAGCGCGCGCGCGCCTGCAAGGTTGAGCGGGGGAGGGGCACAGGGAGAGGAGAGAGAGAATCCCAAGCAGGCTCCATGCCGTCAGCACAGAGCCCCAGTGTGAGGCTCAGACTCATCAGCATGAGATCGTGACCTGAGCCGAAATCAAGAGTCAGACGCTTAACCCACTGAGCCACCCGGGCGCCCCTAAACGTGTTAAGCCATCCCAACACCCAACGTGGGGCTCGAACCCACAACCCTGAGATCAAGATTGCACGCTGCGACTGAGCTGACCGGGTGCCCCTGCACTTGTAATCTTGAGCAGGTTATGTTAGCCTCTCTCTCATTTTACCTCTTTTCATTTCACTAAAACGGGTGTACCGGTCAGGACTCTAGAGAAACAGAAGCCATAGGACGTGCATACGTAGAAGTAACGTGTATTTTTAAGGAACCGGCTTATGCAAGTGTAGTGGCTGACAAGTCCCAAATCCGCAGGGTCTCCCTCTGTCAACACTTGGCTTCCTCCTGACCTCGGTGGGGAGCCGTGGGCAGAGGGCCAGGCGGCAGCCCGGGCGAGTGGGGCCACCCGGCAGGCTGGAGACCCGGGAGGAAGCAGGCTGCTGGTCAAGTGTGAAGGCCGCCTGCTGCTGTACTCCCTCTTGGTCTGGGGCGGTCGGTCTCGGGTGCGAGAGCTGAGATGGAGAATATCTATCAGGCACGAAGTACGCTGACCGGCAGGTGGTAGATGCCGACTTGACGGTCGTCCTTGTCACTGAGCGCGACCGCGCGTCGAATGCCTAGTGGGTCGGGCACTCTGCGCGGAGCCTCCACCGCGATATTTAATTCGAGGCCTCGTTACCACAGTTTGAGGTCGGTTTTATTACCCCCGTTTACAGCCTCAGAATGGAAGGTGCATAGAGGTGGCTCGCCTTGCCGAAGGGCCTTCTCTCCCGGTAAGTGTCAAAGCCAGAGCCAGAACTCAGGTCAGGCTGATCTCGAGACCCAGGCCGTCCCACTTGCACGTGCTGTCCAGAACCTGAACTCTCCGAGTCGGGAGGCCCGAGTCACAGAGGCTGGAAGTGGGGACTGGAGGCTGAGGCAGGAGGGGAGGGGGGAGTCTCGCTGGGGAGAAGTTCCCGTGAAGCAGCCAAGGTCAGCCCTCACGGCGCTCTCGGCCCAGAGAAGGGGTATGTGGAAGGTTTCTTCCGTGGGATCCTGGCCTCTGGACACACAGCCTCACCCTCACCTGGGCGGGGACCTCCCTGCTCTCCCTGCTCATTGGAGGAGGGGGTTCTCGGAGAAGAGCTCTCACGGGTCCCGAGGGCCGTGTGCTGAGGTCTGTCCCCACGGGGCCTCAGACCGAGACTCGTGCTGTCCTCCCCAAGCGCGCCACAGTAGTCACCCTGTCGCTGACAGAACGGAAGGAAGGTGCTCACCATACAGTGGTTGGACGTGTTATTATGGAATTTCCCAATGTACACAAACTAGAAAGAACCGTACAATGAATGTGTCGTTACCGTAGGACTTGACCTTCTCAACTAGGGCCTGCAGCTCCCCGTGAAGGAGAATTTTCTAAAGATCCTGTGATGGTATCGTTCCTAGCATGATTATACTGTGTTGTAATCTTGTGTTACCAAGTGTTAATTTCTTGGGGCGCCTGGGGGGCTCAGGTCATGACCTCTGGGTCTGTGAGCTCGAGCCCCTCACCGGGGTCCGGGCTGGCAGCTCAGAGCCCACTTGGGATTCTCTGTCCCTCTCTTTCTGCCCCTCCCCCGCTCTCAAAATAAATAAACATTAAAAAAAAGAAGTGTTAATTTGTTAAATGCAAACACTGCGAATGTGTTTCCATTTCTCTTTATCTTGAGGCACCTCTGGCGCCTCAACGGACACGCGGGACCTGTGTCCTAGGGGGTAGTTGTTGAACGGCAGGCCCAGGTGGAAGACAGTGGGTTGGAGGGAACGACGCCCACCCCACCCCACGCCCGTGGGTGCGAAGGCAAGAGAGGGGGGACGGCTGGCTCCGGGGATCCCTGCTGCCCCACACTTTGCTGTCACTCCAGGTGATGAGGGACGCCTGTCTCTGTCCTCTAGGAACCCAGCCAAGTAGCGTTCCCGGCACAGTCTGTGTGGCCCCCGGGGGGGGGGGGGCGGGTTGGGGGACTGGGGAACTAGGGTTTGGGAGCACAATCTCCATCTTGGCCCTGCCCCCTGAGGAAAAGGCAAAGAAAGGTACCTGAAGCAGAGCAATTAAGTGCCACCGACTGTGCCCGGCAGAGGGTTCCGGCCATTGTTTGCTTAGGAGGCGGCCCTGTGAGTGACCCTAAGTCAAGGAGGGGAGTGGAGGGGCCTTCCCGAGGGGGCAGGGCCTCCGGCTTCTCATTCTTTTACGGTTCCCACAGGCCCAGGGCCTTCTCTGCTCACAAAGGACTTCAATGCTGGCTTTTGACTGAACCTTTCCCCTTTGTATCTGTCTCTGTGTCTCTCAGCATCTCTGTCTCTGGCTCTCTCTTGTTTCCCAACATCCTTCCCGAGCCCCTGGGGAGCAGAGCTGGGGGGCCTGGCAGTGGGAACCGGACTGTGTCCTGTTCTCACCAAGGACAATGAGGGCCGGAAAGGGCTGGAGCCAGGGCCTGGCGCGGACTCTCGCTCCCTGCCTGTCCTGGGCGCCCCCCCCCCCCCGCCCCATCCAACCCTGTGGTGTCCCCTCCCTCCGGTGCCAGTCAGGGAGGAGTCCAGCCTCTGCTGGGGGTGGGGGGAGATAGGGAGCACTTTTGCTTCACCTTCCCACCGACCTCCTCTCTGGTGGCATCACCTCCTGCCCCAAAGCCCGTGCCTCCTGGGCGGAGCCGCGGGACATCCTCCCCGGCCTGTCCCCCCACACATCCAAGGCCCCCTCCCCCGTATTATTTACTCCTGTTTCCGGAGCTGGTGGCGGGACCAGCGGGTGGACGGGTGTCAGGGCCACGTGTGAGGGAGCAGGAGGAAACATCTGGCTTCCCTCGTCCTCCAGGGGCCGCCTCGCCAGCCCGGAGGCCTCCAGCCCCTGGGGGGGAGCCAAGCCCCAGAGGTTAGCACCTTTGCCCTTCCCACCTTCGGGCCTGCAGAAGCCTTTGTGGCCTCATACCCCCTTGCTTAATGATGGTTATTAGTGGGTAGAATGCCCCTGCCAGGGTTAATTGGTAGGTTAGGTAACTAGGCACCCCAGAGATAGGCTGGGTGGAGAGCTGAGATCGGCACCCTCGGCCTCGTAAATGCACCTGTTCCCGAAGAAGGGGTCATTATTCCTGAGCCACATGCTGTCACTGGTGCCTACACGGTAGGTGGCAGCAGGTGCTCCGGTCGCTTGGCAGGGACCTGGACCCTACTCTCCGGCTCCTCCCCACCTGCCTTAGCCTGGCCCCACCCAAACTCTCATCTCGGAAGCCAGGGTACCCTCAGGTGACCAGATCCCCTGGGTGTCTATGTTCCCTTGGGCTGGGACCCGGCCCTCTGCCACAGCTCCCACCCCAGTTCAGGAGGAAGTCAAGGTTTGACAGAGGGGGCCCTCGGACCAACCCAGCCTCCTCTTACAGCCAGGGCCCATTTGGAATAGGCTGTCATCCTCCCCCAGAGGGTCCCACATACCACACATCCCCTCACCGTCACTAGGTAAGTTCCTCTCGGGGAGACTCTGGTCTCCTCTGAACTCTCCTTGCCTTGTTCCCAGGGAGACTTGACTCCAACTTCAGGCCCCCTCAATGGGCCAGTCCTTCAGGGTCTCCAGGGTTGGCTTCCCCCGAGAGAGGCTCACCAGAGACCCAGCAGGAACCCTCCCCAGCCCTCAGGGCAATGGTACTGGTCCCCAGGAGATGCGAGCCAGTGGCGCCCTCTGCAGGCATCCTGGGGAAATTGCAGAGCACTCGTTAACCTAGGGACGGAGGAGCCTGGCGTCTGGGGTTCCCGCCACAGATGGGAGTGGGTGGGGTTGGCCCCTGATTAGAGAGAAGGGGCTCTAATCCTGGACCCGCTCACTTCTTCATCTCCACTGGGTCTTTGTCCCTACTTAGACACATCCCACGTGCAGTATTGTTACCAGACGGGCAGATTCTTTCAACCAGCCCACCAGTCTTTACTGCCCATTATCAAGCACAGTGCAGAGTACCAAGTGACCAAGGCAAGGTGCACACCCCAAAGACCACGGCTTCCGGGAGGGGCTGCCTAAGGAGCCTCAAAGGACAAGTACTCTGGACAGAGAGGTGTTCCTCAGGGCAGGACACAGCATAGGACCTGAGAAACCACATCCTTCACTTTTTTTTTAACGTACATTTATTCATTTTTGAGAGCTAGAGATGGAAAGTGAGCGGGTGAGGGGCAGAGAAAGGAGACAGAAGATCCCAAGCAGGCTCCACGCTGTCAGCACAGAGCCCCGTGCGGGGCTCCAGCTCATGAACCACGAGATCATGACCTGAGCCGGAACCGAGAGTCAGACGCCCGACTGAGCCACCCAGTCGCCCAACCACATCTTCATTTCCATCAAGGTTGGCTCCAAGGTCGATGGCCTCGTCCCTACCATTTTGTATGCTTTGCTAAAGCACAGCAAGCTCCTATCTCGGCTGCAAGACAGGAGAGAAATGAAGGCACCAGGACAAAGAGGATGGGCAGTGATCAACCTCGGGAGTCTCCAGACACGGACAAATGTCCACACTGGCATTTCACAGACGGGGCCGGGAGGACGACGTCGGTAGAGAATTCCCTTCTGAGGACTTGGAGGAGGGGCAGGGGCCCTGTTTGCTCAGGGTGGGTAGTCAGAGTAACGAAGCCCCCAGAGGTGTCGCAGGGGCGAGGGGCCTTTCCTTCCCTCGTTCCCGTTCCAAGATCTAGTCCCGTCCTGACCGGCAAGGAAGGCTTCCTGCGCTCAAGCCCCGACCCCTCTTCCGACAGGTCAACACAGCGGGTCACTCGCGCACTTCACTTCCGCGAGGAGACTTTCACACGAGCACGCTCCGCTCCAGTGCCTCACAAAGCGTTTGGCGTGGATGGTGCTCGATCAACACCTGCTAAAAAGGAACCTTAGAGGAAGAAGCCCCGCCACCCCCATGGCTGGAGAGCACAGGTATCGGCCTGCCACGGCAGCCCGCGTGTGCGGGGACGGCACAAGAGGCTCGCGGTAGATCACGGCTCACAGAACTACAAAGAATCAACTTTATTGGACACGCAGGGTCAGTTTCTCTTTTTGCCCTTCCCCGTGACCTTGGCTGGGGCGAGGACTGGAGCTGTTGCCTGGTACAGCGTGGAGGAGATCTTGTTGATGTAGTACAGGCCAACCATGGAGAAAATGAAGCTGCGGGTGAAGACAGGAAAGTCACGGCATGGGCGGGCATCCGGCCAGCCTGGTGCCTCCTCGGGCAGGCGGGCGGCGGCAGCAGGGCAACAATCCTGGATCAGGTTTGGGGAAGTGGGGAAGGGGAAAGGAGGGAGGGGGAAGCACGCTGCGCCCCTTACCCAGCTGCGAGGCACTTACCAGGTGGTGACACAGACACGGTGAATGAGGCCGGATGCAAAGAGAGCCAACAGGAGGCAGAGGAGAACTGGGGAGGCAAGACGGCACAAGGAGGGTGCTGGTCAGAGTGGGAAATACCAAGCCTTCATATGTGCATTCTAGGAGACACCCGGGGCGCTCTGAATCTTGGGGGACCTGCCTGGACGGAGTTGGCATGACACTGGCAGGAGGACTTCAGACGGCCTTAATGATGCCCGGGACATGGAGGTAGGAGACGCATGCTCCTTACCAGCTCTGTCACAAATGTCGCTTAACTTCTCTATCCTGGCTTTCTTCCAATATAAAGGAAAAGGAAAAGTGACAGCAGCATCTGAAGGGCAAGGTTTGCTGCTGTTTGGGAAAGAGGGTGAGGCCTTTGCCACAAAAGCCAGCCACTAAGGATTGATTCGCTCAACTGGCTGTCCAGCGGTGGAAGCTGAGGGCCTCAGTCCCCGGACACAGGTTGGAGGGCAGAGGGTCTGGACACCCATGCCCACGGAAGCAGGAAAGGGTCTCCGGGGCATCCGGAGTAGGACTGGAGAGAAAGTGAGAGGGTAGAAAGGAAGGGCAAACACTGACCGCCCAGCTGGGGAGGGCAGCGTAGGACAAGAAGGCCAAGAGCCCTGCCCCACAACAAAGGTCTCTTTCCGAAGCACAGGAAGACAGAACACATGCAAACAAAACCTCCGAAGGCAGGCTTGAGGCTGCAGGAGGGAAGGAGCTGGGGGAGACTGCAACAGGGCTGAGTGGAGAGAGCAAGGCCCTGAGAAGGGTGCAGAAACCAGGTCTCTGTTCTACGGGAGGAAGGCTCCACAAGAGGCGGCATGTGCTGTCACTTTCAAGCTTGTGACACTCCTTAGGTGACCCGGCCTCGACGTCTGATTTGCTTTCTGACCTTAATTCTGCATAAATAGCGAAATCATCAAGTCTCCATTACGCAAGCAATAACAAGTACGTTTCAAACAGGAAACGATCTCACGTTTATTCTAAGTCGGTCAGGGTCGCTGCTGAGGTGAAATCTGGAGGCTCTAACGCTTAAGCTACTGACGATCCTGTCAAATACACAGAATCCACGAACACCGGCTCAACCTGACATCAGAACCCCTCATAGAGTCAGTCCTGTTCCTTCCTCTGGGGGGAACAAAGACCGTCCCCAAGGACGTAGGCAAGGCGCGCGCCCTGTCCTCAGACCTCCCCTGGGAAGTGGCCCAAAGGCAACTAAGTTTCGCGCTTTCCGGCCTTCCCTTCCAGCTCCTCCAAGAGCTAGAGGACGTGTTCCGGGAGCGTCAGCGCCTCCGACAGCCTCGGCAAGCCCAGCTCCCCTACGCAGCCCGGACCAACTAAGCGCCTGGGAGGCCAGTCCCCTGCTGGGGGAGGTTAGAGCAGAGGGCTCACTCACCGCCCCCTCCATTCCCCCCCCCCCCCCCCCCCCCCCGGTTCGCACTTACTCTCGGGGAAGATCTTGGCTTGGAATCCTTTGCCAAAGACCAGATTCTCCAGGTTGTTGAAGGCCTGGGCCCAGGGAGTTAAGGGTGGGACGAGAGACCCGGCAGAGCCGCGCGGCCGCCTCCTCCCCCCGCCCCCCGCCGCGCAGGAAGGATACGGTGAGAGAGAAGACGAAGAGGCCCGAGCCCAGCAGGCCCCCCTGGATGGTGAGCCACTCGGTGGAGGCCAGCTGGCGGCTGTACATCTGCATCCCGGCGAACAGCAGCAGGGACAGGAGGGAGGAGAGCGCCAGCGAGGTGCCCGTACCCACGGCTGGAGGGGCGGCGACCACAGGAGGCGCCGAGTCGGGCTCGGCCCGGCCCCCGGCCGCGGCCACAGCCGCTTCCCCGCCCCACCCCGGGCCCCGCGCCCCCTCGCGACCCCCGGCGTCCTCGCCCCGGGCGCCCGAGCTCTCCCGCCCCCGGGGCCCAGGACACGTCAGCTCTGCGGGCAGAGGACCGCCACAGCCGGGCCGCCCCCACCCCACCACACTCGTCCGTCGGGGGGGGATCCCGCCGGCGCCGTTACCCATCATGTCCTGCCCTCCGGTCCAGTGGACGCCTCGGGACGAGCCGAGAGCGGATGGAGCCGAACCGGGGCGGCCGGCCGTGCGCATGCGTCAGCCGGGCCCGCGGGCTCGCTTCCCCCCCACGTCTTCCCCGCGCTCCCTCTAGGCGCCTGGCCGCAGCGCCCCCTGCCGGCAGGGAGGAAATATTGCGTCCAGGAGGGGCCGTGGCCACCGCCCTGGTCCCCGGCCCTTCCCCGCACCCGGAGCGTCTGCCGCCTCTCGGCGCAAGCTGCTGGGCCCGTGGCCCCTAGCCTCTAGCCCACGTGTGTCTTCTTTGCCATTTATGTCGTCTCCAGTGCCCGTTCCTCACACCTCCCTCCGCCATGATCGCTGGCTGGGCATCTCCCGTGGACTCTTGCCCAAACCAAAATCTGGTCCTCCCATCCTGGAGCCCGTCTTTCTCTGAAACTCTCCTCCCGCTTTATATAAGTAAGACTACGGAGCCAACGAAGAATGGCAACATAAGAAATGGCTCCCCCTCCAATGCCATTCCATGTTACCCACACCTCCCCCCCCCCCCACCGTCTTCCGAGGACCACGTGGGGAGAACTATTTCCCACCTCCTACCTCGACGGGCGCTGTTCGAGGCTGTCTCTGGAGCATGCGCAGTGACATCTCACCCCCACCCCTCCCCACACCCCCATCGGGCTCCCGCATTAAGCCCGGGGTTCGCAGCCGCAGCCGGGATCGGGCACCCGGGGGCGGGCGGGCATGGTAAGGCCATGGCTGAGGGTGAGGACATGCAGACCTTCACTTCCATCATGGACGCGCTGGTCCGCATCAGTGTGAGTTACGGTGGGGTCGAGGGGAGAGGACGGGGGGTGGGGGGGCACAGGGGTCCGGGGCCGGCCGGAACCTTGAACAGGTGGAGATGAGGCAAGATGCCGGGATGCAGGCAGGGGCCTGGGGAGGTCAGAGGGGACCGGGAGGTTCGGGGTGTAGTTTGGAGAGGGTAAGCCCGGAGGCAGCCCGGAGGTGAGTGAGGTGGCGTCCATCTGCTGGGGTATGAGGAACCAGGAGCCGCCCGGATGCAGCGGCTGGGTTGGGGTGCCCGCCGGCAGTGCACCAGGGCTGGGGCTCTGTACGCTACGAGGAGGGGGCGTGTGTGAGCTCGGATGTTTTCCAAGAAAACCGAGGCTAGGTGAGGGGCGATGAAGGAGCCGCCCCACGGTGCAGTTCCAAATTTGGACCCTTCGGCGAGACCCCACCCCACCGCGCCCCCACTCAGGGCTGCCTCGGAGCCCGCGGTTGTCATGGCAACCCGTGCCCGGCTCTCCCAGGGGCGGTGCCAACCCTGCCCCCCCCACCACTTCCTTCCCCCTCCCTGCCTGTCCCTCCCTCCTTTGTGTCAGCTGCGCCCCTGACCGGGATGGCTGCGAAGAGAGGGACCAAGGTGAGGCGGGGGGGGGGGTGGGGCATAGCTGGAGGACCCCCTCCACCAAAAAAGGGAGGGGTACTTCCGGTGGGGAGGGGGCAAGTAGGCGGGAGCTGGGCTCCCCGTCGCCTGGGGAGGGGGTTGCGGCTAGTCAGGGGGAGGGGGAGGGGGCGGGAGGGCCGGACGGTCGGGGGCGAAGGGAATGGGCTCGTCTCGCCGACCCGAGGAGCCGGGTGGGGAAATGAAGGCTGGGGAATGGAGCCTGGGGCGGCCGCGGGCCGAGCCGCGGCAAGATGATGGACGCGGTGAGCAGGAGGATGGAGAGCGAGCGGCGCCTGGCTATAGGGAGGAGTCACGCCGGGGCGGAGGGGGGTGCCCCCGAAGGGGGCGGGGGTCCGCACCGAGCTGCAGAATGGGCGGTGTCCTTGAGAGCAGCTGGCGGCCCAGAGGTGGGGGGAGGCGGGCAACCGCCAGGGGAGAGGGGCTGCGGGCCCAGCTCCCCCGCAGGGGGAGCGAGAGGGGCGGGGCTAGAGGCTGGGGGAGGCTGGCGCTCCAACCCCCCCCCCCCCTCCGTGGGCTTTAGCTCTGTGCCAGAGCAGGAGAGGCAGGCGACAGAGCCGGGAAGGTGTATGAACCAGGCCCCGGCCGGTGCTGGGGAAAAGCCTTAGGCAGCTCGTCTTCTTGCCCCTGCTCCAGACCCCTTGGGTTTCTGAGGGCAGCCGAGAGGCCTGCCGAGATGTGCCCGGTGTCGTGCTCTGAGCCGGCCTCCTGCTGTCTCCACAGACAAGCATGAAGAACATGGAGAGAGAGCTGCTGTGTCCGGTGTGTCAAGAGATGTACAAGCAGCCACTGGTGCTGCCCTGTACCCACAACGTGTGCCAGGCCTGTGCCCGGGAGGTGCTGGGCCAGCAGGGTTACATAGGCCACGGTGGGGACCCCAGCTCCGAGCCCACCTCTCCTGCCTCCACCCCTTCCACCCGGAGTCCCCGCCTCGGGCGCAGAACTGTCCCCAAGCCGGACCGCTTGGATCGGCTGCTTAAGTCAGGTGGGGCTGGGTCCCGGGGACCGGGGGTGGGGACGCTGGGGTGTCCACGGGGAAGATGGAAACCTCTGTGGCCGGTCAGGGGCATCTGTCTGTCTTGCGGGGGGTGAGGAGACCGTTCACACAGGCTCTAATGCGAGCTGAGCTCTGGCACAATAAAAAGTCTTTTTTTTTTCCATGGAGCAGACTCCCTGCCCCTCGGCCGGCCGAAATGCTCACCTCCCTACCTCCCTGCACTTCCACAGGCTTTGGGACGTACCCCGGGCGGAAGCGAGGCGCCCTGCACCCCCAGGTGATCATGTTCCCGTGCCCAGCCTGCCAGGGCGATGTGGATCTGGGGGAGCGGGGCCTGGCAGGGCTGTTCCGGAACCTGACCCTCGAGCGCGTGGTAGAGCGGTACCGCCAGAGTGTGAGTGTGGGCGGCGCCATCCTGTGCCAGCTGTGCAAGCCCCCGCCACTAGAGGCCACCAAGGGCTGCACCGAGTGCCGAGCCACCTTTTGCAACGAGTGCTTCAAGCTCTTCCACCCCTGGGGCACCCAGAAGGCCCAGCACGAGCCCACGCTGCCCACCCTCTCCTTCCGCCCCAAGGTGAGCCAGCCCTCGAAGAGCCTGCGGAGGGAGGGATGCGGTGGTGCCGCACGCTGGGGGGCGAGCCCGGCTCTGTGGGCTCGCGAAAGGAGGTGGGTGGAGGTTCGCCTCTGCCGGGCTCCTCTTGCTGTAACAACAACAACAACAAAAAGGCACCGGACGAGTCTTTAGACATCGTCCAGCCTCCATCCTGTCTGCTGAATGAGAACGATAACATCTGCCCTGCCGTCCCCATGCCCTGAGGGTTGTGGAAGGGATCACATGAGATAGTGTTTGTGAAAGTTACCTGTAGGCTGAAAAGATCTGTCTGCGTTCACGCGTTCGCTGAGTAAATATTTATCAAGCCTGGTGCCTGGTGCTATTCTAGACGCCGGGGACAGGGCAGTGAACAAGATGGGCAAGGTTAATTATTAGCCGCAAGGCAGAGATTAATTATCGTTATTATTGCTATTAGCACGCATCCGGAGGTAGAGGGGAGGGCGGAGCTAGGCGAAGACCTGGTGCAGGCCAGGCTCCCTTTGGTGCCAGTGTGCGCCACCAGGTGGCACTGTGGAGCACCCCGGCCGGGCTCCCCCACAGGGCCGTGGAGAGGCAGGGCCAAGCGCTTGGGTGGTCGGTCAGCCCCCTCAAGCCCGCCGGCGGCTGACGCGGTCACTGCTCTTTCTGTCCCTAGGGCCTGATGTGCCCAGACCACAAGGAAGAGGTGACCCATTACTGCAAGACGTGCCAGCGGCTGGTGTGCCAGCTCTGCCGGGTGAGGCGCACCCACGGTGGGCACAAGATCACACCGGTGCTCAGCGCCTACCAGGCCCTCAAGGTGAGGACTCTGCCTCGCTCAGCCCACACTCACGCCCTCTGGCACCTCCTCCTACATGCTGGCCTCTGCCGAGCTAGGCACGGTGCCCACCTCTTTCTTCCCCCTCAGGACAAGCTGACAAAGAGCCTGACATACATCCTGGGAAACCAGGACATGGTACAGACCCAGATCTGTGAGCTGGAGGAGACCGTGAGGCACACTGAGGTGAGGGAGGGCATGGAGGTGGGCCCTGGGCCCTGCCGGGGAGTGGGAGCCGGAAGGGGGGTGTGCGTGGGCATGGCCCGATCACCCGGTTGCCAGCTCAGGAGGCCCATGTGGGGTCCAGGGATGTGTTGGGGTTCTGGTTAAGCCAGGTTGCCTGGGACATGGGTGCCCCAGACCAGGCTGTACCTGGGGCTACAGTGGGGACAGGGCGGCGGTCACCCAGGACAGGGAGAGCTTGGAAAGCCCCGGAGACATAGCTGAGATGCCCTCAGGCTCGGCTGCCGCTGAGGGTGGCACACACCTCTGACGCTTTCCGGCAGATGGCTCGAATCGGCCGACGTGGGGATAGACAATAAGGAAGGGGCAGAGGCCGGTGGACATTAGTGCAGTCGTGGCCTCTCTTGTTTGGGGGACTCCTTAAGGGCTCAGGGTTGTGGTGTGGGCATCCAGGAAGGTCAGCACAGAGCTTCAGAAGTTCAACCCACGTGGGTGTCCGGGGGTCTTTGCAGACGCGAGCCTGGCTCTATTGGAACGGGCGGGTAGGGTTTCCCCAGATCTGCCGTGGTCCCCGCCCCGGTGTGGCGCCCCAGGAGGCAGGCACAAGTGCCGCCTTCCAGAGGAAGATAGTGAGTGTTGCTCTCTGGGCAGGTGAGTGGCCAGCAGGCCAAGGAGGAGGTGTCCCAGCTGGTGCGGGGGCTGGGGGCTGTGCTGGAGGAGAAGCGGGCATCGCTGCTTCAGGCCATTGAGGAGTGCCAGCAGGAGCGCCTGGCCCGTCTCGGCGCCCAGATCCAGGAGCACCGGAGCCTACTGGATGGCTCAGGCCTGGTGGGCTATGCCCAGGAGGTTCTTAAGGAAACAGACCAGCCCTGCTTTGTGCAAGCAGCCAAGCAGCTGCACAACAGGTACCCGGGGGCGCGGCCCAGGGCGCGGGGGCGCAGGGGTGCGGCCAGTGTCGAGGACGGCATGCGAGGTGCAGCCCCCCGCACAGACGCAGGGGTGCGGCCAGTGTCGGGGACAGCGTGCGAGATGCTGCCCGGTGGACAGACAGGTCCCCAGGCTTTAACACCGGGCCCAACCGGTACCCAGCTCGCCTGCGGGGACGGGAGGAGACCCACAGCAGGGGCCGAGGCTCTAGGGACAGGCGAGGCCGGGCGGAGGGGAAGGGCGGCGGCCCGGAGGGCAGTGCCTGACCCTTGCCCGCCCCGTCGCAGGATTGCCCGGGCCACGGAGGCCCTGCAGACCTTCCGGCCGGCCGCCAGCTCCTCCTTCCGACACTGCCAGCTGGACGTGGGGCGTGAGATGAAGCTGCTGACAGAGCTTAACTTCCTGCGAGGTAAGGAGGTGGCCAGGCCCCGTGCCCCATCAGAGCCCTCCCCCGTCTCCCCCCCACCCCCCCAGCAGCGGGCCCGGGGGGCAGCGCCCACCGGGACGTCCCGGCCTCCCGCCCAGCCCGGCCTAGCCGCCCCTCCCCGCCGCCGCCCGCCCGCCCGCCCGGCCACACCGCGCTCAGCGCTGCTTCTCCCTCTCTTTGTTTGTAGGCTGTGGCCACCGCGGACTCCGCTCCGGAGCACCCCAGGCAAGTCAGCGGCCCTGCCCCGGGGGCCCTGCCCTGCCGCCCCCACACAGCTCGGCCACCCACCCCTGCCTCCTTCTCGGTCCTCCCCCTCCAGCGCCCTCTGTCTCTCTCTCTGCCTGCCTTGGGCTCCCGCCTAATCCCTGCCCTCTGACCTTTTGTCCTCCGGACCCTCGCCCTCTCTACTTGCCTCCTCTTCCCCTTGACCCTGGTCTCCTGCTGCTGTCCTGCTCTCACTCGCCCCCTCCCGGCCCCTGCTCTCTGGCTTGCTGGCCCTCGCGGCTGTCTCCCTCCCGCCCCGCCCCCTCCTCCTGTCCGTGCCCTTTAGCCTGGGTTCCAGTGGCCTTTGTCTGCCTTTCCCCGGGCCCTTCTTTATTCGTAGAATAAACAAGGTCATAGAAAGAAGGGTCCCCATCTGGTCTAATACCTTTTTTGACAGAGGAGGAAACTGAGGCCCAGAAAAGGGAAGCAACTGACCTAAGGCCAGAGTGAGAGAACGGCAGGCCAGGACGGGCACGAGGCCCCCTGCCCCCCGCCCCGCCCACACCCGTCTCTCCCCTGGGCTGTGCCCTGCCCGCCCCCTGCCCAGCCCCCGGCCCCCAGACGGCCTTCTCCGCGGCTCCCCCTCACCCACACTCACCCCCCCGGCCCCCGCTGCTTCCCCTTCCCTTGCCCGCCCTCCCCGCCAGGCCGCTGACCAGGCCCCCACTGACCCCCTCTGTCTCTCCCCACAGTGCCCGAGGCTCCCGTCATCGACACCCAGCGCACCTTCGCCTACGACCAGATATTCCTGTGCTGGCGACTGCCCCCCCACTCGCCACCCGCCTGGCACTACACCATAGAGTTCCGGCGCACCGATGTGCCCGCCCAGCCGGGCCCCACCCGCTGGCAGCGGCGGGAGGAGGTGAGGGGCACCAGCGCCCTGCTCGAGAACCCCGACACGGGCTCCGTGTACGTGCTGCGCGTGCGGGGCTGCAACAAGGCCGGCTACGGCGAGTACAGCGAAGACGTGCACCTGCACACGCCCCCCGCACCCGGTGAGCGGCGCCCGGCTGGGCACAGTGCGGCCTTCGAGGCGCGTAGGGTACGCGGGGACCCACTGAGGCCACCGACGGCCGGCGAGGCAGCACAGCGGGCCGCGCGCCAGCTCTGGGGCTGGACCACCTGGGTTCGGACGCCCGCTCTGCCTCTTGCCAGCTGTGGCTTTGGGCAAGCTATTTGTCCTCTCTGAACTTCGGGTCCCTGTTCCGTAGGGACAATAGCAGTATTGTTGCTGTGGGAAGGGACTGAGGTCCGTTCCCAGTAGTAAGCGTGAGGGCAGTGACTCTCCAGAAAATGGTCTGGCCCCTGGGGCGCGGGCGGAATCCAGGAGCATCACCACCCAAGTGGGGTGTAAGGGCCGGGTGTGAGCACCAGAGTGTGGGCTGGAAGGCGTGGGTCGGTGGGGAGGGGGGTGTCACAGCTGGGACGGAGCGGCAGTGGGGGCCCCGGCGGGGGGAGGGGGGGCGCGGTGCGGCCACAGGAGAGGGCCAGGAGGAGGCGCTGCAGGCCCGCTGGGAGACCGGTTTCTGGACCCACTAGTCACTCCTAAAACTCTTCTTGGGGTCCCAAGCCCATTTGGGATGCCCCCTTTTTTCCCCTCATGCCCCCGATGGTGGTCCTCCAGGCCCTGGTCCTCAGAGCCCCCGCCCAGCCCTCAGCAGCTTGTTCCATGTCCTGAAACCCCCCAGTGTCCTCCAAGGCCTGTGTTTGTCCCTGAAGCCCTTTCTTTGTCTCCCTCCCCCGCTGCAGTCCTGCACTTCTTCCTCGACGGCCGCTGGGGCACGAGCCGAGAGCGTCTGGCCATCAGCAAGGACCAGCGAGCGGTGCGGAGTGTTCCGGGGCTGCCCCTGCTGCTGGCCGCCGAGCGGCTGCTCACCGGCTGCCACCTGAGCGTGGACGTGGTCCTGGGAGACGTGGCCGTGACCCAGGGCCGCAGCTACTGGGCCTGTGCCGTGGACCCAGCCTCCTACCTGGTCAAGGTGGGCGTCGGGCTGGAGAGCAAGCTTCAGGAGAGCTTCCAGGGAGCCCCCGACGTGGTCAGCCCCAGGTCAGGCCTCTCGGGGAGGGACAGGGTGTGGGGGCCCTGGGTGGGGGAGCTGGGCCCAGGACGGGGTGGCAGCGGGAGATCGGGAGCAGGGACGCCGGGCCGAGCCCGGCGTGGGCTCCGCCCAAGGGGCTGGGAGGCTTGCTTTTCGGAGGAGTGTGTCGCTGGGGAAGGGGATGTGAGGAGAGGGCGCCGTCCACCTGCTAGCACCTGTCCCTCGGGCCCACCAGGCCACCCGTCCGGCCTCTGCATCTCCCAACGCCGTTTCCAACGTGCTGTCTCCACAAAACCCACTCTTCCCAGGACCTCCTTCACCACGTCTGTTTTCAACATCCTAAAATCCTTCCCTTGACGTTGCCGTCTCCACCCCCTCTATTGCCAGCGCCCCGCTTAACGTCCCCCACGCGTGCGCCTCCCCGAACCCTTTCTCCCCGCACTGTCCCTAAACACCCCATTTCCCTGAAATGCACCCCCATTCCACACCCCTCCACCCCAGCTCTCTCCCCACACCTGCCTTCCTGACAGCCTTTCTCTCCCCAGCCCCTCGGTCACTAAGCCGTCTCAACCCCCTCAAACCCTCCTCGAGCTCCTTGCCGGCGTGATGCCCCTCCCCCATTGCTCTCCTCACCCCTTCCTGTCTCCTGCCTCCTCATGGTGCCTGATCCTCACCTCCTTCTCCCCTACCTCTCGTGCCAACGTCCTTGCCCTTCGATACCGCTTTCCTCGTGGACTCAGACCCCCCCCCCCGCCCCATATTCTAACCCCTGTGTCTGCGACGCGTCCCGAGTCGATCCTTTCAACCACTCGCTCCCCGACATCCCGTCCTCTCACCGTCTCAGCCCTCGGCCCCACCCCACCCCTTGTGTCTCAGCCAGCCCTCGCCGCCCCCCGTGCCCCACTTCCCCCCTCCGCTCCCAACACCTTCCCACCCACCGGCTCCCGCAGGTACGACCCGGACAGCGGACACGACAGCGGTGCCGAGGACGCCACCGTGGAGGCTTCGCCACCTTTCGCCTTCCTGACCATCGGCATGGGCAAGATCCTGCTGGGGTCGGGGGCCAGCTCCAACGCGGGGCTGACGGGGCGGGACGGCCCCGCGGCCGGCTGCACCGTGCCTCTGCCGCCCCGCCTGGGCATCTGCCTGGACTACGAGCGGGGCCGAGTTTCTTTCCTGGACGCCGTGTCCTTCCGCGGGCTCCTGGAGTGCCCCCTGGACTGCTCGGGGCCCGTGTGCCCTGCCTTCTGCTTCATCGGGGGCGGTGCCGTACAACTGCAGGAGCCCGTGGGCACCAAGCCCGAGAGGAAGGTCACCATCGGGGGCTTTGCCAAACTGGACTGACCCGGGCCCTGCCCCCCCAGGCCTGCTGGAGCTGGGTTATGCCTCCGGCAGCTTCCCCCTCACGCTCCTCCTGCCGCGCCCTCTCGGCCCTTACCCGATGTCTGTGTATTCCTGGGGCCTTCCCTCCACCGGGGGACTCCCCTCTGCTCACCTTTCTAGATATCCCTCATTCCCTCCAGCCCCCGCCGAGTCTCTGCCCCGCACCCTGCCCTTGGCATCTTACCCGAGTCACGGAGGGGCCCCCTTCCCCATCCCTGTCCCGTGCCTCTCCCCCGGCTGCCGGGGAGGGAAGGCATCTGGAACTCTGGGCATGATCCCCAGTCTGCCCTCTGCACTCTGCCCTGCCCAGCTCCCTGCCCCGTCAGTCCTCAACTACAGCCTTGGGGCGGGCAGGCTTTTTTGGCCAGACACTGCCCAGGCGCTCCCTGGTGAGGGGAAGGGGGCCCCGTCATCCTGCTTTAGTCGTTGGGGTCCCCACGCCCCTCGGCCGCATGCCTGTATCCCCTGTCTCCCTCTTGCATGCTTTACCCCGTCCCACACCCACGCCAACGTGCCAAGTCTCCCGTGGGGCCCCAGCTGAGGTTGGGTGTCCCCCGTGGGTTGAGCTAGGCAAGGCCTCTGGGGTCCGCTGCTGCCCCCCTGCAGTGGGCACTGCCCGGCCCGTGCCGAACAACAGCTGTTATTTTCATGGTTTATAAACAATAAACTGTGATGCCGGCACATCTCCGCCTTCCATTCCTTTGTTTCCTGTGCTGGGCGTAGCAGACGGGAAGGACCCGGGGTGCAGCACCGTGGCTCAGAGCAGGGGTGCTGGGCGGACCCGGGGCCCGAGGGAAGGAGGTCCCTGGCCGGGTGCTCTGGGCCTCCCGCCACACCGGCTCCCGCTCAGGCCCAGGCTGACAGCGGCCTTCAGGGGACCCGCCGTCCCGGTGGCTGCCGGCCCGGCGGGGGCCCAGGGCCCCAGGGGATGTGGCGAGAGGGCAGGCCCCGTGCCTGGGCCCGAAGGGGTCAGGGAAGCAGAACCACTTCCCCATTCCCGGGGCGCCTGGAGTCGACCCCGCTGGCCAGGGAGGGGGCCGGGCCTGGCGCCAGCACCTCCGGATCTGGGATCTGATGCAGCTTATCGTGGTGGCCGTGTTGACTCTGCCCGCGTTATCGCCGCCCAGGGGCTTACTTCACACCCCGGGACGCTAAGAATAGAGCCGCCAGGGGCACGGGGCCAAGGGGAGGCGAGGGTGTGGCCGCCACCAGCCCCCAGCCCAGGAGAGGGGCGAGGACAGCCGCGGGTGCAGGTGGAGCCGGGTCACGCCAGCCTCGGAGCCGCCTCGGTTTCGTTTCCTCCTTCCTCGTGCGCCGCCAGGGATGGGAAGAGGTGACCGGCACCCCAATGTCGTCTCCTCACCACGCCTCCTGCCTTCCAGATGAACCCCACCTCTTGCCTTCTTCCCACCCCCCCCATCCCCTGCAAAGACCCCTTCCGGTCCCCTCCCCACATTCGGTGCCCCCATCACAGGGTCACAGATGGTCACGAGGGGCCACAGACGACAGATCCCAAGGTGGCAGCACAGAGGGGGTCCACATTTTATTCAGCCACATTCTGGGGCTAACTTCCCTCTCAGGGCTCTCTGGGCCTGTTTTCCTGGGAGCCACTGTCCCAGGCTTGTCCCCAAGGGGCTCCAGTGGGTTTCGGCAGGGCCGAGGCCGGTGAGGGGACGTGGTGGGGCCTGTGAGTGGCCCAAGCTGAACTGCCAGCTCACCAGCCCGGGACGGAGCTGAGAGGAGAGGCCTGGCAGCAAGGAGCCCGGGGGAGGCAGCTGGCACCGGCTGGACGCAGGCAGGCAACACGCCCTACAGGTCGGCAGAGGTGGCCGCCAGGTTCGTGTAAGCGAGGCTGCCGCCGCCGTTGCCCGCGGAGACCTGGGTGGGGGGAGACGCCGGCTGAGAGCGCCTCCCGGGGCTGTGGGTCCCACCCCAGGCGGGGTAACAGGCCCGAGACTCTCACTAACTCTGGAAGGGTTAATTGGAAGAACACCTGCTGGCAGCCAGGTGACCGTAAACAGGGGCCTCTCCTCCTCCCTCCGCTCCCCTTCACTCCCTCCCCTGGGCTCTCGGCAGCCCCCCTGCCCTCCCCTACTGCTCCCTTCTCCTTCCATCCTCCGTGCCTCCAGCCCCGGCAGGTGTATGCGTGTGTCTCCGTAAAACTGGGAGAAGGAAGTCCCCGGGCGAAGGAAAACAGGGTCAAGGGAAGGAAACTCCCCTCCCCCACCTGGAGTGGCGTTCCAGCCCCAGGTGGCCCGAGTAATTATTTACCAGGCCCTGGAGAGAAAGGCCAGGTGAGGAGAGGGGGAGGAGGGGTCCTCGCTTCCTCCAGAGGCCAGAGGCCCACGGCGCCCAGGCTCGCCTGGCCAGACGTCTTAGCCCACGTTCCTGCCAGCCTTTCTCAATCTACTCTCCACTCTTAGGAGCCTGGAGGGGAGGCGGGGCACAGGTGCCTCTTCCCTTGTGAGTCCCCGCGGGAAGGGCTCCCCTGGGCACGGAGCCTCACCCCTTTCGTGTCTGAGATCCCCGTTCGTTAGGCAGAGCAGGGAACGCTAGCTGGAGACGCCGGGAGTGGGGACCCTCTCCCTGGAGGTCCCCTTCCTCCCAAGGTCCCCTCCCCAGGCCTCCTCTGACCTCTGACCCCATGCTCGCCAGGCCCTGTGCCGCGTCCTCCGCACCACCTTTCCCTTCCAAGTTCTCCGGGCTTTGCAAGCATCCTTCCCGAGCCCCTGCCCGGCCCGAGCAGAGCACCGCGAGCCCCACCCTCACCTCCTCATAGGGGCTGCGTCTGGTACTCCCAGGGGGGATGTAGCGCCCGTGGGTGTGGTAGGTGGGGTACTCGCTCATAGGGTGATAGGCATCGCGGGGCGGAAAGAGGTCCAGCTGCCCGCAGTTCTTCCGGCGGCACTGACACACGGTCTGGGGAAACAGGGTGTCAGGGGGGGCCATGGAGCTCCCTCCAGCGGGGCAGCTGTGGTCAGGGCCGGAGGCCGCACACTCACCAGGACAACGAGATAGACGACGGCCAGTGCCAGCAGGACACACACCAGCACTAGCAGGGCGATGCCCCAGCCGGGTACCCCGGACCCGGACCCAGCAGCGGAAGGAAATGACGCGTCACGTACTACGAAGAAAAGCAGCGGTCAAAATACTGTCCCAGGGAGGTGGCCCTGCCCTCCCAGCACCCTGGGGAAGAGCAGGAGCCCGGAGGCGGGAGGGAGGGGCCCGGGAGGCGGGGGCCTCACCACGGACGCTCGAGATGGACATGCCGTATCTGGCTGCTTCTGCTCTGTGCTCGTCAAGCCGTGTCCACACGTTGAGGGCATCGGTGGTGCCCTGTCGGAAGGCCAGGGTGCATTCTACCACCACAGATCCTGGCCTGCTCCCGGGGAAAGAGAACTCAGCCAGGAGTCCCAGCGTCCGGGCCAGCGATCCCCCCCGCCCCCCACCCCGGGGCTGTGAGTGCGCCAGCCCTCCCCACAGTGGCGGCAACTTCCGCCCTCCCCACAGGGCCCACGCCCGGAATTGTACCTGAACTTGATGTTGGAGAAGCCCAGAAAATCTTCCTGATTATAAACCTGCAAAAACTGGGTGAGAGGGGCGGGACTAAGGCTTGATGCAAACCGTTCAGGCGGTTTTGGGGCTGCTGCTGGGGGAGCACGACAGAGAAAAGAGAGCCACTCACCCACTCAGAAACGTTTCTCTGCAGCTCCTGGTAGTAGCCGGTGTTGGGATCTTCCAGACAAGAGTTAAACTGAAGGTTCGAAATGGAAAAGGACAGGAAGAAAAAGGAGATCCTAATGGACAACTGGGGAGAAGTCTTATGATTGGAGGAGGTGACGGGCTCCACACTGTGGTTAGTGGCGCTGGTGGTGGTCCTGGCGCTGTGGCTGGCGGGGCTGCTGGTGAAGGATGAGGTGCCAGCGGTGGTCAGGGACGTGGTGTCATTGGCGGTCGGGGACGACGTGTCAGTGGTGGTCGGGGACAAGGTGTGAGTGGTGGTCGGGGACAAGGTGTCAGTGGTGGCCGAGGACAAGGTGTCGTTGGTGGTCAGGGACGTGGTGTCATTGGTAGTCAGGGACATGTCAGTGGTGGTCGGGGACGACGTGTCAGTGGTGGTCAGGGACAAGGTGTGAGTGGTGGTCGGGGACAATGTGTCGTTGGTGGTCAGGGACGTGGTGTCATTGGTAGTCAGGGACATGTCAGTGGTGGTCGGGGACGACGTGTCAGTGGTGGTCGGGGACAAGGTGTCAGTGGTGGCCGGGGACAAGGTGTCAGTGGTGGTCAAGGACAAGGTGTGAGTGGTGATCAGGGACGTGGTGTCATTGGTGGTTAGGGACATGTCAGTGGTGGTCGAGGACAAGGTGTGAGTGGTGGTCAGGGACGTGGTGTCATTGGTGGTCGGGGACGACGTGTCAGTGGTGGTCGGGGACAAGGTGTCAGTGGTGGTCGAGGACAAGGTGTGAGTGGTGATCAGGGACGTGGTGTCATTGGTGGTCAGGGACATGTCAGTGGTGGTCGGGGACGGGGAGTCGGTGGTGGTCAGGGGCGAGGAGTCAGTGGTGGTCGAGGACAAGGTGTGAGTGGTGGTCAGGGACGACCTGTCAGTGGTGGTCGGGGACGGGGAGTCGGTGGTGGTCAGGGGCGAGGAGTCAGTGGTGGTCGAGGACAAGGTGTGAGTGGTGGTCAGGGACGACCTGTCAGTGGTGGTCGGGGACGGGGAGTCGGTGGTGGTCGAGGACAAGGTGTGAGTGGTGGTCAGGGACGTGGTGTCATTGGTGGTCAGGGACAACATGTCAGTGGTGGTCGGGGACGGGGAGTCAGTGGTGGTCGAGGACAACATGTCAGTGGTGGTCGGGGACGGGGAGTCAGTGGTGGTCAGGGGCGAGGAGTCAGTGGTGGTCGAGGACAAGGTGTGAGTGGTGGTCAGGGACGACCTGTCAGTGGTGGTCGGGGACGGGGAGTCGGTGGTGGTCGAGGACAAGGTGTGAGTGGTGGTCAGGGACGACCTGTCAGTGGTGGTCAGGGGCGAGGAGTCAGTGGTGGTCGAGGACAAGGTGTGAGTGGTGGTCAGGGGCGAGGTGTCAGGGAGTCCTGGGGCGGAGGTCGAGCTTGAGGTAGGGCTGATGGCCAGGGACGTGGTGCCAGCGGTGTCTTGGGCTGCAGTGATAAGTGTAAGAGGTTGAGGGGACAGGTCTGGGTTGGGGTCAAATCAGAACAAGGAGGAAAGACATCCTTCGGCCTCCTGAGAAGCAATGGCACGGGAAGATTCGGAGTGGGGCAAATCCTGGTCGGGCCCTCCTCCTCCTTCCTGGCTGGCAACCTCCCTCTCCCCCCACACCCCTGCTCCTAGCTGTCCATTTCTCTGCTCCTAAGATCTATGTCTCCTGACCCCCCCACGCCCCCCCTACACCTCCCCAGACTTCTCTCCAGGTCTTTCTATGCCTCTGGCACCAGCTCTCCCCAGGGGCGAGGGGCCGGCTCTTGTCTGCCCTTGGCCGCCCTCCTGTATTCTGGCACAGACCAGGCCGCCCCCGGGGATGCCATCTGCGAGGAAAGAGACCTGACGCAAACGCTGAGAAGACCACACGAGCAAGGCAGCCCCCTCCCCGGGTGTGCCCCTCACCTGTAAGGAGCAGGAGGAAGCAAGGGGCCAGGAATCGCGGCGTCATGGTGGTGGTGAGCTGGGTGGGGAGGGGGCGGAACACACTCGGGAAGGAGCTGCGTGTGAGGTGGCGCCTGCTGCTTTATACCGGTCCCCGGCCCGCCCTAGGCTCGGCCGGAGCAGGTGACAGGTGACAAAACCCCGCCCCCTCCCCCTTTCCCTACCTCCTACCTCTTCCTCCTCCTCCCCAACCGTTCCTGGCCCCTCAGGTGGGGTACGTGGGCTCCGATCACTCCACCCTCTGACATCCCGCGGGTGCTCCCATCACCGGCCACTGCCCGGCTCCAGAAGAGGAGCAGGGGTGGGGGGTGGGGGGGAACCGAGGACCTGGGCCTCCTCGGCTCTAGTTTTAGCCTCCGGGCAACAGCCGAGGTGAGAAAAGGGGCAGAGGAAGTGGGCCGGGTTAGGGTCCCGGACCGCGGGCCGAGGAAGCTCACCCTCGCGTCCCTCACCCCGCTCCCCATTCTCAATGGGCCCCCTGAAGCCCCACCGTGGGGGCTTGGCGGGGGGGACGAGAAGGCTCGAGAAAGGGGGGGCCGGGGGCCAGTTTTGGACCCCCTCCCCCCGCCACTTCCCGGAATCGCCGCTCCCTGCCGGGTTCCGCGCGCAGATCCACCGAAACCCACAGTCCCCGCCCCTGCCGGGCTTTCCAGGGCCCGCGTTCCCGCCTTGGCTGCCTCCCGAGGAGGGGGCGGGGAAGAAGTCCCACTGGACGCGGGCCGAAACCTGGGCTCCGCGGCACCCCGGGGTCTCCCCTGCCCGGGGCTCCGGCTCGCGGCGGGCGGGGCTCTCCTGCCCCCTGGCGGCAGCGCGCGGGGACCCCGGGCGCCCGGTTGGCCGGAGGGGGCGGCGTGCCCGAGGGCGGCCCGAGGGGCCGGGCGCGCAGGTCTGGGGCTCAGACGCAGAGGGCAGGGACGCTCGGCTCCACCGACGGGAGGGGCTGGCGGCAAGAGGGGGACCCCGGGGCGCGTGGGGGCGGCGTCTGGAGGAGACGGCGCTCAGTGGGTGGGGTCCCGAGGTACGAGGAAGGGGCACCCAAATATGTGGGAGAGGACAGCGGAATGTGGGAGGGGAAACGGGGCAGGTTAGTGACGCATGTGGGCGGCAGAGAGTAGGTGGGGCAACCGAAGGGTATTTGGGGGCCCAGAGTGGCATTGGGGGTAGACAAGCACACGGTGTGACCCGGGGACTGTATGGGGGGGTGCGTGATTGGGCGGGGGGGGGGGTGGCGAGAAGAACGAAGGGCGCAAACGCTTGGGCGCCGCGCACGTGGAGCGTGGGGGTCGGGCCCCCCCCCAGAGGTAACCGCCCCCCCCTCCCCAGCTACGCCATTAGGAAAGCCGTTCCCAGTCGCCGCGGGTACAGACTGGAAAAGGAGCTTTCACAACCCTCGGGGCGGCGGGGTGCAAGGAAGCGGGGCCGCGGCTACGCGCGGAGGCCCGAGGGGCGCGGAAGCCCCCCGCCCGGCCGCCCGAGAAGGCGCGAGCATCTAGGTGGGCGGTCCCAAAACTGCTGCCCCGGCGTTGCCAGGCAACAGCCATTCAGTCCGGTTGCTGGGACACGCGTCGCCACGGCGACGGCTCCGCGCCGCGCACTCCGAGTATTTAAAGAGCAAGCGCGCGCAACGGCTGGGTGTCGGAAAGCGGCTTTCCGGGCCACCGCGGTCTCCCCTTCTGCCTCCCCGCGCCCCCCTCCCCCGGCCGTCCCCTCCCCCTCGTCCGGGCGCCGAGTCTCTGGCTTCCGAAGTGGACCAAACTCCCCGGCGCGACCCCGGTTCTGGGGCTGGTCCGGCTGCAAGCGGTGCGGAGCGGGGTCCCGGGCCCCGGGCGGGCGGGAGGGACGGGACGCGGTGCAGTGTTGTTCTTTCCCCCGCCAATATTGCACTCGTCCCGGCCTCCGGCCCCCCCGGCCCCCCGGCCCCCCCTCACCCCGAGCGGGCCGGCTCCAGCCCTCCTGGCTCTCGACCCGGACCACCTCAGATCCACTGGAGTGTCGCCGCAGCCACCGTGAGTAAGTGGGGCTGGGAGCACCTAAGCCATTTTCGGACCAGCCCCTCATCCTTCACCTACCTCAGTCCAGCACCGTTCTTCCTCCACCAGGCCCCCAACCTCCCCTAGATCTCTAACTCTCATCCTACCAGCCCTCCTCCTCCCCACACTACCCCGGAAAATCCCTAAAATAAGCAACACCAACTCGTGTGGAAAACCACTGGAACTTTATGGCAATGTGTTCTCTTTCCTGGGGTTAGTGCCTGAGAAATACCCCCTGAAAACTTCCCATCTCCTGAACAGTGGGGTCACCACCCCTCTGGGACTGAACTCCCGTGGGTGCCGGAGGAGGGTCTGCGTTTGGCTGAGCGGCTGCAGGTTAGACCCGAGGGTCTCCAGGACGGACCCCAAGGCCAGAGGGGCAAAGACCAGGATTCTGAATCCGGCTGCCGCCTCTTCACGCTCTTCCCTGGAGCAGCTGCCTCCGGAATGGCTCGAAGTCCTCGGGCACGGTGTCTGAGGAGGGAGGAGTCACTAGGGTCAGAGGATGGGACCCTCCCAGGAGGGACAAGGGCCGGAAGGTCAGGCTGGTCCAGTCTTCAGCCTCACCATTGCATCGATACTGGAGATTGGACCAAATGATGTTCTCTTGGGAGAAGCAGAATACGCCAAGGCGCCCCCCTCGCATGGCCGTGTCGATGATCACCCCGGAGTCTGCCACCAGCTGAGGGCCCTCATAGAGCTTCACCCTGTCCGGGAGAGGGGTGTCCGTTGGTGCGAGGGTGCCCAGTGGGCACTGGGCCATCAAGCCCGGGCCCTGCTCATCCCCAACCCCCCTCGAGCTCACCGGGCCTGAGAGAGAACGGAAGGAGGGAGAGGGAGGAAGGAAAGGGGAGGGACGGGGTGCTTTTCTCAGGCCTGGGGCCCCTGCCTCTTTGTCCGCCCCCTTTGCATCTCAAAGCACCAGCCGCATTCCAAGCGAGGATTGGGTTGTCATGACAATGAGCACAATGGGCTGGGGGGTGAAGTCACCCGCTTCCCAGGCTCTAGTCCACCCTCCCTCATCCCCTGCCCTGGCACCCTGCAGCCCCAGGCACCTTAAAGGGGAACCAACCCGAGTCCCGGGACCCTGGGCTCTTGCCATTGGCTGTCCCTTCCCTGTCATCCCCACCGACTAGGAGATGCGCGGTTGTGCACACGGCACTGAACCCAGAAGCCTTAGCTCCGCTACTAAGAGATGTGCCATCTGGGCCTCGGTTTACTCTTCTGCAAATGACGACCCCCTCCAGGTCAGACACTTTGATGGGGCAGCTTCTGGGATGGAGCACGGAAGGGGCTGGAAGTGATGGGCCTCTCCACAGACTGGCCTGCGGCTTAGAGGCTCCCAAGATCGCCCCATTGCACGGAGGGGGAAACGGAGCACGGAAAAGGAAGGACTCGCCCAACGCTGCCTACAGGTCTTCCTTCCGCAGCACCCGCGCCAGAGCCCCGGCTGCCTGAGGACGAGGAGAGCGGGGCTGAGGCGGTACGTCTGTGGCGAGAGGGAAGAGAGAGCAGCGGCCCGGTCCTGGCCCAGGGCACTGGGCACCGAGGAACGCAGTGGAGGGGCAGTCCGGTGGGTCTCAGCTAAAGGTGAAGGAAAGGCGGGGCCTGGGGTCCGGCAGGAGGGCTCAGCGCTCCCCTCACCGAATGTAGCCGACTTGAGGCCGGTGCAGTAGCTGCCAGCGGTAGGAGGTCTTGTCCCGCCAGCCCACGTTCCGGGGGTCGGTCCACAGCAGCCGCACCTGATCAGGGGTGTGGCCAGTATGCCACAGGGCGTTCCGGAGATGTTCACCTGGGCCAGACGCGGATGTCACTGCCTGGAGGGGATCGGTGAGGACGGTGCGTTAGCCACAGGCCCCGGACCACAGGCTGGTAAGTGCAGGTGGCGGAGGAAGTCAAGGTGGGCGGGAGAACAATGTGGAGGGCCCCCCACTCCCTGACCCCGGGAGCCAACCTCCAGGCCAGATAGCTGGGAAAGAGGGTTCCCACTCGCGTGGGGGGTGGGGAGTCTGGGGAAGGGCCCGAGGAGGTGGCGGGTCTGGGCAGTTGCAAGACCTTGAGCTGCAGCCCGGGCTGAGCCACCGCCCGGAAAGGGGTGGCCTGCCAATACGTCTGCTCCGTCTGCTTCCACATGACCACGTAGAAGCGGCCGCTGTCCTGATAGCTGAAGAGGAAGCCTGCGTAGTCGTCATCTGTGACCGTGTTCACGTGGAAGGTGCCTTCGAAGTCCACACCGTTGAAGGCTGTGTATCCTGGGGGTGGGCGGGGTCGAGGTCAGGGCCGGCAGAGCTACCGGTGGCCCACTGTGGGCCAGGGGTGCGATGGGACGCCAGCTGTACATGTGGCCAGCTCAGCCCCCCACCGTCCGCCCCTGTGGGATTTCTCCACTTGGAACTTATTGAGCTGGGTGTCCCTTACATACCAACGGCCAGGCCGGGGTCACTGTTCATGGTCTGAACGATTTCCATGCCCTGGTCGTGGCAGGAAGGAAGGAAGCCCTGATCCAGTGCTCTGACCGCCCCCCCGCCCCTGCCAGCCCCCACCTGGCAGTCTGGTCTGACAGCACCTGCCCAACCCGGTGCCCTAGTACCTGGTTGAGCACCACCCAGTTTGGGTCAATCTGGGCATCACCCTCAGGATCCAGGACAACCGTCTGATAGGCCCGAAAATCCGTGAGGGTCACCTCCGCACTTTCGGGACACACGTCCAGGGGGTCAACCACCGCATCATTGTCAAAGTCATCCTCACACACGTCACCAACGCCATTGCCTGCGCAGAGTGAGGCCAGGCACTTGGGAAGGCCTGGCCGTGGCCCCGAGGCCGCGCCGCCACCCCTCCCCGGGCAGGGCCCACACCGGGCCAACCTTCTGTGGGGCCCTAGCCTTACCATCTGAGTCCTTCTGATTGGGATTGGGAACCAGGCGACAGTTGTCGGGACCGGGAGGCACATAATCTGGGATCCCGTCGTTGTCATCGTCCCCGTCACACTCATCTCCAAGGCCGTCGTTGTCGGAGTCCAGCTGGGAGCTGTTTGGCAGCTGTGGGCAGTTGTCCTTGGTGTCCTGATGTCCATCCCCGTCGCTGCCCAGAACAGGCACCAGATAAAGGCTCTAAAAGTACCACATCCATCCCCGCTCTTCGGCGTGAGGTCTGAGGTGTACCCTCCATTCGGCCACACGGCCCCCTCTCTTCGGGGTGGGGACTGGGGTGTACCCTCCATTCGGCCACACCCCCTGCCGTCAGCCAGGTGGGGTGAAGTCCCACAGCAGGGGTGGAGGGCAGACCTCCTGCTCGACAGTGGTGGACAGTCAAGGCTAAACCACGGAGGAGACTGAGTATGTGCTAGAGGAGAGGAGAGGAAGCCCTGTAGGACCATCTAGCTCTCTGCCAACCCTACCTGTCCTCGTTGGTGTCACAGACATCCCCCACCAGGTCGCTGTCTGCGTCTGTCTGCGGGAGAGGGGCCGGTTCTCAGCATCTGTTGGTAACTGGAGGATGGCTGGCCCACTTCCTATCAGAAGGGCTGGGGCTCCACCCTCCGGCCCCCTACCCCGCACCGCCGTACCTGAGTGGGATTGCTCATTTCAGGGCAGCTGTCACACGCATCTCCCACCCCGTCCTCATCCCTGTCTGTCTGCAGGGGGTTGGGGACTTTAGGGCAATTGTCCAGTCCGTTGGGGATACCTATAAGACACGGGGATAGCACAGAGCCGTCACTAGGACACGTCACATCCTCTTCTGCGTTGGTGAGAGCCCAGAGCTCACCTCCCACTCAGAGAAAGGCTGCTCAAGACCCCTGCCTGCGCCCCCTGCCCCCCTTCCTCACATTCCCATTGACCCCTGCCCCACGCCAGTCTCAGACTTCCTAGCTGCCCCTTGTGCCCACCTGCATCCAAATTCTTACAGGCCCCCACCCCCCTCAGCCCCGTCCTGCACCGTCCCCGTCCACGTCGTTGTCACAGGCATCCCCTTCCCCATTGCCATCCGTGTCCTTCTGGTCATTGTTGGGAACGTTGGGGCAGTTGTCACAGGCATCCCCGAATGAATCTGTGTCTGAGTTTTGCTGGTCCTTGTTGGGGAAGAGCCGGCAGTTGTCCTGGGGTGGGAGAAAAAGGGTCAGGCCTCCTCTCCACTGCTGGCCTCCTCACCCCCACACCCTTGACCCCATCCTGACAGCCAGCTAGCCCAGCCTCCACGTGACCATCTTGCCCTGGCAGAGGGCGTGTGCCCCCCCCCCCCCAACAGTCCTGGGGCCCTTCCTGTAGAGCTGCCAGGGACCAACGGGGGGCAGGGTCATGGGGCAAGGCAAGGTGGGGAGCAGAGGAACTGGAAGGGGTGGGACGGCTAGGAGGCACCTCGACATTCTTGATCCCATCGCCATCGGCATCATCGTCGCACTGGTCCCCCACGCCATCGTTATCAGCATCTTCTTGGCCAGAGTTGGGGGTCAAAAGGCAATTGTCCTAAAGAGCAGGAGAGAGAGGCCGGATGGGTTGTGGCCTGTCCCAGCCAGGGTGCCTGCCCCCCGCCCCCCCCCCCCCCACTGCCCGCCCACCTGCCCCACACCTGCTTGCAATGTTTGTTGTTGTCCATGCAGGGCAGGGCCTGGTCCGGGTAGCCGTCGATGTCCGTGTCGGTCCCACACACGTTCCCGTTCCCGGCCCAGCCCACGTTACACTGGGGCAGTGGGGCGGGGCGGGTAGGAATGAGGGTCCCTGCTATCTCCTCCTGCCCCACCCTTTTCCCTGCTTCAGCCTCTATTCTCACCAACCGGCACCTGCGCCCAGGACCACCTCCCTTCCCTGCGCAGGCCCCACCCAGGCCCTAAGCAGGGTCACCAGCCCTACCCCTCTCTCCAGATTCTCCCTTTTCCTTCCAAGCCCCAGGCCTAGCTCACCGAGCAGGACACGGCCCCGTTGCGTTCAAAGAGACAGTGCGCGTGGACGTGGCAGGGGCTGTGGGCTGGGCTGTGGCAGGTGCGGGCGGGGACGCAGCCCTGGCTCTGGTTGCCCACGAAGCCCAGGCGACAGGGACCACACTTGAAGGAACCCTAAGAGGAGGGAAGCGGTGACTCAGGAAGGAGGTCAGGCTGCCAGGTGCCCCAGCCGGCGGTGCGGGACCTCACTCCCTGCTCCTGCTCGAGGCCACGCATCAGTCACTTCCTCGGGTTCCCCTGACAACCTTTCGAGGCGTCTGCCGGCCCCGTTTTTCAGGTGAATAGACTGACACTCAGAAAAGCCGGGCTCGCCAGTCACGGTGAGAAGCAGGACCCGGCTTCCAAACCGGTGCGGGGAACGTGTGCGCGTGGTGCCCCAGGGAAGGAAGCAGGAAGTAGGACGTGGGGTGTGGGTGTGCTCACGTGTGTAGGCGCACTGTCCCACCGCTACGGATGCGGCTGGGCCGCTCGGCTTACCACAGTGTTGGTGCAGATGGAGTTGGGGTCGCAGCCACCGTTGTTACCGTCACTGCATTCGTCGATGTCCTGGCAGACCTACGGGACAGATCGATGACGGATCTCCTCGTGCCCCTACCCGTGGACACTGACACGAAGCCCAGACCCCAAACCGGTGTTAGCGCAAGGACCCCATGTTCAACCCGGACGGCCGACCAGGCCCCGGCAAGGCCACGACCTCGTCTATGCGTTTTTTTTTTCAGTTAAAAAAAATTTTTTTAACGGTTACGCATTTTTGAGAGAGAGAGAGAGAGACACAGAGTGTTAGCTGGTGAGGAACAGAGAGAGAGGGAGACACAGAATCCGAAGCAGGCTCCAGGATGCCAGCACAGAGCCCGACGCGGGGCTCGAACCCACGAACCATGAGATCATGCCCCAAGCCAAAGTCGGACGCTTAACCAACTTAGCCACCCAGGCGCCCCTCGTCTACACATTCTACCCGACCTGACCTGTTTGCTGGCACGGGCGTAGTCGATACCCACACCGGACACCCGCGTGCCTTTGTAGCCCTGGGGACAGGCCTCACAGCGGAAGCCGGGCATGGTGTTGATGCAGCTGACGCCAGGAAAACAAGGGTCCGCGTGGGCACACTGGGGAACGGAGGACGATGGTCGGGTGCCTCTGCCTGTGGGCCCCCCGGGGCCCCTCCCGGCTAGGCCCAGACTGCCCTGCGCCGCCCAATGGCCCTCCGGTCTTGGCCACAGGCTTTGTCCCCTCCCGTCTTGCTTCCTTTCCGGTCCCCCGGTGTCCCAAAGAAAGCCCAGGCTCTCGTGCTTCCGACCGACAGGTACCCCACCTCCTTGGGCCTCTCCCGCCTCCCTCACCCCGAGTGCCGGTGCGCCTTCAAGCTGGCCGCCCCCACCTCATTGATGTCGCTGCAGTGGGTGCCATTTCCCTGCAGGCCGGGGGGGCAGGGCCCGCAGCGGTAGCCGGGGTACTCGTACACCTCCATGCAGTCCACGCCGCGGAAGCAGGGGTTGGGGCTGCAGTGCGAACGCTGCTCGTGGAAGCCTGGGGGGCAGGCGAGGTCAGAGCCACCCCGAGGCGGCCATTCCGGCCCCGCAGAGGTGGGGGGGACCGCCACTGCGGGGCCGGGGGCACGGGGTCGCCTGGCGCCCGCCCCGCTCCCCACTCACCGCACACCTGACACTCCATGATGGTGTTTCGGATCAGGGACATTTCCTTCACCTGGCAGACAGAAGGGCGGGGGGGCAGTCGGCTCCTGGCAGCTCCCCCCCTCCCCCAGCAGCACCACCTCCCTGGTGCAGGTGCGCTCAGACCTGGTCTCGGATGTCATCCCGCAGCTCCACCAGGATCTGGTTGAAGAGGGTGAGCTGGGTGACCAGCGCCTTGGTCTGCTCCCCTGTCAGAGCCCAGGGTGCAGAGAGGCTCAGAACCGGGCCACCACCCCGGTCCCTCTTTAGGGTCAGAAGCCAATTCCCGCCACTACTGCCCGCCCACCCGCCTTTTAAGTCCCACCCTGTCCTGGCGAAGAGGTGGCGGGCCATAGCCCCTGGCCCCTCCCACCTTGGCCCCTGGCCCCTCCCACCTCCTCGTGGCCCACTCACCTAGGATGGAATGGAGCGCGTTGGTCACTGGAGAGGAGAAAACACAGTCAAGGGCGGAGTCGTGAAGAGGGCCAGGAGGAGGAAGGAAAAGAGGGACAGGAACAAAGGCCTGGAGGAGTCTTAGAATAAGGACAGGCAGGTGGATGGCAGGAGGGCAGAGGTGACGGGGGGTTGGGCAGCACCAGCTCTCCCACCGGGCGAGAGACTCTGCGAAGGGCTGCCTCACAGACCGTCAAAGCCCACACCTCCGGTCCTGGCCTGGCAGGGGCAGAAGGGATCCGAGTGAGAGGCGACCCAGAGCAGGGCCAGGGCCCCAATCCACTCCATTTCCACACGCCCCTCCCCCGCCGAGCTCCTACTTCCACAGTCCTTTTTTGGACCGATCTGCGAAAAGTGGGCGTTTTATTTAAGCAAGAACCTTTGAACATCCCTGTCAAGGAGACCAGGCAGATGGACGATGCTCAGAGAAACTGCTGATGGGTGACAGCCGCCACTGTAAGACCCAAGACGCTTCTCTTAGCCACTGAGACCAAGCAGTTCACTTTCCCACCCCTCACACGGAGCTCCGGTCTTCTCCTGGATGGCTGTTTTCTCCAGCCACCCTGGTTGGGGGGGGGGGGGGGAGTGGTGGTGGCCTGAACCTGGAGAGTTTTGTGACCCACACTTCCTGGGAAGGCTGGGTTATTTGGGGATCACAGACCCAGAGGTGAAGGAGATTGGGATAAGAGGGTCAGAAGCCCAGGAATGAGTGTTAAGGGGGAAATCGAGGAGATGAAAGTCAATAAAGACCACAGGATGTGATCTGGGGTCCGGAATGTCAGCTAACGGAAGTCTGCGTGTTACCTGCTCTGTGGATGGACTCGTCCCCCTGGAACGGACACTCACTCAGGGCTCCCACCCGGGCCATGGACCCGCCCAGAATCATTTTCATAGACTCCACAAAGCCCTGGGGGGACAGGAGCAGAGCAGGGTGGGAGGACCCGCTAACTCCTCCCACGGGGGCAAACTGTTTCCGCAGAAACACCGGGGCCTCCCTTCCCGCTCACCTGCATCCTCAAATAAGCCTTCTGTCCGGTCCTAATCTCCAGCCCATCCACCTCCGCTGGAGGAATGGGGGCCAGCCCTGGGAGCCCGGCGTGCTGGTCACCCAGTTTGCAGTCCACGTAGAGCTGCAGGGCGAGGCTGGGTCGGGAGGGACCTCGGAGTCGCAGGAGAGCCGTGTGCGTGCGCCCGTCGGCCAGGCCCGCCTGCTGCAGGTTCACCGCGTGGACCTTGCCGTCCTCCCGCTGGTACCGCACCAGCACTGCCCAGGAGGGGAGGTCAGTAGGGGACTGTCCCCCATCCCCTGCCTCCCAGCCGAGCCTCGCATCAACTCTTCTGCGTAACACACCTATTGTCCTCATTCAGCTAACGTCTCCCGACACCTCATACACGGTAGGTGCACACGATACGTGCTTTTCAAACAGGTTCAAAGACCAAGACTTTCTTACTCTTCAGTGGCATCAGATCGCTCTGTCCCCTGCTAGGGTGGCAGCTGGTTTTGCACCCACTGAATCGTGCCAGGGATCTGCTGGACTGCTTCACACCCTTGCTAGGACACAGAGACAGGCCTCCCCTCCCCAAGTGCAACATCCACTCCATACAAACATTAGGCCTCACTCTACTGTTTGGGTACCTGGCCTTCTGAGGCACCTCCAAACACCCCGTACCAGGTGCACCACCCCCCCACCCCCGGTGCCTGAGCACAGCCTGATGGGTCCATGGGGCCCAAGGAGAATTAAGAGGGATGCAGGGGTGGGGATGAGAGAAAGTGCTCAAGGGGCACCACTGCAGGAAAAGAGAGGTCCAGCAGTCACCTTTGTTGATTTTGCCCACAACAGAGGCCTCCAGCCATCGTGTGTTGTCCTGCCGAGAGTAGAGGCCAAAGAGGACACCACCCTGTTTGGGGGGCAGGCGGAAGGTGGACAAGAGGTAGATGTCCCCAGCAGTGAGCAGGGCGGTCCGGATCTTCTCTGCCACAGCGGTCATCTGCCGAGACTCGCCCACAGTCAGCAGGTCAATCACTGGCAGGCAAGGATCATCAAGGTCAGTGAAGGGATCAAATGCTAAGGCCTGCCCTTCCCCCGAGCCCTCGGGGGTGGAGCACCCTTCATCACTACCTCCACGCCCGCCACCAGGCAGTATTAGTCACCTTCTTGAAACTCAACCCTTGCTGCTCTGGGAAGACAGGGCATCGTGCCTTCCTTTTTCCCTCAGTAGTGCCTCCCCACCGGGTCCGGGAGCCCACGGGCCTGAGGCGCTCTTGCAAATACAGAAACGGCGCCCGGCAACCCTGAGATGCCCCCACCAGGTGGCGCAAGGGAGCCACCGTGCTGATCCCACGCAGAAGTAGCACCTGGTGCCCACAGCACAGAACTGGAAAAGCAGTTTCTCTTTATGCTGCTACGTTTGGCTGCTTCCACACCCAGATGCCCCTCCTCCCATCCTGGGGGCTCAGCACACTCACTTTGGATGAGAAGAGCTGCCCACTGAGGGCTCCAACCCTCCTGTCTGCCTCTCCCCCTAGGGAATGTAGGACCGGGCTCCTGTGCCTCCTGTGTCCTGGCCAATCTGTGGTTTCCCTTCCAGCCAGTAATGAATCTGTGCCTGTGTCATCCGCTCCAGCTACCTCTCCCACACCCACAGGCCCATCCCACAGCCAGACCTCCGGGAGAGCCCAGACCTCTGGGTCCCCACCCCACCCCCCATGTCCCAGGGCAGCCAGGAGCCCTGGCTGGGGGTGGGGGGTGAAGGAGCCCACCTTTGCACTGCTCTCCCAGAGCCTGGAATGCCTGTGGATGCTCAGACACCAGCCCAGCCAGGCAGCCCTAGCATCCAGCTCCTGAGTCCTCTGCCCTGGCCTCGTGCTGACCTTGGCCACTTCCCACTCACCCAGTACCCTCTGCTGTTCACTCCTACCCCCATGGCCATGATTTCATCAATCTTCCATCCGGCTCAATTTCAGGACTCTCCCCTTGCCCACATGTTTCCTGCTACTAGGCTGGGGGCCGAAGGAGAGGAGGCAGAGAAGGGGTCTAAGAGGATGGAGACGGGCTTACCCTGCAGGTCCTGACTGGCACATGCGAAAGTGCAGAGGAGGAGAAGAGCCAGGGCCCCCCGAAGTTCCTGCGTCTCCATGCCGCTCAGCTGGCTCACTACCCCTGGCAGGCAGGCGGCTGGGAGGGGAAAAGGCTAGGCGGAGAGAGCAGGAGCGGGGGGCGGAGGGACTGGAAGGGGGAGTTGAAGGGGGGGGCCAGCAGGCGAGTGAGGGGGGGCTGAAACAAAGAGCTGCCAATCAGCCTGGAGGCATCCCCAGCTCTGGGAACCAGGAGCACTGGGGAAGAGTCTGGAGGCCTCCCTGCCTCCTGCCTCTCCCTAACGGTCCTCCGTCCCAGGTGCCTCCCTCCCTCCCTCCCTCCCGGCGTCTCGCTGCTGGGGGCCACTACCGAATGCTACCGTTTCCTGTAAGTCGCAGTTGGGGAAGGCAGGAGCCCCTGGCAGGGGCAGCGCCAGACAGTGGGCATTATTCCCCAGCTGGCATGAAAGGGTGCCAAGGGAGTGGCGGAAAGTAGCTTGCTATCGTGCCCAGGGGATGCCCGCATGGCATGAACTTTGCTGCTCTGACGAAGCGAGTGCCCCTCATTAGGGTGGGGGGGGGGGTCCCCTGACACGTGACTCGCTCCTAGGAAAACTTAGAAGCGTCCGATGGGAAGCGGAGGGCGCGTCTAACACAGTGGTCAGCGAAGTGCTCGGAGGGAGGAATCAGGAAGGAGGAAAGGGCCTCCGGGGACAGGAGTAAAGCAGGGGACAGGCCAGGGGCCGCGGCCAGACCCGGAACACAGCGGGTACTGGCCGGCAGGCCGTGACCCGGATGAAGCGCAGGGGCGCCTCGGTTCCCGTTACCACGGCAACGGCGCGCGAGCCCCACCCCTCCCCCCTCCCCGGCCCCAGCCCGACCCGGCTCCGGCCGCCGCCGCCCCTGTTTTGTTTCCATGGCGACAGGCGGCGCGGGGCCCGCTCCAAACATAACGCGCTGTGGAAAACATGCGGCGCGGGGGACCCCCCCCGCGGCCCCCGCTCCGGGCCGAGCCCCGCGAGGCCCTGGCGCAGCCCAAGCCGCGTGCAGATTTGCGAGAGCCGCCAGAGCCCGACCGGAAGCACAACACCCGCTGGGCCGGGACCCGCCGCGCCCTCGGGGGTCCGGGGCTCCCCGCGGCCAGGGCGCTCAGCCTCCGCCAGGAGGGCCCGGCCGAGAACCCTCCCCCACTTCGGGAGCCGCCTCTGGAGCCGGCGGCGGCCGCCCTCCCCCAAAGCCCGCGGCCCCGCCCCGCCCCGCTTCGCCTCGCCCCGCCCCGCCCCGCTTCGCCTCGCCTCGCCTCGCCTGCGGCCTCCCCTCGGCCCGCGCCTCGGGCGGTGCGAGGGGCGGGCCTGGGGGGGCGGGGCCGCGCGGGGGGCGGGCGGAAGCGCGGGGGGGAGGTGCTTCCGGGACAGAGGGCGGGCAAGATGGCGGCGCCCATGGAGCTGTTCTGCTGGTCGGGGGGCTGGGGGCTGCCGTCAGTGGACCTGGACAGCCTGGCCGTGCTGGTGAGGGGTGGCGCCGTCGCCCTCTGCTGCGCCCTGGAGGACTGGGGAGGGAGCCGAACTAGCCGATCGTCCGGATTTGACCAGGGCGCCTCAGCACGGGCTCACTGGGGGAAACTGAGGCAATCAAAGACTGAGCCTGGCCGACGTAGGCTCAGTGCCCTGTGGCTTAACAGCCTAGGTTTTGCGCAGCCATAGGAAGAGGCCTGGTCGGGGGTTCAGGAAATGGGTTTTAGTCCTTGCTCATCCATTTACTGGCTGTGTGACCTTGGGGCTATCCCTGGTCTCTGAGGGCTGTTTCTTCATCCGGAGGTTTACTGAGCCTCGGCGATCTGAGGGTTCTCAGGCGTGGCATTCCTGTCTTCTCAGCCTCCCTTTCCTCCCCCTCCTCCTCCTCCTCCTCCTCCTCCTCCACCTCCTCCACCACCACCACCACCTCCACCTCCTCCTCACTACACAGCATTACTGAGTTCGTTTATTGAACCAAAAGGCCTCCCGCCAGGCTCTGTGGAAAGAGCTTTGGAGTCAGTTCGTTCACTTTATTCACTCACTCTTTCATTTAATAAGCATGTTATCAGGCCTCTCCCAGATACCACACCTTGGAGTGCAAAGATGAGTAAGACTTAGTTCCTCCCCTGTAGTTGTTTACCGAAAGGCAAACGTGTTAGCAAATAAAGGTAATAAGTTGAGGTGCCAAGGTTTAAGTAGGAGCAGGCCACAGAGACTCCCTCAGAAGGGCACGATCAGTGCTTCCAGGAAAAGGGATATACTGGGTAGGAAGAACTTATGAGGATGTTTGTACATCAGGTAGATGGCAGGAGAGGGAAGGCTTTTGCTGGCAGACCTAGTATTAGAGACCGGTTCACAACCCCCCCCCCCCCCCCCGAGCCCTGCGTTACCCGTTGTAAAATGGAAACCATAACGTCCACCTCTTTGTGAGGCAAGTACCAAGCACAGCACAACAAGGGTTCAATAAATATTTTTTCTTTTTTTCTTTCGTTTATTTATTTTGAGAGAGAGATCGCGCGTATGCAAGCAGGAGAGGGGCAGAGAGAGGGAGAGAGAGAATCCCAAGCAGGCTCCGCACTCACTGTCAGTGCAGAGGCCAACACAGGGCTCGAACTCACCAACCGTGAGATCGCGACCTGAGCCGAAAATCAAGAGTCGGACGCCCAACCGACTGAGCCACCCAGGAGCCCGTTTTTGCTCTTCCTGATTCCCCTGTGGGGGCCTCTCTGCCTTCTGCTTCCTTCCCTGCAGACCTATGCCAGATTTACTGGTGCCCCACTCAAGGTGTACAAGATCACCAACCCCTGGCGGAGCCCTTCAGGTACCCAGTGTCCCTGGGGGGTGAGGAAGGGGAGGAGCAGGAGACAGACAGGAATGTGGTGTAAATACACATGGATAGGCAGCTAAGGGTCTGTGGGTGTCCTTTTCTCTCCATGTCAGGGACTCTGCCTGCCCTTCGGACCAGTCACGGCGAGGTCATCTCGGTGCCACACAAGATCATCACCCATCTTCGAAAAGAGGTAGGTGGCTTGGGTAGGAGGGCTGCCGGTGAGAGTGGTTGAGTCATGTCAACGCATCACACGTCTGTCATCTGTGCCGAGCCAGAAGCAGGAGGCCCACAACTTCAAGGAGCACACAGTCTGATGGGACAGACACACTGTGTGGATTCAGTAAGCGCTCGGCCAGGCGTTAAGCTGGGGCGCTGGGGCGGTATCCGGAGGGACAGGGCCTTCTGCCTGCTGGGCAGGGAAGGAGAGGTAAACGGGCTGATGACACCTAGAAGGGAAAGGAGGGCAGGAGAGAACGTTTGGCTCAGGTGAGGCCCTCGAAGGTGGCTCTGGAGAGGGACTTGTCAGGGCCGTTGTCCTTTTCTCAGGGCCCAGGTTGGGCTGGATATGGGGCTCAGGATGGACAAGGCGTAGAGCCAGGGTGGGGAAGTTGAGAGAGTATTACAAGAGGAATGGGGATATCTTGACTGTCCTTCCTCCTGTCCTTGGCTGTGTGACCTTGGGCAAGTTGCTTCACCTCTCAGAGCTGTAAGCCCCTTCTTTATAAAACTAGGGCTTTAGCCGGGATGCTTTCCGAGGGCTCATCTAACTTTCGTGGGAACACTTGGCAGATGTAGGAGCCTCTTGTGTTTTCCCAAAGGTGAAGGAGCTGGGAGGCATGGAGAGAGGGGATCCAGGGAGAAATCAAAGCTCCTGGTAGGGCCTGGGCCACTGCCCCATTCATTTCCTTATGTATGAGCACAGTTTTTCCAGTCTGCAGGGTTTTTTCCTAACACAGCCACATTGAGAGAGGGCTGTTACCCCATTCTGCAGGGGAGAAACTGAGGTTCAGAGAGATTTTTTTGTTTTTTTAAGGATCAGGCTCCAGAGGTCATGTGGGGACAAACCTCACTCAGGATGTGCAGAGAGGGTTGCTGAGGTGTGGCAGGCTGAGACATGGGGCGCGGGTACAACGTGTGGTGGTGGCACCCGGGCCATGGAATGAAATGGAACAAATAGCCAAGACCTGGGCACTGAGAGAACCAGCCAGGGGGCCCTGGTTCCTGAGGCCTGGGCTGAGGCCCACACTGCATCTGAGCTCCACTGCGCCAGCCCTGCGGTGCCCGGACTGGGAAGTTCCTGTTAGAAAGTTGCCATCAGCGGGAGTGCTTCCAGCTTTCCGTGGAGACTCCAGGAGCCGCTCCTGGTTTGCGGCTGGGGCCTTCCTCTCCCCCCAGCGGGCGCCCGACCTTGATGGCCAGCAGGCTCCAAGGCCCAGGCTCTCCGCCAACAGCAACAGGCTACTGGACGGGCCCAGGCGAGGGGGCCTCGGCGGGAAAAGCTGCCTGGCGTCCCTCTGCTACACGCAGGGGCCGGTGAGGGTGGTGCCGGACAGGATGCCTCCCTCCTTGGGGAAGGGCCCCTGGAGCCTCCCGGCGTCCCCCTCACGGTCATCTCCTCCACAGAAGTACAACGCCGATTACGATCTGTCGGCCCGACAAGGGGCAGACACCTTGGCCTTCATGTCTCTGCTGGAGGAGAAGCTTCTCCCGGTGCTGGTGAGTGTGACCGAACCTCCCGACGTCCATGGCCAGGAAGGGGGGGCGGGGCGCACATGCACGCCGCGGGGAGCCCGCCCTAAGTTAGGCAGGTGCACCGGCTCAGACCTGCTTCGTCCCTCCTGCCTGCTCCCCCATCCAGATCCATACTTTTTGGGTGGACACCAAGAACTATGTGGAGGTGACCCGGAAGTGGTATGCTGAGGCTATGCCCTTTCCCCTGAACTTCTTCCTTCCTGGCCGCATGCAGCGGCAGTTCATGGAGCGGCTGCAGCTGCTGTGCGGGGAGCACAGGCCCGAGAATGAGGAAGAGCTGGAGAAGGAGGTGCGTCTGGGGCCGGGGCCGCGGTGCGAGCGGAGCCCCGAAGAGGACGGTCGGGGACGGCGGTGGGGGGGTGCCCGGGGGCCCCGCAGCCGCGAGCCCGCCCCGTGTCCTCTCTGCAGCTGTACCAGGAGGCTCGGGAATGCCTGACCCTGCTCTCCCAGCGCCTGGGCTCTCAGAAATTCTTCTTCGGGGACGCGTGAGTCTGCCTCCGGGGAAACTAGGTGGTCTGGGGGGTGGGGGGCGAGAGGCAGGTTCAGACGTCGCTGCGGGGCCCGGGGTGGCCCCGGCGCTGTGCAGGAGGTCCTCGGGACGGCCCGGACCCGATGACAGTGGGGCTGTGTGTGAGGCGGGAGGGCCGCCAGGCGCAGGAGGGGCCGCGGGGCTCTCAATGTGCCCTTTATGCAGCCCTGGGATAGAGTCCCATTCAGGGCCCGGCCGGCCCCACCTGGGGAGCCCTCCCCGCTCCGGGTGGGTCCAGGACGGGTCCAGGACGGGGCGTCCCGCCCCCCAGGGCCCCGCCCCCGGGCCGGGCTCTCCCCTGCAGCCCTTCTCTCTCCGCTCCAGCCCCGCCTCGCTGGACGCCTTTGTCTTCGGCTACTTGGCGCCGCTGCTGCAGGCCAGGCTGCCCAGCGGGAGGCTGCAGGCCCACCTGCGGGGCTGCACAACCTCTGCGCCTACTGCGCGCACATCCTCAGCCTCTACTTCCCCTGGGATGGAGGTGAGCGGCGGGCGGCTGCGGGCCGGGCGCTGGCGGGGGCGGGGGGGACACAGGAACCAACCCCCCCCCCCCTTCCTGCCTCGCTCCTCAGCGGAGGTGCCGCCTCCACGCCAGACGCCAGCGGGCCCCGAGGCCGAGGAGGAGCCGTACCGGCGCCGGAACCAGGTGCTGTCCGTGCTGGCGGGGCTGGCGGCCATGGCGGGCTACGCCTTGCTCAGCGGCATCGTCTCTATCCAGCGGGCGGCACCCGCCCGGGCCCCCGGCACGCGGTCCCTGAGCATGGCCGACGAGGAGGAAGACGAGTGACCCCGCCTCGCGCTCCCGGGACGGACTTTTCTACTCTCACACATTCCAGAGGCTCCTCTGCTTCTCCGTTGTTGGTGCGGCTGGAAAACGGGCGCCACTCCCATAATAAAGCTGTCCACGCGGGCTGCAGTCGCACATTCTCTTTCTTAAGGGACCGTCATCTTTCCAGGAGCTGCTGGCTGGTGGGGGGGCGGCCGTCGGGTGCCTGAGCCCCCCCACTCCCGCCCCCCACCGGTGCCTGGCTTCTCGGCTGCCTGTGCCCTGACGCCGTGACTGCTTCCGCACGGCCCGCGAAAGACACAGTTCCCCCCTCCCCCACCCCCCCGTTTGGGGCCCAGCTTCTCTGATCTCCCTTTCCTCGGCCTCCACCGCCCCCAGCTTGTGTCCATACGGACAGTGAGCTCACCCTGGGCCCGGGCCCAGTTTCCACGGGAGCCAGCACATAGCACACACTCACAGGCGGGGGGCGGGGCCGCCGGGGCTTCCCTGCGCTCCCTTTAGGGGCCTCCAGGCCCTGGCACCCACCAGGGGGAGAGTGAGTCACGCAAACCACGGCCCCTGGGCTTACGTCACCTAAGCTCGCCCTGGCCCTCGTATACCCTCTGTAGCCACAGACAGCGTGTGAGCCGACTCTGTCCCTTTAATGCCCCTGCCGAGCCCAGGCGCTGCTTGGGTATCTGCCCCATCACTGGCGACGCCACAGGTATGTGTGAATGGAGTAGCCGGGGGACAGCGTCTCCATGAAGCCCACGGCAGGGTCCTCGATGGTGAGGGGCACGTCCTTCGGGGAGCTGGGGAAGCAAGGGAGAAGCTGAGCGCTGGGTCCTGCCGAGCCCACCGCCCGGGCTTCAGCCCGCTCCTGGGCCCTGCCGCTCTCACCGGTTTAGCACGACCAGGACCGCAGAGCCGTCGGGGCGCGTCAGCGCCACCGTGTCCAAGCCGTTCTTCTCGCTGGCCAGCAGCCCCACTCTCTGCGAGCCTTCCGGAATGAACTTGCTGGGGGGGTAGGGGGAGAACGGGCGTGGTCCGGGACCCCAGCCTCGCCTCCCCGGGCCGGGGCCCGCTCCCCCAAGGGCAGCACCCTTGCCGAAGCTCTGCCCCACCTGCAGACCGCAGTTCTATCCTGCCGGGCAGGCCCTGCCCTCACGTCCGGTCCCCAGCGTCCGGCATGCCGGGCTCGCCCACCACCGCCTAGTCACTTCCTGCCTGGATGGTGCAAGAGGCACAGGGGCGCCTCTCCCAAGCTCCCACCCTGAACATCTTCCTGTTCCCTCACGGTGTGGGGGGGGAGGGGGGCGCCAGGAGTCCCCGGCCGCGCAGGAGACCGGCCTGGCAAGGAGGTGGGGCGCCCGCCCTCCACTCACCTGAAGTGGCCAAGGTGATAGAACATGGGCTGTTTGTAAAACGTGTCTTTGGTGATGTCTACGATGATGGGGCTGTCGACAAAGTTGCGCACCCAGTTGGGTCCCCCTTCGCGGTTCAGAGCGAGGTTCCAGTCTGTCCAGCCGACCACATGGTAGAGAAGGTTCTGCGGGAGGAGCAGGGCAGAGACAGCCCCCACGTGGGGTCCTCAGACGACGTAGTTAAGGGTCGAGGAAGACAGGCTGGCGGCGCCCCGGCCCCGTGGGGGGCGCTCCGCGCCTCTAACACCTAAGGAGGGCGGGGCGGCGAGGACGAGGCAAGGAAGCAGAGGCACGTGGAGGCAGACGCGACGGCCAGAGAGGCCAGCACTCGAGGAAAGCGGTGGTGGGATGTGCGAGCCCATGAAGGGGAGGCAGGGATGACGATGCCCCGAAGAGCGAGTCAGCCCGGTGAGCTGGAGAACAGGCCCTCCTGCGGTGAGATGAGGGCGGTCTGCGCCTGCCTGGCGGGAGGGGCCTGGGGGCTCACCGTGATGATGCTGTGGCTGTACTGCATCCCTCGGTCCCAGGAGCCCAGTCGCACACTCTGCTCCCAGAACTTGGAGCCCACGCAGGCCTCTGAGGCAAAGAGCATGGTGTCGGGGAACAGGCGGTGTGTCTCCCCCAGGGTGGCCTTTGCAGGAGCCAGAAAGTCCAGGTACCAATGTACAGCAATGCCATGAACGTACTTAGCCGCCTCTGGGTCCGCCAGCACCTGTATGGGGAAGGGGCTGCTCAAACCGGGCCCTGCATGGAGGGTTCCGGAAGCAGCCCTGGGGACCTGAGGAATGGGCAGTGGGCTGCAGGCAACTAGAGGGGTTAAAGTGACAAACCACGGGGACCTCTGGGGCCCTGGAGACGCAGAGGACGTCATGACCCCTGAGCACCCCCCGGGGGGCCGCCTGGGCGCCCGGCTCCAGCCCAGGGAGTTGTAGGAATCAAGGGCTGAGGCAGGGAAGACGCTGTGGGAGCCGGTCACCCGGGGGCTGGATCTGGGGGTCGCCGGGCTACCCCGGAGGCCCTGGGCCTTACCACCTGGGCCCAGCGAGGCAGCAGCAAGCGCTGGTCGTCCAATATGAGCAGGCGGACGTCGCGGTGCGTACTGTTGGCGAGGGCGGGACCCAGGTCCCGGGCGACGAAGTCTCGCTGGTGTTCGGGGGTGAAGCCCAGGCACTGGAAGGGGTACCCGCTGAGCAGCCCTGCAGAAGGCTCGTTCTCTGCCGTCACCGCCCAGAACCATAACCTGTGCTCCGCGTAAGCGTCCAGGAACCTGACGGGGAAGAGGGCGTGAGTGGCCCTGGACAAGAGAGGGGGACCAGGACCCTGGGGAATAGGAGGCCCGGTGAGGCGGGGAAAACTGACAGGCAGAGCGTGAAAGGACCAGCAGGTAGAAAGGCCGTCTGAGGAGTCGGACCTGGGGGCGACCCGGGTCCACGGCAAGGGAGGGGGCGCGGAGACGAGGGCTCGCGGCCTTACTTAACGAAGTATCTGGCCCAGGTCTGGTGGTAGAGGTCTCCCGGCTGCCCCTTGAGTGAGCCCTTCCCGTTCACTGCCCCGTTGGTCTTCAGCCAAGTGGGTGACGTCCAGGGACTGGCGAAGAGTGACACAGGGTGTGGGGCCAGCCCCAGGGCCTGGTGAATCAGGGGTATCTAGAGACCGTGGAGGTGAGGAGAGAGACACCCAGAGCTGGAACATGGGCAGACCGGCCCGACCAGCGGGTCAGGCCGAGCCATCGGCCCCTGCCCTGTCCCGCCAGCCCCCACCCCCCACCCCCGGGACAGAACCGAGCGCAGGGGGCGGGCTCTGTGTCCCCCTGCAGGCTCCTCTAGCCTGAGGCTTCTCACCCAGCAGGCATCCACTCCACCGGGGCCGAGTGCCCACCTTGAGCTTGACATCTTCCTCGGGGAGGATGAAGTCACGCAACTGGAAGTCGTCAGGGCTGTCATCGTAGGTGTAGGTGCGGATGGAGAAGTCACAGCTGGCCATGGGTACCCGGATGATGTTGTACTCGATTCCTGCAGAAGAGGGAGGCCGAGACACGAGCGTCTGAGTCAGCAGGATAATGTGGGACCTGCCTACCACCTGCCGGTCTGAGACTGTGTCTGTGGCGGGCCAAAGGGAGCCTGGGGTCCCGGCTGGGGTCTGTGGAGCCAGGCCCCTGGGTGGAACACAGGTCCTCTGAGCTAACACCCAGGGAAAGGTAGGAAGGACCCAAACGTCAGGGAGGGGTGGAAGTCAGGGTCACGGGAAGGCCAGAGTGTCAGTCGCACTGTGTCATCCTGTCCCCCTCGTCCTCACCTTCTTCAGAGAAATAGGATTTGAGTAGCAAATTCCGGGCAGGGGGTGACAGGGCAAGGATGTTGAGGGCAGCGGCGTCCGTCATGGCCCCTCCAAATCCCTTCACTTTCTGGAACTTCTGATCTGGCTGCAGGGTCAGCAGCAGGCCTGCGGATACACAGGAAATGCGGGGGGGGGGGGCGGTGTGAGCGCACAGGGAGGAGGGGGCGGTGAGCTGCTGGCATGACTTAGCTCCGGGAGCGTCCCAGCCTGCCCTGGGGATGAGGCACACAGCGGTCACCTGTGCCCGTGCGGTTGGCCCGGATGGGCCCCAGACTCAGCTCCATCCGGCGCCCGCTGCGCGTGCTCTCGTATCGGCTGAAGGTGCCGGGGGCGGGCAGGGTCAGGGGGTCGAGAGAGTCACAGTACGTGGCATTGCAGACACAGACCACCGAGCTGTAGCCAAAGCTTTTAGGGCTGCAGGGGCGGGCACCTGGGAGGGAGGAGCAGAAGCAGAGGCCGGGGCTGAGGGAGGACAGGGAGAAGGGACGCACCTGGCCGGACGAAACGGACACTCATTTCAAAACTCCTCTCGCTGTTCTGCCCCCGCGAGGTTGGTCTCAGTCACTCAGAAGGTTTGCCGATCGCCCCTGACACGGCAGCGTGCCAGAAGGCGCCCACAGGACCGTCGGGCAGGGGGAGCCTCCTCAGGACCGACGCCCCTCGCGACTCACTCACCTGAGGCCCACGGCACCGCCTGGAGGAAAAGCAGGCCCACGAGCCTGGCAGCCAAGACGCCTCCCCGGCCTGGGGGCTCGGGGCGCTCCTGAGGACAGAATGAGGACCGGCTGGAAGGCCGCTCTCCACCCCTCAGCTACTCTCCCGTGGGCGGGGGGGCCCACAGCCTGGCTCCCACCTGCCTCTGATGGCGATGGCACAGGACCCAGAGACACCCGGGTGCTGCCCTCCCACCGTGCCCTCTGCCCACCCCGACCAGGACCCTTCTCCACCCCTCTTCCCTCCCGCTTCTCCCTGGACCCCACCCCCCCTCCATCTGCCCCTCCGTCAAAGAGCCACGATGGCCTGGATTTGAGGAGACTATCATCCATTGAATTCCAGCCTCCGGATGGCCAGGATTCCAGAAGCAGAGCGACGGGACCCGGCTGGGAGCTGTGGCTCACTCACCTCTCGGGGAGGAGTCGAGGGCTCCATCACCAGGTGACGGCACTGCAGGGTTCCCGAGCCTCGGGAGGACAGAGGGTCCCCTAAATACAAACAGGGATGCAGGTCCTGGCAGTAGCTGGACACCCGATCAACCCTGCGGGTTTAGTTCCGGCATAAAGGGGTGGGGGGGAGTAGGTGGGTCACGTGACGACTCTGGGAGTATCACATGATACAGGAAGTGAGGCAATTGCAACCATACTTGTAAAGGGCGACTGGCCTCCTCCAGGCGGTTGGCGATTATTCATCCTAGGACGTCCTGGGAGGCACGTGTGGGTGACAGCCTCAGGAAGAACGTGGAGCAAGGATCCGCGCGGAAGGTTGGGTAGAGGCTCCCGAATCCCTGAGGATGGACGACACAGCAGGCCCACCGCTTTCCCAAGAAAAGAGGCTTGTGAGTAACAGCCAATAAAGGTGGGGCGCCAGGCTGGCTGGGTCGGTAGAGCAGGCGAGTCCTGATCTCCAGGTTGAGAGTTCAAGCCCCACACTGGGCACAGAGCTTCCTTTAAAAAATGAATACAAATAAAAATAAAGTAATACTAATAAAGGTGATGCTAATGAAAGAGATTCACCTCCAGAATCCTGGAAGTGGTTAAGGCATAATTTGCCCTATAGGCCTTGTGAGGGGAGTCACACACTTAACACGGGTGGTTACAGGGGCGCCTGGGTGGCTCGGTCGGTCGAGCGTCCGACTTCAGCTCAGGTCATGATCTCACGGTTCCTGAGTTCGAGCCCCGCGTCAGGCTCTGTGCGGACAGCTCGGAGCCTGGAGCCTGCTTCGGCTTCTATGTGTCCCTCCCTCACTACCCCTCCCCTGCTGATGGTCTGTGTCTCTCTTTCTCAAAAATAAATAAACATTTAAAGTTTTCTAAAAAAAAAAAAAAATCACATGTAGTTACAGACGAAGAGAAGGTAACAAGCGTTCGTGGGGTGGCCGTGCATGGTGGGAGTGACCCAGGAAGGTTTCTCGGAGGAGAAGGGGTGGAAATGCAGGGAGGACAGGTCCTGGCCGAGGGCGGGAGTCACCAACACCAAGCCCCTCATCAGACGAGGACTGTCACAACTGGTTTTCCTTGGTTGTGCAAAGCGGTTCCAAAACCGGTCAGTATACGCAGCTGTGTCCTCAGTGGATGTGAGAAGGGGTTGGGCCGCAGTGGTGCCTCCTGGGCACCTCTGATTTAGCGGGAGCGACACGCACGGCTCCGAACCGTGGCTCTGGGGGCTGATCTCCTCACCTGTGAGACGGAGCCCTGACTGGGACCAGTAAGCCGAGTGCGGCGCCTGGAGCCCAGGAGGGGCTGGAGAGCCGCCGGTTTCCTGTGTGCCTGTGGTCTGTTGAATCATTCCAGTGACGGGACGCCGGGGAGCTCGGTTGGAGAAGCACCCGACTTGGACTCAGGTCATGATCTCGTGGGTCGAGAGTTCGAGCCCCGCGTTGGGCTCTGCGCTGACAGTGGGAGCCTGCCTGGGATTCTCTCTCTCTCTCTCTCTCTCTCTCTCTCTGCTCCTTTCCCAGCTTGCTCTCTCACTCTCTGTCAGAATAAATTAAAAAAAAAAAAATTAAAGAAATGATTTCAGTGAAGACTTTCCAGACACACTCCGGGCAAAATTGATCATTGCCTCTAGGTTCCTACGGCCCTGAAGCCTAGTCTCAGTGAGACAAGCTGGGTTTGAATCCTGGCTCCCGCACTTTCCAGCTGGGTGACCTTCAAGGAACTCCTGCATCACGCTAAGCCACACGCGCTGCGCTGCCGAGGTGCCGGTCCCTGCGATGTCCCCAAATGTGCCAAGCCCGACCGCGGACTTCGTGGGGGGGGGGGGGGGCGTCCCGATCTCCGCTGACAGTAAGTGGCTAAGGAGGGGCGCAAATTAGCTGCAGCAGAGGGCTTCCCGACCCGACCCGGCGGGAGTCTGGTTAGGGGGCAGACCCGTCCCCCCAAAGAGCTGTGGGTCTTTCCACGCAGAGAACCGGGTCGTAGCCCTTCCGCGTCCTGCTTCCCAGGCCGCAGGAGACCCAGCCTCAACACTTCCAGGGCGGGAATCGCGTTGGACTGGGCCCAGAGCAGGGTGTCGGCAGGGTCGCTGAGGGGGGCTTTCTGGGGTCTCTGTGGAAGCAGCCCCGGGAGGGGCCGGGACAGCGTCTGGGAGTCCTCGCGCCCCGTGCGCGCGGCCTGTGTGCCGTCCCGCGCCAGGCGGCGGTGACCGGACCCCCGGGTGACGACGTGTGGCCACACACGTGTGTGCACCAACCACAGCAGCAGGTTAGGCGTGTGTGTGGAGGGAGCTCGCCGACCGTGAAGACGCGCCTTCCTCCCACGGCGCAGCTGGCCGGGCCCCGGGCGGGCGGCTGCCAGACGGTCAGTGGGAGCCGAATCACCGGCCCCGCGCCGGTCTCCTGTTTTTCCAGGAGGTGCGGTCAGGCCTCGCTCTCCGGAGGAGGGCGGGGACACCCCGCACCTCACCGCTGCCCTTTGCTCAGCCCGACGGTGTGTGAAGCACATACCCCTGGCCCTGGCCGGCTCGCAGGCTGCAGCGCCCTTGTCCCTGCCCTGGTCCCCTCGGCAGGCACACGGTTGGTGAGCGTCTCGTGTCCCCCTCTGACCCTTCCGTTTGTAAAGAGTTTCCAGCACAGACATCATCTCATCTTTCAGATTTCTCTCACAATGTGATTTGCCCTTGAGGCTTTTATATGTTTTTTTTTAAGTTTATTTCTTTATTTTGAGAGAGAGAGGTGGGGGGAGGGGCAGAGAGAGGGAGAGAGGATCCTAAGCAGGCTCCCCACTGTCCGCGCAGAGCCCAGCTCAGGGCTCGAACTCATGAACCGTGAGATCATGACCTGAGCTGAAACCAAGAGTTGATGCTCAGTGGACTGAGCCACCAGGCCGCCCTCTTTTTCTCCTCCTCCTCCCCCTCCTCCCCCTCCTCCTCCTCTCCCTCCTCCCCCTCCTCGTCCTCTCCCTCCTCCCCCTCCTCCTCCTTCTTCTCCTCCTCCTCCTCCTTCTTCTTCTTCTTCTTCTTCTCTTCCTCCTCCCCCTCCTCCCCCTCCTCCTCCTCTCCCTCCTTCCCCTCCTCCTCCTCCTTCTTCTCCTCCTCCCCCTCCTCCTCCCCCTCCTCCTCCTCTCCCTCCTCCCCCTCCTCGTCCTCTCCCTCCTCCCCCTCCTCCTCCTTCTTCTCCTCCTCCTCCTCCTTCTTCTTCTTCTTCTTCTTCTCTTCCTCCTCCCCCTCCTCCCCCTCCTCCTCCTCTCCCTCCTTCCCCTCCTCCTCCTCCTTCTTCTCCTCCTCCCCCTCCTCCTCCTCTCCCTCCTCCCCCTCCTCCTCCTCTCCCTCCTCCCCCTCCTCCTCCTTCTCCTCCTCCTCCTCCTCCTCCTTCTTCTTCTTCTTCTCTTCCTCCTCCCCCTCCTCCCCCTCCTCCTCCTCTCCCTCCTTCCCCTCCTCCTCCTCCTTCTTCTCCTCCTCCCCCTCCTCCTCCTCTCCCTCCTCCCCCTCCTCGTCCTCTCCCTCCTCCTCCTTCTTCTCCTCCTCCTCCTCCTCCTCCTTCTTCTTCTTCTTCTTCTTCTCTTCCTCCTCCCCCTCCTCCCCCTCCTCCTCCTCTCCCTCCTTCCCCTCCTCCTCCTCCTTCTCCTCCTCCCCCTCCTCCTCCTCTCCCTCCTCCTCCTCCTCCTCCTTCTTCTTCTTCTTCTTCTTCTTCTCTTCCTCCTCCCCCTCCTCCTCCTCTCCCTCCTCCCCCTCCTCTCCCTCCTCCCCTCCTCCTCCTCCTCCTCCTCCTCCTCCTCCTTCTTCTTCTTCATGCAACAAGAAACATTTATTTCACAGAGCTTCTGTGGGTCAGGAATTCAGGAGTACCTTAGCTGGCTGCTTCAGATTTGAGGTTTCTCATGAGACTGTAGCCTAGATGTTGGCCGGGGCTGTGGCCCTCTGCAGGCTCGGAGACGACCTGACGGTGAGCCGCTAACTAACACGAACCGGGCGGACCGAAGGCTGGCTGTTGGCAGGAGGCCTCGGGTCCTCTCCGTGTGGACTTATCCACGGGGCTGTTTGCGCGTCCCCACAACATGGCAGCGTGAGAGGTCTCAGGGAGACGGCCAGGCGGGAGCCCCGGGAGCCACACATCGTCATTTCTGCAACACCCTATTGGTCACACAGGCCTCCCCTGTGTGATACGGGGGGCGGTGCTGAAGGACTGACAAAGGTATGAACACCAGGTGGGGCCATCTAGGAGGCTCCCTAGCAGAGTCCACCCTCTGGTCCCCACTAGTCATGTCCCTCCCACACGTAAATATTTTACCTCCCCCCAAGCTCCCCCACAATCTCATCTTATTATAGCCAAAGTCTAGAATCTCGTTAGGCAATGGTTTCTTATATATGATTCCAAAACACAAACGACAGAAGAAAAAAAGAGAAATCGGACTCGTCAAAACAAAAAGTGTTTGTGCAGGGCACCTGGGCGGCTCAGTCGGTTGGGCGTCCGACTTCGGCTCAAGACATGATCCTGCAGTTCGTAAGTTCGAGCCCCACGTCGGGCTCTGTGCTGACAGCTCGGAGCCTCGAACCTGCTTCGGATTCTGTGTCTGCCTCTCTCTCTGCCCCTCCCCCACTCACACTCTGTCTCTCTCGCTCTTTCTCTCTCAAAAATAAACATTAAAGAAAATGTTTAAAGCCTCTCAAGTATATAGTTTAATGGTTTTTAGTAAATTTACTGAGTCGTGCTACAGTTAATCTCCATTCTCACCCCAGCCCCAGGCAACCACTGATCTATTTTCTGTCTCTAAAGATAGCCTATTCTAGAATTTCATATACATGGAATCATGTGATATGTGATCTTTTCTGTCTGACTTCTTTCGCTTTGCATCATGTTTTGAGGATCATTCATGTCATGGCCTGTTTCACTGTTTGTTCCTTTTTGTCGCCGAATAGTATTCCGTTGTATGGACATACTTTCGTTTCTCTCTCTCTCCTTTTAAACGTTTTTAAGTTGATTTATTTTGAGAGAGAGACAGCACGCGTGGGGGAGTGGCAGAGAGAGAGGGGAGAGAATTCCAAGCAGGCACCACTCTTCCAGCGCGGAGCCTGATGTGGGGCTTGAACTCACAAACCACGAGATCACCACCCGAGCTGAAACCGAGAGCCGGATACTTAACTGAGCCCCCCAGGCGCCCCTGATACTTGGGTTTCTCTTGAGGAGTTTTCCAAAGCGGCTGCACCATTTACATTCCCCTCGATGACACATGAGTGTTCCAGTGCCTCCACATCCCTGACAACGGTTGTCACTGTCTTTTTGATTGTAGCCAGTAGCCATCCTAGCGCAGGCGCAGTGGTGGCCCACAATGGTTTTGGTTTGCATTCCCTTAATAACAAATACTGTCGAGCATCTTTTCATGTGCCTGTTGCCCTTTGTACGTTATCCTCGGGAAAATGTCTGTTCAAATCCTTTGCGCATGTTTAAATTGGGTTGTCTGTTTATGATTGAGCTGTAGGAGCTCTTTATATATCTTGGATCCTTGGCCCTTGTCAGATATATGACTTGCAAATATTTTCTCCCATTCTGTGGGTCATCTTGTCACCTTTTTGTAAAAAATGTTTTAACATTTATTTATTTTTGAGAGACAGAGAGAGCGCGGGAGCAGGGGAGGGGCAGAGAGAGGGAGACACAGCATCCCAAACAGGCTCCAGGCTCTGAGCCATCAGCACAGAGCCCGATGTGGGGCTTGAACTCACGAACCATAAGATCATGACCTGAGCCAAAGTCGGACGCTCAACCAACTGAGCCACCCAGGCGCCCCATCTTGTCACCTTCCTGATGGCGTCTTTTGAAACACAAACACTTGATTTTTTTTTTAATTTACATCCAAGTTAGCATATAGTACAATGATGATTTCAGGAGTAGATTCCAGTGACGGATCCACTTTTTTATATTTTTTAATGTTTATTTATTTTGGAAGGAGAGAGAGAGAGCATGAGCAGGGGAGGGGCAGAGAGAGAGGGAGACACAGAATCGGAAACAGGCTTCAGGCTCTGAGCTGTCAGCACAGAGCCTGATTACAGGGCTTGAACCCATGAACTGCGAGATCATGACCTGAGCCAAAGTCAGATGCCCAACCGACTGAGCCACCCAGGTTCCTCTGGAGAGACTTTAAAAAAAAAAAACTTTATGTTTTAATTTATTTTTGAAGGAGAGAGAGAGAGACAGAGCATGAGCGGGGGAGGAACAGAGAGAGAGAGGGAGACACAGAATTCAAGGCAGGCTCCAGGCTCTAAGCTGTCAGCACAGAGCCCGATGCGGGGCTCAAACTCATGAACTGTGAGATCATGACCTGAGCTGAAGTTGAACGCTTAACCGATTGAGCCAACCAGGTGCCCCTGGAGAGACTTTTTTAAATGTTTATTTAATTTGAGAGAGAGAGAGAGAGAGAGAGAATGAGCAGGGGAGGGGCAGAGAGAGAGAGAGAGAGAGAGCGCCCCATGCAGGTTCCACAGTGTCAGTGCAGAGTCCAGAGCTCAGCGCAGGGCTCGGTCTCACAAACCAAGAGACCATGACCTGAGCACAGATGGTCTGACGCTTAACCCACCGAGTGGCCCAGGCCCCCCGCAGGTCACACCTGGACTGAACCAGTAAACAGTGCGTCGCATGTGCAGCTGGCTGGTGGCCTTGCAAGCACCTGCAGGAGCACAGGGCACAGCAGAAGGCTGTTGTTCGACCACGTCTCCCGGTCACCGAGCTGCATGCGCTCCCGGTCACCGAGAAGGCAGCTGCAGCCACGTCAGGACGATGTACTGTCTCCACGCTTCCCTCTCCGCCACGATCTTCTCCTAAATTGTTGGGCTCTATCCAAAAAACCCGCAAACAACAACAACAACAAAACTTCGCGTAAAACTTCTCTGCATTATTATATAATAAAGGCTTGCTTAAATGGAAAGGCTTAAAGTTTTTTTTTAATTTTGTCTTTAATTTTGAGAGAGAGAGAGAGAGAGACAGAGTGCAAGCGGGGGAGGGGCAGAGAGACAGGGAGACCCAGAATCTGAAGCAGACACGGAATCGGCACAGAGCACAGGGGAGTTCGAACCCAGGAACCGTGAGATCGTGGCCTGAGCGGAAGTGGGACGCTTAACCGACGGAGAGCCGCCCCCCCCCCCCACGCGCCCCTGCAAGGCTGAAATCTGATTTTTGCTCTGCACGTGTTGTGGAGCAGAACATTCCAACGTCCCGCGGAATGACCGGCAGTTGTTCCCGCCGCGGGGCGGCCCTGCGCCATCTGGCTCGTCTGCCCTTCCTGCCCTCGCACCGCCGACACCTCTGACGGCCTCCCGACCGGGACCGCGCAAAAGACACAGATTTTGCGAACGCCCCCTAGGGGGCGACTGAGGACCGCGGCCCCGGGGAGTCCCCGCCCGCACGCCGGCCTGCTGGCAGCGGCCACGAGGGGCGCACGAGGTGGCCGCGGACGCATCCCTCTGTCCCCTTTGCACAGCACTTTTAAAAGACTTAGCTGAGCACCAGAGAAGGTGACTGGGAGCTAAATATAAGCGACAAGCAGAAGGACAAAAATAGTCTGGCTGAGCCAGCACCGCAGCGCTGACCCCACCGCGCAGGCCGAGGGGGACTAACTGAACGCGGGGGTCAGACTTCGAGGAAGGCCCAACAGGGAGATGCGGTCAAGGCTGCAGGGAGGAGGGGTTCAAACAGCGAACACCAGCGAACCCGCCCGCACATTCCCTACTGTTCCGAGCCTCTCGTGCAAGGTTGTGATGAGGCTCACGGAAGGTAAGAATGTCTGTGGACTGGAAAGTTCCATGGAAACCTCAGGGCGGAATCACTACTTTATTGCTGCTCAGCCTGTCTTCCCTCCAGGGACAGTCCGAGGCGTCTTGTGTCCGAAACCCTTAAGTCTCCCTCCGCTGCCCCCCCGGGTGCCCCTGTCCCTTAAAGAGCGCCAAGATGGAAGGGCATTTGAGCCGGGCCCCCGGGGAGCCTGCTCAGGACCGGAAGCCTCACTCAGTCACTCACCAGATCTGAGACACTGGGGAGCGACCTGACTTCTGAGAGGCCGAATTTGCTCATCTCCTGTTGCCTTGGCGGCTGTGACGAGGCTTTCACGGGGCAATGCACGCGATGGGGTTATTTGTGGCCAGGCTTCCTGAACGAGTTGCTACACGCCTCTCACACTTCCTGCGTTCCGCGGGCCTGCCCTGGACCCTCTCTCTGCTCCAGACCTGCTCCTGCCAAGGTCACTAATGGTCTCTCTGTTGCTAAGTCCCATGGGTAGCGTTCGGCCCTTCTTTGACTTGACTCTTCACCTCAGTCGACACAGGACTTCCCCCCTTCCGGAAGCCTGCTCCTGTTTTCACAACTCCAGCCTCTACTCCACGTTCGGATGTCCCCCCACTCCTTTGGCTGCTCCTTCTCTTTTGTAGGCAGCACCCCCTCTTTCTGTCCAGGTGTCCCTTTCGGGGGTCTGGTCTAGGCCTTACTCTCCTCATATGTCATGCTGTCTCCAAAGAGACAACCCCATGGCTTTGATTCCTTTCTAGTTGCTTTTGGTTCCAAAATCTCCACCTCCGATCCCAGTCTTTCTCCTGGGATTGACTCTGTGATGGGACTCTGCCCTCCAGACCTTCCCTCTGGGTGTCTCACAGACGCCATCAGCAGGACAATCACGAGGTCACTGTGCCCTGCAGCCAACTCTGCTCTTCCTCCTGTGCTTTCTTTCCCCAGGAATGGAACCCCTTCCTCCCAGAACCTGGGGCTCATCTTTGACTGTTCTCTCTCTGTACCCTTACCCCCATTATTTCTCCTCTAAACTACTGAAACGTCTCTCTCGTGGTCTCCTAACCTCCACTTTTCTCTTATAATCCATTCTCTGAGAACTGGATGTTCTAACCAAAACACAAATTCTGAAGCTTCCACTCTCTCTCCTTCCTTAGATCCTTCCATGGCTCCACTCCGCCCTTAAGAGGGGTTATGGGGCCTGGCCCTTGCTCCCCCTCCTTTCTCACCTCTCCACTTACACCTTATGCCCCAACCACACTTCCTCTAACCGGCCATACTTCATCTGGCCCCTGTTCTCCCTCTGGCCATGCATTCTTTCTTTTTCTCCTCTCTTGAAAAAAAAAAAATGAGTACTCTTTTTCATCCCTGAGGCCTGAGCATTAACGTCACTGCCATCAGAACCATCCTCCTGACACCTCTGCCCGGGTTAGGCGTCCTTGCCATGGGCTCCCCAATTCACACACCCAACAAATAACCGAGTATCTGCTAGGTGCCAGACACTGTTCTCGAGCCTGGGGATATGGCATCGAGGAGGAGGATGAAGTCCCTGGCCCTACGGAGCTCATATTCAAGTGAGGGTGGAAGGGAGAAAACCAGAAGGTTTCGGGTGACCATAAGAATTACGAAGCAAAATAAAAGCTAGAGTGGGCTGGTCAGAACCAGTGAGGGGGAGAGTGAGACCCAGTGAGTCTGGTTGGCTCCAGATTTTGTAGGGCCTCAGTGACCACAATAATGAGTCCAACTTTTGTTCTAAGATGGAAATTCACTGGAGAGTTTGGTGCAGGGAAGTGACAAGATTAGATTTATATTTTTAAAAGATCACGTTGGCTGCTGTGTAGAAATCAGACTATAAGGGGCAGGTGCCAAGGCAGAGAGACCAGCCTCCTCCCTTTGTTCTAAGTCCCTCCTGCAGGCTCTTCCTTCAGCATGCAACACTCTTCTCCGGTTGGCCTCCTTTATGCCTGTTCATCTCTTTCAGAACTCTGCTCATATGCCATTTTCTTAGAAATTCTCTCTCCACGCAAGCTCCCACACCCCTCCTGTAACACGAGATCACAGCCTTTACGTCTTTTGTGTAGCTCACCACCGTTGGACTTAACTGTACCAATGTGTCCCACTGTAATTGCTGTGTCCCAGGGTAAGCACAATAGGGTAGGCACAATAGGGTGTGTCTGGTGCCCCGCCCTATCCCCTGGGCCCGATGCCCTGGTACCTTATCGCAGCTCCCTGTCCTGAGGCCCTATGCCCACTCCCTATCCCCGGTGCCCGATCTGCACCCTATCCCCGCACCCTATCCCTGGTGCCCTACCGCCAAAGACCTATCCCCACGCCCTATCCCTGCTCCCTATCCCCGGCCTCCCTGGCGCCCTGTCCCTACGCGCTATCCCCGCTGTCTACCCTGGCGCCCTATCCCTGTACCCTATCCCCGCGCCCTATCCGGGTGCCTTATTACCGGTGTCCGCACAGTGCCTGGCACTGGTCCCGTGCGCAGTGTACATTTGTCGAATGACTAAGGAATGGGTAACTTTTACAGACTTCCTTCCCACTCCACCTCTCAAGAAAACCTCAACCGGAGGCGAAGGGAAACCCCTCCGCTGCTCGCACCGCGGGAAGCGCGGCCCAAAGAGCCTGGGCGCAGGGCGTCGGCAGCCCCTCTGCGCGCAGCCGCGGGATGTGGGGGGCGGTACGTGGGCGGGACCTCGAATAGCCGGGAGGCCGGCCGCGGGCCCGTTCCGCGCGCCTATTGGCCGTCTCGGGGACGGACTGCTCTCGCTGGCCAGCCATAGTCCCGATGGGGCGCAAGCGTATTCGGGAGTGTACGCGAAAGAGGGCGCGGAAGGCGAGAAGCGCGCATGCTTCCGGGCGCCCGGCGACAGCGCACTGTAACGGGCGACGGGGGGCGGAGTCCCCCGCCGAGTCCAGCGTGCCGGGGCTGGGCTGCGTTCCTTAGCTGGCTCCTTTGGGAGCCTCGGGGTAGGGAACGGTCAGCGCCCGGGAACTGTCCCGCGGGAACCCCAGTGCCCAGTTCCTCCCACCGCGTGGCCGTCCGGCCACGCCCCAGCACTCCCTGAGGCCGCTCGTCGTGCTGGGGAGTTGTTCCAGAAGCTTGGCCGCCTGACGCCGCGTGCGCGCAGCGCGCCGCCCTGCTCCCCGCCCTCGTACGCGCCCTGTGGCCGCCCGAGCACCGCTCCAGTAACTTGACAATTAGACCCAGCGCAGTGAGCAAAAACAAAAGCAAGCTGATGCTGGGTAGTGGCAAGTGCGCAGAACAACGTGGCACTGACGCAGCAGGGATGCCCAGTAAGGTGAGGGGGGGCACGGCCACAGGGCACAGGTGTGCAGGGGAAGGAGGGGCGGAGCGCTCGTGTGAGGCAGTTTTCCGGAGCAGCGAGACAGGCCGTGCCTGCCCCCATCGTGTGCTGGCGAGTTTGGAGACCATTGTAAATACAGCGGGAAGCCATCAGACTTCGGCAGGACTCGATGTGACATGATTTCTTATCACTTTGCCGAGCGGAGAATGGATTTTAGCAAGAGTGGAAAGAGACCAGAGGCTGGGAGGGAGGGGGTTGGCTTGAACTAGATAGGTGGTGAAACACGCGTGAATTCAAGATAGGATTGGGTGTGTTGGATGAGGGAAAAGAGGAAATCAGAATGATTCCTAAGCTTCTGGAATGTGCAGCCGGCTGAGCGGTGGTGCTGTTGATCGAGATGGGAACAGTGGAGGAACAGGTGCCGGGGATGGGATGTAAGGGTTCACCTGTGGCCACGTTGAGTCTGAAAGGTCCCCTACACATCCAAGCAGAGATGTCAAGTTGGAGGTTAGAGCTCGTGGAGGAGCCAAGGAGAGTTGTCCGTGGACACGTAGAGTATTTAAAGCCACAGGTTTTGGGAGTGCCTCTTGCAGACAGAAGACTGAAGAGGGTCAAGGGGAGAGTCCTGGGGTCCTCCAGCATTAAACCGCTCAGCAGAGGCGTCGGAACTGGTAAAGGAAACCGAAAGGGTAGAGGGGAAAAAATGGGAGAGCGTGAGGTCTTCAGAGGGCAAAATTCAAGGGGAAAGATGCTGATTATCTGGGTTAAACGTTTCTCAGGGGTCAAGAGACATGCAGGCAGGGGAATGGCCACTGGGTCTGATACCTTTTTGGCTACCGAACACTTTTTCGAGAGCAGTGCCTGGGGAGGGGTGGGGATGGGACCTGACTGGAGTGTTCAAGAAGTGGAGGGCAGGAAGAGAGAAAACATTTTGCTATGAAAAGGAGGAGAAACACAGATAGCTGGAAATAAATGTCTTGAGGCAATTTTCTTAACTATGAAGGATGCCAGAACAAATTTCAACGGTGACCAAGATGATCCAGAAGAGAAGGGGAAAATTGAAATTTATTGAAGGCTTATTCAGTGTATTCAGAGCTTTACAAACATTCATCTTCACAATGTTTTATGGATCAGGCAATTGAGGTTAAATAACTCGCCCAAGGTCATGCAGCTAGAGGTGGCAGAGCTGAGAGTCACCCAGATTTTTTGGACTCTTCATGCCTTACCACCCCATTACCCAGGCACACAGCCCCCTGTGCTTAAGCACTGGGCCATGCCTTTGCCCTGGCCATAGTGTCCCTGTCAAATCAGAGAGAGCTCTTTCATGCTGGGGGATAAGACTTTATCTTCTTCTTCCAATGCTGTAAGCGGGGGCCTCTCCCCCACAGCCTGAATGCCCATGCAGCACAGGACAGCAGCTCCCCTGGTCCAGAGGGGCAGAGCCAAGCAGCAGGAGCCCCCGGAGGTAGGAGGCAAAGGGATACTTCTGGGGGTGTTCAGCGGGTTTCTTTTTGTGTCAGCCAGTGCGTGGGGCGCTGGGGGTTGGTCCCAACCAGCTGGTGCCTGTGGCCCCAGCATTCACCCGGATCTGTTCACAGTGGCAAGAAGCCCAGGTCAGAGCCCTGTCTCCCGGCTGCCCCCGTTGAGGCTGAGGCTGTGGGGGCGGGTGGCACGCTCCAGCCTGCGAGCAGACAGAAGGCGCCGCAGGGAAGAGCCGGAGCTCAGGTCGCCACAGCTTCGAAGGTGGAGGCTCTCTCGGCCTGGCCGGCCCCACGGGCTGTGGGGCACCTAGAGGGGGACGCAGGAGAGGCCATCAGTGTGGTTCAGCCTGAAGCCCCAGGCTTTCCTGGGTTATCTTCCCAGACTCCCCTAACTCCTACCTGCTTAAGCCCATGGGCCCCATTGCCACTGGGGTCTGGGGCCTTCTTGGACATCTGGAAGAAACGAGTGACCAAGCCCCGGCCTGGCCAGCTGCTCTTCAGGTCTCCCAGGGAGTGGGCAGGTGCAGGGCCCGAGGGCAGGGGGACCTTTCGAAAGGTGGGCACAGGGCGCCGTTTCTCGGCTGAGCGGGCACGTAGCAACTTGGGAGAAGGGCAGCGGGCTAGACGGAAGAGGCAGGCTTCAGAGCAGAGCCCTGGAGAGAGAGAGAGAGAGAGAGAGAGAGAGAGAGAGAGAGAGAGGGAAGGAGAGAGAAGATGGGAAGGGAGGTGCAGATAGGGCCAGGCAGCACTCCCCTACCGCCTGGCCCCTGGGCACCAACCACAGCCTCACCTGTATCTGCAGAGGAAACGGAAGCAGCTTCTTCCTCGAGCACTTTGGTATAAAGGTCCCTGAAGTCAGCTGGGGAGGAGATGGAGACGGTGCAAGTGCCCAGTGGACACACCCACTGATCGCACCACCCTCGGGGGGAGAGCTCCAGCCCCCAAGCCCCGTCCTCAGCAGCCTGCCCACCGGACAGGAACTAAGGTGGTCTCGCTGGTGGCGGCACCCCCCTCAGTTCCCGGAGCCCCCGAGGGCAGTGATGAGCACCTGCTGTGCTGCCCAACACCTCTAGGGGAGGGGGTAGGGAGCTGAGGCCTGGGGGGGTAACTAACTCGGGCCCAGTCATGGAATGGGGTTTCATAAATCCTCTCTTTTAGCCGCTCAGTTATGATGGTGCGTTTTCAGGAAGCGAACACTCCAGAAGTGCCCCGGGCAGGAGCGAACTCACCCTTTTTTCCGCCTCTGGCACCTCAACGGTGTCCCAGATCCTGGCGGGATCACTGGCCCCAGACTCCCCTGACCGCCCGCCTGCTCCTGAACCCTGGGTGGGGGGCGGGGGCGGGGGGGGGATGCTCACCGGTGTCGCTGGAGGTGGTGATGCCCGGGTCACTGTGGGACCGTGGCAGCAGCAGCGGTGGCGGGGGAGCCGGATTCGGAGGCCGGTGCCCCGGGGGGGTGAGGGAACCTGAGCTGTCGCTGAAGCGGCGGGTGGGGGCGCGGGGAGGGGGGGCCGCTGCCGCCCCCGGCCGGCCGCCGCCCCGTGGGACCCGCCGCCTCAGCTCGGGGAAGCAGGGTCCCACCCAGGGAGGCCAGCCTTCCAGCCGGTGGCAGCTGCGGGCGGCCGTGGGGGCCCCCAGAGGGGGCGGGGCCTCGGGGGCGGAGCAGGAGTAGGAGCGGGCGGCCCTGGGGGGCCTCCGCGGCAGGGGGCTGTCCTCGAAGGGGCCGCGCAGGCCGCAGTCCAGGCTGAGGCAGTAGCCGGCGCGGCTGCGCTGAATGGAGCGGAAGAGCACGTAGTCGACGGAGCGCACGGAGCCCTGCAGCTCCAGCAGGCACGAGTCCTCCGACGGGCTCGAGCCCCCGGGGAGGTCACCGATGGCGGACAGCGCCAGAGACCCGCTGTCCATGGACACTGTGGGCGGCAGGGGGCGCGGGGCGGTACCGGCCCATCAGGGGCCACTCTGCCCACGGTTCCGCCTCCGAGGAGGCAGCTCGAGGCCAGGGCTCCACGGAGCCGCCCAGCCGGCCCCAGCTCGCTCGGCCGTCCCAGGCCGCCCGGCCCGCGCCCGCCTCCCCCCTTTTTGCTCACCGTCTACGATGGAGGCCACGCGCTCACAGATGCAGGAGCCGTCGTGAAACTGTGGATCAAACAGAGTGGCCTGCGGAAAACACGAGTGTCGAGGGGCCAGCCCTACACGCGGACCTGGCCACCCCGTGTGCGGGACAGAGCTCTGGACACCCAGATTCCAGTCCAGCTTTGTCACTTTGTGCGGGTCAGCTATGCGGGCCTCAGTTTCCACATCTTTAAAATAGAAATGGTACTTCCTGCTCCCTCCCGACCTTACCACGGAGAGATCAAAGATGACCCTGGACGTGCTGGGGTGACAAAGACCATGAGCACTACTGTTTTCTTTGTCCAGGGACAACGGCTCACTGAGCTTTTCAGGCTCTGTCCCAGCTCCCCAGGCCACACCGGGACCCGCTCTCACCTGGCTGTCTCCTCGTAGCCCCATGACGGCCTCATAAGAAGGGGGACAATCAGTAGGGTACAAGGGCACCGGGCTGTCCATGGAGCCATTGTAGGTGATGCTGGGAGGGGGAGGCAGAGGAAGGAGCCTGGCAGAGCACTCCTACTCCACAAAGCTCCCTCCCCGCCAACGCAGGTGGCTGCACGGCCCCCACCCCCACACCCCCGCAGGACTCTGCCAGGCCTCACCTCTGGGCGTCTGTTTCCGAGCTGCAGGTATACTCCGGGGGGTAGTAAGGTGGGGGGGGCACCGGCGGTACAAATTCCTCCAAGTCCAGCATGGTGTGTAGCAGAGGGGCTGGCGGCGAGGACGTACAGCCCAGAGACCCCAAGGGGCCTGAGGCTGAGCGCTCTGGGGCCAGCTGCTGGGGAGCAGGCAGGTCAGCAAGGCCGATTTCTGGGAACACAGCCCCTAGGCTCCTGCACCCCTCCAGGGAGTCCTGGCCCTGCCCCCTCAGGCAGCTGGGCTCCGGCCCCTCCCCCAGCCAGCACCAGCTCTTCCTCTAACGTCTAGAAAGTCCTGGCTTTATGGCCCCATCTCTGTCCAGAATTGCCACCCGTCCTCTGCTCCTGCTCCAACACTGACCCTTTATCCTCATCCCCACGTAGGACCTTCCTTCTGGACTCCGCCCAACTTGTGGTCTCACTGTTGGGTCACATACTTCCCCACTCCCTGTCCTTCTCCTCCTCGTCCTCCCTTGGACGCCCTCGACACCGCTACGCTAGATGCTAGATATGCCTAATAAATGGCCTGCAGCCTCCGGTGCGCAGAAGCCAGTGCCGTAGCCCCCATCCCCTCGAGCCCGGTCCCAGCACATTCACCCCTGCCCCCATCGTACCTGCTTGGCTTTGACCCCAGCTCCCCCTCACCGTGTGCACGAGGTCCAGGGAGAAGATTTGGATGCAGCAGACAATAGCTGAGAGGGTACAGATGATGGCGGCACAGACGGTGAGCCCGCAGACGCTGAAGAGCAGGTTCTGGAGGAAAGAGGAAGACGGATGGGAGAGGGGCCCGGGGAAGGGTAAATCCCCCGAGTTCTGGGCCCGTGAGGCAAAGGTGAAAACCAGGATGGTGGGGGAGAAAGGAATGGCTGAGGTGGGGCGCGCACGCTCACCTTGAGGGCCCCTCGGGCTTCGTCACAGGTGGAGTTGGGGGCAACTTTCAGTTCCTGCCCCGACTCTGGACAGGGCCGAAGCAGGGGAATGGAGGGGCAGCACACACAGACCTTTCCTTCCTGAGTAGGAGTGGGGAGGGTGAGGCAGCCTGAGTCAGGACAAACCCAGGGGTCCTGCACACCTCCCCCAACCAGTTCTTTCTGACCCTCCCTTCTCAGTCTCACCATGGAGCAGTCTTGGAAGTCTCGGGCCAGCTGAGCGTTCTTACAGGAGAGAACAGAGCCAGCCATGCTGAGCATGACACAGAGCACCGAAAGCAAGGAGAAGAAGGAGACCTGGGGGGAATCAGGTGCACACTCAGGGCTGGGGCCCTCACAGGTGCCCTCTACCACGGGTGGGCACCCTCTACCACGGGTGGGTATCCTCTACCACGGGTGGGCCCCTCCTTCACAGACATTCATGCCTGGCAGGCACAAACTGCACAACCAGTTCGCTTCTCCCGGGCGTCTGTGGGCCTCCCCTCGGGTGCTGGGCACCTGCCTCCCGGTGGGCACCAGACCCTAAACACCTACCACTAGAGTGAATGGCCGCTTCCAAGACACAACGCCAACTACCCCGGAGAACGCCAGCTGGGGACAGAGTGGGTACAGGCTCAGCCTGGCAGGGGGAGGCACCTGAGTGACCCCTCACCACAGGGTGTGCCCACCTCTATAGGAAAACCAGAAGCCCAGAGGAGGGAGGAGGGACCAGCTCCTGGACTGGCAGCTAGTGTGGAGGGGTGGGGCCCCAGGAACTACCCCACCCAACCACCGTGCACCCAACTCACCGAGAATCCAGCCCAAGACGGGCAGGACCTCTTGATGCTCTCGGTGGTGGTGACGGAGGAGGCCACCATGCTGAAGGTGACCACCAGGATGCCCAGGAGCACCTGAGCCAGCCCCAGCGTGAGCAGGGCCTGCAGCCAGGGTCGGTGGAGGCGGAGGTGGGTAAGGCCCCGGGTGCTGGGTCGACTGGTCAGCGAGCGGCTGGAGTCACTGGGCGAGGGCATCATGCCTGCCGCGCGGTTGCCTGCGCCTCGCTCGGGCTCCACCGGCGCTTGGGAGCATCTCAGAGGCGCCCAAGGCCCCGTCCTCTCTCTTCTCCACCCTCCTCGCTCTAGAGCCGACCTCCCGGATGCGTCCCCTGGGGCATGGCCCAGGGCCTCCAGCTGGGCGGGGGCCCAAGGGAGGGGCGTCACGAAGGGGTCGAGGGGGACTCCCTCCCCACCACGGGCACCGGACGGGCACCGTGCCCGGGACGGCGATGAGGACGCGGGGGCGCCGGCTCATCGCATCTCCCTGGAGAACGGGGGCGCCGAGAAGGGCAGGTCCAGGCGTGAGGAGAGGCGGCGGTCGGGAACGCGGGGCAGGACGGGGCGGGTGGGAAGAAGCGGGGAGGGGTCCCAGGGGCCTGAGACCGCCTGGCGGGGAGAGGCCGGGGCGCCGCCGGCTGCCCGGCCGCCCGCCCCGCTCCCCCCGCGCGACTCGCTGCGCTCCCCAGTCCCGGGCGGCAGCAGGTCCTGCCCCGCGGCGGGGCGGGGCGGGGCGGGGCGGGGCGGGGGCGGGGCTGCGCGGTGCCACCAGGGCGTCGGCGTCCGCCCGCAGGCCCCGCGCAGAGGGGGCGGTGGGGGCGGGGGCGGGGGCGGGGCGGAGCCTGCGCGGTGCACCCCGGGAGTCGGCGTCCGCCCGCAGGCCCCGCGCAGGGGCGGGGAGGGGGAGCCCCGCGGGGGCGGGGTCGGCGCGGGGCACTCCGGGAACGGGCGCCCGCGCCGGCGCCGGCCCCGCCCAGCCCCTCGGGCCCCGGGCCCGCGGCGTTCCTGGCAGGGGCGGCGGCGCCTTGGCCGTCGGGGGCGAAGCCGCCCGCGCCCGGCCTTCCCTTCGAAGCTCACGCTTTGCTTCCGCCTCAGACCCCGCCGCCGCACTCCGCTTTCTCTTCCAAAGACCTGGTTCCCAATAAAGATGCCGGAAACGGGGATTTGAGTTCCAGTTCCACTTTCTTTTTATTTAAATAACCGAAGCAACAGCCTTGGCACAGCAGAGGGACGCTGGGTTGGGGTGTGTAAGAGCTGGCAGTAGTGTGGCCTAATTGGGGGGTGGCGGGGCAAGCGGAGACTGGGTCACAGTGGGCTCCCCGCACCCCGAAGTCAGGGTCAGCAGTCACGGCCGTGGGAGCGGGGGGCACTAGAAAGAAGGCCTCGAGCAGCGCGCCTCACCAAGTCCCAGAGACCTCAGGGAGGGGGGCTAAGTGAGCTCCCCCGAGCGGCAGGGCCAGGGCAGCCCCGACGGGCGTCAGGGGGCTCGGAAGGCATTCTCGGCAGCCCCGGCGGCTGCGTTGGCAGCTGCGGTTCGCACCGCAGGGTTGGAGAAGACCCCAGCGGCAAACTCTTGCTGGGCCTTCTGAAAGCTGGCACCTGTGCGGCGGTACAAGGAGTGGATCTGCAAGTACATGGCGCGGTCATTACCGTGCGCTCTGCTACCGTTATCCCCACCCGACAGCACCACCAGCACTCGCTGCCACTCCATTCGTCCTTGGCTCCCTCCCAAAACACACACACACACACACACACACACACACACACACACACACACACACACTTCCCCAGAGGTCCATTAGTAGAGAAGCCTCCGGTCAGCCAGGCCCTCCCGACTTCCTCCAGAATGACCGCCCCTCCCCAGGCCCCTCGGGGCCCATGATCTCACTCTTCCCGCCCACCTCCCCACCTCGGACACAGCCTCTCACCCGCTTCAGCATCACAATCCCCAGTACAGCGATGCCAGTGAAGAACAGGGCGACCAGCAGCATGAGCACGGCCACCGCCGGGTTGGCCTTCAGCACCACCAGAGCGGAGATCCAGCCACTGCCAGGAGGGGAAGGGGCCGTCGGTGAAGAGGGGCCACTCCCGGCAGGGCCTCAGTCTTCCCGGCTTCTTGGCTGGTTAGGGAGCAAACGTGCCCTATTCCCACCCATCCCACCAGGGGTCGCTCCCCTGTCAGCCTGGCGGCTCTCCAAGTACCAGGATCCCAAACTACATCCACTCTCTTCAAAGTTCACTTCCAGCTTCTGAACGACTGGCTGCGGGCTCTCCAAGCCTTTCCAGACATCCTCGCTCCAAACAGGCCTTTCTGTAGAGGGGTCTCTGTCCCCTCTTCAAAAGTGCTTACGCATGCTTCCCCCAGGAAGCCGTCTCAGGTTGACCACATGCACCTTTCCTCCCCCAGACCCATGCCTGTCTAGAATTCTGACTGGGCTCCCTATCCTGGAAGTAGGTCCTATCTCTCTCGTGAAGCTGGCACCTCCCAAGCGTAAAACACCACACCTCCTCCTCCTGAACAACCCCAACCCCAGGACCCAGGGCTGACTTGGTCTGGCGGAATGAGGGAAAGGGAGAGGGTGGATGGCAGCTTCACGGACCTGAACCCCCAACCTGGGATGCCAATGGCCTGCAGGACAAAAAGCACATCCTGGACGAAGAAAATGAAGAAGAACACGAAGAAATTGAATGAACTGTCGCTCCTGCGGGACAGAAAAAATGGGGAGGGTGGGAGGAGAGTCAGGGCAGGAGCAGCAGACGTGGGGCCCATCTAAGGTTCTCCACCACCCCTGGCCTCAGCTTACCGGAAGGCCTTATACATGGGCCGGTACCAGCACACAAAGGAGCAGGGTGTGAAAAGGAGGGCCCAGAGGATAGAGAGCCCAAAGCCCGAGCCATTGCTGGTCTCCACGCAGAAGCTGGCCAGGCAGGCGAGAAAATTCAGAAGAAGAGCCAGCGTGCTGCCTGAGGGACGGAGGTGCAGGATGGTGAGCCCGGGTGGCAACGAGAGCCCCCCTTCCCATAGGAGCCCCCCACGCCCTCCTCGGCAAATACGGCAGAGTAAGGAAAAGGACTCCTGCCTTCACCAAATCCTCAACTCAACGGGGGAGACAGGTCTCTTTGCAAAGACATTTAAAGGACTCAGAAAATGTTTACGCACCGGAACAAGAAGAGGCGGGGGAAGACAAGAACGCACTTTTGCTAGGAGGCTGGAGAACAGCTTCTAGATACTACAAAAGGAGTAACCCAGGAAAACTCCTGGTGAAATTAGCCTTAAGCTCAGAAGTTGAGAGGCGCTTGGGGGGCTCAGTCGGCTGAGCGTCTGACTTCAGCTCAGGTCATGATCTCACCATTCATGGGTTCGAGCCTTGCATCAGGCTCTGTGCTGACAGCTCAGAACCTGGAGCTGCTTCGCATTCCGTGTCCCTCTCTCTCTCTCTCTCTGCCCCTCACCTGCTCACTCTCTCTCAAAAATAAACATCAAAAAAAAAAAAAAACCCTCAAAAGTCGAGCAGAGATGAAATGCTGAGTTCTCGGAGAGTGGGCACCGGGGCAGGAAAGATGTAAAGGTACTACCTGCACTCTTCCTCCAGAAAAGGCTTGTCACTACTCACACATCCACAGGTAGTACATGGTGGATACGGTCTTCTGAAATTCTTGGGGGATCTCCATGGAGATGTCCTGGAAAAAGCAGGGCTGGACTGGGCAAAAAGAAGGTAGAGGGGGCCAATTGTTCTGTCGAGCTGCAAGGCACAGAGAGAGCGGGAAGACCCCAGACGTGAGGCAGAGACCAACAGAGGAATCACCACCCTCTCCTGCACCCCAGGTCTTCTCTTCCATCTCCAGTTCAGGGTCCGAGGAGACAGAAGAGAGTGGCGAAAACAAGGCTGACACTGTTTTCTATTGTTTGCGGCTTCGAAGCACTGTCAAGCACTTTGCCCGGATGGCCTTGTTTCCCTCTCACAACAGTCCCGTCCAACAAGCACAAACGTTATGTTATCTTTCGTTTTACAAACAAGGAAACGGGGGCACCCGCTGGCTCAGTCGTAAGAGCGTGTGACTCTTGATCTCAGGGTCGTGAGCTCAAGCCCCATGCTGGGTGTAGAGATCACTTAAATAAGTAAGTATTTTTTCAAAAAGTAAGAAAACTGAGGGGCACTTGGGTGGCTCAGTCGGTTGAGCGTCCGACTTCGGCTCAGGTCGTGATCTCACAGTTTGTGGGTTCAAGCCCCGCGTCGGGCGCTGTGCTGACGGCTCAGGGCCTGAAGCCTGCTCCACATTCTGTGTCTCCCCATCTCTCGGCCCCTCCCCTGCTCACGCTCTGTCTCTGTCTCTCAATAATAAATAAATGTTAGGAAAAAAGGTAAGAAAACTGAGGCGCTCAAGATTAAGTAACTTACCTAAGCACTCACAGGCAGGGAGTACCCAAGTTCAGTTAGTGCCCAAATTCAAAGTCAGCAAGGTGGTTCCAGAGCCCACTCGCTCACATTCGTTTTGCTCCTTGAAAGTGTGGAACACGCCCCGCCCACGGACCGCTTACCGGCCGCGCCCCCCAGGGCGGCGTGCTGCAACTCCCGCTCCCTCCGATCCAACTCCTCGGCCTTCCGGTTCAGCTCCTCCTGCTTCTTTAGCAGCTCGGCTGTGGCTGCTGCAGCTGAGGCCTGCCCAGTGTGTGCGGGGGGAGGGGGGAGAGATGTGAGCCCTGGGCCCAGGTCTGGCCCCCACAGCCCACCCCCACTCGCACCTGCTGTTTACCTGGGTGCCGTAGGAACCATAGTTTTTGGGTTCTGTAGGGCTGAGCTTTCTGGAGGACTGCAACGAGGGAGCCGAGGCGGGAGGCAACGGGGCCGCGGCCGGAGGCTCATACGCTGGCGGGGGCTGTTGGTTTTGGAAAAGGCCTTAGGGATCACCTAATCCCTCCCGACGCAGGTATCCAGAGACTGTCTACCTCTGCATCTGGGTCCCCTTCCCCGCCCCCTCCCCCACAGAGAGCCAAACCGGTCAGCCCTCACCACCCCTCACATCCAATTCCTTAGCCGGGACTCAAGACACTCATCCACCGAACCCACCCCCTCCACTTTTTAAAGCTCTTGGTTCTTATTTTATTTTTTTTTAATGTTTATTCATTTTGAGAGAGAAAGCAGCGTGGAGGGCAGGGGTGGCGGGGGTGGGGAAGGGGCAGAGAGAGAGAGGGAGACACAGAATCCAAAGCAGGCTCCAGGTTCTGTGCTGTCAGCACAGAGCCCAACGCGGGGCTCGAACTCACTGACCGCGAGATCACGACCTGAGCCAAACCCGGAGGCTTAACCGACTGAGCCACCCAGGCGCCCCTCTTTCTCTTTTTTTAAGTCTCGACACTTTCTACTCCAGTGGAACAACAGGTCCAGCCCTCACTGCTTGCCTTCTGGAGGCACACCTAAGCGTAACTCGTTTGCTCAACTCCAACCAGTCCCGTAATTTATTTTGTTCAAAGAAGCCTCCCCAAACACAGCCTTGGTTCAGGCCCTGTCAGTCTCCAGCCAGCCCCCACCCCCGGCCAGGACTACCACTGAGAGCTCAAACGGGATCATTGACCCTGGTGTCTCCAGAAGGATTAGGCAGGCCAGGGCGGACCCGCCTCTCTCAGGGAGTTAAGATCACAGTGTCCCTTCCTTTGCATGCAGAAAAGTCCCCTGTATCCCGACAGAGTGAGCTTGCTGGCACACCCCCCCCTTCCTTGTCATCCTATCCTCTCCAGAACCTCACCTCCCGGGTCTCAAAAGGGTTGTAGACGTCAAGGGTGGCATACTGCGGGCTGGGTCGGTGCTGGATCACAGCTGGGTCCTGCGGGCAGAGAGCTGCGGCTCAGCGGGCACCTGGCGCCTCTGGGGGAACTGACCGGGGCCTCTCCTAATGCCTGTGGCTCGTTGGAGGCCACGCCGTTGCCCCAACATTTGCCCCAAACCCTTCACCGCGCTCTGTTAGCACCAGCTCCTTACAGGGGCACGGCCCGCCCCCCGCGTGCTCACTGGACTGGAGTCACCGTCACCCCCACGTGGCGGCCCTCCCCCGGCACAAATGTCAGGAATGGGAATACAACAAGTTAGCCCGTCCAGAAGCCAGAGGAGTCGGCCGAGCTACCCAAAGAAGGCCGGCGTCACCTGAAAGGGGTTGTCAAGCTCGCCGGGCCCGGCGAAGGGGTTTCCGCCGTCTCTGCTCTGAGCCATGTTTGCAACTGCGGCCTGGGCCGCCCCTGCCCTCCACGCCCCTGCGCGGCGGCGGCGGCGGCGGCTCCCGGAGCTCCCTCCGCTCCCGTCGGTCCGCCCGCTCCGCCGTGCACGGATTGGCCGCGGAGACCGGAAGGGTCCCGAGGATCCCCGCAGCGGCGGCCGGCTGCGCCTGCGCCTCCGCTACGGGCGAGGACGGAAGCGCCCCACGTGACGCCGCGGCCCCGCCCCGCAACGAACTACACGTCCCGGCGGGCCTCGCGTCGGAGGGCGGGCCCGCTAACCGGCTGGAGCCGCCGCAGGCCCTGCGCACGCTTCCGCACCCGGAGTCCGGCTGGCCCGGGCCCCTGTCCCCCGGCACGGCACTCAGACGAGCGCCCCCGACTGGCCCACAGGAACTCCCCGGCCGCGGCCACCGCAACCCTCTCGCGACACACCGGACCAGCCGGCGGCTGGGCTCAGGACGGTGCAGGGGGGAGGATGGACCGCCTGGGTCCACAAACTCAGAAGGGTGGCCGGTCTTCTCATCCCTCCAGCCCAGCGTCCCAGACCTCGAACTCCAGGGGTGGGGGTCGCATGAAGCACGTCATTTTTATTTCACAAAGACTGTACAAAATTCCTTATAAAACACGGGATAGATGCCACCCTCATCCTGCCCTGTCCAGCTCAACAGCGAGGGGGCAGGTGACGGCGGGAAGAGTGTGGGAAGGAACAGCATTCTGTACAAGGCTGGGGACGAAGCAGTAGGTACAAGTTCTTCCGTATTTACACTATTTCACATATTCACAGGTATACAGGGAGCCAGGAGGAAGGAGCTGGCTCCGGCTCTGTTCTCTTATATAAAAAAGCACCAGTGTCCTGGACTGGACACCCACTGCTGCAGGACACGCAGGGGGGCCCAGGGCCTGATCGTCACCGACTGATATCCCGACTGGAGTCCCACAACTTGGTGTTGGGCGGCTCAGCCCGAAGGCGGGCGAAGAAAGGATGCTGAAGGGCTTCACCCAAGGTCAGCCGCTTAGCAGGTTCATACTCTAGCATGCTTTCAATCAGATCGAAGAGCTGGTGGTGTTCCTCTGCCTCGGAGGTCAGATACCGCTGGTGGTGGAGGGCAGGGAAAAGGTGAGGCACGACGCCTTACAGTTCCTGCCCTTTTTCTTCAAGGCCCTAGCTTTCAACCTCAGAGGACCAAGCCTCTGCCGTTATGAATGCTATCGGGAACACGACCTCACGAGTGCTGCGGCTACTACTGCTCAACTCCCTCCCACTAGCACAATTACTCCTTCATACTCTCTGAAGGTTCTTTCTGCTTGTATATCCTTGTCAACGTCATGAATCTTCTTTAGCTCCTCGTTAAAATGTAAGCTCTTCAAAGGTGGTTTATTCTTTTCTGTCTGACCTACAGAACCCAGGACATTACTGTGATCTCTGGTTGGCTCAAGAAATCCATGGCTGTCTAACCTCCTTCCCTCCACAAAACCACTGCCTCGTATCTCTACGATACCCAAAGGGGTATTTCAGTCTTCCCCCTTCTTTCCTAACCCTCTCTTGTGAAGTGCATTCCAGGGGCAAACCACCTGAAGAAGGAAATGCCCTCTGGCCAGTGGGCGCAAGGTATCCCCAGCCTGGCTCACCCGCAGCGGTTTGCAGTTTTCTCGCACGTAGCGCCCTGCTGATGTGTTCTCATCCCAATCCAGGCGGCCCCGATAGAAGTATTTCTGCTTCCTAGAGGGGAAGGGGAGGTTGAGGAATCAGGAGGTTCCTTTTGTTGGGGGACATTTCCCTTATTCCCCCATCTTACAGTAGCTGGGAGGAGGGAAGGTGTCAAAGAAAAAAGAAAATGATGTGAAATCGACCAATTTCGAGGAGAGAAAGGAAAAAGGGTTAAGCTCCCCCCAACTCAAGGTTCACCTTGTCTTCCGGATCATCCGGGAAGGGATAGGACCCAAGATCCTTTCCATCATGGCTAGATGCTCTCTGTTGTCGTGCGTCTGCGAAACAAAGACAGAACTGAGCACGGTGCTGCAAACGGGCTGCTGAGGACCAGCTTCCGGGATGATTAGCAAAGGGGAGGGGTGAGCAGACAGGTCCTTGGCAGACAAGCAACCCAGGCAGGAAAATGCCAGGTGGGGACAGAAGACACTCCACCGCTTACCTGGAACAGGGTGAAGCCAACATAGTACTCGAAGATGATGCAGCCTATGCTCCACACATCACAAGGCTGTGACCAGCCCAACTCTAGCGGGAATGGGAGGAACAAGGTGTTAGACGGTGCTTAGGGGGCCCCACCCTCCCCACCGCCCACCCTTGGACGAGTTCATTCCCCTACTCGCCCCCACTTACCGAGGATGACCTCCGGTGCTCGGTAATGACGAGTGGAGACGATGGTACTGTGGTGTTCATGGTCAAAGGTGGCACTACCAAAGTCCACCACCCGCACAGCTGTGCTCTTCACGCTGCGTTCGTCTCGTTTCTAGGAGCAGAGCAGGAGGATGGACCCGGCCACCTGAGACCAAGATACTACCACTACTCTTTAGAGTGCTTTCAAGCCTGAAAAAAAGCAACTTCACCCCCTGCTTGCTCCCATGCACAAAGGAGAATCTGCTTTACAGCTTCCCCGTATCCTGCAGGTAACTTAGGAGTGGGATCATGGGAGAGCACACAAGTCCCTGTGTATGCGGACATTTCCCACGCACTGGTACTACGGTGCTTCTGAAAATAGGTCCAGAACTGAGCTTTCCTACAGAGAAAAAAAGTCCCAACCAAGTATCTTGAAAGCATTTGCTCTCTATTGGAAAGTTCTCTGAGCTCCTCCTTCCAAGTTCTCTTCCAAATTATATCTTCTTAAATCTTTAAAACAAAATTCGTTTTATGTTTATTTGTGTTTGACAGAGAGAGACAGGGAGACACAGAATCCAAAGCAGGCTCCAGGCTCCGAGCTGTCAGCACACAGACCGACGCGGGGGCTCGAGCTCATGAACCATGATCACGACCTGAGCCAAAGTTGGATACTTAACTGACTGAGCCCCCCAAGCGCCCCTTAAATCTCTCCCTTTCACTCTATTTTGGTATTCGGGCTTACCTAGTCAGAGCCATACTGGGAGAGAACATGGGAGAAAGTAACAGGGAGGAGAGAGGGGCTTTAAGGCCCGGCCGCCTGTCCATCTTACCTTCTCTAGGTTGTAGGTGAGTTCATAGTCTGAATTCACAAACAGAATATTTTCAGGCTTGAGGTCCGTATGTGTCAGCTTGTTATCATGGAGGACTGCAGGGGAGAAGACCAGGTCAGGGTTGTTCCAGGTGGCCAGGGCTAACTGGCACCAGTGACCCCAAGCTTGGTCACCTGGCTCAAAGCTGGTGAGGAGGCAGATCCAGAATCACTAGGCTGCTTTCTGCCCTACTTCCAAATGAAATGCCTGGTCTAAGAAGCACAATGCTTATCAGTATCAGAGAACAAACATGATTCTCAACTGACGTACAAAGAGTTTGCTACGCATTGCAGTTCTGTTCCTTGATGTGCGTGCCTATCTGACGTCCCGTGCATTCAACTCTGGGAAACTGCATAGTCAGGAAGGCCCAAGGGGAACCATGTACTTGTGTCTGGACCCCCCATCTGGCCCCTTGTTTGCCTTAGTCCCTGGCCGCACCTGCTCTGGTGGAAACAGCATCTCAGCTCAGACAAATGTAAGCCTCTAGCTCGGGCAGACTTTTTGTCTCTTTGTGCTTGCAACCTGACTTCTACTTTCCCAAGAAAGGGAAATGAAGGAAAAAAGAGGTAAGCCAATCACTGCTTTGATTTCAAAGGCTTTCTCTCCCAGCTCCTGCTAGGCTGGATGCGGAGGAAGACCAATCAACGACGGTGAGAACACTCGTCAAGGAGTCAAGGAGTTGTCAACATGACAGTGAATGAAAGAGCTGACAGTTTAGGGGCTTCACCACTGCTCCCTGACACAGAAGAGGCCCAACAGAGGGAGGGGCTGCCCCAGAGTCCATCTCGGCCCGCCCCACTCACACTTGACGGCCTGGCACAGCTGGAAGGCCATGTGGCGCACTTGGTGGATGGGGTAGGGCAGGTAGTTGTTGTCTTTGAGGAAATCGAAGGTGCTAAGGCCCAGGAGCTCAAAGGAGATACACATGTGGCCATGGTAGTCAAACCAGTCAAACATCTGGACACAGAGGCTGAGAAGAGATGAGGGAAGGGGGAGGTCTGATGAGCTCCTATCTGCCCACCACCCTTCCAACAAGGAGGGGCTGCAGGGCTGCTGAGTCCACATCCACGTGTAAAAACCTGGCAGGCAGTATGACCAACACAATTCAGTTCGGCCAGCGAACGGCCTTTCTGGCAGACCCAAGGTTCATACCATTTTCCTGCATCATTTTAAATAGTTAAAAAAGATTCCATCTGCTGAAGAGCTGTTGGTGCCGGTCTCCGGTGTGGACCCTGAACTGTCAAACTGTCATTCCTAAACCCTGACCCCGGCTCCCACTCCTGAGATCCATTCACCACCAGCTGCCAGTGGGCCCCGTGTTTATACTGGCCGTCTCCTTAATGCCCTTCTTCCACGTGGGCTTACAAAAGGCGCGTGGACACAAACATTACACGTGAATGTCTGTCGCCTCAGCAACACGGTTCTAGATACGAAAAAGCTCAAGTGATTTTTCACGGAAAATGTTGATTCTCAGTCTCAGGGCCATTTCCAGGGCAGAGCTCTACAGAGGCCACCCTGGCTGGAGCCAAAGTGCAGAGCAATCTAAGTGCCCTGAAAACAAGGGGAACAGACTAGACAATGTCACACACCCTCTCTTCCTGCCCTAATGTCCTACTAGTCTAAGATGATGACGAAAAGATGAATGGATGAGAAGGCCCAGGACTCCCCTGCCTGCCTAAGCCAGGCCGGGAGGGTTTTGGTTCTCCTGTACAGGAGTGGAGCCTCTCAGACCCCCCCACACCCCTCTGCTGCTTACTTCTTATTGTCAGGGTCCTTCTCGTTGATCTTCTCCAGGACGTTGATTTCAAGTCGAGCTGCTTCCTTATACTTTTCCACATTCTTAATGATCTTCAGGGCGACTCGAGCCCCACCCCTGTGGTGGCCAGAAGAGGTTTTTGCTGGGTCATCAAGAACATCTCAAAATGAACGGGGCTGTCCAGGGATTAAGAAATCCTACCTTTGGCCAATCAGCAAAAACACCCCCAGACTGACCCTCAGCACCTCGCCACGCCTAGGAGTACGGAGCAGGGAGGGGCTGTAGTTACCTGCGATGGTCGACACACTGGACAACCCGGCCGAAGGTCCCCTCTCCCAACGTGCTGACAATTTCATCTGAAATGAAACAGAGCAGGGTCGGGGAGAGGGAGGGAGAGAAGGTGGGGAATGAGCTGAGTTGGAAGAAAAAAGGGTACGGCAACCTGGGGTGAGATGAAGGAAGGGGGAACAGATACAGATGGTCACAGGGGAAGAACACCCCTGTGTGATTCCCACCACCTTTAACCCAGGGGCCATGAGAGCTGGGAGTGGACAGCAGAGGTCAATTCTCAACAGCAACTCAAACCACCCAGATAAACAACACCACTGAGGAAAGGCAAGAGGCTGTGACTTGGGTTGGCTCGGGACGTTAGGATGGCTATGGGACCATTACAGGCTATAGGATTGTTACGATTTGGCTTGTACATCGCTCTTGTAGCCAGTCCCCGACGTGGTAGATGAGGTGGCCCTCAGCGTCGTCCTCTACACTCTTGGCTCTCCGGCTGCTGTGCTGCTGTCGGGGGCGGGGGGGGTCGGAGCAAGCCAGGTGTCGGAGCGGGGGCCGGAGGGAGGCGGGGTGGGTGGTGGAGGGGTCACCGGTCACAGGCGCCCAGCCAGGGGGGACAGACGATGATGGGGGACAGTGGAAGGGAACACGTCAGATGCAGTAAGGCGGATCGGGGTGAGAAGAGAGAGCGGCGCATAATCCCAAGTCCCCAAACCCAAAACGGGAACAGGGAGAGGAACGGGCAGAGCAGAGAAGTGGTGTCGTTGCCAATGTCACCCGCAACCCCATGCTCTACACAACGCCCTTCCAGGCGGGCACCGATCTCCCTTTGCCCCCACCCGAGCCCACCTACTGAGGGGCCGTGGAGCCCAGAGCTTGGGGGAGAAAGGCAATTCACAGGCAAGGTCTCCACTACAGAGTGGAGGCGTCTGGGACAGAGGAGCTGTCCCCAACACAACAGGCCCAGCATGCCGAGGAAGGCACCGGGGTACAAATGCTCCGTGCCCGTCCACCTCCAAAGCAGATTCCAGGGCCCTCCGAGAGCTGGAGAGCTGGAGAGCTTCCGAGAGAGCAGAGACTCAGTGCCCGCCTCAGTGTTCCTGCCCCAGTGCTCAGCTAAAAACAAGGGTACTTCTCACTTACCAGGGTCCTAGAGGCCCGGAGAGGAGTGGGGAGAGGAAGGGCCCGGGCGAGCACTCACCGAAGACGAGCGGCTGAACGTCCGGCTGCGCCGCCTCCGCCGCCTGTGCTTCCTCCGGCTGCTGCGCTGGCTGCGGTAACTGCTGTCCTCCCGACGGTACTCATAGGAGTGCCGGTAGTCCGGGTCGTAGCACGCTTCTCCCCGGTCCCGGCTGTAATCGTTGCGCCTGTAGCTGCCACAGTATCGCCGGTCGTACACCCGCCGGTCCGATGAACGGTCATCGTAGCTGCTGTTGGACAACAGACACCCGTTAGGTGCATCTGTTCAGGCCACACTCCTTGCCCCACGACAGGACGAGGTCCTCCCTCAACAAGGACAAAGAACGATGCCGGAAGAACTGCTCTCAGACACTCATGGGGTCATTCTGAGGACCAAGGACCAGAGGAGTGAAATCATTAAGAGCAGACGAGGATCCCCACACCTGCAGGCCACCAAGACCCCCGAAGGGACACAGGCACTCCCTCTGGGGGCCTCCCCCGCCCCCCGCCTGCCACTAGTGACATAACAGATGGAACAAAGAGCCATTTCTTTCCCGAGTCGTTCCTGACCGACATCCAATCTTGCTCCAAACTATCCTTAACCCACCCCTCCCACGCTGAACACGCAGACCTCACTTTGTCTTGTCTGTTATATCGTTAGCTGTCTCTAGACCCTAGTCTTTCACACTTCCTCTCCCTTCGCCCTAGACACTTCACCCTGGTTCTTGAATTACACATCCTGCCCCAATCCAACCAAACCTGCCAGATGCTTCCTCGGCCCCTTACCACGCCCTTCCTCTACGATAGCACTCTTAACACCACAGTGCAAATGGCTCATTCTGGTAACAGTCCTGAGTGGCCCCTTACCCCAACCGCTCAGCATCTAACCAATAGATCTCTGCTGAATAAATAAATGAGTGAGCGGCCCCGAGGAGGGGTTTTTCCCCCTGAAGCCTCACCTCCGGGAACGGACGTGGTAGCTGTCTTCCCGCCGGCGCCGCCGGGTCCGGTCACTGCTACTTGACCAGGAGCGGCTTCTTCGTCTCTTATGCTTCCGGCTCCGATAGTGTTCGTGGTAACTCCCCCGGCTGCCTCGCTCTGAGGAATGGTACCTTCGGGGATGAGGCATCTGGAAGAAAAGGAGAAAGACAAATAGTGGAGAAAGGCTCGGAGTTTTCGGAGCTCCCCTCCAAGGACGGGCTGCCCCAGGGGCGCGAAGCCGCTTTCTGCTGCCACTTCCCCCTCTTTCCGCCTCCCACAACTTCCTTGCGCTCACGATTCCTCTTCGATGGAGTACGTATCACTTGACGACTCCGGTAGGAAACTCTAGGAGCCTGCCCCGCGCCCCCAGCCCTTTCCTCTCATTGCTCCATGGACTCTCCTCAAACTTGGCTCCGTGAAGTCTTCGGGTCGGGGCCACAGCTCATTCCAGGTGAGACTGTGTGATTGACGGGCGCTGCCACGGTTCACCCCTCGCCGGAGTCTAAGCTCCATCGACGCCTCGCGAGTTCCTCACAACCCACCAGGGTAACATTTTAGCACATGCCATCACAGTACACGTTCTTTACCTCCCCAACTAGACCATTCTGTGTCCTGTGGGCAGCAATCCGGCATACCTGGTTTCCACATGTGGTGGTATACACCAAATATAAGCAGGCTCCAGGGATTTGGGTCTGACCTCTTGAACTGCCTTAATCAACTCTCACTGGCTATCACCGCTGGCCAAACTCCCCTCAAAAGTTTTTAACACGGAAGGCCCCAAGCTGCAGTCTGATTTCCATCTGCCCCTCCCCTCCTGCTTAGGAAATAGAGAATAACTGGTTTTTAATTAGTATCAGCACCGCTTGGCTAAAAGCTGGCCTCCTTCCAGTTAGTTATTGGAATCGGAATGGCATGGTGCACAAATGCTTTTCTTCCTTAAAGGAAAGAAATCGAGAGAGAAATCACTGTCACAATCCAGAGAGATAAAAATATGACAGCAAAATAAAATTAAACAGGCCCAGGGACTGAAGTCTTGGGGGCGGGGGGGGGGGGGTGCGGGTTAGGTGTGGAAAGGCTTAATGATTCCAACATCTGGCTCTCATTCGGAGTTTTCTACTTCCCAACCTCCTCAAATTGAGGAGGGTGATATCGGACTCGGTCCTGGTCTAGAAGGCCTGTGGCAAGGATGCAAGCTGCAGATTTCACCCCCCGCCACAGGGTAACCCAAGCTTGTTCAGCACAGCCACACAAACATCCTCTCGGCACACGGCACACTGCCACCAAAGTTGCTCACGCCCCTCCCCACCAGAAGCACCTGCAGTTTACCTCTCCCAACTTACAAACCTTTCCCCCTCCTTTCTCGCTCAGGAAATCCAGAACGAACTCTTGGAGTCAAACTCCTTCCATGCCCTCCCAGTGACACGGCGGGTCCTCCTCATCTCCAGCCCTGCTCCAACTTTGATATTCTGCTCTTTCTCCTCTCGGGAACCGCTCCCCTCCCTGCTCCATCACCCCTTCCCCTACTCGGGCCCCTCCCAAGTTTGCCGGAGGTCCTCCCGGGTCCGCCCGGGTCCGTCCGAGGCACGCTCATCTCTCACCTCTGCTCCCTACCCCTCACCTCCGCCGCTTTGCAGGTCCCTACCCTCCTCCTCTCCTCTCGGCCCGCCGCCGTGCCCCCAGCCCAAGGCTACCCCCGCCCGCCCCGCGGTCGCCATCTTTCCGCGCGGCCCCGCGGCCCGCCAGCCCGCGCGCTCACCGTTCTGGCGGCGAGGCCCGTGCGCTTGTCCCACAGGAAGTCCGTGATGGCGGCGGCACTGCGGCCGGAGTCCCGGCACCCCCGCGGCGACGAAGTGCGGCTCCACCCCCCCGACCCGAGACCCTGGGACCTCCCGCCTCGTTCCCGGGCTCCGCTCCAGTCCCGCCCGCCCCGGCTCCGTCCCCGCCCCCAGGGTCCGCTCGGCGCCGCTCGCACCGCCCCCGCCCGGGGCCCGATCCCAGCTCGGTCTCCGGCTCTGGCCTCTCCGATCCGCCGCCGCCGCCGCGAGCGCGCACGCACGCACGCACGTACGCACGTCCCGCGCCCCCGCCCAGCTGCCCCGGGCCCCGCCCCCAGGGCGCGCACGCCGCCGCGTCCTCGCGTAGCTGGCGGGCGCGGCGATAGGAGCGCCGGGGGGTGCGGGGGCGCGGGGGTTCCAGCGCGCCGGCGGCGGGGCGCGGGGTCGGCCGGGCGCGCTCAGTCCCGCCGCGCTGCCTTTCTGCTCGGCTCGTTCCTCTGTCTTGCGCCGTCTTCATGACACTTCTGCGGCTTACTTTGTGAGGTTTGGAGGTTTAAAAGGGACCTGGAAGTTGTCATTTACGAGTGTCGCCCCTCCACACAGCTTTTGAGGCGTGGTGGTGAGGTCTGATTGTCCGGCACAGCCAGTAAATATCCAGTTCTTAAAACAGCCCGGTTACCTGGCCGCCGCAAGGAGGGGCGGCCCCCTTTTGTCCTGAGCGAAAGGTAGGCACCTGTGGGTCAGGAAGTAAGGCCGTGGAGGAAGGGTTTGAGAAAAGGAGGGATGGAGAATCAGGTGCTGAAAGAGGGGAAGACACTCGAGAACTGTATGTTCCGAACTCACACATAATACATGGGAAGTGTAAATGAACTGAGTTGGAAAAGGGAGGGGGAGGGGGGAGAAGAGGAAGGAGGAGACCTTGAGACAAACTGGACCGAGTTAGAGGCATGATGGAAGGAACTGAGACATAGAAACGAAAAAGAAAAAATAACCTGAGAGTATATTAATTCAGGACATATCAGAGGGGAGCTGGGATGGAAGGTAGTTAGATGGAGATTAGATCGGTTAGCCAGAAATGGTTTAGGAAAGGTTCCCTAAAATAGAAGAGTAAGGGTAATGAAGGGGTTGGAAGGAAAGAGGGGAAAATTCCCTTCCTCTTCCACGAACACCTTTCCGGATCATGCGTTCATTCAGCAAGCATTTGCTGAGTATCCACGGTGTGTGCCAGGCGCAAGGCTCCTGTTCTTTGGAACCCCAGAGTCTAATGGGAGAGAAAGACCTGTAAACGAATAATGGCAGCCTTGTGACAAGAGCTGCCATGAACACTGTAAGAAGGCTCTGGACTAGAGGCGCCTGGGTGGCTCAGTTGGTTAAGTATCAGACTCTTCACCTGAGGTCATGATCCCACAGTTGGTGAGTTTGAGCCCCAAGTCAGGCTCTGCACTGAATGTGGAGCCTGCTTGGGATACTGTCTCTCCCTCTCTGCCCCTTCCCCAGTTGTGTTCTCTCTCTCTCTCTCTCTCTCTCTCTCTCAAAATAAATAAATAAACTTAAAAAAAAAAAGAAAGAAAGCCCTGGATTAGATCTAGTTGGGGAAAGGAGACTTGGAAGTGTGTTTCTAGGTTTCCTAGAGGAGATACTATGTGAGGCAACACTTGGAAAGTGAATTGGAAAAGAATACCGGGCAGAGAAAGTATTTGCAGAGGGCTGGAGACAAGGTAGAATAAAGCCTTTCAGCATGATTAGAGTCCTGGCTTTCAAGAGAGGGACTATCAGAAGAGAGGCTATTGAAATTAGGTCCAAATTTTGCAGGGCCTGGCAGGTCATTTTAAGGAGCTTACAGGTAACCCTACAGAAGATGGACAGGTTTGAAGGACATGTTACATTTGAATCTTAGGAAGGTAACTCTGGCAGACTGTGGGAAAAGAATTGGCCTGAGAGAGTATAGGGCCCCTTATAGAGGCTTCTGAAATAACCTAGGTGAAAAAATGCTGAAGGCTTGAAATAAGTCAGTGGCAATAAGAAACGGAGATGAGGGGAAGAATTTGAGATGTTTGGGAACTTCTAGCACTGAACATCACACAGCACCGCAGTCTCCTTGTTCTGTCTGCATACGGGCACAGCTGAGCTTGGCTTTACAGCGGGACTTTTGTATTCAACTTTGTATCCGCAGTCACTCTTGCTGAAAGTTAGCAGTATGAATTTGCAAATGAAATACTAGGAGGAATATGGAGAAGACGAGAAGAAAGGAGTATGTCTAGGAGAGTGCTGAGAGGAAGACAGTGAAATGCAGGAAGTCCGTGAATTGGAGTGACCGTTCCCCACCTCTTCTTTGGTCCCCAATTCCTCGCCCTCCGGAGACTCCGGGATCTACAACCAGCGTCCGCTTTTCCCGCCATTCACGGACGGCTCCGCCTCCCTATAGCTCATTGGCTAAGAGCTCATCAACACCAGATCACGCCCCCTTCGTGACTCCGGCTGTGTTTCCCTGCCTCTTCCTCCCTTACTTGGGGGCCCGCCCCCATCTGCTAGGCCACGCCCATGCCGGAGTCTTCCCTGGAGGCGGGCTTCCTTGGCCCCGCCCCCTCCTGGGGAGGCTCCCGCCAGGGGGCGCCGCGCAACCCGCCGCCTGCCTCCCGCCCGCGAGTCTGGCGCACACACCCCCTCCGCCCCGCAAGCCGGCAGCTCGGAGCCCGCCGGGCTGCGCCGGCTCCTGCTCCGGGAGGGGTCGGCGTCCCGGATGGCCGCGGCAGGGTCTAGGACGCCAAGCGTGTAAGCCACCGGGCATCATGGAGGCAGAGCAGCGGCCGACTACGGGAGCTGGCGAACGGGCGACCCCTGGGCTGGAAGCGGCGCCTCTGGCTGCTCCGGCGCCTGTGACCGCGGCCTCGGGACCGCTGCCCGGGTCTGGGCCCGAGCCCAAGAGAAGGCAACTCGGGACGCTGCTCCAGCCCACGGTCAACAAGTTCTCCCTTCGCGTGTTCGGCAGCCACAAGGCAGTGGAAATCGAGCAGGAGAGGGTCAAGTCAGCGGGGGCCTGGATCATCCACCCCTACAGCGACTTCCGGTACTGGGGCCCCAGCAAGGAGGGCGGGGGACACAGATCCCACCCCCATGGGCCGCGACACGGAGGCAGGGCACGCCTCACCCTCTACAGACTCTTCGTTTCCGGCCCGGGGGTCCTTGGGTGGGACAACAGAGTCACTTCCCCCAGTCTAGCCTGGGAATTCTTGGGCGAGGGATCCCCAGCCGGAGGTCTTCAGTGACTTGACACCAGAGGAGACACCAGAGACCTGGGTTTACCGTTTCAGGAATCCAGAACTCCACCTGGACCACAGAGACTACTGGAGTTAGGGACGACTGCCTCCTGCAGTCCTGCCGGCTGGGGATCTGGGAAATTATGCCATGTTCCAAGGCTCGGGGTCAGCCTGAGGGGGAAACCGAGCTCTGCTGTCTCCTACCCCCAGCACCTGCCTAGTTCAACAGGGCCGACTACCAGGAAAAATAGAGACGCTGGCGGGGCGCGGGCGGGATGTCCCGGCTGCGGTTCTTGCCGCTGTCCCTGGTGCTGAAGGCGGGATGTAGCGGGGCAGGGCCGGGACTCCCAGCGATTGAGGAAGCAACGGCAGGGGCACCCTCCCAGGTGCCTATCAGAGGGACCGAGGGTGGAGGTGGGGCCATTTCACAGTCCCCGTCAGGCTGTACCTCTACATCAAGGTCGCTAGGGGAGGAGAGCAGCTCTGTCCTTGGGGGAAATGAAGGACAGCTTTTGGATGAGGCAACAGTGTGTCCAAAGCACCTCAGGTGGGGAGCAAAATGAGCAGGAAAGATGAGGTGTGGATCAGGAGCCTGGAAACACAATTGGAGACCTGGACATCATTTTGAACCCACAGACATACACACTCCCTAAATGTTCCTCTTTCTCCCATTGTTCCTTTCTCTCCCCTATTCTTTACTGCCTCATCCCTACCCCACCAGTGCACCTGTTTTAGCCTCCTGTGATCTCCCCCCCCCCATTTTACCCGCAGATGTGTCCCCAGAAGCTGTGTATTATCATGCCGCTTCTCTGTCTTCTCTACTGCATCACCCGCTAAGCTTGTGACTGCCTGTGAGTCAGGCTGTGAAGATGCTCCATGGCTGGGCGAGCCCTCTCCTCTCCCCTCCCCTCCCCTCCCCACCCCTCCCCTCCCCTCCCCTCCCCTCTCCCCCCCTCCTCTCCGCTCCCATCCCCTCCTTTCTCCTCCCCTCCCCTCCTTTCTCCTCCCCTCCCTCCCCTCCCCTCTGCTCTCAGCACACAGTACAGGACTCTCCAGTGGCCCAGGAGGGAGGGGAAGGGGGGGGGGGTCAAGGATTTGTTGTTGATAGAAAGCACACGGTCTGAGGGGCTTCCTGGAGACCTGGCTTTGGGGACCCCTGTGCTTCTTTTAGAAGCTGAAGAGATTGATTTTGTAGTCAGAGTCAGAAAGGGCTGAGTCCTGACTTGATACTGCAATTAGGTGTGTCCTGGAATTAAACCACTCTAGCTAACGCTGTTTTTAACCACTTCAGACTTCTCCGCATGAAAGCTTCGCTAGCTTCCTCCTGACCTCTCCTTTCCACACTTTCACCACAGCAGTGTGGCTCTCCCCTGCCAGTGCCCTTGTCTGGGCTTGGCCAGAGCGCCAGCAGGCACAGGGAGATTAGGGAAGGAAAGGCGTGCAGAGCTTTTCACCGCGCTGCCTCAGGATCTCCTGTGGAGCTTCTCTATGTGCAACCCTGTCTGAGGTGCTGGGGAGGGGGGTGGGGCATCCCTAAAAAGCTCAGTTCGGATGGGAGGCAGAACAGACTCCCCCCCCCCCCCCCCCCCCCGTTCCATACCCTGACACAGATGAGCAGATCCCAGCAGAGAACCAGGAACTATGGGTCCAGCTGGGTTGGGAAGGGAAGGAGGGGTGGGGTGGGGAGGGCCGGGGAGGGCGTGAAAGCCTAGACTAGGAATGGGCAGAGAGCTGAGATGGAAGCAGCAGCAACCTCTTCAGAAATCTGGGAACAAAAGGTGGGTGAGTCATAAAACCAACCAGTGCTTGTATGGCACTATCGTATCCATTGTCTCAGTGTGTGTGTTTTCAACACTCCTGGGAGGTTAGCACAGGGTAGTTTATCTTTTTATTTTACTTTAAGATATATAATATAGTGACATAAATCATGTACATGATATTACGTATATATTATACGTATTAAGCAGGTATATGTATCTGTACATATGTACATGTATACAGCGAGGATGTATACATATAGTAGGTGCGTGTGTATAGCAGGCATCTGGGTAGGATAGTGTATAATGATACATCATGTTGCATATATATTCAAAACGCACGTGTGTGTATACATACATATATATACATCTACGTGCACACACATGTGTATATGTCATTCCAAGGCACACCCCCCCTGTAACGACCATCCAGGTCAGGAGAGGCTAGGTTGCTGGCACCCCAAAGCATCCTTACTGCTCCCACAGTCCTTTCTGCAACCTACTTTTCTAACTTCTGAGGCACTCATTTTCTTACTTTTCTTCATAGTTTTACCACTTTTCTGTGAATTGCTAAACACTGCAATTTAGTCTTGCCTGTTTTTGAACTCTGTACAAGTGAACTCATCCACTGTGTATCCTTTTATTTCTCGTTTTGTTCAACATTGAATTTGCAAGATTCAGCATGAGGCTGCCGTTGGGTGGTGTCGGGGTTGTCTATTATTCTGGGGCGTGAGTATACCACAGTCTATTCACCTACTGTGTTTATCTTATTTATCTGCATTTTTCTACGGATGGACGTGTGGGTCATTTCCAGATCCAATGCTGCTATGAACATTTCTGTATACATCTCCTGGAGCACATATTTCCCTTGAGCGTGTGTATGCTCCTAATGGAATTGCTGGGTGGCAGGGAATGCAAATGTTTAGCTTTACTAGATAATAGCAAACTGGCTTCCCAAATGGTGGTCCCAGTTTACATTCCCGCCAGCTGTAAGTGGCCATCCCGTTATTCGGTAATCCTTGCCCGCTCTTGGCTGTATCAGACTATCTGCCGTTTGTCTGGTGGCTGGTGAAGTGTCATCCTGGCCTTCCTCCCCACCCCACCCCCACCTTAGGTTTTACTGGGACCTGATCATGCTCCTGCTGATGGTGGGGAACCTCATTGTGCTGCCTGTGGGCATCACCTTCTTCAAGGAGGAGAACTCCCCACCTTGGATCGTCTTCAATGTCCTCTCTGACACTTTCTTCCTGTTGGATCTGGTACTCAACTTCCGCACAGGCATCGTGGTAGAGGAGGGTGCTGAAATCCTGCTGGCCCCTCGCGCCATCCGGTCTCGCTACCTGCGCACCTGGTTCCTGGTCGACCTCATCTCCTCCATCCCCGTGGATTACATCTTCCTGGTGGTGGAGCTGGAGCCACGACTGGACGCCGAGGTCTACAAAACGGCGCGGGCCCTACGCATCGTGCGCTTCACCAAGATCCTCAGCCTCCTGCGGCTGCTCCGCCTCTCCCGCCTCATCCGCTACATACACCAGTGGGAGGAGGTGGGGCAGGGAGGTGGGCAGGGGGGCTCGCAGGCCCCTCCGGGACGGCGCTATGGGTGGGGCTCCTGGTGATGCTACGGGGTGAGGCGGCTGGGTGGGCTGCCTCCAAAGTGGGTGGGTCAGTAGCAGGGGCAGAGTGAGGGTTCGGGGGGTACCCCCCCACACACACCCGAGGTGAGGAGGGCGGAGCGCAGAGGCTGGAGGAGCGCTTGCAGGTTAGCTGGACTCTGGAAGGAGGGAGTGGGAGACATTGGAGTTCCAGCGGCAGGGGAGCAGGATTTAGGGGTGCAGAGTGTGGGCTGTGCAGTTTCTTTGCCTGTGATCGTATCCCAGTTTACTATACGCTATAGGAGACTCGGTTTCCTCTTCTAGAAGATGAAAATGTTAAATACACTTACACATGATGAGGTGTATCATAAGGATAAAAGGAAATAATACCTGTAACTTAATACCTCCTAGAACAGTGCCTGGGACATAGTAAGTTGTCAGCGTGTTTTCTGTGAGTGTTACTGGAGGGAAGGGGGCTGTTGGCATGAATCCTCGCACACGTGCCCCGAGGACACGACACCGGGCATGCCCTCTCTCCTCTTTTCCAGTGGGCACAGCCTGGGCAGCTTGTGCAGTAGATTTTTTTGAGTTTCTGCTGTGACACTGTGTGTGATTCTGGGCACGTGACTGGCATCGATTCCCTCTCCGTAAGATCAGAGAGTAGTAACACAGCCGACTCTGTATTAGCTGTACGTGTGTGCTGTAGAGCTCTGTGCAAACGAATAATAGCGCATTTTAAAGATCCGTGGGGGCTGGGGCTAGAGAGGAGTTCAAGGAGAGAATTGGCAAGGCCAGGAATAGAGGAGGACCGGCGGGGAGGGGTCCCGTCCACAGCCGCCGTTCCTCGGAATCCTCAGATCTTTCACATGACCTACGACCTGGCGAGCGCGGTGGTTCGCATCTTCAACCTCATCGGGATGATGCTGCTGCTGTGTCACTGGGACGGCTGCCTGCAGTTCCTGGTCCCCATGCTGCAGGACTTCCCCCCTGACTGCTGGGTCTCCATCAACCACATGGCGGTGAGGACTCCCACGACTCTGCCTTCCGGGCCCTCGAAGGGCTCTCGTGCTTGAGTAGCGGGGCCGAGCACTGGGGCCGGAGACGGGAGCTGCCGAGCGAGGAGGTGGGGAGCTGAGGGTGGGGGAGGCTACCTACAGGAAGTGCTTTTGTGTTGGAGGGAGCAGGCAGGGCAGGAAACCTAGGCAAAATGGACCCCCCCGCCCCAGGCTGCGGAGAGGCCCCCAGAACCAAACTGAAGTGCCTCCTGGGAGGCCAGTCTGAAGCAGAAAGGGGCACACAGAAGGACCGCCAGAGAGGGAAGGCGGGGGGGCAGGAGGACAAGGAGGCTCTGAGGAGGCTGTGCCCAGCTGTGCAGTACACTCTGCCCTCCAGAACCACTCGTGGGGACGCCAGTACTCCCACGCCCTGTTCAAGGCCATGAGCCACATGCTGTGCATTGGCTACGGGCAGCAGGCACCTGTCGGCATGCCCGACGTCTGGCTCACCATGCTCAGCATGATCGTGGGCGCCACGTGCTACGCCATGTTCATCGGCCATGCCACCGCCCTCATCCAGTCCCTGGACTCTTCCCGACGTCAGTACCAGGAGAAGGTGAGCAGGGGCAGGAGAAGGAAGGGGTGGGCCTGCAGGGGGGCTAGGGGCTGGGTAGCTCAACTTGAGGCCTGTGCTCATGCTCCTGTTGGGTCTCCGTGTCCTTCCCTGCCCTGTGTCTGTTTGTGTGTAACTTCTTCCTTGTTTGGCCCTATGTCCCTGTCCCTGGGCCCCTCCCCTGCCCATGTCTGGACTTTCCTGTCACTGTGCTGTGTGTGCTCCCCGTATCCACTGTTACCCACATGTCCTTCTGTGGCCCTGTGTACCCCCTCTGTCTCCATGTCTCACCCCTCCGGGTCTGGCCTGTGTCTGTGATCTTTCTTCCACACGTACCCCGCCACTGCTCCTGCGCCACGCGTGTCTCTGCACCCTCTCACCCACTGCCGTCGCCCGCCCCCCAGTACAAGCAGGTGGAGCAGTACATGGCCTTCCACAAGCTGCCCGCCGACACTCGGCAGCGCATCCACGAGTACTACGAGCACCGCTACCAGGGCAAGATGTTCGACGAAGAGAGCATCCTGGGCGAGCTGAGCGAGCCGCTTCGGGAGGTGGGACTGGGCCCCGGAGGGGGCTGTGCAAGGACCGGGGCTTCTGAGGTGCCGTCTGGGGTACGGGCTCCTGGTCAGCAGGTGCACCTATAGGGAGTGGGGCCTGCGGAGGGCCTCGTGGGAGGCCAGGCCTTGGGGGGGGTGCTTTTAGGGATTAGGGTCTTTCTTGAAGGTCTTACGGGGGTGAAGGATACGCGGGGCCTGCAGGGATCTCTGTTTGGGGGGCACGGTCCTGCGGGGGATTACGGGGGAGAGCTCTGGAGGCAGGAGTGCAGGGATGGTCCCAGGCCCACTGAAGCATCCCCATCCTTTGGCAGATCATGACCCCAGGGGTGGGGCCTCTGGAGACAGATGAGCTCGATGGGGGCACCTCGGGGGAGGGGGCGCAGCCTGCCTGACAGGCCCCTCCCCTGCCCAGGAGATCATTAACTTCACCTGCCGCGGCCTGGTGGCCCACATGCCACTGTTCGCCCACGCCGACCCCAGCTTCGTCACAGCGGTGCTCACCAAGCTGCACTTTGAGGTCTTCCAGCCAGGGGACCTCGTGGTGCGCGAGGGCTCCGTGGGCAGGAAGATGTACTTCATACAGCACGGGCTGCTCAGCGTGCTGGCGCGCGGTGCCCGGGACACCCGCCTCACCGATGGATCCTACTTTGGGGGTCAGCAGGCCTCAGGGAGGGTGGGGGGACTGGAGCAGGGGACGGAGGGCAGTTGCTCCCCTGGATCACTGTTCCTGCCTGGCTGTGTGCAGAGTCCAAGACTTCTAGCCCTTCCCTAGGCCTCCTGAGTCAGAATCTCTGGGCCTGGGGCCTGGAGCTCTGTGGCTTTAAATAGCTTCCTAAGAGATTCTGATTGGTAGCAGCGGGGCGGGGGTGGGGAAAGTTCCTGGGCCACTGGGCCTTCTAAGACCCTCAAGCGGTGAAGTCTGGGGACCCTAGGAGACGAAGGAAAGACAGGAATCGAGCCATACTGTTCCAGGGGCTTGAGTTGGACGGTTCCCTGGTGGGGTGCCCTGTGGGGAGGGTCCCGGGACCCAGGCTGCGTCAGTGGGGGCCACCCCACCAGATGTCCTCTCTCAGGCCCCAAACCACCCCTGCTCGCTAGCATCCCTGGATGCCCTTTGCCCTTTGGCACTGCTTTTCTCCTTCTGGGTTGCCCTTGGACTTCACGCAAAGGGGTGGGAGGGGCAGGTACACAGAGGGCACTGCCCCAGGCCTGCCCCTCGGACCAGAGCAGAGGAGGTGGCCGGGAATGGAAATGACTGGCATAACGGAGCCAGCAATGCCCACCTGTGTGCCAGCTTTAATCTGGAGAGAGTGAGAAGGATGGAGGGAGACGATGCTTGGGGCGTCTCAGGGCCTTGGCCCCGGGCAGGGAGGGGGCGGGTCAGCTGCCGCGGGCCCGGTGAGAGGGCGTTCTGGGGACCGCGGTCCTGAGGGCCTCTTCCCGACTTGGACAGAGATCTGTCTGCTGACGCGGGGCCGGCGCACGGCCAGCGTGCGCGCCGACACCTACTGCCGCCTGTACTCGCTCAGCGTGGACCACTTCAACGCCGTGCTGGAAGAGTTCCCCATGATGCGCCGGGCCTTCGAGACGGTAGCCATGGACCGGCTGCGCCGCATCGGTGAGCCTCGTCCAGCCTGTCTGCCCCGGGTCCTGGCCGCGTCCCCGCCCCGCCTCCCCTGCGAGGGGCCCCCAACCTCCCAGGGCCCAGGCTCCGGCGCTTCGGCATCACGCCCCGGCCCGCGCCATTCCCGGCAAATGCCCCGCGAGGCCTCCGGCACAGTGTCCCCCGCCCCTGGAGAGATGGCCCCGTGTCTCTGTGCCGAGTCCTCCTTCCCTCTCGCCCTCTCAGAGACATCCTCTCATCCCTGACCCTCCTTCTCCACCCCTGCCTCCCAACCTCCACCCCCTCCCCCCATCCCCGTCCTCTCCTTCCCATCCCTCACCCGCTGCCGTCCTCCGAGTTCATCTTCTCATGCCCCTGCTCTTTGATACCCGACCTCCAGCTTGGACTCCTTCCCCATCTCCACTCTCTCCCTCCCGGGACCATTTCTAGGCAAGAAGAATTCTGTCCTGCAGCGGAAACGCTCCGAACCAAGTCCGGGCAGCAGCGGGGGCACCATGGAGCAGCACTTGGTGCAGCACGACAGGGACATGGCCCGGGGCGTTCGGGGCCTAGCCCCGGGCACAGGAGCTCGGCTCAGCGGAAAGCCAGTGCTGTGGGAGCCCCTGGTGCACGCGCCTCTGCAGGCGGCCGCCGTGACCTCCAGTGTGGCCATCGCCCTGACTCACCAGCGGGGCCCTCTGCCCCTCTCCCCTGACTCTCCAGCTACCCTCCTCGCTCGCTCTGCCCGACGCTCAGCAGGCTCCCCGGCCTCCCCACTAGTGCCCGTCCGAGCCGGCCCTCTGCTGGCCCGGGGCCCGTGGGCATCCACCTCCCGCCTGCCTGCCCCACCTGCCCGAACCCTTCATGCCAGCCTGTCCCGGGCTGGGCGCTCCCAGGTGTCCTTGCTGGGTCCCCCCCCAGGAGGAGGTGGACGGCGACTAGGACTTCGGGGCCGTCCCCTCTCCGCCTCCCAACCCTCTCTGCCTCAACGGGCAGCTGGTGACGGCTCTCCTGGGCGTAAGGGCTCGGGAAGTGAACGCCTGTCCTCCTCAGGACTCCTGGCCAAGCTGCCAGGGACAGCTCAGTCGCCCAGGCCATCAGCACCTGAGCCAGCTGCCCCCCGGGGCCCCCAGCTCTCTGCCAACATGTGAAACCCTTGGGTAAGCTCTTGGGTGCGCCAGTGCGCACCCGAGGGCAGATGCCTCTTGGGGAAGGTCAGGGAGACCCGAAACACGGCCCTGTGGGAATATCTCCCCAGGAGATGGCCTCTGTCCTCAGCTCGGGCACCCTGCAGCCTGTCTGACATCCTCCTAATCCACTCACCCGTTCATCAAATGTACTGAGCGCCTACCACATTCAAGACACTGTGCCAGGCGCTACATGTCCTCACTGCCAAGTAGAAGTGACTCTGAGGCCTCCGAGCAGGGTTTCTCCTGCGATAGTCCTGCCAGGCGCAGGCTCAGCCCCAGGCCCCCGCCTCACGAAGCACAAGTCCTTGTCCCCCCCCCACCCCCCATCACTGCCAAGCAACTAGATGTCTCTGTTTCCCTGCCCTTGACCCCGCAGGAACCACCTGCTGTGGGTTGACTTCTGTCTCCCTGGCACAGCCGGGCACTGCCAGTCACCTGTGCCTCCGCTTCTGTCAACAGATGTCTTGGCTCCCCAGCGTGGGCACCCACCATCACTGCCGCGTGTGGCCCCTCCCCCTCCATACCTCCTGCCCCCCCCCCCCCCCCACACTACTGTGGGAACACCTGTCTCCTGTCAAGTTCGCTGCACCTTCTGTCCCTGTGGTACAACTGTCTTTGTAAACTGGGAGCAGCCTCTTCCCTGCCCCAGTGGTGTCCCCCTTGAGGCCAAGGGACGGTTGGCATGTCCCTATTTAATGTGCCAGCCTGGATCCCCCAGGTGGGGGGCAAGCGGCTGAATCCTTAGGTGGCCATTTTTTTCTTTCCTTCCTCCCTTCCTTGTTTATTCTTATTTATTCAATCATGTAATAATTGTATTTATTCATTTGCTAGTTTTATTTATCATTAATTCATTTTATTCAGCCATTCCGTTATCCCTCCCTCCCTCCCTGTCCTTATAGGGTCCTCGCTCAGCTCTATCAGCAGGCAGCAATATTGAGCCCTCTCCCTACAGGGAGCTGCAGAAGGGTGGACTCTTGCTACTTTTAAGGGTTTTGTTCGGAGTTTAGAGTTTACCATTGGTGAGAGAGAAAGGGGAGGACCCGAGACATCCGAGCCTGGGGAAGGGCAGGCCCTTCGGTACCTTTGCCTTCGCAGGCACAAGGGGAACCCCTTACCCCACGTCCCAGGCCCCACATCTGCTCTACAGTAGCAGAGAATGCAGGGCCAGGACCCTAAGTCATCCTTCTCTTGGGTGAAGAGTCCTGGGTTTTAGAATCACTCCCAAACAGCTGGGTTTAGAAAGAAACTAGAGATACTTGTCTTGGCTCCTGGTTTGTGTGGGGACCAAGGTGGGCAGGAAGGAATGTCTGGGTGCAGGAGGAAGCAGCGGGGCCTCTGACCCAGCAAGGCACGAGGTGGGCATGAGAACAGCCAGGGAGCGGCCTACTGGTGAGGACAGTGACGGGATGAGCCCACGCGGCTCTCTGTGCTCCCCGGCACTGGTCTACCCCGGTTTCCCCCAGAACGGTGGTGCTTTGACGTCACCGTGTCACGGTGAGGAAAGAGGTGGCATTGTCCCCAGGAGATGCATGAGGGCCACACTGAGGGTATCAGACTACATGGATATGGAACATTTTTTAAATGGTGACTTTGTGGAGACGGTGGACATGATGGCCCTGTTCCCCTCCTCCCCGCAACCCCCCCCCCCCCAGTATGGGAAGCCCAGAGGAATAGAATTAACCAGTTAAGCTAGGATTAAAGGCTCAGAGCATCTTAGGCTGAGAGCATTGGGTGCAGGGACGGGAGGACTGGTGCTTCCAGATGGCCAGTGCTTAATTGGACACAGACTTAAGGGGCCTGCGTGAAATGGAGCGGGGAAGGGGCACCCTGGGATGGGGCTGGATGGCAGATGTGGCCTAGGCAGGGAGGGAGGAGAGCAGAGAAGACGGCCGTGGGGCCGTAGGGGTGTGGGGTGGAGGGGGTGGGGGTCCGGGTTGGGCTGTGTCAGCGGGGCACGGCATCTCAGGACACGCTCAGCACCCGCATGATGTTGGTGTAGCCAGAGCCAGGTCGCCAGCCTGTCACCACAATCACCAGGTCCCCAACGCGGAGGAAGCCATGGAGCTTTCCTAGCAGGGGTGCGGGAGGAAGATGACCATCAGCCGTTGGGGGACGCTGGCCAGCCCCACAGTGAGAACCAGCCGCCACCCTCCGTCTCCTCCAGTGCACAGAGTCCCATAGGTGGCGCCACAGAGAGTGTGGCCGCCGCGGGTGTGCGGGCCGGGCGGCTCAGTACTGGGCCTGCTGCCAGTGCTGCCACGCCCCCGGGAGGAGACAGAGTATGCTCACAGCCACACAGCTGGGGGGACGGGGTCCCCCTTGTACTCTCACCTCTTACTCCTTACGTCCCATCCAGCTCCAGCAGCGGCGGCTGGGCCGACCCCTCTCCCACTGCCCTCCTCAGTGTGTCCCCTGGCCCCCGGAGGCCCAAATAGCCCGGTGTCTTAGTGACCTTCTCAGGGAAAATCTGGGACCAGAGGAGGGAGGCGAGGCCCTTCGAGTGGGTGTGGAAAGTGGGGTCGGGGGCCTGATGACACAGACCTAGGGCTGGGTGGGGAGGAAACCGAGGTGGCTCACCACTCTCAATGCCAAATTGGACCCGGTGATCCACATCGTCTGCCCAGATGGCCTCTGGAGGTTTACTGTAGAGCACGGGGAAGACCCCTCGGAACAGGTGGGCCTGCCGGGCAGCCTGGGCAGAGCGGGTGACGGCAATGACCATTGCCCGAGGTCGGTACCGAGACAGCAGCTGTGCTGAGCTGCAGGAGGTGGAGAAGGTCTCAGAACAGTGAGGCAGTAGTGAGCCAGGAAACAAGAGTTGGGGTTCTGGTCCCAGGTGTCACAAACAAGCTGTGTGGCCCTGGGTAAGTCATCATATACCTCCGGGCCTTGTTTTTCTCACCTGTAAAATGGGCATAAGAATGCCTGCCCTTCTTACCACATAAGGAAGATAAGACGCAATGAAGGACATGTCAAGGCAGATAATAAGAAACTTCTGGAGAAACATGAAACCCTATCGTACTTAACTCACAAACGTCTCTTGTTAATCCTGACGACTCCACGAGAAAAAGTGGTCTATAGAGCCTGGGTGACTTACCCGAGGTCTCAGGGCCGATTTGAGAGCAAAGACTTGAACTAAAACCTTCTGGGACCTTCTGGAACACTCAGCACTGTAAGGCTTTGTGGGGTGAATGTAGAGGACTTGCTCAGGGGCCCCAGATGCCCAGATGGCCTGGAAGCCAATGTGCCCAGTGATGTCACACTGCCCTTCCAGCTCCCTGGAGCTCACTAGCACAGTTCCTGCCGTGCCCAAGGCCCGCCCCCGCTGGCCTCCCGCTCTCCTGGAGCTCCCTCTGCTCTGGCCCCAGAATTCTATCCTTCGTCCCTGATGACAAGGCCGAACCCAGGCCCGGGGCCCGTCCCAGTGTGCCCCTGACCCAAAGCTCTCTCTCGGTGCTGCCGGCGTCCTCCTTACCGGCCAGACTTGCTCAGCACGACAATGGCAGCAGCACAGCACTTGAAGGAGGCCTCCACCGCGCCGATGGCAGTGACCTCAGTGGGATCCCGGCTCAGGGGCGCCACCCGGCGCAGCTCCTCAAACAGCTGTCGGTGGTAGATGGCAGCCTCGGCCTCCCGGGCGATCTGCGAACACCTGGAGGTCAGGCGGGGGCGAGCCGCTGGAGCCCGGAAGGGGCGGGGCTTCCGGCGCATCTGTCTCGGCGGGGCGCCCCCTACCGCGTGCTGCATCTTTACTGCCTCCACGGGAAATTTGCCCTTGGCGGTCTCCCCCGACAGCATGATGCAGTCCGCCCCGTCCAGCACGGCGTTTGCCACGTCGCTCGTCTCTGCCCGAGTCGGCCGGGGCTTGGCGATCATGCTCTCCAGCATCTGGGGGACATCTGGGCGTCAGAGCTGTAGCAGTCACACTCTGCCTGGGGTCCCTGCCCGAGCTACTTCTCTGCCACTCTCAGAGGGCCCTGAAAGCCAGGGTCACAGCCACGAACTGTGTGCCTCTGGCTGTCCCGTTTCCTCGTCTCAAAACGCGGGCTCACAGTGTCTCTTCCCAGCTCGGTCGCTTGAGGATCAAACACTGGACGGCAAAATGTGCTAGAGACCGAAGGTGAGGATGTTCACCCTCCCCCAGCCCGGAGAACGCGCGGGGCCCCCCGAGGGCTCACTCCAGACCTGCGTGGCACACACAACAGGCTTGCCCGCCAGGTTGCAGCGTCCGATCATCATCTTCTGAGCCAGGAAAACCTTCTCAGGTGGGATCTCGATGCCCAGGTCTCCTCGAGCCACCATGATGCCGTCGCTCACCTCCAGGATCTCATCAAACCTGGGCGGTTGGGGTGTCAGGGCTGAGGAAGGGCCAGGAGACGCCAGGGAGAGGCAGGCTGGAGAAGAGGCAGGGCTTTGGGGACGGCTGGGGCCTGGTGGGGACAGGGACCAAGCCTCACCTCTTCACGCCTTCGTGGTTCTCGATTTTGCTAATGATCTTGATGTTCTGTCCTTCCGGCCCCAGAACTTCCCGGATGGCAGCCACGTCACTGGCTTTCCGCACAAAGGAGGCAAACACGATGTCTACCTCATGCTCCACCCCGAAGCGCAGGTCCCGGGCATCCTGCTCGGACAGCCCCGGCAGGTCCACCTGGGCTCCGGGCAGGTTCACGCCCTTGCGGCTGCCCAGGACGCCGCCGTTCTCCACGTGGGTCTCCAGCCCCTCCGGGCCTGCAGGCATGGAAAGAGCCAGCGTAGGTCAGGGGCGAGCCGCGGGCAGAGTCGTGGAGGGGGGGCACGGGGCGTGGGCCCCCAGGAAATCAGGAACCCGTGTCCTATTGTCTGGCCACCTTGGGGCCTGGGCCGTGCACGGAACAGGCACCGGTGGGCGTCCGTGGGAGGGACGACGAACCCGGCAGTCCGGCCCCAACCCGGGTTGAGCCCTCAAGCCTGGACCCCGGGGGCTCCGGGGACGGGTGGGGGAGGGCGCTGGCCAGGGGCGGGGGCGGCGGGTCTACGAGGCGAGGCGAGGGGGCCAGGGAGAAGGAGCGCACCCCGCGTCCCCGCGGCTGGGGCGGAGGCCCATCCGCACCGATTTTCTGCACCTGGAGGGAGATGAGCCCGTCGTCTATGTAGATACGGCTCCCCACCGACACGACCTTGACGATATTGGGGTAGTCTACCCACACGGTGTTCGCGTCCCCCCGCGTCCGGAACGCCGGGTCCACGGTCACCAGCACCCGGGAGCCCTTCACTAGCTCCACTTCGGTCTCGGGGCCCTAGGGGCGGGGCCAGAGGGGCCGTGAGACCCGCCCCCGGGCCCCCCCCACCCCCGGCCCCGCCCCAAGCCCCGCCCCTCTCACCCCCTGCAGGACCCCGGTGCGTATCTCGGGTCCCTTGGTGTCCAGAGCGATGGCCACGGGTCGGTAGCTGAGCGGAGAAGTTGCAAAGCTCTGCACGGCCTCCCGGATGTTGGCGATGGACTGAGCGTGGTACTGCGGACCAGCGAGCGGGCGTTTCAGGGGAAGGTCGCCAGGGCGCCCCCGCCCCCCAACCCCGTCCCGCGCAGGCCTTGGCCCCGCCCACCCGGCCCCGCCCCGCCCCGCACCTCATGGGAGCCGTGCGAGAAGTTGAGGCGCGCAATGTTCATCCCGGCCTTGATCATCTCCTTGAGGCGCTCCACCGACTGCGAGGCCGGCCCTGGAAGCGGGGATCCGCTCAGGCGACCTTCTTCCCAAAGCCGGGGGTGGGGGGGTGGGGGGGGGCAGCAAACCCATCACCGCGCCACGGGAGGCCGGAGACCCGACCTTTATTCCCTGAGCAGCCTCTACTCCCCCGTCAGCAGCTCTGCTTCCCTCTGCAGCCAACACCTGCCTCCCGGGGGTGGGGGCGCTGTGGGGGGCTCGGAGGGGAGCGTCCTCAGCCGGGCGGCGATGTAGGTGCTGCAGGGCGGGGGTCCCCCGGCGCGGGAGGGGGCACGGCAGGAGACGGCTGCCGGGTCGGGCATTTGGGGTCCGTCTGGGCCTTTGGAGCCGAGAGGCCTTCTAGGCCCGAGCGAGCTGCCCTGCCCCCCTCCCCCCCCCCCCTCCCCGCTCTGCCGACCTCCCCAGCCCGAGCCATCCGTGCTCTCCTCTCTACTGGAGCGTTCCCATCAGCATGGAAGCCTGTGTTCTCGGTTTCATCACCAAAGACCCTCTGAGTCCCAGTTCCCCTCCGGCTCCAGCCCTGTCTCCTTGCTCTCCTTTGAAGAACAACTCGTCGCATGAGTTCTCGGAGCTCGCTGCCTCTGGTCCTCCCCCCGCCCCCTGTTCTTCCTTGTTCGGGCTCCAGTCGGCGCTGGCCTCCCGCCTCGCCGGCACCTCTTCCTGCCAGGGTCACCGGGAACCTCGGTGTCGCTAAATGCGGCCACTGACCCCTCGGCAGCACCTGACACGCGTCCTCACGTGGCTTCCAGGACGCGCCCCTCCTGGCTTCCTGCTCCCGGGGCGGCCGCTCCTTCTCTGCCTCTCTTGCTCCCCCCTCCCCCACGCCCTTCACATCAGATGCCTGATTCTCTTCGCTCCCTTGGCGGTAGTCTGGTGGCTTCAAATGCCATCTAGATGCTGGCACCTCCCACATTTATATCTGCCACTCGGACCCTGCCCCAAACCCAGACCTGTGTTTCTGGTTGACTCTGTGCCCCTCAAACTCCCCCGCCCCCAGCGAGCTCCTATCTCCTCCCCTCAAAACCTCTCCTCCACCGTCTTTCCTGCTCAGTTGATAATGGGACCTTCTAGTTGACTCCTCTCTGATTCCTTCTTCAGCCCCACCGCCACCCCAGTCTCCCCAGTACAGCCAGGGCGGCCCTAGTGCAGTGGGAGACCAGTCATTCTCCTGCTCATTGCTGGGCCGTCGTTTCCCACTTCTCTGGGTGGGGGGACCCCACTCAGACTGTGACAGTGGCTACCAGGCCCTACATGGCCTTCTTCTCTCTACAATACCTTCATCCGGCCACTCTCCCCTTGATGTCTTCTAACCGTCCCAGCCTCTTTGACTCAGGGCCTGTGTGCTGGCTGCCCCCTGGTCTGGAACTCTCCCCCACCCGCCACAGACACCGCCCTCCTCACATCTCCTTCCGTCTCTGCGCAGATCTGATCTTCTCCCCGCTTGGGACGGCAGCCTGCCCCCCCCCCACCCCCCGCCCTTGGTCCCTTCCTCCACTCCATTTTTCTTTTTTCCATTGTTCTTATCACTTTTTCACGTGCTAAATATTTACTCCTTTTTAAGTTATTATGTTTAGCCTTTTTCCATTTTTATTATTTTGAGAGAGAGAGAAAAAGAGCACCCGTGGCAGAGGGTCAGAGCGAAGGAGAGACAGAATCCCAAGCAGGCTCTGCAACAGCGCAGGGCCCCATGTAGGGCTCGAACCCAGAAGCTGGGAGATCGTGACCTGAGCCGAGGTCAAGAGTTGGACGGTTAGCTTAACTGACTGGGTCACCCCGGGGCCCCTACAGTTAGTATTTATTGTCTCACCCAGCTGGGTTGTCAGCTCCCCAGGGGTCGGGATCTTTGTCTGCTTCGCTGATCTACCCCCAGGGCCTGGGCCTGACACCTTGGCTACCAAGCCTCAACAAGTATCTGTTGAATGAATGACCCGGCCTGAGGTCCGGGAGGCTGGGGGTGGGGGGGGGTTGCTTACCGATGGTGGCGATGATGCAGGTACTGCGGGCGGCCACGGGCTCTGAGTCGATGTCCAGCAGGCACAGGTGCTCCAGGAAGGTGTCCGCCATGGCGGCCGACAGCTGCTGCCGCTCGAAGAAGGCGGTGCCCAGCTCGCAGGCCAGGTGGGCCCCGCTGACCCGCCGTAGGTACCCGGCTGGCCCTGCAGCAGAAGAGGGCTGTGTGGGCCCCCGCCTCACCCCCCCCCCCCTTCATCCCAGCGCTGCGCTCCCGCCCTGAGCGCTCCAGGTTTCCCGGGGTCCTTCCTCGGGCCTGGGCACTCTACATGCATTATCCTACCTAGTTCCAAGGATCCTGTGGAGCGAGTACCGTTACGTGCTCTACAAGTGTCCCCATTTTCCAGAGAAGGAGACAGGGGTTGAGGAAGATTAAATAAATTGCCCCAGATCATAGAACTTCTAAGTAACAGAGATGGGATGCGTGTCCGGGTCTGACCCACTCCGGCCTGCCCTCACAACCCCGACCTCCCGCCCTTCAGCTGCTGACTTCCCTCAGCCTCGGCCCATCACCATCTCTGGTCCACACTGGCTGCTCATTGTCCAGAATCACCCAGTCCCCTTTCCTAAGGTTCCCGTTTTCTTCCTTCCAATTGGTGGACTTCCCGAGCCCCTCCTCTGAGTTCCCCAGCTCCTTCAATGCTACTCTGGTCCCAGGGTCCCCGGAGCTTGACCCGGCCCAGCCCAGAGGAGCCCCACGTCCAGCCGCACCCTCCATGCTCCCGGGTGCCCTCCTGTCTCTGGGTGTCTGCCCCACACTGTCTGTGGCCGAGGCACGAGGCACGGGGCTAGGGAGCAGTTGTGTGTGTGCTGGTTAAAGTGTCACCACCAGGGGCCAGAGTCCAGGCAACACGGGCATACCCCGTGGTTCCCGTGCGGCAGGCTCCTGTGTGCTCTGCCTACAGGCGCTGGGAAAGAGGCTCAGGCCAGGGCCCAAAACTTAACACCGGGGAGACTCCAATAAACACAGACCCCCACCCCCACCCCCGCCCCAATGCCAAGGCCCTCTCGGCCGGCAGCAGATGTCTATTATTTGTATCTCTACCTCCGCTCCTGATTTCCACCCTCGTTGCCTCCTATGCAGTGGCTTCTGTTGCCTCTCCTTACCTCCTGGAGCCCCGATCAGGATGGTATTTATGAAGTCCCTTAGGGAATTAGAGATCCTTGACCAAAAGTCCTGGGGTGGCACATTCTCCTGGCGGGACATGCTACAAAGGAAGGGACTATGTGTGGGGTGGGAGCATGGGCAAACTACTGTCTTATCTAAGGGACCAGAGAAGAGAAGAGGGGCACGCCCTGCTGGCTGCCCGGGTCCCCACACGCTCTCCCTCCCCCAGGCTTGCACGTGCTCTGCCCCGTCTCCTGGCATTCCCCCTCTCTCATCCATTTTTCCCGGTAAGTCTTCCATCCACTCATGCTGTCATCAACCTGAATAGAGATTTTGGTGATATGGCCCCTTTTCCTTTGTCCTTTACTGAAATGAGCCCTAGATGAATCCGGGAACAGGAGGATTTATGGTAGAGACTGGAGCCTGAAGGAAGGGGCTGGGGAGCACTTTGATGGTGTGGGGACAGTCTCTGGACGGGCTCTGATGGCATCGCTGTCACCGGGACGCTGGCTACCTTTTGCTCATTGACCAATACTTATGCACCACCTACTTCGTGCCAGGTCCTGAGGATACAACGGTGGGCAAAACAGGGCCTTTGTCCTCTATGGAATTAGCAGTGTGGGGAGACAGCCTATAAACAAGCACCAAAGAAATGAATATAGAACCACAAAGTTTGTAAGTGCTGTTAAAGAACCGATCAGGGTGTCAGAGCAGCAAAGTCAACAGGGAGGAAAGAGAGAAATGTATTTTATTTTAAAGTTTATTTAGGGGCATCTGGGTGGCTCAGTCGGTTAAGCGTCCAACTTCAGCTCAGGTCATGATCTCACAGCTCGTGAGTTGGAGCCCCGCGTCTGGCTCTGTGCTGTCAGCACAGAGTCCGGAGCCTGCTTTGGACTCTGTGTCTCCCTCTCTCTCTGCCCCTTCCCTGCTCGCGCTCTGTCTCTCTCTCTCTTCCTCAAAAATAAACATTAGCAAAATTTTAGGGGCTCCTGGGTGGCTCAGTCGGTTAAGCGTCCGACTTCAGATCAGGTCATGGTCTCGTGGTTTGTGGGTTCGAGCCCCGCATCGGGCTCTTTGCTGACAGCTCGGAGCCTGGAGCCTGCTTCGGATTCTGTGTCTCCCTCTCTCTCTGCCCCTCCCCTGCTCACACTCTGCCTCTCTTTCCTTCAAAAATAAATAAACATTAAAAAATATTTAAAAAAATAAATTTTAAAGTTTGTTTATGTATTTTGAGAAGGGGGAGGAGCAGAGAGGGAGAGGGAGAGAGAGAATCCCAAGCAGGCCCCATGCTCAGCTCCAAGCCCCATGTGGGGCTTGATCCCATGACAAGGAGATCACGACCTGAGCCGATACCAAGAGTTGGACACTCAACCGACTGAGCCATCCAGGTGTCCTGAGAAATGTATTTTAGGTGAGATGGTTTGGTAAGGCCTCTTTGAAGTGTGATCGTATTTAAGTTGAGATTTGAAGGATGAGAAGGAGCTAGTGGGGACAGTTGGAAGAAAGGAGTTTTTCTGTGGGGTTGGAAATATGTGTCGATGCTCTGAGGAAAGAAAAGGCCTAGTGCTGGGGGCGGGGGGGGGGGCACTGACGCCGTGTGCCCGGCGGAGGGGCGTATGTGCAGGGGTCAGGAGGCCGGGTGCCCGGCGGAGGGGCATGGGCCCTGTGAGGCTGGAGACACAAGCAGGGACCTGGAGGGCACCGGTGGAGTGGCCTGACCCAGCGGATACTCTAGATGCCTGTCACTGGCAGGTGGGGATCACAGAGTAGCAGCGGCCAGTGTCAGGAGCAAGCCCGGTGGGAGGCAGTGGAGAGACGGATGTGCGATGTGTCTGGACAAGAGCACACAGGGTGGAATGATGGATGCGGGGAGGATGCGGGGACAGGCAGACGGAGACTTCCATCCCCTGAAGGATGGCGCTGGCGGGGGGGGGGGGGGGGGGGGGGGCGGGGTCTGGCTTGACCAGTCGGGTAGATGGCAGTGCCATTTACTGAGACCAGTAACCAGTTTGTGGGAGAAACATTCAAGGTTTTAGTTTTATTATTATTTTTTTTTTTGAGAGAGAGAGAGAGAGCGCGAGTGGGGGAGGGGCAGAGAGAGCGGGGAAGGGGGACAGAGGACCCAAAGCGGCTCTGCTCTGACAGTAGGGTCCGATGGGGGGCTTGAACTTAGAAACCGAACCGCGAGACCATGACCTGAGTCAAAGTTGAACGCTCAGGCGCCCCTCAAGCTTTCAGTTTTAGCCAGGCTAAGTTCAAGGTGCCAATTAATCGTTACATCCCCAAGCAGACATTAGGATGTGTGCATTGAGCACCGTGGGTGTGCCGGGCCAGTGGTCGACACCTCACGGGTATCTTCTCCTTTATCACCGTGACAGCCTAGAAGGAAGGGAGGATCGATAGCCTGTTTGATGGTGAGGAGACTGAGGCTTGCGGGGTGTGCTAGCATCTTCCGTCGCCACTCCAGATCCTTCCTCTACCCTTGTCCGCTCTGTCAGGGGGCCAGGAGGCTGAAGGCTTGTCCATGGCTTCTGTTGGGCTTGGCCACAGAACAGGAGATGAGACGGAGGAGAGGGAGGCTGGGCATTCCACACACCCCCCCCCGCCTCCCTGCCAGGATGCTGTAGGTCACGGCTGCCACCAGAGACCCTCTCCAGATTCTAGGGGCTCTTCTCTCCCCATCCCCTGGGCCCCCAAAGTGGCACTAAGCCCACTGTTTCTAGATCTGGGGTAATGCTCTGTCCCCTGTGGTTCAGCAGCACCCTGTGCACACCTTTGGATATAACCCTGCTAGGAGACGTTGCCCAATTTATCTGATTGGAGAGAACCCTTAGTTCCTGATGGAACCCTGCCTGATACGCTTTGTCTGGGGCTAGAGATCTTGTCGGCAGTGGAGCTGGGATTCGGACTCAGAGTGGTTGCAGAGGCTGAGCTGTAGCCCCTAAGCACCATCCCTCCCGTGAGACTCTAGTTGGAAAAAGAAAGGGGTCAGGTAGCAGGAGGGACTTACCAAGGGGAATGAGCACAGATCCAAGGCTCTGTTTCTATTTAAAAATTTTTTTGACCTTTATTTATTTTTGAGACAGAGAGAGACAGAGCATAAACGGGGGAGGGTCAGAGAGAGGGAGACACAGAATCTGAAACAGGCTCCAAGCTCTGAGCTGTCAGCACAGAGCCTGACGTGGGGCTCGAACTCACGGATTACGAGATCACGACCTGAGCCAAAGTCGACTGAGCCACCCAGGCGCCCCCTAGGCTCTGTTTCTAGAAGACAGGAGAAATAAAGATGGTTGAAAGCTGTAACCAGAGGGAAGGGACGTAACAGACTTTAGGGACTGGGGGATTAGGACTTGTGCTCGGGGGTTGGGGAGGGACATGGGATATTTAAGGCTGGCCTGGCAACTTCAGACAGACTGGAAGGCCACCTGGGAGGAGAATCCGGGAGATCCAAACCCCAAGTAGCTTAACAGGAGGTGGGGTTGATGCCCGAGAGCAGGCCCTGTCCTACAGAGGGACCAAAGCTTTGGCCTGAAATCGGGTCAAAGAGGAAAAGCATTCTGGCTGACCCCCGGCCCACAAGCGACTGCACCATGTGAGACGTATTTTGCTCCTCATCCAGGGCCAGGCAGCTCTGCGCAGGAGGCCTGGAGGCGACAAAACCAGGCCCACAGGCCTGCACATCCCAGCGGGACCGGACTGTCTGGCTCTGTCCCATGAGAGCCCTCCCACACCCCGAGACGCGCACAAGGCTGCCCGACGCTGGGTCCTGAAAGTCAGGCCCCCGCCGCGGGACTGGGGACAGACAAGAACGTTGGCAGTTAGGTTTCACAAAGTGTGTCGGGCCGGTGACCGTGTGGTGTTCAGGACACAGAGGGGACAGGAAGGGTGGCATGTTGTGTGTGAGGGAGGGGGTCAGGAGGTTGCACCCTGGAGGCCGCAGGGTTGCTGCAAGAGGCCAAGGACAGAGAGTGCCCAGCGCCGGTACACGTGCACACAGACACTCCCAGTCCGCCCACGCGCACGCGCACCCTACCCCCGAACCGGCGCTTCCACTCCCGCACACACACGCTCTCTCACACGCGCACAAGGTCCCCCCCTCTGCCCCCCAGCTTGAGGACGCTCGCTCGGCAACACGACCCCGGCCGGCCGGCGGGGGGCGCCTGAGAGCTGCCCCGGGGCCCTTGAGGCGTCAGGGGCCCGCCCCCGCCGGCCGGACACTCGGAGCGGCGGTTTTCTCTTCCGTCGAGACAGACCAGCTTCCCCGCGGGGCGCGGTAACCGGCGGCCGCGTTGCCGCTGTTGTGGACGTGCGCCTGGCCGCCGTCTCCGACCTCCGGAATCAGAATATGGGGGGTGGGCCCTGCGGCTGTATTTCCAAACGTTCCAGAATTTGAATTTGTTCAAACATATTTACGTTTATTTGCATAAACACTTGTGCAATATACAAAACTCAGAGGTCCAGCGTGTGGGTGAAGTTTCTCCCTTCCCGCCCCCAGCCCCGCCCCCGCCTCTCAGCCCTTCCCCCGCTCCAGGACGTTCTACCAGATTTCTGGAGTTTCTGGGTCTTCTCTCAGAAATGGACTATACAGGTACAAACAATATATATCCCTCCCCTCCCTTTTAGATATAAGAACATTTTGTTTTATTATGATTTTTTCACCCATCTCTGCCCAGTGTGGGGCTCGAACGCGCGACCCTGAGATCAAGGGTCACTCCCTCCACTGACTGAGCCAGCCAAACACAACCTGTCCCTTTTTTACGCAAGTGGTAGCAGGGCACTGTACCCTCCATTCTGTACCCCACCTTACCCTAGAGCTTGGACTCTGTGCATATGGAGAGAGCCCTTAGTTTTGCCCACGACGTTTGTAGTGGCCTCTCGGAAATCCCTCCGTGATCTCTGCCCAGAGAGCAGCTATAGGCTGAGGCCAGTCCAGGCCCAAGTCTCTTTGAGTTTTTCCAAAAATTGTGTAAAATATACACAGGCTAGAAATTACCAGGGCACCCAGTTGGCTCAGCCGGTGGAGCGAGCGACCCTTGATCTTGGGCCATAAATCCCAGCCCTATGTTAGGTATAGAGATTACTTAAAAATAAAATCTTCTAAAATTTACCATTTAGGGGCGCCTGGGTGGCGCAGTTGGTTAAGCGTCCGACTTCAGCCAGGTCACGATCTCGCGGTCTGTGAGTTCGAGCCCCGCGTCAGGCTCTGGGCTGATGGCTCGGAGCCTGGAGCCTGTTTCCGATTCTGTGTCTCCCTCTCTCTCTGCCCCTCCCCCGTTCATGCTCTGTCTCTCTCTGTCCCAAAAATAAATAAAAAACGTTGAAAAAAAAATTAAAAAAAAAAATAAAATAAAATTTACCATTTAACCATTTTTAGGTGTACCATTCAGCGGCATCGAGTACATTCTCAATTTTGAGCACTATTTCCAAAATTTTTCTCACCGACTCAAACAGAAACTTCTGTCCTCATGAAACACTAACTCCCCGTGCCCACCCCCACCCCCCCACCTCTATTCTCCTTCGTGTCTCTATGGGTTTGTCTACTCTAGGGACCTCGTGCAAGTGGGACCACGCACTTCTAGTCGACGGCTTCTTTCACTTAGCCATTTCCACGGTTCCGCCATATTGTAGCAGGTGTCAAATTTCCTTCCTTTTTAAGGCTGAATAATATTCCACAGTCAATCTAGCCCACACTGTGTTTCTCCCTTCATGTGTGAATGGCCCCTCGGGTTGTTCCCGCCTGTCGGCTGGGGTGAATGTGTTGCCGTGGACGCGGGTACATGGCCTGGAGCCTTACGTGAAGGCCTGACTCATTTCCCCCGGACTCTGGTGTTGCCTGTGGCGAGAAGAGGGACGGGGTCTGGAGAGGAGGGGCAGAGGAAGCAAACACAGCCCACCGATGACCCCCCTCGCACAGAGTGCAGCTGACGGCCTTATGAGGCCCTCCTCCTTCCCAGTACGCCCCCACCCCCCTCCCCTGCTCAGTCGCTTTAACGCAGGCACGGTGGCCTCCACCTTTCCCACACGAGGCAGGGTGGCAGCCCCAACGTGCCCTCCCTGTCTGTGGGGCCTGTCCTCCCCCCTGCTGGCCTAACCGCTGGCTGCTTCTGGCCCATTTTTTCTTTCCAGGCACCGCTGAGGCCTTCTCCAAGCACCCATTGACCACTGCGGGCTTCCCCTACGCTTTGCTGTCCTCTCCTCCTCAGCTGTGACACATTTGACTTGTCGGACATGTTCCCACCCCACCTAGAAAGCCCGGTCCAGGACAATGTGTCTGCGGTTCCCTGGTCTATTCCTAGCGCCCAGCAGGGGCTCAGTAAGTGACTTCGCGTGGCCAGGGGCCCAGCTCTCGGGGTGGCTCACCTGTTCCAGCCTCTCCCCTGGGATGTGGACCCTCATGCCCAGTGGCCCGTCTCCCACCCTGCGGGGCAACTTCCTCCTGGACCTTCTGCTGCAGCCAAGTCAGCCTCTTTTCCCTGCCTTCCCTCACTCCCTTCCCTCACTCTGACCTGCCCCTCTCCACTGTGTCTGTATCTTAGTGAACCTGAGAGCCTCCCACTATCCAAAGCTAAGCTCGGTCAACAAAACCTGTACGTTCCAAACATTTCCCAAACCCTCCCTCTCACCCTGTGCAGTGGTCACTACCATTGCTGGTAAGGCCCCACCCCCACCCCGCCAGGGGCCCTCCCACCGGGGTCAAAGTTGTCTACGAATCAGGTCTGACTACTCTGCCCTGACCTAGGACCTCACTGGCTTGTCAGGGCAGGCAAAGACCCAGCTCACTTCTCTAGCTGCACCCCTCCCTTTCTGCATTCCCTGGCTCGCCCCTCCCCACACTCCCCAACCGTGACTGGCTCTCTCTCAGTGCCATGACTTGGCACACACTGTTCCCTACACCTGTGTGTCCTTCTTTATCTTCTCTGTTAAACAAAATTCCTGTTCAACCACCCCAGTTTCACCTCCCTTCTGTCATCATTAGATAGGTTTCTTACCTCCTTCTTCAGTTAAATTTAAGATACTTATCAACAGGGGTGTAGAGCTTACTTAAGTACATAAATAAATCAATCAATGGGGCGCCTGGGTGGCTCAGTGGGTTGAGTGTCCCACTTCTGATTTCGGCTCAAGTCATGATCTCATGGTTCGTGAGTTCAAGGCCTGTGTTGGGCTCTGTGCTGACAGCACGGAGACTGCTTGGGATTCTCTCTCTCTCCCTCTCCCTCTGCCCCTCCCCTGCTCATGCTCTCTCCCTCAAAATAAGTAAACATGAAAAAAAAAAAGGCTAGGTAATTAACCCTATTCACACAACCAATAAGGATTTGAAGTAGAGTTTGAGGGGTGCCTGGGTGGCTCAGTCGGTTAAGCATCTGACTTTGGCTCAGGTCATTATCTCATGTTTCATGAGTTCGAGCCCCACATCAGGCTCTCTGCTGTCAGCACAGAGCCTGCTTTGGATCCTCTGTCTCCCCCCACTCTCTCTGCCCCTCCCCTGTTTGTGGTCTCTCCCTGTATCTCTCAAATTAAATAAATAAACCTAAAATTAAAAAATGAAGTAGAGTTTGAACCCAGGAACACATCTTCCTGCCCATTTCTTCCCTTGAGCCCTGGAGGCTTCTCAGGGGGCTAGGGGAGGGGCTGGCCCCAGGACCTTCTCTCTTCCCAGGGAAGGTGTGTTTAGGAGGCCTTCCCCCATGGCCCTGCCCAGCGTTTCCCCGCAAGGATTAGGCTGGCCCGGGAGAGCCCAGGGCTCTTATCCTACCCACACTGATCTAGAGTCTCCAGACATCTCCCAAGCCCCCTAGGGAAGATCACTTCCTGGAGGTCCCAGGCTGGGGATGAGGGAATGAGAGTTCTCCTTTGGTTCTTTAGTTCTGGGGGACACTGCCTTCCCCATGTTAATCCTCTCTCCCATTTCCTTAACCTGGAGTTTGCAATGACAATGAATTAATAACTCCTTGGATTTCAGTGGACTTGAATATTTATAAAGTCTTTCCCCCTAGTTTGCCACTTTTGACGGTCCACTCCGCTCTATAAGCTAGTTACATAGGACATTTGTGCTTTGATTCATTAAGAGTACACCTAGGCCTCCGAAAATACGCCAGTGTCCTCGATGGACTTCGGAGCCCACTCTGAGAAGTCACGGGGCTTGCTGAAGTTCACCCAGCTGCTTACGGTGGGGCCAAGGCTTGCACCAGGCAGCATTTAAGCCCAGGGATCCTCCTTCAGCTGTGCTAGGAACTGAAAGGACCCCGCCTAGAACCAGTTTCTCTTCCCGTGAGCTTCACTCACTCCTCTCCCTGGGGGCGAGCTAGCTGGGAGCCGCACCCAACTCTCTTCAGACCACAGAGGACAAGCCAGGTGGATATTGAATCAGCCAGAAGCTCTCCTAGAGTTGGCCCTCCGCCTCCCCCTCTACCCACCACCTAGGAGGCCGTGCCCCTTCCTGAAGCGCCTTCCCCCAGCCTGCTCTCTGTATCATTTGCTCTCTGGACCTCTTGGGGATTCCTGCCACTCCTGGGCCGGTCTCTCCTCTGTATCCATATCCTTCGTTAATTTTCCACCTGCCCGCAGTCACTGAGCGAGCGGGACAGCAGTAGTGACCCAGGGCCTTGGCAGAGAGAGGGCAAGGGGAGGAAGGGGTGGGTCTGGGGGCAGAATCCACAGGCTCCTCAGAGGCAGCTGTGGTGAGGTGTGCAGATTCACAGGCAGATGAGGTGGACTCTGGGAGTGTCTGCATGTGACCTGGGTGGTAGTTTACTGGGTAATGACAAGGGACCTTTTCTGGGCCTCCCTCTAGTTCTCCAGGTAAAGCACATGATTTCTGATTTCCAGGATTTTTTTTTTTAAGTTCATTTATTTGTTGAGAGAGAGAGAGAGAGAGAGAGAGAGAGAGAGAGAGAATCCCAAGCAGGCTCCATACTGGCAGCACAGAGCCTGACTTGGGGCTCGAACTCACAAACAGCGAGTGAGATCATGACCTGAGCTGAAACCAACAGTCAGATGCTTACCAGACTGAGCCACCCAGGCACCCTAGCTGTTGTTGTTGTTTTTAATTGTAGCAAAATATACATAACACAAAATTTACCATTTTTAACCACTCTAAGTGTCCAGTGGAGTGGAGGTCAGTGCGTTCACACCGGGCAACCATTTCCACCATCCATTTCTAGAACTTTTCAACTGAAACTGAAACTCTATACCCATTAAACACAAACTCTTCATTCCTGCCTCCCCCAGCCCCTAGCACCCATCATTCAACTTTTGCCTCTACGAATTTGACTCCTCTAGGGACCTCATGTAAGAATCATGCATATTTGTTTTTTGGTGCCTGCCCTAAGTCCCTGAGCATGATGTCTTCAAGGTCCATCCACGTGGTAGCATGTGTCAGAATTTCCTTTCTTAATTTTAAGGCTGAAAAATATTCCATTTTAAGTATATACGATATTTTGTTTATCCTTTTGTCTGTGAATGGACCCTTGGGTTGTTTCCACCTCTTGGCTGCTGTGAATACCACTGCAGTGAGCATTGGCATACAAGTATTTGTGTGGGTCTTTGCGGTTCTGTGGGGTATATACCAGGAGAATTACTAGGTCATATGGCAATTCTATGTCTTATATTTTGAGGAACAGACCACTGTTTCCCACAGCAGGTGCACTATTTTGTGTTCTCACCAGCGATGTCTGGGGGTCCAACTTCTCCATATCCTCAGCAGCATTTATTATTTTCATTAAAAATTTTTTTCTAAGTTTTTTAATTTATTTGAGAGAGAGAGAAAGGGAGAGAGAGAGCGAGAGAGCGAGCAGAGAGAGAGCAGAGAGGGATGGAGACAGAGAGAATCCCAAGCAGGCTCTGAACTGTCAGCACAGAGCCTGATGCGGGGCTCAAACCTACGAATCATGAGATCATGATCTGAGCCGAAACCAAGAGTCAGATGCTTAACCAACTGAGCCACCCAGGTGCCCCTGTTATTTTCATTAAAAAAAAAAAAAATCTGTCTGTTGGAAATGCAAGCTGGTGCAGCCACTCTGGAAAACAGGATGGAGGTTCCTCAAAAAAAAAAAACAAAACAACTAAAACTAGAACTACCCTACGACCCAGCAATTGCACTGCCAGGCGTTTCTCCACGGGATACAGGTGGGCTGTTTCGAAGGGTCACATGCACCCCCATGTTTACAGCAGCACTATCGACAACAGCCAAAGGATGGAAAGAGCCCAAATGTCCATCGACGGATGAATGGATAAAGAAGATGTGGTATAATATAATATAATATAATATAATATATATAATGTATATTACATTATTACATTATTATACATTATTATATATAATATTACATATTATATATGTATTATATTATATATAATATATATAATATACTGTATATATATATAATATATTGTATATATATATTATATATATATACAATGGAGTATTACTCGGCAATCAAAAAGAATGAAATCTTGTCATTTACAACTACGTGGATGGAACTGGAGGGTATTATTAGTGAAATTAGCTAAGTGAAATTAGTCAGAGAAAGATAAATATTATATGACTTTACTTATATGAGGACTTGAAGAGACAAAACAGGTGAACATAAGGGAAGGGAAGCAAAAAGAATATAAAAACAGGGAGGGGGACAAAACAGAAGAGACTCATAAATATGGAGAACAAACTGAGGGTTATGGGAGAGGTGGTGGGAGGGGGGATGGGCTAGATGGGGGAGGGGCACTAAGGAATCTACTCCTGAAATCATTGTTGGCACCATATGCTAACTAATTTGGATGTAAATTTTAAAAAATAAAAAATAAAAAAAAAAAAATCTGTTTGCTTTTGCTATATTCATACTAATAAGTGTAAAGTGGTATCTCATTGTGGTTGATTTGCATTTTTCCCAATGACTGATGATGATGAGCATCTTTTCATGTGCTTATTGGTCATTTGTAGATTTTCTTTGAAGAAATGTCGTCTCAAGTCCTTTGCCCATTTTCTAATGAGGTTGTTTGTATTTTTGTTGTTGAGTTTTAGGAGTTCTTTATGTACTCTGGATATCAAACCCTTATCAGATACGGGATTTGGGAACATTCTCTTCCATTCTGTACACATTCTTTTCACTCCGTTGACTGTCCTCCGGTGGACAAAGGTTTTTAATTTTGATGAAGTTCAATTTACCTTTTCTTTTGCCATTTACACTTTTGGTGCCATATTTAAAATTCCATCACTAGGGGCACCTGGCTGGCTCAGTCGGTGGAGCATGTGACTCTTGATCTTGGGGTTGTGAGTTCGAGCCCCACATTGGGTGTAGGGATCACTTAATAATAAAAAATATTTAAAAAAAAAGAAAGAGTCCATCACTAAATACAAGGTATGAAGGCTGAGTCCTATGTTTTCTTCTAAGACTTTTTATGGTTTTAGCTTTTATATTTAGGTTTTAATCCATTTTGAGTTAATTTTTGAATATGGTGTGAGGTAAGGGTCCAACTTCATTCTTCTTTTGCATGAGGAAAGACAACTCAGTTTATCTAGTGTCATTTGTTGAAGAGAATGTTTTTTCCCCATTTAGTGGACTTAGTACCTTTATAAAAAACCTACTGGTCATAGATGTATGAATTTATTTCTTGACTCTCAAATCTGTTTCATTGGCCAGTATGTCTATCCTTATGCTAGTACCACATGGTTTTGATTATTATAGCTCTGTAGTGAGAATTTGAGCCTGAGTTGGGCTCTGTGCTGGCAGCTCAGAGCCTGGAGCCTGCAGCCTGCTTCAGATTCTGTGTCTCCCTCTCTCTCTGCCACCACCCCCCCTCAAAAATAAGCATTAAAAAAAAAGATTATTTGAGCTACCCAGAGTCCCTTGTAATTACATATGCATTTGCAGATTGCCTTTTCCATAGCTGGAAAAAAAAATCTGTTGGAATTTTGACAGGGATTGTGTTGAATCTGTCGATCGTTTTGGGGAATATCTTAATACTAATCTTTCTACTTAAGAACATTTCCCATTTATTTAGGTTTTCTTTAAAAATTTTCAGCAATGTTTTATAGTTTTCTATGTACAAGTCTTTTACCTCCTTGGTTAAATTTTATTCTTAGGTATTTTATTATTGTAGACGCTACTGAAAATAGAATTACATTCTTCCTTTTTGAGATTGTTTATTGCAGGGGCACCTGGCTGGCTCAGCCTTTAGGGCACAGGGACTGTTGATCTCGGGGTGGGGTGGGGGGGGGGAGAATCCTGAGTTTGAGCCCACGTTCGGTGTGGAGATTACTTAAAAACTAAAATAAGAAAGAAAGGAAGAAAGAAAGAAAAGGATTGTTCGTTGTCTGTGTGCCAAAGCACAACTGATTTTTTTCTATGTTGTTTTTGTACCCTGCTCTAGTAGCTTTAGCAGCCGTCTTGTGGATTTTTCCATAGTTAGGATCATGTCTCTGAAATACATATATTTTTACCAGTTCTTTTCCAACTTGGCTGTTTTTTATTTCTTTTTCTTATCTAATAGCTCTGACTTCAACTTCCAGTGCAAAGTTGAATAGCAGTGGTGAGAGTGGGTATTCTCCCACAATGACTTTCGCTCCTTAAAACAAAACCTACTTCTGTCCTCGGCGGTTTCGAGTTGCGAGAACCTTTCTGGATGGGTGGAGTAACCCCGAGTTGCAAGGGTGCGAAGAGAGGGCCTACAGGCACTGCACGCAGCCCTTCCATTGGTTGTCCCATGCAGGGCCCCATGCTCGCACGAGGGGATGCAGCCAATCAGCGTGGCTCGTCTCTGCCCAGCCAGCCCGCGCTAGATCGCGTCGTCCTGTCCCTCCTGCCGCATGCCGGGAATTGTAGTCTGATGGGGCCTTTCCTCCTAGAGCTAAGGGAGCTCGGGAACTACTAGACCCAGCATGCCGCGCGCGCAGCCCGGCGGCTTTCAGGAGTACCCCGCCAACACTCTGGAGCAGGAGCCGGCATCCGGGAGCAGGTGAGACAGGTCTCCGGCCGGCGCTCAGGCCGCGGTGGGAGGCTCGGCCCCAGCTCCGAGGCTGCACTTGGAGGCGCACGAGGGCCAATCTCTCGCGTCGGAGGCCCCGGTGTTGGGAGCCCGTGGGCCGGACTGGCTGACCCTCTGGGTGGGCGGAAGCCGCCGGGATGTGCGTTGTGCGCGCTCCGAGCCTCCCCGGCCGCCCGATGGCTGCTCCGAGGCTGGCCATGCGCTGCCTGGGACCACGGACCTCGTGTCCGTGGTTCCCGGGGTTGCGGCGTAGTCTGCGTCCTCTTGGGGTATCTCCGAGCCTGCGCACCCCCTCCCCGCCTCCCAGGGGAGACCTGGGTTCTAGATTTGGCTCTGCCACCGGTCACGTATCTTCCTGCCTCTTCGAGATTCCGTCTGGCCTTCGCGAAATAGGGTGCTTTAAGGATCCTCCCAGCCCCTGGTCCTCAGGTCCTTCAGTCTGGGCTCTTCCAGCTGTGCTCCAGGACTTGGGGGAAGAAGCCAAGGCAGTAGCAATTCCAGAGGTTCCCCGCAGGGTTGACGTTGAGGGGATATAGTTGGGTGGCATTAAGTTATTTTAAGTGCGTACCTAAGTGCCATCAGTCGACTTCCAGCCAGCCGGCCAGCCGTACTCCCCCCCCCCCCCCCCCCCTTGCATTAACTTCTTCCTGTAAATGCCCTGGAGCCTAGCTCGGGAGAGGGCGGGGCATTCTGGGCCCCGAGGTGAAAGGCTGGGGGTGGTGGGGGTGACCTGGGGAGCCGCAGCCGAGCATCTGCCTGTGGTGCTTGCCCCTGCAGGGAGTGCTCAGTGCCCCCTCCCTATGCCACCCCTGCGATGCCCCTGTCCCGCTGGCTGAGATCTGTGGGGGTCTTCTGGCTGCCAGCTCCCTGCTGGGCGCCCCAGGAGAGGTGGCTGGGTTCCCTCCTGCGGCCCTCCCTGGTGCACGGGTGCCCAGCCCCGGGGGCCTGGCACGGTGCCCGCTGCTGGTGCCAAGCGTGGACAGAGGAGCCCCGGTGAGTGTGGTGGGGTGAGAGGCTTTGGGGAGGGGAGCAGCGCTCAGGTTTCTGACTTGTGCCTCCTCTCCTCAGAGCACTTTACTCCTCCCTCAGAATGAATGGAAACCAGAAATTGGACCCTTATGCCCAAGAAAAGCAGAATTTCATCCAGCACTTCTCCCAGATTGTCAAGGTGCTGACCGAGGATGGCACGGACCACCCAGAGATAGGAGATGCCGTTGCCCGGCTCAAGGAGGTGAGGGATTTGTGACTTCAGAGAGGGAATCTTTGGTTCATTCTATAAGCGTCTGGGGGTCCTGGCTTATAGGGGGGGAGCTGGCTTTTACCTGAGTGGCTCTGGGTCTCCTCTGGAGGGGGCGGGGCCTGGGCAGGGATACTTAGTGCTTCAGGACTGCTTTGCATGAAGGGCGAAGAGGGTGAAGGCTTTAATCTGGTAAGTCTTTGATTTTGTTGAGAAAGGGAATTAGGTGTCCGAGGTCACAAGATGCTATTTTGACAGGGACCCGGGAGGAAGGCAGCCTGAGGCGGGCCAGGTGGAGCTAGGGCATCATCAGAAACCCCTGCTCCAGGAGAAATCTGGCTGGGAATTCTTTTTTTTTTTTTTTTTTTTTTAAATTTTAGAAAAAGAGAGAGTCTGAGCAGGGGAGAGGGGCAGAGGGAGAGAGAATCACAAGCAGGTTTGTGGAGCCTGACACGGGGCTCAGTCCTACAACCTTGGGATCATGACCACGACCTGAGCTGAAATTGAGATGCTCAACTTCCGGAGCCACCAGGCGCCCCCTGGCTGGGATACTTAAGTTGCCTAATTCTTTTATTCTTTTGGGGGGTATCTAGTAATTCTTTTTTTTTTAATGTTTATTTTGGGGGGGGGGAGGGGCAGAGATAGAGGGGGACAGAGGATCCCAAGCAGGCTTCACACTGTCAGCACAGAGCCAGACATGGGGCTCGAACTCATAAAGCCGGAGATCATGACTTGAGCCAAAGTCGGACGCTTAACCGGCTGAGCCACCCGGGCGCCCCTATTTAGTAATTTTTATAAATACTGTTGAAGCTAGGAAAAGGTTTGCCTACCCTGGGATGGAGACTACAGGGGGAGGTGCTCCCAACGCATTAGAGCCTGTGGACGGCAGAAGGCAGAAGGCAAAAATGGAGTTCCCGGCAGGAGGAGACGCCCCTGGAAGGCTGGGGGGTGGGTCCCCTCCTGAGCTCTCTTCTGGCCTACTTTGGGGCCTTGTCTTTTTTTTTCTTTAATGTTTATTTTTGAGAGAGAGACAGGAGACAGAATGCGAGTGGGCGAGGGGCAGAGAGAGCAGGAGACACAGAATCGGAAGCAGGCTCCAGGTTCTGAGCTGTCCGCACAGAGCCTGACATGGGGCTTGAACTCATGAACTGTGAGATCATGACCTGAGCCGAAGTTGGACACTTAACTGACTGAGCCACCCAGGTTCCCCGGCCTTGTCTTTAATACAGTGAGAGAGGCTTTTCACTTGCAGGCAGTTTGAATTGTGGATAGGAGGAGGTGGCTGGGAAGCATAGGAGAGGTGGGGACGGGGCAGGAACCTGGGAAAGAGAGACCTGAACTTGTCAGCCATTTCCGTGGCGTGAACCCTTGCCTCTGGGTTCAAGCCCTGCTTTGGGCTCGGGGACAGATTTTGCTGTGCAGTATGGAGGCTTTAAATTTACTGAGGAATGCAGTGCCTGGCTAGGTCAGTCAGTAGAGTGTGTGACTCTTGATCTCAGGGTTGTGAGTTCAAGCCCCATGTTGGGCATGGAGCCTGCTTAAAAAAAAAAAAAGGAAAAGAAAAAAAGTGTACCGAGGAAGACCACCCAGAGAGGGCTGGGGGCGGGGGAGCCACTCCAGAGACTCCCTGGAGGAGGAGCCGTGGTGGTTGGAAGGGAGAGAGGGTGGGGAGCAATCTCGGAGTGGGCCCTCCGCGAACGCGCCGCCCCGCCCTCCCCCCTGCGCCCAGGTCCTGGAGTACAACGCTGTCGGAGGCAAGTACCAGCGGGGCCTGACGGTGTTGATAGCCTACCGGCAGCTGGTGGAGCCCAGGAAGCAGGATGCCGACAGTCTCCGGCGGGCCCTGACCGTGGGCTGGTGTGTGGAACTGGTGAGAGGATGGGGCGGGGGAGCGGAGGTTTTACCAGGGCGGGGGCATCCTGGGGGCGGGGAGGGATGAGCCGGAAACTGGTTTCTCCACGTGTTTCTGTGCGGCACTAATCGAATTTGGACACCGAATTACCCCAGGGTTAACAAATGTGCAGAACCTCGTGGCCAGGGGGTACATATTTAGTCCACAAACTAGCGGTGGGCCAGGGCCTTGGAACTGGACATAAAGGTGTCACCTCTGGGGCACCTGGGCGGCTCATTCTGTTGAGTGTCTCTTTGTTTGTTTTTTTGAAATGTTGATTTATTTTTGAGAGACAGAGAGAGAGCGGGTCGAGGTGGAGGAGCGTGACGGCAGAGGTCCCGACTCGGGGCTCAAACTCTTGAATGGTGAGATCATGACCTGAGCTGAAATCAGACGCTCAACCAACTGAGCCGCCCAGGTGCCCCGAGCATCTAACTCTTGATCTCAGCTCAGGTCTTGATCTCAGGGTCATGAGTTTAGCCCCTAGCTGGGTTCCATGCTGAGTGTGGAGCCTACTTAAAAAAAAAAAAAAAAAAAAAAAAAAGTCAACTCTCTCCTCCGAACAGAGGATAACCACGCAAACGGTGTTGTTCTTCCAGAAGGTTAGTCCAAAGCAGAGACTGGAAACTTTCAGCCCACTGGTAGTTTTCAAAAATTAAGGGCCCTAAATTTAATTAAGAAGAGATGTCACATAAAACCCCAGATTTCTGGCATTGCTTGGAAAATTGCTAGATCCGGGCCCAGATACCCACGTAGCAACAACTGGCTGACATTGAATCATAGCCGCTGACCCCACAACAGGGCACGTGCTCTCTTGTGTGGCTCCGTCCTGCTCTGCTTTGCTCCAATCCCCTCGTCTCCTATGCCCGGTTCATTTGGCCCTTGAAGGGGCATTGTTTCCTGGCCTGGCCTAACGCCTTCACTAGTGACAAGGAGACTGGGTCCCAGGAGGGGTGCCGGGCTCTGAGGAGGGTGGCAGTGAGCCCAGAAGGGAAGACTCTTAGGACATGAGGAATGACGGACACGCTGAGGCTTGTGGCCTGCCTCAGGGGAAGACGTGATGGGCTCGGGGTCAGCCATGCCGCATTCTCGGTTTGGTTTGGGCAGCGCGGGCGGGACTGTGGCGTGTGGCTGCTGGAAATTCCAGTCTGTAGCTTGTGAGTGAGATGGGGCTGGAGAAGAGGGATTTGCCTCCAAGGAGGTAAAGGGATAGTGGCATCACTGAGGGAGGGTGATGGGCAAGGAGGCCCAGGGCAGAGCAGGGGCGCAGAGCTCGGGGACCAGGCGGGGGAGGATTTGAGGGCCCAGTGGTTCACCTGCTGGAGATAATTGTCATGAATTAGAGCTGCACCTGTGAGCGTTTCGGTTTTTAAACGTGGCGGTAGCGCTGTCCCTTCCCCAAGGTGCTTTTGAGCTGTCCCCCATTGTTTTTGTTTGGGTGATTAAAAAAAAAAGTATCTTGAGAGAGACCGAGAGAGCATGAGCGGGGGGAGGGGCAGAGAGAGAGAGAGAATCTCAGGCCGGCCCCAGGCTGTCAGCACAGAGCCCGATGTTTGGACTCCCGAAACTCTGAGGTATGACCTGAGCCGAAACCAAGAGTCGGACGCTCAACCAACTGAGCCCCCCAGGCGCCCCTTGTTATAATCTCTGCTTTTATCTTTGTACCTCTGCCTCATTTCCTTCAATCTCTTACTTTTCTATCTCAGGATTCACCTCCTAGACACGAGGACATTTGCCCGTATATCCTCAGTACCGTGATCACTCGTGTCTCAGTTCATTTGGGCTGCTACGACAAAATAACACGGACTGGGGTAGCTTATAAAGAACAGAAGTTTATTTCGCCGAGTTCGGGGGGCTGGAGGTGGGAGATCACGGCACTAGGGTGGTTGGTGAGGCCCTCGTCCTGGTCCTGGGGCTGCGGCGGGGGGCACCTTCCTGCTACACCCTCTTGTGGCAAAAGGGGCCGGGGACCTCTGGAGGCCTGTCGTGAGGGCCCTGTCCGGGTGCCCGCACACCTCCCGGAGGCCCCGCCTCCTCATCCACGGTTAGGATTTCAACATACACATTTGCAAGGATACATTCAGGCCATAGCAACGTTCCGGGGTAATTTATTTAACGTGGTACAGTGATATTATCTAATGTATATTTCTTTTTTTTTTATTTCATAAACGCCAAATTTAATATATTGTCTGGTGGCTTTAGGTCATATTCCTTTCTCCTTGACCTTAAAATTCTTCCAATATCCATCCCTCTTCTGGCCTTGGGAGAGTCTGATGAATTTTTTTTTTTTTTTTTTAATTTACATCCAAATTAGTTAGTATAGAGTGCAACAGTGATTTCAGGAGTAGATTCCTTAGTGCCCCTCCCCCAGTTAGCCCATCCCCCCTCCCCCAACCCTTCCTGTAACCCTCAGTTTGTTCTCCATATTTATGGGTCTCTTCTGTTTTGTCCCCCTCCCTGTTTTTATATTCTTTTTGCTTCCCTTCCCTTATGTTCATCTGTTTTATCTCTTAAAGTCCTTGTATGAGGAAAGTCATATAATTTTTGTCTTTCTCTGACTAACTTCACTTAGCATCATAGTCTCCAGTTCCATCCACGTAGCTGCAAATGGCAAGATTTCATTCTTTTTGATTGCCGACTAATACTCCACTGTATATATAGACCACATCTTCTTTATCCACTCATCCATCGAGGGACATTTGGGCTCTTTCCATCCTTTGGCTGTTGTCGACAGCGCTGCAGTAAACGTGGGGGTGCACGTGTCCCTTCGAAACAGCCCACCTGTATCCCGTGGAGAAACGCCTGGCAGTGCAATTGCTGGGTCGTAGGGTAGTTCTAGTTTTAGTTTTTTGAGGAACCTCCATCCTGTTTTCCAGGGTGGCTGCACCAGGTTGCATTCCCATAATGTAGATTTCATAGTTAAATTTCCTCATTGTCCACAAAAAGTCCATTCTAAGTTGTTGTTTGTTTTTTTTTTAAATACTCAGGATCCAGTCAAGAGTAATGGGTTCTTCTTCGATCTTTAATCTTTAATTTTTTTTTTTTTTAACATTTATTTATTTTTGAGACAGAGAGAGACAGAGCATGGACGGGGGAGGGTCAGAGAGAGAGGGAGACACAGAATCTGAAACAGGCTCCAGGCTCTGAGCGGTCAGCATAGAGTCCGACGCGGGGCTCGAACTCACGGACCTCGAGATCATGACCTGAGCCGAAGTCGGACGCTTAACCGACCGAGCCACCCAGGTGCCCCTTTAATCTTTAATCTTTAGAATAGTCCCTCCAGCATAACTGACTAATACTGTGGATAGGTTTCTCATTTAGTTGACACTCTGGTACTGTTGTGTATTTTTTAAGTCCCCTACAAAACAGGAAGTGCAGTTGGGTTCCGAACTGCAGTGGGACGGAGGAGACTGAGGGAAGCCGCAGGACGAACGCCCCTGGAGACCGTGTGGGTTGAGTGGGAACGGTTGGGACCAGGTGGAAGAGAGTGGACCGGGGGCTTCAGCGGAAGCATGTCACTCAGAGTAAACACTATGTACGTAGGACACGTGCCTCCGATGTGGGGGCCCAGAGCCTGCCCCAGGGTGAGGGCAGACATGGCGGTGTGGATGGACGCCTCCTTCCCCGGGGATTCACGTGGGAAAAGAGCAGCGGCCACCTTAGTCCTTTCTGTATGGGGCACGGCAGAGCCGACGGGTGGCGCTGGGGGCTCCGAGCGAGGCAGGGCCGCTGGTGCACAGAGTTCAGGGCGGAGTGAAGATCTAAACCGTGTTCTGGAAGGCCATGTTCGAAGTCTCGGAACCTGACTACAAGAAGTATTGGGGTACGCGGCGGCGTTTCGCTCTCCGTTACACATGCATTTGTTACACATCGGCTCCGGGGCCGGCTGTTTGAGCCTCTGGGAGCTCCGGGGGGGGCAGATGTTGGCCTTGCCTCCGAGGACCTCACAGCCCGCTGGGAAAACTCGTGTATCCTGGGGACCTCAGGAAGGCTGGGACTTAGAAGCCCTGGGCTGCTGTTTGAGTGGTTAAATGGTTAAGACCCATGGTGAAAGTTACCAGGGGTCAGACTTCGGTTCTGTCCCTATTAGACCTGCACCCTTAGATGAGCTCCCTGAGGTGGGGCTTTGTCCCGCACACGGGTGTGTAAGCAGAGTGCCCGGGGACGACACGGGAACAGCTGCCTTTTATTCCAGAAGTCAGGTAAAGTCAGACTGCATGAAGGAATCTTCCCTTCAGCATTCAAGGAAGTTTTTGGCCAGGGAACAGTCTGTGAAGATCTAACCTCCCTGACCCCGGGGTCGTCTAGGGCTGCGTGTTTGGGGATGTCCGAGATCCGTTGGGAGTCTCTCGCTCTGGAAACGAGAGCTGTGACCCCACGTTATACCTGGAACGCCAGATCCAACGAAGTCCTAGGATTTCCCGAAGTCCCACAGCACAGCACAGATGTCCCGGCCGCTCCGTCACCGGCAGAAGGAGCGCCTCCGAGGAGACCGAGGGTCTTACCCACTCTTCCTTCTCCTGTAGCTCCAGGCTTTCTTCCTGGTGTCGGACGACATCATGGATTCATCCCTCACCCGGCGGGGGCAGGTCTGCTGGTACCAGAAGGTGCGATACTACTGGGCGAGAAGCCAGCGGTGGGCGTGGCAAAGGGCCTGGGGCGGTGGTGGCCTCGAGCCCGCCGAGGTGTCCACGGTGGCCAGAGATTGACCGCACGTTTCTTCTGCGTCCCTGACAGCCAGGCATAGGTCTGGATGCCATCAATGACGCGTTGCTTCTGGAAGCATGTATCTACCGCGTGCTGAGGCTCTACTGCCGGGAGCAGCCCTATTACCTGAACCTGATTGAGCTCTTCCTACAGGTGTGCTGCAGGCCTGGCCTCCCTGGGCCACTTTCATCTGGCTGCGCTCGGGGCGCGGGAGAGCGCTGGGTCTGCCTGGAAGGGAGCAAAGCAGGCAAGGGTGCCAGGCAGGGTGGTGGCAGGAAGGGCTTCCCTGGTCTCCGTGATCGGGTCAGTATGGGCCATGAGGCTTGGGGCCCTCTCCCTCTTTTTTTTTTTTAATTTATTTTGAGAGAGTGAGCGAGTGAGCCACTGGGTGGGGGAGGGGCAGAGAGAGGGGGAGAGAGAATCCCAAGCAGGCTCCCCACTGACCACGCAGGGCCCGATACAGGGCTCGAACCGTGAGATCATGACCTGAGCCGAGATCAAGAGTCAGACGCTTAACCAACTGTGCCCCCCGGGCACCCCAAGGGCCCTGTCCTTGCTGCCTCTCTGACTGCCCGTGGCATGGGATGTGGGTCCCAGGATTTCAGGGTTTCCCAGCCCTGGAGAAAGGCAAGGTTATGGGCCATCTTCCTCCTCAGAGTTCCTATCAGACTGAACTCGGACAGACGCTGGACCTCATCACGGCCCCCCAGGGCAATGTGGATCTCAGCAGATTCACTGAAAAGAGGTGAGGGACGGTGGGAAGTGCATCTGGACGGCCCGGGAGGGCTGTGCTGGGCACTGCCCTTCTGAGCGGTGTATCTTCTCCCCTGCCCAGGTACAAGTCCATCGTCAAGTATAAGACCGCTTTCTACTCGTTCTATCTTCCTGTGGCTGCCGCCATGTACATGGTGAGTGAGCCTCCCCACCCTTGCTGCCCCCGATGGGGCTTTTGGACAAGAGGGCACAAAGCAGACATCTTCGGGCAGTCTCGCGCCCCCACTGCGTGGCTGTGTGGCCTCGACCAAGCCACTTAAGCTGTCTGAGCCTGCTCTCAGCTGTAAGATGATAAAGTTCCCTCCCCAGGATTTTTATGACCATTAGCCAAGGCAAGGGACGTGAAAGCAGTCAGCCCGTCGAGTCTGGACGGGAGTGGGGAGGAGGTCACACGGTGTGATGTGGAGGACCCTGGGCTAACTGCCTGCGCAGACCCCGCTTCTCCATTTCCCTTTTCATCGCGCAGAAGTGGTAAATGGTGAAGGGTTAGGAAGAAGAGTGTTGCCTGGGGTCCGCAGGCCTCTGGGGCTGACCCGCCTCTGCTGGCCCTCACCCGGAGGCCCCGCTGGCATAAGCGGGTAGAGGTTGGGACGGTCCAGACGCCCTGCATCCGGGCGGCCAGGCATGTCTGAAAGGAGAGGGGAGACGATTTGGGGGCTGTGCTGAGGCCAGCCCCCCCCCCCCCAGAGCAGCAGCAGCAGGGAAAGCGGAGGCCCCACTGGAGTTGGGCTCACCGCTCCCCTTTCCGCCGTAGGCGGGCATCGATGGCGAGAAGGAGCACGCCAGCGCCAGGAAGATCCTGCTGGAGATGGGGGAGTTCTTCCAGGTGCAGGTAGGAAGGTGCCGGGGGGAGCAGGCCACAGCTTCCTGTCTCCGGATCCTCTCCACTCTGCCTTTTCTGCTCCTGCCAGGATGATTACCTTGATCTCTTTGGGGACCCCAGTGTGACAGGCAAGATCGGCACGGACATCCAGGACAACAAATGCAGCTGGCTGGTGGTTCAGTGTCTGCAGCGGGCCTCTCCCGAGCAGCGCAAGGTCCTTCAGGTGCCGGAGAGAGGGCTGTGGACCTGGGCTCGTAAGGAGGGGGACGGGGCAGTGATTCTCAAGTGGGGGTGCTTTTGCAGACGTTTTTCTGTTGTAACTTGGTGTGCGCACGCGCTACAGGTGCCTCCTGGGTAGAGGCCGGGAAGCCGCCAAAAGCACAGAATGCACAGAACGGCTCCCCCCCCCCCCCCCCCCCCCCCCCCCCCGCGGGAGAGTCTCCAGCCCTGAGTTTGAGTAGTGCCCAGGTTGAGAAGCCCCGGGGGAGAAGAAACTGAGTCCTGAGCCAGTATCTGGGCATTTGGGGTGGGGAGACGGAAGTTCAAGATCGGAGGCGCTCAAAGACCCTGGAAACCGGAGGCGGGAAGTAGTGACCAGCGATAGAGCTGTTCCGGAATCTGTGCATGAGGGGCGTGCCGGGCACCCGGAGGCGCTGGTGGGGTAGGCTGAGCCCGTTCTCCTGCCCCCAAACCCTTCCAGGAGAACTATGGGCAAAAGGAGGCCGAGAAGGTGGCCCGGGTGAAGGCGCTCTACGAGGAGCTGGAGCTGCCGGCCGTGTTCGGGCAGTACCAAGAGGACAGCTACGGCCGCCTGATGGGCCTCATCGAGCAGCACTCTGCGCCCCTGCCCCCGGCCATCTTCCTGGGGCTGGCGCACAAGATCTACAAGAGGAAAAAGTGACCCGGGGACCGGGGACCGGGAGGGGTTGGGCGAGGCGGGGCCGCGAGGCGCTCAATAAATTGTCGAAGCTTGTCGTGGTCCTGTTCCTGCTGTGCTAGTCGGGGGCGCGGCTCCGGCCAGGGTGGGCAGGGGTGGGGGTGGCTGCACGGAAGCGGGGACCAGGGGGCCTTGTCTTCGGAACCCCTGAGGACCGAAAACCTAAGACCTCGAAAGCTGCACGCTGGGCCTCGGTGGGTGACACAGGCGCGACGTCAGGCGCTGGGGGCTGGGTCTGAGCCACGCCACGCCCATGCGTGAAGGGGCGCGGCTGCGCAGCGCCGGCGGGTTGTCCCAGCGGCCCCCCCCCCCCCCCCCACCTTCCAGTCTGTGCGGTCCGGCGGGGACCTTGGGAGCCGAGGAGGAGCCCGCTGCAGCGGCTGCGGGAGGAGGCCCCTGGTGAGGAGGGCTCGGCCTCGGGACGCGAGAGAGGGGGGGCGGGAGAGGGGAGCAGTGAAGCTGCATAGAGGAGGAGCGGGGCGGCGGCTGGGTGATGGGGACCAGCGCGGAGAGAATGGACGAGCACGGGGTCCCAGCGCAGGTGCACCGAGGCCGCCGAGCTCCGTGCCGGCCGACCTGCCACGCGGACCCGACACGCTGCCCCTTTCGCGCATTGAGCGGCCAGACGCGCCATCCCCCACCCGGCTTCAGAGCATCTGGGCGGGGCCTCCCTCGGCCCCTTCCCCTGGGAGTGAAGGGCAGGCTGGGGAAGGGGCGGCGGTGGGGTGGGGTGGGGCGGGGGGACAGGGCCAGACCGCAGCAGAGACGATCTGGGGCTCCATTCCGGGCCCCATCCTTTTTCAAGCCCCCGCACCTCCACGGAGATCCAGAGCGCAGCCGCATTCTCTGACCCTCCCCGCCCCATTCCCGGGGGGCTCCCTTCGGCTCCACCTGCAAATACTGCAGTGGAAACTAATGGTCAGTCGGTGGACATTTGCATCTCATTTAAATATTGTCCGAAGCGGCCGGCGCCTTTCATGCCTGCTGCAGCTGTCAGTCACCTCGGTGTCCTTCCCGCGGCCCGCGCCCTCTCTGGCTGGGTTTCACCGTCCCTGTCTTCCAGGTCTGCGTCTGCGGTTGCCAGGTAGGCGGGTGTGAGAGGCCCGATCCTCCTGATTGTCGAGAGGCCATCCCGTCGCCGGCGGCACAATGCTGTCCCCTCAGAGGGCTTTACTTTGCAACCTCAACCACATCCACCTCCAGCATGTCTCTCTCGGCCTGCACCTGTCCCGCCGTCCTGAGCTACGGGAGGGGCCCTTGAGCACGTCCCCTCCCCCAGGGGACACCGGGGGCAAGGAGAGCCGGGGCCCCTGCAGCGGGGCCCTGGTGGATGCCAATTCCAACAGCCCAGCCGTGCCCTGCCGCTGCTGCCAGGAGCACGGGCCAGGCTTGGAAAACCGGCAGGACCCGGCCCAGGAGGAAGAGGGGGCTGCCTCCCCCTCGGACCCGGGCTGCTCCTCCTCGCTCAGCTCCTGCTCAGATCTTAGCCCTGACGAGACCCCCGTCTCCGTGTACTCGCGGGGCCTCCCTGGCGACGAGCATGTCCGCCCTCGGCCCAGCATCACCCCCCTGGAGCAGGGCTCCCCACTGGCTTCCGCAGGCCCTGGCGCCTGCTCCCCGGACAGCTTCTGCTGCTCGCCCGATTCCTGCTCCGGAGCGTCCTCCCCTCCGGGCCCTGGCCTGGACTCCAACTGCAACGCCCTGACCGCCTGCCTGGAGCCCCCCTCCCCGGGGCTGGAGGAAGACGACGAGGGTGGGGAGCAGGACCTCCCTGCCTCCGAGCTCCCAGAGGCGGATGATGATGATGGGAAAACCGACGCTGGGAAGACGGAACCCAGCTGGAAAATCAACCCTATCTGGAAAATTGACACGGAGAAAGCGGAAGCCGGCTGGAGAATCGCGGAGAACAATAACTCTAGCTGCAAAATCAGTGGGCATAGTAACTCCAGCTGGAAAACGGAACCCGGACAACTCGACTCCGGGCGCAAAACCGCCTCGGGGGTAGCCGACCCCGGCTGGAAAGCAGACGCGGGGAGAGCCGAGGCGGGGTGCAGGCGTGACGTCAGCGAGGAGCCGGCGGCTCGCCGGACCGTCACGTCTTTCCACGAGCTGGCCCAGAAGCGCAAGCGGGGCCCGGGGCTGCCCCTCGCGCCGCAGGTCAAGAAGGACCGCAGCGACTGGCTCATAGTCTTCTCGCCCGACAGCGAGCTGCCCCCCAGCGGCTCCCTGGGCGGCTCCCCGGCGCCGCCGCGGGAGGTCACCACCTTCAAGGAGCTGCGGTCCCGGAGCCGCGCCCCGCCCCCGCCGCTGCCGCCCCGCGACCCCCCGGCTGGCTGGGCCCTAGTGCCGTCCCGGCCCCCGCCCCCGCCCGTCCCGCCGCGGAGGAGGAAGAACCGGCCCGGGCTGCAGCCCATCGCCGAGCGGCCGCCCGAGGAGGGCAGGCCGGGCAGCCCCGCGGCTGGAGAGCAGGCCCCGGCCGCCCGGGAGCCCGAGGAGCCGGGCGCGCAGGCCGGCCGTGCGGGTAAGCGGCCGCGGGGAAGCGCGGGGCGGAGGCGGGGCGGGGTGGGGGGGGGGCCGGGCTGCGGCCCCGGCCCCGCCTCCGGCCCGCCCCCTCCGTGGGTGCCGCCCGCCGCCCCCCTCCCGCAGACCGCCTCCCCCCCCCCCCCCCCCCCCCCGGCCGCCGGCGGCGAGCGCTCCGGGAGGGGACCCTGGGGGGCGCCGCCGGGCCGCGGCACTAACTCTCTGCTCCCTCTTTCTCCGCCCGCCCCGCCTGGCTGCCGCCCCGCCCCCGCCGCCCCGCCCCGCCCCCCGCTGCAGCCGGTGCCCCCCCGCCGCCGCCGCCGCCCGCCCCCCGGGCCGCGGCCGACGCGCGCCCCCTGCTGGAAGGCGCGGGCGCGGTGGGAACCCCGCCTCGGGCCGGCCCGCCCCGCGCGGGACTGCGGCTGCTGCCAGTGCGCCTGTCCCCGGTGGGCGCGCAATCGCCCCCGGCCCGGGGGGCCCTACCCTGCCTGGCCAGCCCCGAGCTGGCACTGCTGCTGTCCCCGCTCTTTCCCAGAAGCAGCACCTTCCCCGCCGCGGCCCCCCCGCCCCGCCAGGTGCCCGCCCCCCCGCTGCCACCGCCGCCGCGCCCGCCGAAGGCCCCCGGCCGGACCAGGAGCCCGCCGCCTCCGCCCAGGCTACGTAAGACGGACCCGGGCCCGCCCGCCCCCCGCGCCCGCCGCGGGGCTGGGCCCTGGGCCTCGAGGTCCGGGCGTGGGGGGCGCGGGCCGAGGGCGTCCCAGCTAGCGCCGGGCGACGGGCCTCGGGTCACGCCCCCTGCACACCGGGGCGGGGGGGGGGGGTGTGCTGGCCGCGCCTCGCTCGGGGGGTGGGAGAGAGGCTGGCTCGGGACCCGGTGGGCCCCGCCCGCGCCTCCCAGCCTCCCGATCCTCGGCCGCCCCTCCCGCTGCGTCTCCTCCCACTCCCGGAGGTCGGTCTGTCTGTCCGTCCATTGGCCCAGGCCCCCCACGTGCTCCCCGGGCTGCCCTCCCTACACGCGTCCGGCCGGCGGGGAGCGCGCAGTCCCGCCCGGGGCCTTCGGGGCGGAGGTGGGCGCGGGTGCGGGCGGCGCGCGCGGGACGGGGCGGGGTGGGGGGGGGGGGCGCTGCGCCTGGCCCTGCCCCCGGCCCTGCCCCCTTGCGGCCTGCGGGCGACCTGTGCGCCGGCCCGGCGTCCTCGGGTCACCCTCGGGTCACGCCGCCGCGTTCTTCCTTCACCCCAGCCCGGAGCTCCTGGTCGTTCGCCGGCGCCCCCGGGGCCCAGCGACGGTGGATGGCAGAAACCCAGGGTGGGGCCGGCCAGCTGCAGGAGCAGAAGAAAGGTAGGACGCTCGGACTCTTGACCCCGGCTGCCGAGTCGGCTGCGGCTGGTGTGGGCGCCCGGCCCCCGGGGTCACGGTGCGCGAACCGAGGGTCTGCGGGGCCCTCGGGTGAGCGCGGGCACCGACCTCCCTGCCCGGCCCTCTTAGGGCTCCTGATAGCCGTCAGCGCCTCGGTGGATAAGATCATCTCGCATTTTGGGGCCGCCCGGAACTTGGTTCAGAAGGTGAAGGTGTCTGTGGGGGAGGCAGCGGGGGCGAGAGGGGACCCCTGGGGCCCGCACGCGCGGTTGGCAGGGAGGCCGACGTGCCGCGTTGTGCCCGCCCCCAGGCGCAGCTGGGGGACAGCCGGCTGAGCCCAGACGTGGGGCACCTGGTGCTGACCACCCTCTGCCCGGCCCTCCACGCCCTGGTGGCCGACGGGCTGAAGCCTTTCCGGAAGGACCTCATCACCGGGCAGCGCCGGAGCAGCCCCTGGAGCGTGGTGGAGGCGTCGGTGAAGCCAGGTGGGGCGGGCCCGGGCGGGGCGGGGCGGGGCGGGGGCGCGCGCAGGCCTGGGCCCGGCTGATAACGCGGCGTCCGCAGGCTCCGGCACCCGCTCGCTGGGGACCCTGTACAGCCAGGTCAGCCGTCTGGCCCCGCTGAGCAGCAGCCGCAGCCGCTTCCACGCCTTCATCCTGGGCCTCCTCAAGTGAGTGGCCCTGTTTTCTGGCGCTCCTCCCAGCCGCGGGGACCTCGCGGGTGCACTGGTGGGACGCAGCGGTGCTCTGGTTCCCAGAGAGGGCTGTCGCCTCTGCGAAGCTCATCTCTCATCCCGAACTCCGTTTTTCCTGCCACCCCCAGCACGAAGCAGTTGGAGCTGTGGTTTTCCAGCCTCCAGGAAGACGCAGGTCAGACCCTGAGCCGCAGGGGGGGGGGGGGGGGGGGGGGCGGGCACCTCTCCTGTCGGTCCCACTGACGTCAGAGTGACTTTGGCCCCAGGCGCGACTTTGATTACCCTGCCGCTTCAGGCTTTCAGTGCTTCCCGTTGCCCATAACAGGAGAGACCCAAGTCCTCACCGACACCTCCAGAAGCTTGGTTAGCAGGCCTCTGCCTTCTTGCCCGGCCTCCAGGTCTGGGGCTCTCCCCAGGCCCCGGGGCAGTCTTCTTCCCCATCCTTCCTGCCCCACGGCCCTCCTTGGGTCGTCTTTACCCCAGGAGGCCTGTTCATCTTCATCCCTCGCGTCCTCCTTCCCTGGGGCTCCGGGTTGCTCCCTCGGCCTTCAAGGCCCCCTTTCCCTCGTGCGAGTTATGTGCCACCCTTGTTCCGTGGGCCCTGGTTCCGCTGGGGCAGGGGCGCGTGGGCTCTGTGCCCCCAGCGTGGACGGAGGCCGGACCGGGGCCCGACGGCAGCCTGCACGTCCCCAGGCCTGCTGTCCCTCCTGTATCTGCCCACCGGCTTCTTCTCCTTGGCCCGCGGCGGCTGCCCCGCGCTGACCACCGAGCTGCTCCTGCTGCTGCAGCCGCTGTCCGTGCTCACTTTCCACCTGGACCTGCTCTTCGAACACCACCACCACCTGCCCCTGGGCCCGCCTCCCGCCGCCCCCGCCCCGGGCTCGCCTCCGGCCCTGCAGCACACCGTGCGGGCTGTGCTGCACTGGGGGGGGCGGCTGGCCCAGAGCCTTCGGGGGGCTTCCGGGGAGACGCCTCCAGGCCCTTCAGCTCCCGCGAGCCCCCCCGCACCCGGCGGCTGGTGGGAGCAGCTGACCCAGGCCTCCCGGGTCTACGCGTCCGGGAGCGGCGAGGGCTTCCCTCTCCCCCGGTGGAGGTCCTGGCGTCCCTCCGGCACCGCCGAAGGCGCCCAGGACGGGCCCCTGCCCGCGGAGGAAGCGGCACCAGGCAGAGGCGTGTGGCTGGGGAGACTGTTTGGGGTGCCGGGGGGCGTCACAGAAGCCGACGGTGGAGCCTTGAAGTCCAGGTAATGGGGTAGCCGGGCCCCTCCAGGACTCTGGCCCCTTCTCAGAGCCCCCAGCCATCCCAGTTGGAAACTATAGAGACCGCTTGCGCCAGAGGTTGGCCGGCTTGTTTCCCTAGGGCCCGAGCGGCAGGTGGTTCCCGTTAGGCCCGCCCTGCACGCAGGTGCCCTCCGTGCTCTTGCCCTGGGGTTTGGCCACGGTGGCCTCGGCCTGTCCAGTGAGCCTCGGGGCCTCCCTGAGCCCGCTGGTCCCAGAGGCCCCTTCCGGGGCATCAGTGACCTTAGTGGGCAACCCCCCCCCCCCCCCCCCCAATCACCGTGAGGGTGCCTGTGTCCCGCAGCTGCCTCCGTGCTCCCAGCAGTGACCCGTCCCTGACCTCTTTTGAGTCAGGCGCCCCCCCCCCACGTCTTCCCTCCTCCCAAACCCCGGGTTCTTGGGTTCTTTTTCTGGATGCCCGGTGACCCCTGTGACCCTGTGTCCTTCGTCCAGGAGACCGTCCAGCTGGCTGCCGCCGACAGTGAGCGTGTTGGCTCTGGTGAGGCGGGCGCCACCTCCCGAGACTCTGTCTTCCCCCGAGGAGCCTGAGGCCGCAGCCCCGAGCGCCTCGCAGACCCACAGGTCAGGAGGGCGGCTTCTGCTTGGGGAGAGTGGGGGTCACGGGGGTCGTGGCGCAGAGGCCTGGGGCCACGAGGTCAGCTGGTGACCAGTGTGCCCTGCTGCCTCTCAGCCCGTTTCTCTCTCGTCCGTTGGCGATGGTCTTAGGAAGACTAAGCCTAAGTGTGTGAGGCCTGTGGTGCCCCGCGGGTGCCTGGGACAGGTCACTTGTTGCTGTCCTCTGAGGGGTCATGCTTCCCTGAGGGTTTTTCAGGTTCAGACCTGCTTCTACTCCGGAGTCTGGCCTCAGCCTGGTTGTCTCAGTGCACCGAATTAGGTTTCTTTTCTTTTCTTTTTTTAAGCTTATTTATTTTGAGGGAGAGCGAGCGCGAGTGCAGGGGAGGGACAGAGAGAGAGAGAGAATCAATCCCAAGCAGGCTCTGCACCGTCAGCACAGAGCCCCATATGGGGCTTGAACCCATGAATCGTGAGATCGTGACTTAAGCGGAAATCCAGAGTCAGCCGCTTTACCGACTGCGCCACTAGGCGCCCCTGAATTCAGTTTCTTGGCTTTTCCTTCGCTCAACGATTCTTTTCAAGTCCTTCTTACGAGCCGGGCGTTATGCTCTGGGAGGGAACGCGAAGGCACGGGCACTGGAGTCCGTGCCCTCACGGAGCTCGTGGCCCAGGGAGGACCCCGGTGCAGGAACGCGCAGTCCCGAGTGGTGGATGCTCTGGGAGGGGAGGACTGAGTCCCTCGGGGCCAGGTCTGGGGGCGCAGCTGTGTAGGGGGTACCAGGGTGACGGCAGCAGCGAGATGCCTGAGGCCTCAGTGGCTGGGAGGAACCCGGACTCCATCCTTGAGGCCCTGGGAGGCAGCCTGGGGGGGACGGGGGCAGGGAGAGGTGAGCAGACCCTGCCCTGGGGCCCAGGAGTGAGGACGGCAGTGGCGTCCAAGAGGAGGGCAGATGGAGTGAAGGAGATACAGGCGCCAAACAAGTTTTTCGGGGGGTGGGGACGATTGGATGTGGGGTCAGGACGCTGCACATTCTGGCAGGAGACCCCCCCCCTCCCCCCCGCCCAGGGTGGGGGAGAGCAAGGGGGTGTGTTTGCAACCGAGGGGGCCTAGGAGGAGGAACTGGTCCTGAGGGGGGGACTGGTGGGGAGGCCGGGCAGGCGGTCCCCACGCCTCTCCCGGAGCCTCACCTGGCCTGTCCCTCCGGTCCGCAGGGCAGTGCGCGCGCTCTGTGACCACACGGCCGCGGGACCCGGTCAGCTGAGCTTCCGGCGCGGGGAGGTGCTGCGAGTCCTGGGCACCGTGGACGAGGACTGGCTCCGCTGTGGGCGCGATGGCGCCGAGGGGCTGGTGCCCGTGGGGTACACGTCTCTGGTCCTCTAGGCCGAGGGCCTTTCCGGCTGCGTCGCCCCCCCGGGAACGGTGACCTGTGCAGGCGCCGCAGAAGCATTGGCCTGTCTGCAATACGACCTGTCGCCCCCCCCCGACCCCCCCGCGTCCGTGTCTGCCGATGTGAGATCCGCTCTCCATCCTCCCTGAAACCTGCTCGTCTTCTAAGTACGAAAGGAATTTCCCTCCACCTCCCTCCTCTTCCCACCTGCGTAAGGAACCGTTTCCCTTCCCAGCCGCACCTCTGCCTTCGTCGTCTGCGAGCGGACCGTCCCCACACTGGAAGGGCCTGGTCTCCTTCCTGCGCATGGACACCCCGCAGCGCCCACGTTGCTTGTATTTATTCTGTGCTCCCGACCCCCCTGCCGGGTGGGCCCGTGGTGCCGGTCCGCCCGCCCCTCCTTTGTCCCAATAAAGTGTGGGCGCTGAACGTGTGTGTGTCACTGGCTCCAGGGCAGAGGCTGCGGGTCGGGGAGAGGCCCCCTCCTGCCGGCCCTGGGTCCTCACTGCTCCCCGCGCCGTGGAGAAGCGGCCGATTGGTGCAGAACCTCACAGGTGCTCCTCGGTGGAGGCCTGACTGCGTGTCTTAGGAGCCCGAAGGGACCAAGGCGGGTGGGGAGGCCTGGGCTTCCCGACTGTGCTCCCACGACCCCGACCGACGTGCTGGGCCGGATTAGCGGGTTGCAGGGAGGGACGCCCTTCCAGGTAATGTGCCCACTCTGCGGTGACAGAGGTTCAGACAGCACAATAAGGGGACGTCTGTTACTCCGTGGGGAGCGTCACCAGGAAGTCAGAGGACAGGACACCTAGGGGAAACAGAACCAGGAGAGGAGAAGATGCTGACGTTTTCCTTTACCTTGGGGCAGGAAGGTCAAGGGGATGACAGGCTGGCGCAGGGAGAGGGTGGCGTGGAGCCTGACGCCTTACACTTTTGCTGTTTCCTGACTTCCTGCTCCCGTTCCTAACTTCCTGCTCCCCATTCCTAACTTCCTGTTCCCATTCCTGACTTCCTGCGCCCGTTCCTGACTTCCTGCTCCCGTTCCTGACTTCCTGCTTCCCATTCCTGATTTCCTGCTCCCCGTTCCTGACTTCCTGCTCCCGTTCCTGACTTCCTGCTCTGGTTCCTGCTCCCCATTCCTAACTTCCTGTTCCCATTCCTGACTTCCTGCTCCCTGTTCCTGATTTCCTGCTCCCCGTTCCTGACTTCCTGCTCCCATTCCTGACTTCCTGCTCCCGTTCCTGCTCCCCGTTCCTGGCCGGCTTGTGTCACTAATCTTGCTCTGATTTCGTTTTGTGTCTGGCTGCCCTCCCAGTGTCGCTGCCCTCCCAATTTCAGGCCTAAGTTTGCATTTCAGGTGTGCTCTAGCGTGGCGTTCACTCACACCGGATTCTGAGAGCCGCTGGGACCCGCCAGCTGCAGCCTTAGGGCAGCGCTCCTTCACGGAGGCTCTCCAACTGCTTTCTCCTCCTCTGGCGTTTGAACTTAAGCAGTACTTGTGGAAGACTACTGTGACTTTGGCTTTGTGACCAGTGTTTCCCACAGGGAGGTCTGCCCAGTGAAACACCGTTCCTGGGTATGCCACGGAGCTGTCATGTTCCAGGACCCCACCTGCCCTGTCCTTCTGACTCCTGTCCCCATGTGCTAGGTGTTACAGTGCGTAACTCTAACAACTGGGAAGTGTCCTCAAACGATATTGCTGAGATATGGTGATATTTGTGGTCACAGCCTAATGGGTCTCAGGCTTGTGTAGGCAGTAAGAGTAACAGACCTCCTTGAAGGACATCATGAAACAGACCAAATGTTGATACGGAATCAGCTTTGCACTATTCCATTTAAAAAAAAAAATTTTTTTTTTTTTAACGTTTATTTATTTTTGAGACAGAGAGCGACAGAGCATGAACGGGGGAGGGGCAGAGAGAGAGGGAGACACAGAACCGGAAGCAGGCTCCAGGCTCTGAGCCATCAGCCCAGAGCCCGACGCGGGGCTCGAAGTCACGGTCCGTGAGATCATGACCTGAGCTGAAGTCGGACGCTTAACCCACTGAGCCACCCAGGCGCCCCCTGCACTATTCCATATTACCTAGAACAGCCGTAGTAGGTACCAAAGGCTAAAAAGTAATGAAGGGTACAAAGTTTAAGAAAAACTGCCAACGTGCTGCCTTTGCATCGTGATGAGACTGCATCCTGTTGCCTGACAACAGGACAGCCTCTCGTCCTCCTGGGAGCTGACAGACGCCGAGCTCTTCGCGATCATCTCTTTTTTTTAAAAAGTAATGAGTTGAAAGTCATAATTCCAACACAGGTAACATACTTTGCTATATTAGTTTTAGATGTACAATATAGTGATTCAGTAATTCTGTGCATTACTCGGGGCTCATCATGTTAAGTGGACTCTGAATCCCTGTCACCCATTTACCCATCCCCCACCCACCTCCCTTCTGGTGGCCACCAGTGTGTTCTCTCTAATTAAGAGTCTGTTTTCAGGTTTGTCTTTTTTTTCTTTTCCTTTGTTTTTTAAATTCCACATATGAGTGAAACCATACGGTATTTACCTTTCTCTGGCTTATTTCGATTAGCATAATACCCTCTAGACCCATCCATGTTGTTGTAGATGACAAGACTTCATTCTTTTTTGTGGCTGAGTAATGTTCCAATGTATGTGTATACGACTTCTTCTTTATCCATTCATCTCTCAAGGGACACTTGGGCTGCTTCCATAATATGGCTACTGTAAATAATGCTGCAATAAACATAGGGGTGGGGGGCCCTGGCCCGCTGGGTCAGTGGAGCATGTGACTCTTGATCTCGGAGCTCTGGGTTTGAGCCCCACGTTGGATATAGAGATTACCTAAAAAAATCTTAAGCTCCCCCAAACCATAGGGGTGCATGTATCGTTTCGAATAAGTGTGTTTGTATTCTTTGGGTAAATACCCAGTACAGGAATTACTGGGTCATATGGTAATTCTATTTTTTTTTTTTTTTAATGTCTATTCATTTATATTTGGGAGAGTGAGCGGGGGAGGGGCAGAGGGAGACCCAGACTCTGAAGCAGGCTCTGTGACGTTAACACAGTGTAGAGCCCGACTTGGGGCTCAGACTCACAAACCATGAGATTATGGCCTGAGCTGAAGTCAGATACTTAACCAACTGAGCCATCCAGGTGCCCACCATCTTCCACAGTGGCTGCACCAGTTTGCATTACCACCAACAGTACATGAGGGTTCCTTTTTCTCCATGGCGGTTTCTTGTGTTTTTTATTTTAACCACTCTGACAGGTGTGAGGTGATACCTCATTGGGGTTTTGATTTGCATTTCCCTGATGAGTGATGTTGAGCGTCTTTTCATGTGTCTGTTGGGCATCTGGATGTCTTCTTCGGAGAAATGTCTATTCATGTCTTACGCCTATTTTTGATTTTTTTTTATGTTGAGTTGTAGAAGTTCATTATATATTTTGCATACTAACCCTTTATTGGATATATCATTTGCAAGTATCTTCTCCCATTCAGGAGAATGTCTTAGTTTTATTTTTTTAATCATTTATTTTTAATGTTTATTTTTGAGAGAAAGAGAGAGAAAGAAAGAAAGTGCGTGCGCAAGTCAGGGAGGGGCAGAGAGGGGGACAGAAGATCCAAAGCAGGCTCCACACTGTCAGCGCAAAGCTAGACATGGTGCTCGAACCTATAAACCGTGAGATCATGGGGGGGGGGGGGGGGGGGGGGAGGCTGAAGTGCGACGCTCAACCGACTGAGCCACCCAGGCGTCCCTAAAGATTTTAAGTAATCTCTACACCCTATGTGGGACTCAGAACCCCCGAGATCAAGAGTCACATGCTCTCCCAACTGGGCCAGCCAGGAGCCCCAGTTTTGTTGTTTCCTTTGATATGCAGAAGGTTTTTTATTTTGATGTAGTCTTAATAGTTTACTTTTGCTTTTGTCTCCCTTGCCTCAGGAGACCTTCCTATGGCCAGTGTCAGAGAAATGACTGCCTGTACTCTCTTCTAGGATTTTTATGGTTTCAGGTGTCACATTTAGGTCCTTAATCCATTTTGAGTTTATTTTTGTATATGCTGTAAGAAAGTGGTCGTTTTCATTTTTTGCATGTGGCTATCCAGCTTTCCCAACGTCTTTGTTAAAGGGGCTCTAATTTTTTTTAACTTTGAGAGAAAGACAAAGAGAATGAGAGGGAGAGAGCATGAGCAAGGAAGAGGCAGAGAGAGAGAGAAAAATCCCAAGCATGATCTGCGCTGTCAGAACAGAACCTGATGCGGGGTTCAGACTCACAGATCATGACCTGAGTGGAAATCAAAGTTGGACGCTTAAACGACTGAGCCACCCAGGTGCCCCAAGGCTGTCTTTTTCCCCCCATTGTATATTCTTGCCTCCTTTGTCGAAGATTAAATTGATCATATGATGGTAGGTTTATTTCTGGGCTCTCTGTTCCGCTGATCTGTGTCTGCTTTGGGCACATTGTTTTCCTATAGCTTTGTAGCACATCTTGAAATCTAAAATTGGGGTACCTCCAGTTTTGCTTTTCTTTTTCAAGGTTACTTTGGCCATTCAGAGTCTTTTGTGGTTCCATACAAATTTTGGGATTATTTTAGTTTTGTGCCAAATGCTGGTGGTGTTTCGGTAGGGACTGCAGTAAATCCATGGATTGCTTTGAGTAGTCCAGACAGTTCAACCATATTTATTCTTCCTGCCCATGAGCGTGGAATCTTTCCATTTGTTCATGTCCTCTGCAATTCCTTTCATCAGTGTTCTGTAGTTTTCAGAGTACAGGTCTTTCATCTCCTTCTGTTTATTCCTAGGTTTTGTTTTTGTTTTTGGTGCAATTGTAGATGGGATTTTTTTTTGGGGGGGGGGGGATTATTAATCTTTCTGCTGCCTTATTATTAGTGTGTAGAAATGCAATGTATTTCTGCACATTGATTTTGTATCCTGTAACCTTACCAAAATCATTTATCGGTTCTAGTGGTTTTTTGGTGGTCTCTCAGGTGTTCTATATAATAGTATAATGTCATCTGCAAATAGTGTGTGTTCCTGTTTTCTCATCAACCTGGATGCCTTGATTGCTTTTTCTTGTCTGATTGCTGTGGCTAGGACTTCCAGTACTATGTTGACTAAAAGTGGTAAAGAGTGCACATCCTTATCCTGTTCCTGATCTTTAGAGGAAAGGCTCTCACTTTTTCACCATCGAGTAGGATGTCTACTATGCGTTTTTCACATACAGCCTTTATTAGGTTGAGGTATGTTGCCTTTAAACCTACTTTGTTAAGGGTTTTTAATCATGAATGGATTAAATGGTACTTTGTCAAATGCTTTTTCTGCGTCTATGGAAATTATCACGTGGTTCTTATACGTTCTCTTGTGGACGTACTGTATCACGTTGATTGATTTGCAAATATTGAACTACCCTTGCATCCTGGGAATGCAGCCAAAGGTCTTGATGCTTCTGGACTTCGAGCCTCAGTGGTGACCTAGGTCTGGGATGACATTTTGTCAGGTGTTTCCGTCGTTGGCCGGAGTGGATTTATCCTCCTCATTAGTAGGGTCACACTCGGCTATTGGACACCTTTCTATTTGGAGATAAACATGAAGATTTTGGAATTCCGAGCCCAACACTAGGTACCAGGTGATCTCTGGCAAGCTGCTGAGACTCCGTTTTCATGTCTACGAAATGGGAGTAGGAACTACAGAGCTGTCACGAGGGTCATTGGTCTAACTAGCCGGATGGCCCTGGGCAAGTTACTATCGCTAACCTGTTGCTTTAAGTCCCTCATGTGGGACGTTGGGTTTTGGTACCGACCTGAAAGGGCCATTGTGAAGATTAATAAATGTGTACACGTCGACTGCTTCTGATGACACGGTCTAGCACGGTGGCCTGAAGTTACTGTCGCCAGCCTTGGAGGCGGTATCAAACGAGGCCATGTGTGTGCGCGTGCATGTGTGCAAGGACAGAAGGGGAAACGATCGTTCTGTTGATTGGTTGGGCTGGGCTCAGACCGAAAAGATCCCAATGTTGAGGAAATGGCTTCACCTAGGAGTTGGCACTGGTGAGTGCGCTCCTAGGGGGCCCAGGATGCTGGTGCTGCGGTGTGAAAAAGACCTCTTTGGAAACAGGCAGGAGAAGATCCTGGAAGATAGATGAGGATAGGGAAGAGGGAAAGAATGGCACGCTCACCACTCTGTTGTTAGGAAAAGTTTTTTCCATTTAATACTAGACTTTCAAGGATTGAGATGCAAGCTTTTTCTGCAATTACATCCAATGTTAAAATTGGTAATACATAATTTACAAAGATTAACATCAAAACAATCATCTATTTAGATATGCTTTTGTAAAAAGGAAATATATTAGCAGCATTTATATTTTCCGCAATCACACGGCCTACAGACATGCAGACTAACTCTGTATCTATTCGCAGCGATGTAGTGCGTTGCCCCGCGTTTCAAACACCAAAACCCGCCTGGCAGCTAGGGGGTTCTTTTTATTTCATTATTATAAAATAACCGAAAAATAAAAAAAGGCATTAATTTCTACACCAGTAAGAAAAAACAAGTTTTTGCACTTACCTAACATTTGATTGTCTAAAAAACATTTCAGTTTTTAGTCTTTCAACAAAAGAAAGATAAAATGACAGAGCGTAGTGTCTTTTGCTTCTGTTCTCACATTTTACAAAGTTTTTTTCTTTTTTCGTCTTTTTTAAAATTTTAGTGTTTAACACTAGTCAAGGAAATATTGAATTTTAATCTCTTTCTTGTCATTTTCCTGCTTTTGACTAAAAGGAGACCCCCCACCCCAAAGTGCCCCTATTTCCCACCTCCCTCCCACCCAGCTCCCTGCAACGAAAACCAAAGGAAGCCACTGAGCCGGGCCTTGGACATGCGGCGTTCCCAGCTCCACACGTGAGTACCTCGCACCCAGGTCTTGTCGTAACGTACAGCGCCTCTCTACGGTAAGAAAATACTCCAAACTAGTTTCTTAATTCTCTGTTTTCTTTAATAAAATATTTATTCTGCTTTTTCTCTGCTCAAGGGGATCTTTGGCTTCCCCTGTCTCTTTTGTTTTGTTTTTTTTTTTTTTCTGTTTTTGTTTTTTTTTTTTTCCTCAAGATTGACACAGAAAGGAGAAAAAGAAAAAAAGATTGAATGGAATGGAAGGTGTCCATGTTTCTACCTAAACAAGTCAGAGCGTCGTCATCGGGGGAGATGTGCAGCTAGGACAGCGTTGGTCCGGGACTGGAGAAAAGTAATGGGATGGGGTTACTACTGTATTGCTTCCTAGTCACGCGGCAGATATATATATATATATACATACATACATACATATATATATACACACACAACTTGGCACATTTAAAAACCATCTTTTCTCTTATAAGAACATCTAAAACGTATATGCATATGTATGTCTGAGAAGATAACAAAGCAAAGCTTTTTAAATTTCATTTTTAAAGAGACAGTATTGTCTGGGAAGTTCTGGCCAAGAGATTGGGAAGGAAGCAGACGCCCGTGCCCTCCCCCCTGTGCGGTCATCAGGAGGGCGGAGGACCCAGGCCGGCGGGTGGGCAAGCACGGTCTCTAAGAGGTGGACACTGAAAACTGTACAATGAGGAAAACAGGAGTAGTGTTTTCAATCGATAATGTACACTCACGACAAATACTCTGCTAGGCGAACACTGCTCAACAGTCTGTGTAGTGACTTTGGGGGGGCGGTTTAGGGTCCACGTGTACGGAGGTTTTACGACGAGGCTATTCTGAGACGAATGTCCGCTCGCGGCACAGCAGACGCCCGAGAGCCACAGCGCGTGAACGGCACAGGTGAGGCGCTGGCGGGGGGCCTGGCCTTCTCGTTAGAAAAAGATAGGTTGGGCAGGGTATGAAGTTAAAACAAAAATCATTACAATGAGTTCTGTGCCCTGCTGACCCCATGGGGGCCTTCCCTAGTCCGTGGTTACATTCTGGGGGGGAGAGGGAGGGAAAAGGGCCGCAGATACAAGTGCTTTGACCTGTCAATTCACGTTTTACTTGGACCTGATTGGACGAGGAAACTTTCCCAGTCAAGGATCCATCTGGAAAGAGGCCCCAGCAGCTGTTTCTGTTGTAGGTCTCTAGGGTAGCTCCTGGAGCCCACAGAGAACGGACGCCCGGGGCGGGTAGGGACCCCCTCCCGCCGACGGGGAGTTACACGTGGGGACAAGGAAGCAGCTTCGCAGCAGTGCCTGTGGGGTCAGAGGGTGACACAGAGAGACCCAAGCTGGAGGGAGAGGCGAGTGCTATAAAAGTACCAAGACTCTGGCCACCCCCACGGCCGCCCCCAGTGTGCGCTGTCCTCCTCCCATCTCGAACCCTCAGGGCGAAGCAATGGAGAGGAAAACAAGTTAAACGGGAGTGTTTATACAGGCGCCTTCCTCTCCCCCTCCACTAGCTCCAAGGTTTATTAAGTACCTGATGCCAATGACACGGCCCCTTCCCACCCCTGTCTACACTCGGAACAAGAGGCAGGACTGTTAGCTCCACCGACGGCGGATGCCTGACCTCCTCCTCTGAGGCTCACTTCCGGAAGCTGCTCTCTGGGATGAACAAAGTGCGTCTTCGGAGCTTCCTGCCGGATCCTTCCTCCAGCAGGTAGGTCACGTCGATGGCTGAAAACAGAACCAAGGAGGCTCATCGAATCCCCGCCCCCCACTCCTCCCTCCGCATCTGAGCTGGAGGGAGGGCACTGGAGCCCGGGGACTCCTTTTCCAGCCTGTGAACGCATCGGGCCTTGCCTGGGAGGGAAGTTCTCCGGGGGACCGTCTCCGCACCCGCAGATCCATTCCCGACATGCAACAGGATGCGGGCCCGCAAAAGAACCGCGAGGTTTGCACAGGATACTTTCCGTTCCGGGCAAGTAATCGTAAGCTGTTCTTTTCCATTCTTTCCGCACTCATTTCCCCTTTCTCTTAAACCCGAGACATGAGCCGGAGTCTTCTTACCATTTTTTCCGGGGATTTTGTCCAGGAGATTGAGCAAGATCTGGTTGAGTCGTTCCCGCTGGCTGTGCCGTCGCTGCTCGGGGGTACAGGCAGGCGCCGGCTCCGGACTGCTCTCCTCCGCCTTCTTCTCGCCCTCGCTCGCTTCTGCGGCGGCCCCCTCCCGCTCCGGCTCCTCCAGGCCGGGCATCTCCTCAGCGGCTTGCTCCTGGCTGGCCAGGACCTCTTCAATCAAGGGCAGAGCATCGTCCTCCTGGCCCAGGTCTTTCAGGGGCGGCTTTGGGCGCTCAGACTTCCAGGAGGACCTGTGAGGCAGAGGTGGGAATTTAGACTAAGGCTGACGAGGGCACTGGGGAGGGAAGGGGAGCAGAGGGGAGGCGGGGGTGGGGCGGTGGGGAGGCACCTCAGGTGGCTTCAGACCCTGAGTCTAGCTCTTGGAGTCTTGGCGCTGGCTGTGACTTTATTATTATTTGCACAAATCACCACCTTTCTCTGAAATCTGTTTTCTGCTTATAAAATACAATTTCCTTCTTTCAGGAAATCCAAGGAATCCACAAACTGTACCAGAGCTGGTAACACTGCTTAGCTAGTTCTGACTGCGTCGTGAGCATAGCGAGGTTTGGCCCAGCGCCGTGAGGCCCACAGTCTGACTCCAGTAAGACTTCATACGGAGCATTTCCTTTCCTGTACCCCACCCCCCCCCATGTGCGGTCTAGGACGTCCCCCTCAGGGGAAGCCATGACGTCGGTACAGCGGGCGGCAGGCCCCCATCCAACAGAAAAGGAAACTGAAGGAAGGCCTCTGGTGCCCCTTCTCCCAGAACAAGCATCTCGTGCACAAAACCAGGACAAATCAGAGCCACATGCGCACAGTGCTCGGCAAAACCCTGCACTTGCAGAGGCTTGACAGCACGCCCTTGACTGAGGTCCCAGGAACCGAACACCTCGGGTAATGAGAAAAGCTCGCAGAAACCTTGAAAAGGGACTTTTCTGAATCTGTCTAGAGTTCTGTCCCAAATCTTCTCCTTCTCTATTCCTGTTCCTTGTGAGCCTCCCTCCCTGCCCTGCCTCCAGCTCCGTGACGAGACCGTGCCTCCTGTCAGCTAGGCCCTCCCCTGGGTCACCCTGTCAGAGGGTCCCTATCCTCAGGTATGGCTGAGCGGGTGGATGGCGGTCCCCTTGCCCAAGCCGTGGGCCGCCTCCTACAGGCCCCTCACGTCCCCATGGGACTCACCGCCCTCCGTTCCTCTTGTAGTTGTCTGGGACGTAATGCGGCTGCAAAGAAAGGGAAGTGGTAAGTCTACGGCAGAGGCTGGCGAAGCTGGACCAGGCGGCCGGGGGCCAACTCAGGACAAGGAGCGGGAGGGGGGCAGCTAAGGAAACAGGAAGAAAACACAGGGCTGAGGCCCTCACTGGGTGAGGGCTGGGCGGCTGGGTCGTAAGGTCTGAAGTTCAGTACTTCCATCGGTCTGTAGGCTACGGTGGTTTTGGGGTCTCGTGAGCCCGCGACGACAGTACGAGGGACGGACTTCCGGTCCTGTCTGCCCCATCCTGATGTTTAAGTAGTGAAAGTTGGGGCTTCAAAGCTAACCTGTGAGCTGTTGCCCGAGCAAGCAAGACCAAAGAAGTCTAGATGAGAGGCGGGCAGAATATAAAATACTGTTCAGAGGTATCCAAAAACAAGAATAGGAAAAGCAGGGGCATGAATGCTTGCTTTCTGGCTAGACGGTTTCTAACCATTCTAGGAGGATGGCCACGGTTTTGGACAAGCCCACAGAAAGCAGGGTCAAGGATGAGCAGCTTAGTCCTGGGTCTCATTTTAGTAGGTAGACGGGGGGACAACCAAAGCCTCTGTGGGAAGATGAATGGCACAAAATAACCGTATGGAGGAGTATGTTCACGACAGTGAAAGAAAAAACACAGGAGAAAGGCAGAAAATGAAAATGTTAATAACTCCATTATTTTCTGGGCAGTGGGATAATGTACAACTTTTTCTTAATGCTTCTGTAGTTTTCACATTTTATATAATGATGGTGTCTTACATTTTCAATGCAAAGATACAAGGAAAAACCACTGAATTGTTTTCACTGACGTTTTCTCTGGGTTTGCTAATTCCACTTCTTAAAATTATGGATGTGAAAAACCCAACAAAAAACTACGATGGGGGCTCAAGGGCTAAGACTGTAAAGAGGTGAGAAAGAAAAAAGAGGGAAACCCGACTGCGACACGGAAGACGACAACTCCCGAGAAACAGCCCACGGCAGGAAATGCAGAAGAAACGTAGAAATGTATTTATGCTGTCTAGAAATCCCAACTGCCCGGTTCCCGCAGTCCGGGACAGAGGAACAAGATGAGGAAGCAGGCTCCCCACCCTACGGAGCGGCACGCGTGAGCTGCGCGGCCTGGACACGGACAGGTGGAAGGACGGAGACTCACCGAGAAATCTCTCTTGGGAGTGAGCTTCTTGGGGAAGTGGTCAAAGGCATAGGGCTTGGTGCAGACGGGATAGCGGTTCCGGTGGATCTTGTAAAACAGGTGTGCGGACTTGTCGAGCCGATAGTCACAGATGTACACGTCCTGCTCCTTCACCCCTTTGGGTCTCCCTAGGAGTTCAAATACTGCTAAAGAACCCTCCCGTCTCCCTCCCTTCTCCCCGAGCTGCCCAGAGATGACACCACACCACTGGGAGGGCAGCGGGACCGTGAAGAGGGGATGCTATGGCAATTCCGAGAGGCCTCTGATGACTGCAGAAGGAAGGAGAGTCCCCAGATGGGTGCGTGCGTGGGTGTGTGACAGGGCGGGAAGGTACCAGACGGGCAGCTTATTCAGGTGCTGCAGGAATGTGGGAGCACGGCTACCGGCATGACGGAGAAGACAGAGCAGAGTGTGGGGACGTTAGCAGAGAAGAAGGGCAGGTATAAAGGTGTAAAGGAAGGGAGCACATCTGGAAACAAACATTTTATTTAGTAAATATTTACTTACGTTAAGTCCTCTCTATGCCCCATGCGGGGCTTAAACTCATGACCCCAACTGAGCCCGCTGGGTGCCCCTGGAAATAAACACTTCACAACCGGGGGACACAGTCCCCAGAACCATGGGCCCCAAGCAGCCAACGCTGCTGTGATACCAAGAAGGTGAGGCAGCCGAGCGCCTGGAAGAGACAGGTGAGCACGTGGGAGCTCACACCGGGAGCCCAACTGGCCCAAGTGCTCGTAGAGTGTCACTTCGCTTCATCTTCACAGAATGCTGTGACAGGGGCTAGCCCCTACTTCCGGGAGACTAAGTGACTGCCCGAGGACGCACAAGTAACGAGCGGTGGGGCTGGGATTTGAAAATGGACTGACTCCACAGCCTACACTGTTGGCCATGGAGCTCATAAAACCGTTGCACTGTTCTGGTTGGTTGGTTGAATGTCCAGAGTTGCTGATGGCCTTGGGGACTCTGGAGTGGGCGGGTGAAAGAACGTACCTTCCGACAGTACTAATGGGATGCTGAGCATGTGATATTAAGGAAGAAATGTTAACTAAATAAGTAAAAGGCGGGGGGGGGGGGGGGGGGGGTGGCAAGGAATTAAGAGCCACTGAATACCAAGCACTAGGTAAAAGAAAGAAACGATGTAACGTTCAGCTCTCTCAAGCTTCACAGCTAGCCTGAGGACTCTTTTCATCACACGGAGACAAGAAGAATGGAGTGGCAGCTGCACATCGAGGAACAGGGGACAGAAGGTCATTTCTTCGGCAGCTCGGGTCACTCACCTTTGCAATACGTGTAAAGGTCCAGTACACAGCAGGTCCCCACCACGGCCTCCAAGGGAATGATCTCGTACAGCGGCACCCGAAACAGCTCGTTGTGATAGAAGCGGCGAGAGGGGGAGTGGTGGGTCTCGTGGGGGCGGAAATAGTGGTGACCAAAGGCGAACCGCTCCTCTCTAGGGCAGAGAGAGGGTCAGGGTCAGTCAACTGGCAAGACCCTGGCCAGTATTCAGCTCTTTGCTGGAAGGAGACAGTGAAGACCTCAACACCTACTTTTCATTCTTCCAAAGCTTCTCAATGCGAAAGATGTCAAGTTTGTCTCGATTAATGTGTGACAACAGTCGGTAGGACTGGCGGACCGGGTGGCCGTCAGGGGTGCGCCGGCTGTCCCGCATCAAATACACACAGTCACCTGGAAGGCACAGGAGAGGTTAGTTAGACGAGGCCAGCATGAGCTCTGTCAGGCGTCCACTGGTCCCACCCAGGTCCACCCAGGAGAACGTAAAATCTAATCAACGGGTACAGAGAGCACGGCCGCAGGCTCGCGGTGAAGACCGTCCATGCTAGACCGTGAGGACACCACGAGGGAGCGTGCCCAGCTCTTGGATCCTGTTGTGTTTTTCCCAAGTCCTGAAACTAGCTTTGTGACAGCCTTGTCTCTCCAGATTCACTTTATTTTGTGGAGGGGAAATGTATAAAGCTGAAGGACTAAAGGAAATAAAACCTATACTGTTGACCCTTGAAACAACATGGTTTGAACGGCACAGGGCTGACTTAATGCAGATTTTTTTTTTTTTTTTTTTTTGGATAAATATGGTCCAGGACTGTAGATGTACTGTAAAAACCTTCCTTACGATTTTCTTAACATTGTTTTCCTCTAGCTTTATTGTAAGCACGAAGTATATAAATACATGTAACATACAAAATATAGGTTAGTGGGCTATGTTATCAGTAAGGAAGGCTCTGGTCAACAAAAAGCGATTAGTAGAGTTCTTGGGGAGTCAAAAGTTACATGTGGCTTTTTTAGGGGCGCCTGGGTGGCTCAGTCAATGAAGTGTCCGACTCTTGATTTTGGCTCAGGTCACAGTCTCATCGTTCACGGGTTTGAGCCCTGAGTCGGGCTCTGTGCTGGGTGTGGAGCCTGCTTGAGATTCTCTCCCCACCCCCCCTCCCCACTCTGCCCCTCCCCAGCTTGCGCTCTCTCTCAAAATAAATAAAGTAACTTAAAAAAAAGCAAACAAAAGGTCATACGTGGATTTTTGACTGCATGGGGCGGGGGGAGGCTGGTGCCCCTAAACCTGCTGTGTTCCAGGGTCAGCTGTATTCTGTGGCCACGCAAGGCTGTGTGGTGACAGTGCTGTGTGGACGGCAGACAGTCCTGCTGCGAGGAAAGGTGGGGCCAGCTCGCGTGTACGCACCTTGACGAAGCAACAGGTCATCTCGGAGCAAACAGATGAAGTAGACACAGCCGGGCTGGGCGTAGTGGGGCCGAGGGGTCATGGGTACCTCCTGGTAAGGACGAAAAGCCAACGGGTCAGGGCCGTGACCGCCACGTCCCGCCTACTGGTCTCCATCCTAACCCTACTGGACCGGGAAAGCGAAGGCCGTGCGTTCCCGACTGACCGCACGGAGCACAGCTTGTGCAGCTGCCCTGGGCCCCACGGGAGCGGGACAGCGCGTGAGGGGGACACTCGCAGTGTCACAGCGATGCAGGGAAGCTGCTGGCATTTAGAACCCACGTGCCGGGGAAGCCAGACATTCTGCAGTGCGTCCCTCGCAGCACGGAAATGCCGCTCTAAATGACGACACTGCCGCGAAGACGTTCTGCCCACAACACTTCCCTTTACAGAGGAGCCCTGCCCGAGACCGCATGCACACACAGAGCAGAACAAGACAAACACCCACCTGGTAACGTGGGAGGGTCACTCAACCCACCGCCTCCCCCGGAAAGTGGACTGAGACTAACCCTGTGGACTCGGACTCAATGCTCTTTTCACTTAAACACTACTTAACCTAAGTGGTATTTAGAGTACTGAGCTCGGACTTCACAAGTACTTTTTTCATGGAGAGCAGACAGTGTTTATAGAGCACCATTCCTTCCGCAGGTTTCTAAGTGTTTTATTTCCCCTTTGACCACACACTTGAGAAAGGGAAGGGCGGAACTGTTACCCTCAGGGTAAACTGTAAGAAACTGAGGCCCAGAGAGGTTGGGTAACTTATCAAAGGAAAGTCAGTGCATCAGGAGCAGGGCAGGTAGGAGGCCGCGCGCAGACGCTCCCGCTTGTCGATCAGACTGTCACCAGAGGGCAGCTTACTCTGTCCACGGGCCTCGGGTCACACTGCTCACAGAGGTAGTGCTCCACGTCTGAGTTCACCCCCATACAGTCGCAGTGCTGCCACACCTGTGGGGACAAAGTGCGGTTGGGAGGGGGCCTTCCGCTTACCGAGAAGGGCCGGGGGCAAAGAATAACGAAACGAAACAGTGGGACAGGGTGAGGTCAAACGGGAACTAAGGGATGTGAATGTGTGTGAACATACATGTACCGATCGCTTTAGGACACACACACACCCGGGCAAATAAAATGTGGAGCTGGACAGAGAACAGAGGGACGTAGGGTTATAGAAACAAACTACTTACTGGGTAGCACACAGCCGTGACCCGGCTGCTGCGGAGGCCTTAGTCACACAATGTTTCTTTTTCTTTTTTTAAAGTTTTTATTTATTTTTGAGAGAGTGAGAAAGAGAGAGAGAGAAGGGCAGGGGGGGGGGGGAGGGAGAGAGAGAGAGAGAGAGAGAGAGAGAGAGAGAAAGAGAGAGAGAGAATATCCCTAGCAGGCTCCATGCTGTCAGCACAGAGCCCGACACGGGGCTCGATCCCACAGACCGTGACATCATGACCTGAGCCGAAGTCAAGAGTCAGGCGTTTGACGGACCGAGCCCCCCAGGCGCCCCGCACAGCGTTTCTCCGTGCTGTGGCCTAATCCCGGGCTCCCGACCACCCTGTGGGTCACTCGTGGCCCCCTTCCCATCTGGTAAGGTGGCAAGTGCGGAGCCTCGCTGTGCCTGCGTCGGCCACAGAGGGCAGTGCTGCTCTGCACGGCTCCTTCCCACACAATCCCTGGGTCCGGCCTCCCCAAGAACCGTGCAGGGGGATGGAGAGGTGGGAGAGGTGGGAAAGCGGGAAGGATAACGGGAAAGAGGAAGAAGACAGGAGAAAGGTCATCTGGGAGCAGCGAGGGCCGAGGCCCCGGCCCGTGTCCCCCGAGGCTCACCATGCACTTGTCACACTGGATCATGAGGCCTTCGTCCTTGTGCAGGCCGCACACACAGCGGATGACGTCGTCGTCCTTCTCGTGCACATTCTCCTTCTCGGAGACGGAGGCCTCGCTGCCGTCTGCCTCGCTCGCCGTCTCTCCCACGATCTCGTCGATCTGGGCCGACGCCTCGTGCCGGGCGTTGTAGTAGGTCTTCCGCAGGCGGCAGACATCTCTCCCGATGGGGGATTTACGCCCGTAGTACTTCTGAAGGGGGCAGAGGAAAGAAACGCGCGTGCTCTTGTCAGCAGGGCTCAAGCGTGTACCTGGAGGGGGCGGCTGGCCGGCTGTCGGCACAGCTTCGAGTCCTCTCCTCGGGGCCGGGAGGCGGAGCCCCGTGGTGGGCAAAGAGCTCCCTCCGGACAAGCCTGAGGAGGCAGGAGGAGTTTCATCCTCCCGCTCTGGGTAACAGATTTCCAATACCATCACATATCAACTAACATGAACTCAAGTCAGAATCTGCAAGACGGTTTCCCATTCACGCTGCCGCCGCCACCCGCCTCGGCCACAGGCCTCACTGCGCATCAGGGGGCAAACACGGCAGCTGTCGTGGGGGCAGCGGGCAGAGCCCGTACTCTGTCCTGCACCTGCACGTGCCGGGGACGGAGCCGTGAGCTCTGCATATGCATGGGTTTCAGCAGAAAGCATGCTGTAATTCCAGACCGAGCTATCTTATCTCCTACCCGTCTTTCTCTCGTTTCTGCCTTCCACCTCGGTTCTTCCCTTACCTCGCAGCCCCTTGTTCTTCCTGGTCCTTCCCAAGGTATTTTTTTTTTTTTTTTTTTTTTTTCCAAGGTATTTTAAAATCACCGAGAATCCTCCTCATCCCTACGTACCCTACAATACTTCATCCTCTCCTTTAAATCAGGTCGAGGTCACCTTCTCTTCAATGAGCATCGGCTATTCTACAACCATTGGTCTAACACCCCTCAATCCCATCCGTAAGATTTAGTTTGATATACTGTACATATTTCTGTGTATTTCACATACACTTAGTGTCTTGAGGAAAGAAACTACAGACAACCTAAGTGTGGTAAGGTAATACGTATTATGTGATACAAACATTCAATACTAAATTAGGCTTTTACAAAAATTTCTTTTTTGGGAATATAATTTAACCTTCCATTCTGGTCACATCAGTGTCGTTATTACACAAGACTCTACAATATTGAGTACGCTGTAACCCTTTCCCAGAGGGTATTCAATAAAAACTGTTGCCTTTCGGGGCGCCTGTGTAGCTCAGTCGGTTGAGCATCCGACTCTTGATTTTGGATCAGGTCGTGATCCCGGGGTTGTGGGATCCAGCCCCAAATTGGGCTCTGTGCTGACAGGCCTGCGTGGGATTCTCTCTCTCTCTCTCTCTCTCTCTCTCTCTCTCTGTCTCTCTGCCCCTCCCCTGCTCTGGAGTGTGCACGCTCTCTCTCTCCCTCTCAAAAAAAAAAAAAAAAAAAAAAAAAAAAATTGTTGCATTTGTAGCCAGAAATATAGTTTGATAAGAGAGGGTAAAAATCTTTAACTTCTGGAAAAGTTCTCTTCAAAACTGTGAATGCACGTCTGAAGTCCGGGAAAATACCTCAGCATTCCGAAAGACCTTGAGCATGTCGGCGTCAAAAGCCTCCACGGTCTTGTAGTGGCCGGTGAGGATGCGCCTCTCTACGGTGGCCAGGTCCAGGGGGTCGGAGATCTTCTCGTAATAATCAGCGTTCCTGGGGCACAAAGCCAGGGCATCAGTCCGCTGCGCTCGGCACCCGTCTACAACTCAGATGATTCCCCAATTTGTGAACTTACTTTTTCTTCGGGGGGAGGCTCAGAAGGGGCGCGGCCAGGACTTGTCGGGAAGGATCTGCAGAGAAGGCAAGGTTTCAGGGCTACATGATGCAAGAGAGGCCAGTACTAACTGCGGGCCAAAAACGTAGGATCCCCAAAATTAAAAGTTAGGGGGAAAAAATCCAAGTGTGTTTTGAGGGTGGCCATGGACATTTCGGGAATGGGGGCACCGAGGCAGGGAAGATCCCCTCGGGATTACCTGGGATGTGAAGATGAGGGAGATGTGCCTGAAATGCCACACCTGTTAGCTGGATAAGGAGAACAACCTTCTATGAGGAGTGAGAGATGGGAAATTATCACAGCAGAGCCAGCTGCTCAGGGCAACTCCCCGCTCGCCACGTTTTACTAACGCAAAGAACGTCTTACCCCCAAATATTTTCTAGTTCCCGTCAATGGCCCACTGTTAATATTACTCTGTTGGTGTGGATTCAAATAAATTCCAGATAGTGAATAATTTGGTAGTGTAAATATTTCCTGGAATCAGCTTCCTTATAACACGGTTTCTCCAGATCATGAAAACAGAATTCAACCTGTGGGGCTGCTACCTACCTCACCTACTTTCTTTTTAAAAATTCGACTTTGTTACTGAAGACTCGTTACCACAGAATGAGGTCTTGGTTCCAGGCCTGCGACATGTGATCTGATGATGCCACACGCCACCTGTTGCTCACAGGTGGCCACACACGTCATTGCAGGACTACGGGCGACCCTCCCTGGGGGGCGACCCTCCCTGGGCCGCAGTCTTTAGCCCCTGGACTTACTTATCTCACGACTGCAAATCTTAATCCCTTTTATCTATTTCACCCATCCTCCCCCACCCTCTCCCTCCAGCAACCTCCAGTTTGTTCTCCGTATTTAAGAATCTATTTATTTGCTCGTTTTGCTTTTTAGATTCCACACACAAGTGAAATCTCTGTCTGACTTATGTCACTAAACATAATGCCCTGTTAAGTCCATCTATGTTGTCACAAACAGCAAGATTTCCTTCTTTTTAATGGCCAAGTGATATTCCACCGTGTGTATTTACGACATCATCCTTATCCACTCATTCATGGATGGATGCTTGGGCTGCTCCCACATCCTGGCCCTTCTAAATAATGCTACAAAAAACACAGGGACACACCTATCTTTTTTACTTAGAATTTTCGTTTGGAGTAAATGCCAGTAGTGTGATTACTGGGTCATATGGTATTACTAGCTATTTACTTTTTCTATTTCCATCTTTAATTTTTGAGGGACTTTCATTCACCACCTTTCTTTCTAGCAACTACTAAAGAGAAAAAGCCTGTTGTCTCCTGCCCAGAAGGTGGGGACATGCAGACACGCTGGCTGCAGACTCACGTCCCAACAGGCAGGGCTGGCTGGCAACGGGGGTGTGACTTTTTGGGGATGGAAACAGAAGAGGTGCCACAAAACTAAATCTTAGGACAGATTGGTCCCCCTTTCTTCTCTATATCCTTAGGTTAACAAAACTGCAAAGAGCCACTAAAACATGGAGCTAAGGAATGGACTGAGAAAAGAGAGGGAAAGCGAAGTTTCTCAGAATCTAGCGAGACAGAGGGAGAAATAGGCCCAAACTGATAACAAAAAGCTGCAAGTATTTGTCAAACTCTCTCCTTTTACTTATTTTTTTGAGGGAGACTGCTCACAAGAGTGGAGGGCGGGGGGGGAGTTGGGAGGGAAGGAGAGAGGGAGAGGGGGAGAAGGGGAGAGACAGGGAAGGATGGGGAGAGGGAGAGGGAGAGAGGGAGGGAGAGAGGGAGGGAGAGAGGGAGGGAGGGAGAGAGAGAGGGAGGGAGGGAGAGAGGGAGGGAGGGAGAGAGGGAGAGAGGGAGAGAGAGAGGGAGAGAGAGAGGGAGAGAGGGAGAGAGAGAGGGAGAGAGAGAGGGAGGGAGGGAGGGAGAGAGAATGAATCCCAAGCAGGCTCCACATCTAGCACAGAGCCCAACGAGGGGCTCGATCTAATGACAGTGAGAACATGACCCGAGCCAAAATCAAGTTGGCCGCTTAACCAAATCAGCCACCCAGATGTCCCTAAAACCTTTCATTCTAAACATCTCCAAATTTCCTGGTCAGAAAAAGTCACGAATGTTACCAAACTACCTTCCCCAAGCTAACTCTCCTTCCCCACGGTCACCCCCAACACATACTCAAAAGAGGTCTCGAAAGAGGAAAGATGTGGTAGAAGTGTTTGCCTGAAAATGCTTTTAAAGTAATTTTCTTGCAACTTTACGTCCTTTTCCTTAATGTGGGGGCCAGGGCCTGTGAACTCTCCAAAATACATGCAAAGTTATACATTTTTCTGGGGAAAGAGTCCACAGCTTTTATTAGACTCTCACAGGTCTTTTGGTCAATCAAAAAAGCTTAAGGGGGCACCTGGCAGGCTCAGTTGGTGGAGCTGCGCGTCTCGATCTCAGGGCTGTGAGTTCAAGCCCCAAGTAGAGATTACTTAAGGGGCGCCTGGGTGGCGCAGTCGGTTGAGCGTCCGACTTCAGCCAGGTCACGATCTCGCGGTCCGTGAGTTCGAGCCCCGCGTCAGGCTCTGGGCTGATGGCTCGGAGCCTGGAGCCTGTTTCCGATTCTGTGTCTCCCTCTCTCTGCCCCTCCCCGTTCATGCTCTGTCTCTCTCTGTCCCAAAAATAAATTAAAAAAAAAAAAAAACGTTGAAAAAAAAAAAAATTAAAAAAAAAAAAAAAAGTTGAAAAAACAAGGTTAAGAAACACCAATGTTGTATGTTCACAACACCCTTCCCCTTGAATCGCTAATCCACTGTGTCATTCAGGAATATTACAGCCAAGACAGAGACTGGCCCTTTCTGTTCTACAGCTAAGACCTGTGATTCCTGAATGTAGTCCTTAGCTGTGGTAGAATTCCAATAAATACCAAGGACTGACAGAGGCGATCAAGGAATGAGACCCTGTCAGCACTCCCCAAAGACGAAAGCCACTCCTATGAATTCTACACTCTGACCAGGAAGAGTGAAGTCACCTCCTGAACCCCTAGCCCTGAACGTCCGTTGTTCTTGATCTTGGGTGTCTCGGGTGGGGGTAAGAGACAGGATTTGTACAGGAAGAGGAGGAGAAAGCCTTCGGGGTGGACGCGGTCACCTTTGTAGGAGATGATGCCGTCACAGATCTCTTTGAAGATCTGGGCGAGGCGGGCTGCCCGCGCCACCTCAATGTTCTCCTCAGCTGCTGCCAGCCGTCGCGTTCGAACAGATCGTGCTGTCTGCAGGGCGGAGAACTGGGTCATGAAGACATCTGCAAGGGTCAAGTGAAAATCAGTTCCCCCACAGATTCTTGCTGTTTGCTCTATTGTCCTTGAAGTGGTCAGATAGATTAGTGATCACGAAGTTCTTTGTCCCCTTCTTCAAGAATGTCAGGAAACACGAGTTAGAGGGGCCTGATCTCAGTGGCCAAATGCTGTACAGAACAGCAGCTGCAAACCCTGTGCTTCAAAATGGGTCTGTGTTTGAACGCTGGCTGCCCTACCTCCTAGCTGTGTGATTTTGGGCGAGTGACTCGCACTCTGTGTCTCGGCTTCTTGACTGCAACGTGGGAATAGTGGTAGGGCTTCCCTCGTGAGAGAACTGTGCAGACTCAGATAGCGCTCTTAGTGTGTTTAGCTCAGGGCTTGACCCGTAACAAAGACTCAGGAAGTAATTACTATTATCAGGAGATCTGACCTGAGTGGGACGTAAGTTCAGAGAACTGATGCCAATCAAATTACTGACAGGATGGGAGGCAAATTTCTAAATCTGTCTCGTTCCCCCACACACCATGCACAATGTGTCTACTTTTTGAGGGACAGAAAGAAAGACTCAAAGAGGAGCGTGAGCTTTTGAACAGTATTTCTACCTAGGAAGGGTGCTTGGAGAGGCCAGTTTCTCTGTTTTCAGTCTGTTCTGGACGACAGACCCGAACTCAGGAGTGCTGTTAGGTTATTCGCTCAAGAAGCATAAAGGAATCTCAAGGTCTGTGTGTAGAACGCTCATCTGAACGTGGGGGAAAGTCTCCGAGTTCACACTGCTGTCACCGTCTCCCGCGCTCGGCGTCACTACGTGCCGTGTGCAAGTTATTCTCCGGGCAGGAAGGGAGACAGAAGACCCACTGCCTGTCACTTGTCTGGGAACGCTCAGGCTGCGGGCAGTGTTTGGGAAGCTGGTGAGGGGGAGTCTTCCTATCCCCCAGGGCACAGACTCGTGTCTGCGATTGACGGGCGACTGATTGTGGACCGATGCTTGTATGTTGGGGTCTTAACGTTTTTGGCGTAGACTGAAAAGAATCTTTGAATACAACGCCGGAAAGGAGCTGCAGGGATCCCTTTGCGACCGTGGCACGGGATGAACAGGCCTTACCGGACTTGATGTTCCCGTCATCTCGGCACACACTGTTCCAGCGCGTACACAGCGATGCTGAGTGAACATCCTCGCTGGCGGGCTTTACCTCCTCCTGTTTCTGCCGGATCTTCTCCCAGTTCCGGACCAAGAACACATGATGCTTTAACACAAAATTCCTGTAAGCAAGGAAGGAAGTTCCTTTATTCATTTAATAAGCATTTATTACAGGTCTACTCTACACGAGCCACTATTAAGATGATATAAATGAATAATTATCAGCTAATTCAGCTATTATAAAAATAATTATATATGGGGACACATAATTCAGTTTTGCATCCTGGCTTTTTTTTTTCCCCGTATAAAACATTCATATAAGAAAATATATACATTTTTAAAGTAGGCTTCACGCCCAGTGCGTGCCCAACACGGGGCTTGAACTCATGACACGGAGATCAAGACCTGAGCTGAGATCAAGAGTTGGACGCTTAACCGACTGAACCACCCAGGTGTCCCAAAACGTTCCCCTGTATTATTTACAAGTATCTCGCGAAATACCACTGAAGAGCTGCAAAACTTCTACCAATTGAGACAGCCTGACTGGAAGGCAGTGATTTACAAAGCGCGTGCACAAATTCTAAATGAAGCCGCCAAAATGCAGCATGGGCTCAGGATCCGCTGTTACAGGGAGAACTGGACTGGGAGGTAAAGGCAGGCATTTACAACAGACACACCGGGCAGACTGTGTTAGGTGAAGTGCCTCCACGTAGACCTCGAAGTTTAGACGAGTCAGGTGTATCCTGAAGAGATTTGTGAAGGCATCAGTAGATGCCTGGGTTCCACGTCTGAAAATTACGGTTTAAGTGGTCTGACGGTGGCCGGGGCGGCACGAATCTCAAAAGCTCCCTGGGCTAATATGCGGCCAAAGCAGAAAACCACCTGACTGGATCATCTCTGTTTTACTGAGGTTTAACATTTCTATGACTTTAAAGTGATACAGGATGAAAGGGGCTAAAATTACAGTAAAGTTATAAACAAGGATGAACTTTCTAAGATACTGGAGCGTACGGTCACAGGAGACGCAGAATACGTCCCAGGACGATTTGAAACCCAGGACATACATATTTCCTTCGCTTCCTTCTGACACGGACAAACCTCCCCTGAATACAGGAAGAGCGTAAATGACCCTAAAGACCCTTTTCACTGCTCTATTACTGTATCAACAAAGCAGGGAACCTTGACCTTTTCTGTGCCGTGGTTCCTCTGGCAGGCTGGTGAAGCCCATGTGACCCTTCTCTGAACAAAGTCTTAAAGTATTTAAACATTTTAAATTAATAAGCAGTTTTTACTTTGTAACACACAGGATTAAACGGAAACCAAATATTCAGTTTGCAGAATATTAAAAAAACCCTGAAATTGTGATACAGAAATAAACGTTCCTTTTTCCCCACATGACAAGATCCAGTGGTAGGTTTCACCGGCACAGCAACCTCGAGGGAGAGAGCACGTAAACGACACTTTGCCATGTCCGTGACAACTGTGTTACAAGCGATGAAAATGCGAACGTTAAGTCGTGGAAGCTGCAGCTACTACACGCACTGTCTGCCTACCATCGTATTTGACGGAAATGCTAAATTTCAGTGAGAAATTAGGAAAAACAGAGACAATCCCCCCCCCCCCCCCAACTTATATATCCTGACTCCTGGCTGGAGACCTCGTGCACAAGAGAAATGATTCAACCACACAGATGTTTCTTAACTTTCTAAATCGACGAGCAAATCACACCAAGGTAAGAAAAGCTCCTTTTTACCTTTCTCGATTAGACATCGGCTTCATTTGTAACTGGGGGGTCAACCTTGTGGGAGCGTTGATGTTTTCACTGGGCTCTTCGGAGAGGTGGCCTCTCTGAAAGTGGATCAGATGCGGGAAGGGAAGGGAAGGACCGATGAGAAATCCCCTCGCAGAACGTTAGAGCCGCCGCAAGAGGCTGCCCCTCTGCCGTCCCCTCTTCCCGCCAGTAAGCGCCTCTAAGCAGTTGTTCGGGGAAAGAGCCAGGAGATCACGACTCACCCTTTTCTTCAGCTTGTGCTTAGACTTCCTCTTCTCCTTTGACCGTCCAGACTTCTTGTGAGTGGCCACAGGCTGGCTGCTTTTGCTGCTGGGGAGCCCGTTCATGCGCTGACTCTTGCCCCCGATGATCCCTCGACACTTCTCAAAGCCACACTTGCACAGTTGCTTTGAAAGGAAAGAGAAGAGAACTCTCGGCTGCTAGTTCACTTACAAGTTCAAACAGAAGTCCCGAGCACCTGGGCACCCAACAGTGTGAATCAGGACATTTTCATACAGAGGAAAATAACTGAGGAGAAACTTCATGTGTTTCCATGGAAAGGAAAGATTAAAATTCGGGAAAACTTCTTCACTAGGCAAGCTAAGAACTGACCGAGGACCAAACACGACCGGGCAGTCTCTTTCTAGTTCCGAGACCAGGGAGAGCTGGCAAGGGGGTCGGCGAGCGGGGTGAGAACCACCGTCTCCGATTCACTTCACAGCGGCCGTACGTCAACGCGTCTACAGAAGGCGGTGCTGGGGACGGCGCTGTGAGGACGCTCAACCTCCCTCTTGACGGACTCGTGATGCTCACCTGCTTTTCAACGTTAAAGGAATGGAAGTTGTAATCGTAGGTGAGCTCGGTACCAGCTGGCATGTCTTTAAGAGCATACAGTCCGATCCGGTACACTCCATTGACAGACCTAGAGAAAAGGACAGGGTTAAAGGCAGAGAGCCTTTGTTTTCTTTTTTAGAGTTTATTTCTTTATTTCGAGAGAAAGACAGTGGAGTGGGGGAGTGGCAGAGAGAGAGAAGCCCAAGCGGGCTCTGCTGGGTCAGCGCAGAGCCTACCGTGGGGGCTCGAACCCCACAAAGCTGCAAGATCGTGACCTGAGCCGGAACCAAGAGTTGGGACACTTAACGGACTGAGCCACCCAGGTGCCCATGAAGGTAGAGATTCTTAATACCTTGCCTAAACCCTAGAAAAACGGGTATGCTGATTTCAAATGTGCCTTTGTTTCTGTGTCCAATTACCCAGGTTTCCTGGCCAGACTCTGCAGTATAGTATCTCTCTTCCATTCTGTCCAGCCTGTGTAACACTGCCAGATTAACAGTCCTCAATCAGCTTTCTGGAAAACACGGACCATGCTGTCAGTGAGAATAGGTCTTAACGTTTCCTGCTTGATATTCAAAGTCCCTCTAAAACATGGTGTAGGTCTACTTATTAAGTAAATTATTTCTTATGGTTAATCTGTAAAACTTCTAGTTCCTACTGGTCTCCAGCTTTCTCACCTGTACAGGAGTCGCTCTTTGGTTCCGTTCTATGTAACTTACTAATGATCTACCATGCACTATTCTAGATGCTTTGTGTAATAATTATAGCTATCACTTGAGTGATTGTTAAATTAATTACAACATCTTGCTGTACTTATTTAATCCTCCCAACAACAGTATTAAAAACGCACTATTATTAGGGGCGCCTGGGTGGCTCGGTCGGTTGGGCGTCCGACTTCAGCTCAGGTCATGGTCTCACGGTTCGTGAGTTCGAGCCCTGCGTCGGGCTCTGTGCTGACAACGCAGAGCCTGGAGCCTGGTTCCGATTCTGTGTCTCCCTCTCTCTCTGCCCCTTCCCCACTCACGCTCTGTCTCTGTCTCTCTCAAAACTAAATAAACATTAAAAAAAATTTTTTTTAAAAGATACTATTATTAGACAGTATTATGGCCCCCATTTTCTAAATGAGGAAGCTGAGGCAGAGAGGTTAAGTAACTTATCGGAAGTCACACAGCTAATAACCGAGGGAATTGAATTGTTTTTTTTTTTTTAAGTTATTTATTTATTTAGAGAGAGGAACACAAACAGGGGAGGAGCAGAGACAGACAGGGAGAGAGAGAATCCCAAGCAGGCTCTGCACTGTCAACGTGGAGCCAGATGCGGGGCTCAAACTCACGAACCTCGAGATCTTGACCTGAGCTGAAGTTGGATGCTTAACCAATTGGCCACCCAGGTATCCCGAAAGTTTATTTTTTAATTTTTATTATTTTCAAAAATAATTTTTTTAATGTTTATTTTTGAGAGAGAGAGAGACAGATGGACAGAGTGTGAGCAGGGGAGGGACAGAGAGACACAGAATCTGAAGCAGACTCCAGGCTCTGAGCTGTCAGCACAGAGTCCGATGTGAGGCTCGAATTCATGAACTTCGAGATTATAATCTGAGCTGAAATCGGATGCTTAACTGACTGAGCGACCCAGGCACCCCCAAAATTTTTTTAAAAGTAATTTCTATACCTGACATGGGACTTGAACTCACAACCCCAAGATCAACACACACATGTGGCTCTTCTGACTGAGCCAGCCAGATGCCCCTATAAATACTGCTGAATTTTATCAAATGTTTTTTCTGTTGCTCCTGTTGGGACGATACGTGATTTTTTGCCTTTATTCTGTTAATGTAGTTAAGTTACACTGATTGTGAATGTTCAACCAGCCAATCAACCTCTCATTCCTGGAGTAAACCTCACACAGTCATGATGTATTAACCTTCTTATATACTGCTAGAGCTGATTTGCTAAAATTTTATTTTTTTTTGCTAACATTTAAATCAGGATTTTTGTGTCTGTGTTCATGGGAGATACTGGCCTATATTTTTTCTCTTTTAACATTGTTGTTAGGTTTTGGATGAAGGTTATACTAGCCTTATGAAATACAAGAGTTTATAGGATATCGGTAGTAGAGACATTATTTCTTCTTTAAGAATATATAAGAATCAGGGGCACCTGGGTGGCTCGGTCGGTTAAGCATCCGACTTCGGTCCAGGTCATGATCTCATGGTCCGTGAGTTCAAGCCCCGCGTCAGGCTCTGTGTTGGCAGCCCTGAGCCTGGAGCCTGCTTCAGATTCTGTGTCTCCCTCTTTCTCTCTGCCCCTCCCCCACTTGTGCTCTGTCTCTAGCTCTCAAAAATAAATAAATGTTAAAAAAAAAAAAAAAGAATATATAAGAATCATCAATGAAGATATTTGAGCCTGAAGCTCTTTTGTCAGCAACTGTTAATTATATACCCAATTTCTCATAGACATTCAGACTTTTTATCTATCCTGGTATCGTTTTTGGTAAGGTGTGCTTTTTCAAGGAATTTGTTCATTTAACTTTCCCAATAGAAAAAAACTGTTCGGGAAAATGGATAAACTGACTGTGGTATACTTATATATAGGAACATTAGTCCAGAATAAAAATCAACAGAACACTGATGTACCGAACACAGGTACCCTGTAAAAACACTATTCTAACTGAAAGAAGCCAGACACAGGCTACGTATATATGCAGTTCCGCAACAGGCTCTAGGCAAGATGAATCTGGTGACAGAAACCACATCACTGTTTGCCTCTGAGATGGCGAGATTCTAAGGAGGCAGAAAGGAACTTTCTGAAACAATGGAAATGTTCTATATGTCGGTAAGGATGTGGCTTGTGTGGGTGTCCACGTCTGTAAAAACGGGTGGTGATTTACATTTAAGATTGTGTCTCGGTGGCGCCTGGGTGGCTCAGTCGGTTAAGTGTCAGACTTCAGCCCAGATCATGATTTCACGGCTCATGGTGTCGAGCCCCGTGTCAGGTTCTGTGCTGGCAGCTCAGAGCCTGGAGCCTGCGTCAGATTCTGTGTCTCCCTCTCTCTCTGGCCCTACCCCACTCACACTCTCTCAAAAATAAATACTAAAAAAAAAATCTGTCTCTATGTAATATGTAAATTTAAAAAATTGACAAAAATAGAAAGCTGTTGAAACTCTCCTCTTTTAAAAAGTTGTGTTAAAACACACATAAGATAAAAAGTGGTGTTACGTACATCCGCGTTGTTGTAGAGCCATCACCACTAACCACGCTCACGGCTCTTTTCATCTTGTAAAACTGAACACCCCACGTGTGACAACCTGCTACCCTCCCACCGCTCACCACTACCGCACTATCTGCGATGCTGACGACTCTGAGCGCCTCATGCGGGTGGAATTGTACAGTGTTTGTCTCTTGTGCCTGGCTTTTTTAACTCGGCATAATGACATCAAGGTCCGTATCCACGATGTAGGATATTGTGCATTTTCCTTCCTTCGTAAAGCTGAATGGTAATTCCGTCACACGTATGCACCACATTTTGCCGGCCCAGCATCCCCCGAGGGACACTTGGGCTGCTTCCACAGTTTAGCTCCTATGAACAATGCTGCTGTGGATACGAAGGTGCAGACACATCTTCCAAACACGGCTTCCAATCCTGCGTAAACAGCCGGAGGCAGCCGGAGGTGGAACTGCTGGGCCATAGGGTAATTCTGTTTTTAATTGTTTGAGTTTCCCCAAGTGGAAATACCACTTCTATCCCCACAGGCTGCGAAAGGATACCAACTGATCTACATCCTCATCAACACTTGTTTTCTGTTATTCTGACGCAGCCACACGATAGGCGTCAGGTGGCGCTCTTAAGGATTAGTGCTCTCGGACACCTTTTCCTATGGTTATTGACCGTTTGTTTCTTTTCTTTGGAGGAATGTCTCTTCAAGTCCTTTGCCTTTTTTTTAATTATTAGTTTTTAAGTTAGTTTACTCATTTTGAGAGAGAGAGAGAGAGAGCGCGCACTAGCGCCTGCGAGCAGGCATGAGCAACGGAGGGGCAGAGAGAAGGGCGGAGAGACGATCCGAAGCAGGGTCCATATTGTCAGTGCTGTCAGCGTGGAGCCTGGTGCAGGGCTCAAACTCACAATCATGAGCCTGACCTGAGCAGAAATCAAGGGGTGGACGCTTAACCGACTGAGCCACCTAGGCGCCCCTGCCCACTTTTGAATCAGGATGTTTATCTTCTCCCATTTTGTGGGTTGCCGCTTTACTCTGTGTCTTTTGATGCGCAAATTTAAAAATTTTCATGAAATCCAATTTGTCTATTTTCACTGGTTACCTGTGTGAGCTTCTATCCTGTTTTTAAATATATTTGTTTAATGTTTGGTTTATTTTTTGAGAGAGAGAGAGAGAGACAGTGTGAGTGGGGGAGGAGCAGAGAGAGAGGGAGACCCAGAATCCAAAGCAGGCTCCAGGCTCTGAGCTGTCAGCACAGAGCCCGATGAGGGGCTCGAACTCACAAACCGCGAGATCATGGCCCAAGCTGAAGTCAGGGGCTTACCGACTGAGCCACCCAGGCGCCCCATGCCTCAAGTTTTCTTCTAGAAGTTTGGTTGTCTTAGGTCTTAGTTTAGGTCCTTGATGTATTTAATTTTTGTATATGGTGTTAGGTAAGGGTCCAGCTTCATTTTTTTGCATATGGATATCCAGTTTTCCCAGCAACATTTGTTGAAGACTATCCTTTTTCCACTGAATGATTGTGGCACACTTGTCAAAACTCTTTTGACTGTGTATGCGAGAGACTATTTCTGAGTTCTCTTTTCTCTTTCATGGGTCTATTGGTCTGTCCTTAGGCCAATAAAATGCTGCTTTGATGACTGTAACTTTGAGGTTAAGTTTTGAAATCAGGAAGTGTGAAGTCCTTCAAGTTTTGTCCTTTTAAAGAATGGTTTGGTTGTTCAGGTCTCAAGATTCCATGTGAATTTTAGGATGGGTTTTTCTATTTCTGTAAAAAAAAGTCATAGGGGTTTTGATGGGGTTGTACTGAATCTGTAGATGGCTTTGGGCAATACCGATATTTTAACAATATTAAGTCTTATGTGTTTCCATTAATTATGTCTTTTAAAAAAGTTGGTTTTTTTAAAGCTTTTTTGGAGAGAGGGGAAGGGGAGGGAGGAACAGAGAGAGAGGGAGACACAGAATCCGAAGCAGGCTCCAGGCTTTGAGGTGTCAGCACAGAGCCGACGCAGGGCTCGAACCCATGAACTGTGAGATCATGACCTGAGCTGAGGTCGGATGCTTAACCGACTGAGCCACCCAGGCGCCTCAATTTATGTCTTCTTTAATTTTCTTTCAGCAATGTTTTACAGTTTTTTCATGGTACAATTCTTTCACCTCATTGATTAATTCCTAAGTATTTTATTCTTTTTATGTGCAATTGTAAATGAAATTGCTTTTGTAATTTCCTTTGCAGGTTCACTGTGTATGGAAATGCACCTGATTTTTGTGTGTTGACTTTGTACTGTTATTTTGCTGAATTTGTTTATGAGATCTAACAGCTTCTTTGTGAAGCCTTTAGCATTTTCTACATAAGATCATAGCATATGCAAATAAAGTTAAATTTACATCTTCCTTTCCGATTCGAATGTCTTTTCTCTCTCTCTTGTCTAATTGTTCTGGCTAGAACTTCAAAACTGTGTTCAACGGAAGCGGAAGCGCAGAAGCCAAGCACCCTCATGTGGCTCATGACTTTATGAGGGATACATTCCAAGACCCCCAGTGGATATCTCAAACTGTGGACAGCACCAAACCCTGTGGGGGGGTGGGAGGGAGGGGAAAGTGGGTGATGGGCATGGAGGAGGGCACCTGTTGGGATGAGCACTGGGTGTTGTATGGAAACCAATTTGACAATAAATTTCATATTAAAAAAAAAACAAAAACAAAACCCAAACCCTAAATATACTATGTCTTTTCTTAAACATATATACCTATGATAAAACTTAACTTATAAATTAGCACAGTAAAAGATGAGTAACAAATAAGTAATAACAAAATACAATTGTAGCAATATACTGTAATGAAAGTTAACTGAATGTGGTCTCTTTCTCCCTCTATCTTATTTTATTCTTCCTTCCCTTGTGATGATGTGAGATGATGAAATGCTTACGTGATGAGATAACGTGAGGTGGATGATGGAGGCGTCGTGACATAGTGTTAGGTTACTCCTGACCTTCTGGCCGTATGTCAGAGGGAGGGTCACCCGCATCTAGACCAAGGCTGACCACCGGTGACTGACACTAAGCAAAGTGAAACTGCGGATAAGGAGGGACTACTGTATTGTGTTCAGGTAGCTTTCTTCTATGCCTATTTTGTTTTTTTAAACAATGTTTATTTCGAGAGAGAGTGCAAGCAGGGGAAGGGCACAGAGCAAGGTGGCGAGAGAATCCCGTGCAGGCTCCATGCTGTCAGTGAAGAGCCTGACGTGGGGTTTGAAGCCACAAACCGTGAGATCATGACCTGAGCTGAAATCAAGAGACGGAGGCTTAACTGACTGAGCCGTCCAGGCGCCCTTTTAGTGCTTTTATTATTATAGGGTGTTGAATTCTGTCAAATGCTTTTTTTGCACCAATTGAAAGGTTTTTTTTCCTCCTCTCATTTTATTGATGTGGCCTATCACACTTTCTCTTACATTGAACTCTTACGATTCTCTTACGTTGAACCATTCTTGCATTCCAAGAATAGATCCCACTTGGTCAGGGCATACAATCCTTTTAATATGCTGCTAAATCCTGCTTGCCAGCATTTTGTTGAGGACTCGTGCATCAATGTTCACAAAGCATACTGGCTTGGTTTGTAGTTCTCTTTTGGGGTCTTTGTCTGGCTTTGGTATCAGGACTATGCTGGCCTCACAGAGTGAGTCAGGAAGTGTTTCCTTCTCTTCAATTTTTTGGAAAAGTTTGAGGATTGGCATTAGTCTGGAAGCATTCATCAGTGAAACCATCAGTTCTAGGGCTTTTCTTTGTTGAGAGATTTTTGATTACGGATTTGATTACGCATAACATTACGGATTACCAGTTACAGGTTTGTTCAGATTTTTTTGTCTCTTCATGATTTTAGTCTTGGTAGGTTTTGTGTTTCAAGAAATCTGTCCATTTCAATGAGGTAATCCAATTTTTTGGCATACAACTGTTCATAGTGTTCTCTTACAATCCTTAGTATCTCTGTAGAATTGGTGGTGACCCCACTTCCATTCCTGAATTTCGTGAGTCCTCTTTTATTCTGAGTCCATCCAGCAAACGCTTGTTGACTTTATCTTTTTGAAGAACCAATTTTTGGTTTTACTGATTTTCCTTTCTGTTTTTCCTATACTCTATTTCTCTCTACTCTGATGTTCATGATTTCCTTCCTTCTGCTAGCTTTGGGTTTAGTTTGTTCTTTTTCTCGTTCCTTAAGTGGTAAAGTTGGGTTGTTGACGTGAGATCTTTTTTATTTGTAATGTGAACATTCATGCCTACAAACTTTCCACTCAGCATTGCCTCTGCTGTGCCCTGTAAGTTTAGGTGTGCCGTGTTATTTTAATTCATCTCCAAGTACAGTAAAACCTTGGTTTGCAAGCATAATTTGTTCTGGAAACATGCTTGTAATCCAAAGCACTCATGTATCAAGCGAATTTCCAGAACCACTGGCTCAGTTGTGATCATGTGACATTGGGCATCACGTAGTACTCGTATTGCAAGACGTCGCTTGTTTATCAAGATAAAATGCATTAGACACGTTTGCTCATCAGGGTGACTGGGTGGCTTGGTTGGTTAAGTGTCCAACTTCGGCTCAGGTCACGATCTCAGTTTGTGGGTTCAAGCCCAGTGTCGGGCTCTCTGCTCTCGGCACAGAGCCCGCCTCAGATCCTCTGTCCCCCTCTTGATCTCAAAAATAAACATTAAAAAAAATCTGCTCATCCTGTGGACCACTCGCACATTTGCAATCCAAGGTTTTACTGTACTTCCTTCCTTCCTTCCTTCCATCTTTCTAACAGAGAGGGTGGGGGGAGACACCCACGCAGAGGAAGAGAGAGAGGGAGACACAGAATCTTAAGCAGTCTGCACGCCCACTGCAGAGCTGGCGGGAGAGGGAGGGGCTCGATCTTACGCCCCTGAGATCATGACCTGAGCTGAAACCAAGTAAGACCCTTAAGCAATTAAGGCACCCAGGTGTCCCAGGTGTGTAAATCTTTGTAACGGTTTTATCTTCTTGTTGCACAAAATCTTTTATTAGTACACCATGTGTTTCTCTGTCTCTTGTAACCATTTTCGGTTTCAAGTCCATTTTGTGCAGCTGCTGTTGCGCTGTTTGGGTTACTATTTGTATGAAATACCTTTTTTGATCTTTTCACGTCCAGCCTGTTTGTTTTTGGATCTAAAGTTGAGTCTCCTGTAGACAGCATGTAGCTGGATCATGTGTTACCTATTCTGATCGTTTTTAAACCAATTGAGAAAAACCTGACACACATATTAGTTTCAGGTGTACAACACGATTCAATAAAGGTCCACATTGCAAACTGATCACCACAGTAATTCTATTTCACATCCATCCCCACACTCAATTACAAAGTGTTTTCTTGTGCTCAAGCTCTATTCTGCTAGCAAGCTTCCATTAATCCATCAGTGAACACTGGGGTTATTTCAATGTCTCTACTATGTAAATAAGGCTCCTATGAACATGGGGGTGCAAGTATCTTTTTGAGTCTGTGTTTTTGTTTCCTTCGGATAAATACCCAGAAGTGGAATGTGGGATCATATGGTAGTTCTATTTTTTATTTATTTTTTCTTAAGCAGGCTCCACGTCCAACGTGGGGCTAGAATTCATGGTCCCGAGATCAAGAGTCACATGCTGTGTACCAACTGAACCAGCCAGGCAGCCGGATTTTTAATTTTTTGAGAAAAGTTTATACTGTTTTTTTTTTTTAAAGGTTTTATTTATTTTGAGAGAGAGGGAGGGGCAGAGAGCGAGGGAAAGAGAGAGAGTCCCAGGCAAGGCTCCATGCTGCCAACACAGGGCCCGATGAGGTGGGGCTCGAGCCCACAAAATGTGAGACCATGACCTGAGCTGAGATCAAGAGCTGGACACTTACCCTGAGCCACCCAGGCGCCCACCATACTGTTTTCCACAGTGGCTGGGCCAACTCACATTCCCACCTACAGTGCACGGGGGTCACTTTACTCCTCCTCCTCACCAACACTTGCTATTTCTTGTCTTTTTCACGATGGCTGTTCTAACAGGCATGAGGTGCTATCTCCTTGTGGTTCTGATTTGCGTTTCCCTGACGATTAAGGATGTTGAGCCCCTTTTTCATGCACCTGTTGGACATCTGCATGTCTTCTTTGGAAAGATGTCCATTCAGACCATTTGCCCTTTTTCAACTGGACTGCTTCGTTGCTACCGAGGCGTAAGAGTTCTCTGTATGTATTTTAGATATTAACCACCTGCCAGATATATGAATTGCGCTACTTTCCCCCACTCTGTGGGGTGCTTTATTTTGCTTTATTTTGTTGATGGTTTCCCTTGTATAGAGTTCCTCGTGGTCCCACTTGCTCATTTCTGCTTTTGTTGCCCTTTGCTTCTGGTGTCAAACCCAAAAAGTCCTCCCTGAGACTGATGTCGAGGAGCTCATCCCCTGATTACTTCTGGGAATTTTATAGTTTCAGGTATTACCTTTAAGTTCTCAAGACATCCCGACTGGACTTTTGTGTATGGTGTAAGACAGGCATCCGGTTTCATTCTTTCATACGTGGCTGTCCGGTTTTCCCCACACAACTTACTGAACAGACTGCCTGCTCCCTACCTTTGCCTTAAATTGATCATATGAATGCAGCTTTATCTCTGAGCGCTCTGTTGTACTACATCCATTTCTGTTTTATGCCAATACCATACTCTTTTGATTATTATAGCATTGTAACAGTTGGGAATCATGAAGTGGGAAGCCTCCAGCCTTATTCTTCTTTCTCGATTCGTTTCACTATTTGGGGTATTGGGATTCTTTGTTCTATTTCCCCGAAATTTGCCACTGAAGTTTTGATTTTTATTGCACTGAGTTTGTAGACTGCTTTTGGCAGTGTGGACATTTTAACATTAATTCTTCCATTCCATGAGCATATGATATCGTCCACTTATTTGTGCCTTCTACAATTTTTTCATTACTGAATTATTAAGGGTTTCAGTGTACATGCTTTTTACTTCCTTGATTAAATTTACTTAGGTATTTCATTTTTTATGCCACTGTTGAAAATGGGAGGATTGTTTTCTTAATTTCTCTGATAGGTCATTATTAGAGTATGGAAATTCAACTGAATTGCATATTTTGATTCTGAATTCTGCAACTTAAACTTCATCGATCAGTTCTAACACTTTTTTCAGGTTTTCTGTATACAACGTCATGTCATCTACAGATGGAGACAGTTCTACTTCTTCCTTCCCAATTTGTATGTATTTTATTTCTTTTTCTTGCCTAACTGCTCTGGCTAGTACTTCCAGTACTATGTTGAATAAAGGTGGTAAGAGTGTTTTCTGATCTGTTTTTGTTTAATGTTTGTTTATTTTTGAGGTGGGGGGGGGCGCAAAGAGAGAGAGGGAGACAGTGGACCTGAAGTGGGCTCTGAGCTGACAGCAGAGAGAGTGATGTGGGGCTCAAACTCATGAACCGTGAGATCACGACCTGACCCAAAGTCAGATGCTTAACCAACGGAGCCACCCAAGCACCCCGAGTGTTTTCTGATCTTAAGAGTAAAAGCTTTCCGACTTTCACCACTGAGTATGAAATTAGCCGTGGGCTTGTTGTATGTAGCCTTTATTATGTTGACATATGTTCTCTCATGCCCACTTTGTTCAAAGAGGGAGGTACAGAATCCAAAGCAGGCTCCAGGCTCTGAGCTGTCAGCACAGAGCCCGATGTGGGGCTGGAACTCATGAGCTGTGAGATCATGACCTGAGCCAAAGTCAGATGCTTAACCAACGGCCACCCAGGTGCCCCTCATCCCCACTTTGTTTAAAGTTTTAATCATAAATGGATGTTGAATTCCACTCTGTCACTTGATTGGAGAGTGTAAGCCATCCGCTTTTTTTTTTTTTTCTTTAAGGTTTTAAGTAATCTCTATACCCAACATGGGGCTCAAACCCATAACTCTGAAATGAAGAGTTGTATACTCCACCAGGTGAACCAACCAGGGGCCCTAGGCCTCCAAAATTTCTGATAAGAAACCTGCCTATCATCTTATTGAGGATCCCTTGTATGCAATGATGTGCTTGTCTAATGCTGCTTTCATGATGTGCTCTTTATCTTTTCAAAGTCTGATTATGTTTCTTGCTGTGAGTCTCTTTTAAGTTCTTCTTACTTGGAGCTCGGTGAGCTTTGTGGTTGTCTGTGTTCACGCCCTCCATCAAATGTAGGAAGTTTACAAGCATTATTTTTTTCAAATATTCTCTCCGCCTCTTTCTCTTTGCTACTTCTGGGACACCCACGATGCACAGGCTGGTCTGCTGGATGGTGTCCCAGAGGTCGCCTAGGGTCTGTTCTCTTTCCTTCTATCTTTTCTCTTTCTGTTCTTCAGGCTTGGAGAATTTCCATTGTCATATCTTGAAGTTCACGGATTCTTTCTTTAGTCTGCTCAAATCTGCCTTTGAATCCCTCTAGTGGATTTTTCATTTCAATTATGGTCCTTTAGGCTTTCTATCTCTTTGGTATTTCCATTTTGTTCACACATCATTTTCACAAATTTGTCCACATCATCCCTTAGTTCTTTGAGCATCTTTGGGCATTTGTTTTGAGGTCATCGTCTAATGTATTCTCAATTGAGTCTTTTTTAGGGAAAAATTATTTTGAATTATTTTTTTTCCTTTGAATGGGCCACGGTTTTCTGTTTCTTTGTATTCCTTGTGATTTTTCCTTGAACACTGCAAGTTTGAACGTAATAATGTGGTACATCTGGAAATAAGATTCTCCCTCCTTTCCCAGTGTTTACATATCCTGACCTTTAATTTCTAGCTCCCAAGCGGAAGAAAAGTGAAAAATGAAGGGGAAGAAAATAGGGCCCTTCAAGTCTCTTGGTAGTCACTTCAGGTGGAGGAAGAGGGGCTTACGACAATGGTGGAGGACAGGGATCCCCGGCGTTTGGACGACAGGGTCCTCTTTACCCAGCCTGGCTTCTGCCACCTGTGAGCAAGCTGTTCCAGCAATGCCTACGTAGCCGCCTGCCGTGTGGCTGGGGGTAGAGGATGGGTGGTTGCTACTGTTCTAAGTTGAAACTGACCAAAAGGAACCACAGCTTGCCATCTCAGCCTTCCCCTAGTAGCTGCAAGCTTTCAACAGGCTCCAGGGTTCCAAAATTATTATGTTAGACATATTCTGCCCGTGTAATTATCTAAGAGGTAATTTTTTTCCTTTTCAGTTAGATTCTAGTCTATTTTACTAATTTTTGTTTCTCACTGTGACAAATCCAGTGGGCTTGTAATAAATATGCTGAGCAAACTCACAGGAGAACCATGTGACACAGCGCCCGGCACACAGTGAGCAGTCAGTATGTGTCGGGTATTACCGTTGTAGCATCGTATGTACTGTTGTGGTTTCCTGGGGGCAGTTAGGTTGAAGTGAGGGAACAGCAGCAGCTTACTCTCTGCCGCGAGGAGACGGTGTAACGGGATCGCCGGAGGTCTCGTGCCGGCTGACCCACGCTGCGGCAAGATCCCTCTAGTGATACCCTCGTGTCTTCCGCGCTGCTGGACTCTTGGCTTCACCAGCCCCTGCTCTCTTACCATTTCTGCATCTCACAGTTGGGATCGCAGCTGTGGTTGATGAATCGGGCCTCATTCCCCATGCGGTAACTGTCGATCACCATCCCGCTATCCAGGTTCAGGCAGTAGTGGTCGCTGTGATTATGATACTGCTCAATCATCCTGTTCCTGAAGAGGAGAGGAAGAATCGAAAGCCAATTAATGATTAAGTTGAAAGTAAATTGGAAATCTTCCATTTTCCATTCTCATCTGGTCTCTTTGCCATTTTCCTGGGGTGTCCCCACTAATCACTGTACCTGAACTCTTGCTCGCTGACAACCTCCCCCAGGTACTCGATGATGAACTGCCCGGCTTTTAGGGGTTCTTTGGTTCGGATTCCCCAACCTTTTTCCTCAGCTCGAAATCGTTCTAGACACTGCACCCACTCATGCCTCTGTATCCTCTGGTTACAGCACTGCTCACCACAGGGACAAGTGTTGGGGGAACATTCAGCAAAGATCATTCTAGAAAGAAGAGAGAGAACTGCATGTCAAATAATATTACATATGCCTTCAGGGACCCATTTTTCTTTTATAGGAACTCTTAAAAGGAACACACGAAATTTTTAATTTTAACAAGGTTGGATTGGTTAACAAGGTACTAATACATAACTCCAAAACTTAATAATACTGAAAATTACCAAGTCAAGTTATAAACACCAGATGGATTAAACTAACTGTCCACTAAGCATCCTGGGTAAACACAGTATCATATTTAGCTCTGTACTAAGAATAAAACCACAGACCATAGAGGAATTAATAATTTCCAGATTACATAGCATTTTTGTTTTGAAGCAGCTCATGGGTATGTACAGATTTTGTTTTCTTTTTAAATTGTGGCAAAATCACACATAAACTGCACACTGTAAATATTTTTAAGCATACAGTTCAGTACATTTGCATTGTCGTCGTTTTATAAGAATTTTATATTTTGTTAGTGTAAATGACATTCCCATACTGGAAATAACATTTCCAGTCTATATACTAGCTGAACCTATAACCACTAGTGAATTAACAAGCCAAAATTTCTGAACACAGTAGACAAAGTTGTTGTGTACCTGTCTTCTCACTGCTTTTCGCTTTTACATTTCTAGATCTTTCACAGAAGTGATTTAGTTTTGGTATAGGGTTTGAAATCCCAGTAAGACTACTGAACAGGATTAAAACAAGGGATGATTAAGAATATAATGGTAGATCGAAATATCACATTATATTTTATATAATGTACACACACACACACACACACACACCTTACAAATCTCGTAAAAAAAAAAAAGCATGTAACATTTTATAATCTGTCACAGTCTTTCTTCAAATAAACATTACCCCCATCTAAAGAGCAAACACAGCACAGTGTTGTCACAGAAATGAGCAGTTAAGAGTACCCACTGGGCTGGTCCTCAAGGTCTGACCATCAGCTTAGCCTGTGAAAGGCACTGGCTTATTGTCAAATTCATCACCTTTATGCTTTCTTCTGATGAATTCTTCGCTGCATGAATACTACTAAACATCCCTCCTGAAAATGCCTCCTTGATTTTATGTGCCTTCTTGATTGCTCACAAACCAAGGTTTTACCATATTTACTAGGAAAAATGTTACTGAGGTTATAAACAATGTTGGACACGTTCTTGAGTGTTTACCTGAACTGATGATAAAAACTCATTACTTGCTTTTAAAAATAGTCCTGAAACACCTGGGTGGCTCAGTTAGTTAAGCATCCGACTTCGGCTCAGGTCACGATCACAGCTCGTGAGTTCGATCCCCATGTCAGGCTCTGTGCTCACAGCTCGGAGCCTGGAGCCTGCTTCGGATTCTGTCTCCCTCTCTCTGCCCCTCCCCCACTCATGCTCGCGCGCTCTCTCTCTGTCTCTCTCTCAAATAAATAAAAACATCAAAAAATAAATAAAAATAAAAAGTCCCGAATCTAGTTTTCTGTGGATATATGAACCCTAACATAGACACAAAATTGAATCTTACAGATCCTTTGAGCTTTCCCCTGAAATATTTACAAAACCTAGAACCCAAAGACAGGAAAGACATTTTAGGTTGCTCCATTTAAGTAAATCTTTATGTGGGTTACTTTTAAATATATAAGGAAGCACCCACTGAATACTATATTTTAATTTTTATTAAATACAGAATAAATAAATTTTAATTTTTATTAAATACAGAATAAATAAATAAATACATTTGTATTTAAATGTATGCATTTATCACATCATTCATTAGATGCATGCATATGTAGGAACCATATTCTCCTGATATAAAGTTGGCAGCATTGTATCTGAGGTTTTTGTTTGTTTGCTTGTTTTTGAAGAAAGACAACACGGTGTTAAGGATAAATGTGACACCCATACCAACAAAAATGACCCAAGACAACCAATGTAATTATGTAAAGGTAATAAATATTTGGATTCCAATTCCATGTGATTAAAAGACTAACGACTTAAAAGTAAGCAGAGTATATACTGGAAAGAACACAAATTCTGATTAAGACATGTGTGGATTCAAATTCTGTCTCTGTCACTCAAGTGTTGTGTACAATATGGAGCAATCTGCTACCCAGACTCTAGGATCCTTCATTTATAAAATATAAAACTATTATCTATCTCATTGGAGTACTGTGAAAAAGAGAGGGAAGTAGCCAATGAGATAGTCGCTGTATTACAGCAATTTCACAGATAATAAATATCATATAAAAAAACACAGTAATGTTAGCACATAAAGGAATGCGAATTAAGCAATTTTAAAGATACATGATACTCCCAAATATTAAACCAATGAAATATAAAGCACCGAAAATAAAGTTAGGTGTGAATCCCTAAGCGGAGATGGAACTATGGGGAAGGGAGTATATTCAGGTACTGGTGGTGACACCCCAAATCCACTCATCGTTTCATGCGAGCCACTGGACAGCGCAGAGTAGGAATTATGCAAACATTCACAGTCCGTATAGGTAAGGCTCCTTCGGAGAGAGCACCCTAAGAATTAAAGAAAGAGGAACGTGCCCAGTTTCACTGTGGTGCCATTTTTAATAGCAAAACATTGGGAGTCATGTGAATGATGAACCACAGGAGGCTGGCAAACTAGGGGCTATCAACCTACACAAGATAACAGAGCACCTAAAAATGGTGAGTGAGCGGACCACACGGATACATAAAAGTGTGTATATAAAGCATCTGTGAGTGGAAAAAAATCAGTGCACAACACAGACTATACCAGCAGCCATGACTCCTATGTAAAACCGTATGTATGCATGTATGTATATATAAGATGTGAATTTACAATGATGTGTAAGGCAGAGTTTCTCAGATGTCACGCTGATACAGGAGGTACTAGAACATTGATTCCCGTAGCCCATAGGACAGTTGACTAGACACTGGGGAAGCAGTTGTCTTTGGCTAGGAAAACTATCTAGAACAGGAAGTATCGATGTAATAAAGTTCATCACTGGTTCGTCTTTACTGTAAATTTGCTTATGTTACTAAAACCAACAAATTAGATCTCCATTCCAGGGTCTCTATCAGACATTTCCCTTTTGAAACCTCCATGTCATTTAGAACTCAATGGCCCCAAAGTAAAATAATAGTTTCCATCTCCAAACTAATCAGACCCCATACTTTTCATTCTGTGGCAACAGGATTACCATCGCTCATTGGCAACACTGACTCAGTCAACACATGTCCGTCTCTGTGCGCATGCCAGTGGGTCACCAGACCAGTTTTCCTTCCAAACACATCACGCCCTTCTTTCACTGCCACCATCCTACCTTATGCCCTCATTATGGCGACATTGTACGGAGATCTAGGAAAGTTTCTAGAACTGTGCTGAATACTTTATGAACATCGTCTCCTAAGATCCTTACCCTCCCAACCCCCCATAAAGAAGGTACTAATTTTATTAGAGGGGTTAAATAACCTTCCTCAGGTCTTACAAGTAATAAGAGGATTTAAACCTGGGTATGGTTAAGACTCTTAAGTCTCATTCTTTCCCTGTTACTCTACGCAGCCCATGTGATGGGCTGAATGTTTGTGTCTCCCCAAAACGAACAGCTGAAGCCCCGGCCCCCAGCGTGATGGTTATTTGGAGGTAGGGCATTTGGGAGGTCAACTGGCTTATATTAGGGTATGAGGGTGGGAATCTCACGATGGGATCAGTGCCCTTACAGGAGGAAGACCAGAGAGCTCTCCTCCCTGAGCACCCACTAAGGAAAGGCCACGTGAGCACACAGGCAGAAAGTGGCTGTCTATAAGCCTGGAAGTGGGTCCTCACCAGACAGCAAATACTTGCATCTTGACCTTGGACTTCCTAGCCTCCAGAACTGTGAGAAATAAATTTCAGTTGTTTAAGCCACCAGGTCAATGGTATTTTGCCGTAATAGCCCAAGTAGATTAAGACAGCCCGTCAAGTAGGTTTTATGTATCTTTATGCAACTTCATGAGAGCAATTCAAAGAGCTTATTTAACTTTTCCCTCCAAATGAAGTGTCCTAGGTCTTGAAGCCTGTGCTTTTAGAGAAATCAATTTAGTACAGTACCTATTGAGACAGTCATCCACACAGCCCTTCCTGGTATCATCATCTGGCTTCTTACAGTTACAGGTGGTGGCCTCGTAACCAGAAAGGGGTTTGACATCAACGTAGACATCTTGAGAGAAGACAGCAAAGAGTAATTTGTAAACATATAAGATCATTTTTTAAGTGCCAGGCCAAGAAGAACATTGATGGTATGATGGCAGAAAAAATAGCTCCCAAGTTACTCACTTGAACGGATTTTTTTATATAGCGGGACATCTGGCTTTTTGTATAGCTAGAAGAAAAAAAAAAAGAAAAATCCTGATATAGCATTTAACTTCAAACGCCAGGCAGCAGCATCAATCACTAAAAACACAAGAAATTATCCATGTGCCCTGCTCCCATGGGAATATTTATAAGATTTTCTGGGTTGTGTGTATCTGAGGGAACTTCTTGGTGTGATCACTTTTTACCCTGAAATAAAAAGTGACTTACTAGACTAGAGGAGGGTGAGCTGAGAAAGAGATTCAACAACAGAAGAAACGGTAAACACTTTAATGAAAATGCGTTTTCAATTATAAGCTTCTTTAGCATGTTTTAGACTTAAACAAAAATTGCTTAAGGCTTGATTCGCCTTTATGAAAAGAAAGGAAAAGTTGCACAGAGCTTGTGGAGATGGTCTGGGGGAATATATGGAATTAAAAAGATGAGCACCCTGACCTTTTCAGGGTGGGTATTCCAGAAAAACACATTTCACATTTTAATTAAGGCAATTAATTTAGTGAATAAAGGGGAGAGGGAAGGCAGGAAATAAAGCTTTCATACTGCAATTAAGAAAATAAACTTGAAAAAAGTTTACGTATTTATTTCGAGAGAGAGAGAGGCACAGAGTGCATCAGCAAGCACAAGGCAGGGAGGGGAGAGAGAGAGAGAGGAGAAGACCCCAAGCGGGCTCCGCACTGTCAACGCAGAGCCCGACGCGGGGCTCCATCCCACAAGCCATGAGATCTGGACCTGAGCGGAAACCAAGAGGCGGCCGCTTAACCGACTGAGCCCCCCAGATGCCCTAAGAGAGGGCGTGTTAACCTGTAAGAGAAGCCCCACCATCACTTTTCAGTGGGGATAGTCAGAGCATTGTCTCCTTCATGGTTATGAACTCTGACACAAATGTCTAACGTATCGATCCTCCCAGACTGAAGAGAGGTCACCAGAGAAGAGAATGTAGAGAAGGTCCATTGCTTCTGGCTTTCCAAAATTAAACTTTGGTGGAATCTGGGCAAAGCTCAGGAGTCTATTCATCACATTTGCATGACTCTTTTCCACTGCTGCTTTCAACATGGGGCCGGGGGCTCCAGCTCACCACAAACATTACTGGGGAAACTTTCCAGTTAGGGCAAAGGAGAGAAAAGAAAGCACCTTCCCACTTTTAGTTCCCCATTTAAAGATCTGTTAAAAGTACACGAGTGTTAAAACGTTTCCCTTGTTTCCTTTGGTAGAAGACCTCTTTTGTATGTGAAAAATAAATTCCAAACTGATGGGAAGGAGCCAACAAAAATAAAGCCTGAGATTTCTTAGTGCCGCTGGCAGTACATCTAAATTCTCCCGGGACCTGCATCAAACAGGATTCTTACAGAACCATCTCTGCTACCAGAATAAGAGTCCAGAATAATGCAGAAGGTTGCCCAGGGAAGCAGGAACTCACTGCTATTCTGAAGTAGGAATACAGGCAAATAGGTCACATTAAATATGGATGCAAATTCATTTTCCTTAGTCCGTAACCTTCACGGGGACACTTCTCCATACGTCCTAAGATGAGAGCGTAACAAGGAGGCAGAGACAGAGACTTGCAGGCCCCCCTCCCCAGAACAAAACCTGTAAGATAGGCTCCTGTACCTGATTATGTTTCCACTGCCAAAGGATGTCATAGGGAAGCTGGAAGTCAATTCTCTTTTGCCTTAGATACTTTCCTGAAACAAAAACATACTATCAATTTCGGTATCTGTTCATACAAAGGGTCAAACAGCCACAAGGTCTAATACACACGGACTAGGAAAACAAAGATTTAATTTCTAATTTTATAGATTTTTCCATCACAGATTTTGAATTTTAGCTACACTTTTCCAGCATGCTTCATGCGGTATCTGCTGAAGATCAATTTTAATAGTAGCCTATATGAAACAACATACCAAAAAAGACACAGGTCGTTATGAAGCAAACCGAAAACTGAGAACTGTTCGTTTATTAAAATTATTTCCTAGAGCATCTGGCGTCTGTTCTCCATTATTATAAATAACCTAAGATGGTCGGTAAAAATGGGAAGTATAAGAATTTTCTAAACTAGGAGTCCCTGAATTTAAATAACTCAAGAGTATCTACATTCCAATTTATGATCTGTTAACATTTTTTCCGCTCTCTATCAGAACAGTCCTTCTATTAAAAGTCAAAAGCCCCCTTTCTGCTTTAAAGAGGCTGCTTCTATTTCCTTGCTCTCTGACTTTTCTGTCCTTGAGGTGACTCGTCTGCGCAGGAACTACAAGCACTTCTCCGTCACCTGGGTGCTCGTCCCATCACTGTCTCCGGACCAGCAGTTCGCGGACACTCTGCTGATGCCGAGGGACTCGAGGGGGAAAGACTGCCTTCACGCCACGAAGTACTGCGAGTCTACTGCCCTCCCAGTCCTACGGAGGCACGTGCCGGCTCGCCATGCGGCCATTCGTGCTAACGGGGGAAGTGATGGTGGGTACAAGTGCTGGCATCTTAGCAGGAATTCAGGCAAGTGGCACAGAACTGGACTAGGAGAACGAGACGACTGGAAATGAGCCAGGCCGGCAGCATAAAAACATTAAACATCGTGAGCGCTTTCGATGAAGTCACGAAAATTCTGCGGAATGTTGACCCGCAAGTCAGAAATGGTAATGTCCCGCACGGCACAACAGAAGTGCGCATCCTCGACGGCTGTGTCCGGGAAACACACTTGCGCAGACACAATGGCGAGCGGGGCTAGCCTCTTCCGCGCGGCACCACCTGTCCTTGGACAGATGACTGACAAGCTGTGGCTGTTCGGACTCGGGAACTGAAAATGAGCGAAGTGAGCCGGTTACTTCAGAAACAGCTGAAAGGGTCTGTTTTCAGCGATAAAATTTGAGCGTGGACATTGGTGTTTTGGAAAACTCGTGGCGACTATCACGCGAGTCTTTAGAACTGCAACAAAATTCTCCTCGTGAAGTAAGTGGCAAGATTAACAAATGCGAATGGTTTTGGATACACACAGAGAATGGAAGAACAATACAATTCAGTGAATCAGAACTGTTTTACTGGCCAACGCGTGAAGCAATAAAGTCACACACGGGTAACAAACCCATTTATTTTTATGAAAAAAAAAAAAAATTTTTTTTTTTCAAGTTTACTTATTTATCCTGAGAACGGCAGAGGCAGCACAAGTGGGGGAGGGGCAGAGAGAGAGAGGGAAGCGGAGAATCCCAAGCAGGCTCTGCGCAGCCAGCACAGGGCCCGACGTGGGGCTCCAACTCACGAAACTGCAAGATGGTGACCTGAGCCGGACGCTTAACCGACTGAGCCACCCAGGTAAAAAATGCATTTAAATACCAAGAGAGAGCAATCACTTTAATGTACCAGAATACAAGAAGTTCATCAGTATTCATACTCCACATTATAATTCACCTTTAAGGAACAATTACGTTTATATTTTTGCTACAGTGTCAAAGAAGAATTATCTGAAATTATTAAAATATTCTTATCTGCATGAGAACAGATTTCTTCATGTATTTGAACCACAGTAACATCCTAATAGATTGAATGCAAAAAAGATTAGAAAATCCAGATGTCTTACATTAAATCAGACATCAAAGAGATTTGCAAAAATGTGAAATAAGTCACTTTTCTCATTAAATTTTTCTTTGGGAAAGTTATTTCTCATAAAAATGTTATTTACGTCAACATGTAATGTGCAATGAGTTTATCGGACAGATCTGAGGATACAGCAGCACGGATCACAGGCGTATCCTGGGAGATCAGATGTGTGGAGTTAACGGAACAATAATTTTGGGGTTACAGCTGGAGTCCACTTGCTGATAGGGAAGTGAAGCTGAATACCTAACTACAAAGTCTGCAGTGAAAAGTGGAAACAACTTAAAGGTCTATCAAGAGGGGAAACTTTGGTACGTTAAAAAAATATATTTTTTTAAACATTTATTTATTATTGAGAGACAGAGAGACACAGAGTGTGAGCAGGGGAGGGCAGAGAGAGAGGGAGACACACACACACAGAATCCGAAGCAGGCTCCAGGCTCGGAGCTGTCAGCACAGAGCTGGACGCGGGGCTGTGCGACCACAACGGGTGCTTAATAATTGCTTCTTGAAATTACTTAACAACAGAACTTTTACTTTTGCCTAACATTTATTGAGTATCGACTGTGCACCAGGTCCCAGACCAGGATTCTACACAAACTACCTCACATCTTCACCCTACACACAACTCCACAATGTCTCCATTTACTGATTAAAAAAACAAAAACGAACAAAAAAACCTGAGAATCAGAGAGACGAAGTCACTTTTCCAAGGTCACACAACTAACCCAGATTTTAGCTACGTACCAGATTTTTTCTTTTTCTTTTGTTTAAGAAAAAAATTTTTTAACGTTCATTTATTTTTGAGAGAGACAGAGACAGAGCATGAGCGTGGGAGGGGCAGAGAGACAGAGAGAGAGACAGACAGACACAGAATCCGAAGCAGGCTCCAGGTTCCAAGCTGTCAGCACAGAGCCCGACGCGGGGCTCGAACCCACAAACTGTGAGATCATGACCTGAGCTGAAGCTGGATGCTTAACTGACTGAGCCACCCAGGCGCCCCTGTACTGTTTCTTAATAACAATACAAATATAATTTTTAAAAAGTCAAAATCGGTCCCCAGAAATAGTACAAACCCCTTAATGTGAAGGATTAACTCCTTTCTTTGCCAGCAGTATCTGGTATGTTTTCTGAAGGGTGTGTCCAAGAGTGAAGGAGAATCCAGTAAGTTATGCATTTTTTAAAAGAATACTTTTTCGCTAAGAAAGCATCCATATCCCCCACATCCACTTCATCCAACCTCAAAGACATAATTTTCCCACAGTCCAACATCTTGACTTTTGCTCGCAATGAATTTCCATAGATGTATTAAAAAAGAGGGGTGCCTGGGTGGCTCGGTTGAGCGTCCGACTTCGGCTCAGGTCACAATCTCTTGGTTCGTGGGTTCGAGCCCCGTGTTGGGCTTTGTGCTGTCAGTGCAAGGCCTGCTTTGGATCCTCTATCTCAGTCTCTGTGCTCCCAACCCCCCCCCCCCCCGCCCCCTTCACATGCTCTCAAAAATAAATAAAAAACATTAAAGAGAGAGAGAGAGAGAGAGAGAGAGAGAGAGAGAGAGAGAGAGAGAGACGACAGGTCCCAAATGGAGTCACTTGGGTTAAGCCAAGTCACCACACCAGGGCTTGCTCTCTAACCTAACAGCTGTTTACATCTTCTCCAGAAATACAGTCTTAACGGGTCAGCACCAGTGACAAAATCTGCTACACAGACCATTTTCCAGATCCCCCTGAGGAACATGGGGTGAGCTGCCCTTTTCCTTACCCCTCCCCCCTTCTGCCTTTCTGTGCAGCTCCTGGGAGCAACTGTCCACTTGCTGGCTGGGATGTGTTGTGGGACGAGGCCAGTGACCTCTCAGTTCGTTCGGATGAATCCCGGTGCCTTTCCTGGCCCGATCTGTGTCCCTCCCCTCAGTCCCCACCCTGAGAGCCGGAGGAAGAAATGATGGCACACTCTTCTGTCCTCCAACATCTCTGAAACCACCGCCGGGTGATTCACTTCTAAGAAGTGAGACCTACCTGAACGGTTTCCTTAACCAAATTCTGCTAGAGATGATACCTCAGCGGAAGCTAATCAGGAAAATCTCATTTACAACAGTGATTCTGTAGCTAACCCGCATTTTAAAACTGGGGGAAAAATCACTTTATAGCCATGTGAAAATTAGATGAAATCACATCTTTTGTGGATTTTTCTTATTGTGTGCTAAAGCCTTGAGATCTTAAGTACTGCCACTGCTCGCTAGGGAAGGAGCAAAGAGATCCTTTTCTCTTTGAAAGAAAACGGAATTTGTGCAACAAAGTCATTTTAAAGAGGAGACTTGTTACAAAAGCTCTAAAGTCTGTGCTGACCTTGAAATCTAACGGGGGAAGTCACGATGATTTCCTTTCATAACATCAATCCTAACACGAAGAGGAATGGAGGACTGAGAACATCACTGCAAAGCCTAGTTGTTAATGAGGCAGCCGGCAGGCGAGGAGCTCAAAGGAGAGGGGGCTACTCAACAGACAGGAGAAAGAGAACTTCCTTTTCAAGAAGAGATCTTAAACTATGACGAAAACTTGGCATTTTTTAAGTAAAACGGCGGGCCTGAGATAAAGCTGTTTGCTTATATATAACCTGAGTACGGAATTCTAACATCACTTTACAAACAGATAAGAATTATTCATTTCCTCTGTTATCCTGTGTAAATGGCTCTGGTATTCTCTCCCAAGAAAACTGTAGCAGGGGCCCCTGGGTGGCTCAGTCGGTTGAGTGTCTGACTCTTGATTTCAGTTCAGGTCACGATGCTGGGGTCGTGGCATCGAGCCCCACGTGGAGCTCTGTGCTGAGTGTGGAGCCCGCTTGGGATTTTCTCTCTCTCTCTCTGCCCTCCCCACTCGCATGCGCCTTCTGCTGTAGTGGGTCACTGAAAGGCATAGTATTATCAGTGGGGTGTGGGCCATTTAGGAGATTATAAATAAGGATCAAAGATATTTACAGGAAACTGTTTAAATTTCACGAAAGAAAACACTAGAATTCAAGTTTTTCGTTTTGTCAGCCTGACGAAAAAGAAGTGAGACCCAGAAACATAGGGATAGTGTGATCCCCCCCAGTGGAAAACTGCCAGCCCCAGAGGCAAGGATCTTCACCTGTGTTGCTTACGGGTGTATCCCAAGCAGGTAGGAAACTGCCTGATCAAACGACAGGCAGCGCTGAACAAGTATTTTTGGAACGGACGGACGCAGAGGTGTCTTCTGAGGAACAAACACCGAGGGACTGCACCAGCTGTCAGGCGGCACCACCCGTCCCCACAGTGTGTATGGTTTTTTTTAGTAAGTTTTCATCTTAATAACCCGGTGCTCATCACAAGTGCTCCCTTAATCCCCATCATCCCCACTGCTTCTTGAATTCTACTCTTCCTAAGCAGTTTCTTCTTTCTTTCTTCCTGCCTGGCATTCTAATTAATTTCCCCTGGTTTTATTGAGATAAAATTGACAGGCATCACTGTACGTGTTAAAGATGTACAGCACAGTGGACTCGCTTTCATATACTGCGAAGTGATGACCATTAGAAGTTTAGTGTCCACGAGGCATTTCTTATAGATACGATAAAGAGGAAGCAGAAAAAGACAACAATTTTTTTTTTTTCCTTGTGAGGACAACTCTTAGGATTTACTCTCTTAAGTCTTCCGATCCAGCAAACAGTAGTGTTAACCACAGTCATCAGTCTGTACAGTAGATCCTCGATACTCACTTGTCTTGTAACTGGAGTTTACGCCTTTTGACCACCTTTCTCCTAATACCCTCCCCACCTCCCTTTGCTTCTGGTAACCACAAATCTGATCCACTTTCTTTTCTTTTTTTCTTGAACAGATTTTGCGTTGTTATTATTCTTTATTTTTAAGTAATCTCCAGACCCAACGTGGGGCTTGAATCTACAAGCCAGAGATCAAGAGTTGCTTGCTCCCCTGACTGAGCCAGCCAGGTGCCTCTGATCTCCTTTTCTAGGAGTTTGTTTTGGTTTCGTAGATCCCAAAGAGTGCAGGTACAGGCGAGGTTACACCGTATTTGTCTTTCTCTGTCTGACTTATTTCATTTCGCATGATACCCTCAGGGTCCATCCGTGTTGTCACAAATGGCAGGATTTTCTTTTTCTCTTTTCTTTCCTTCCTTCCTTCCTTTTGTTTTCTTTCCTTTTATTTTTAACATAGCTGAGTAATATTCTATTGTATGTATATGCTTCCTCTGCTTTATCCACTCATCCCTCAGACTCTTAGGTTGTTTCCATGTCTTGGCTATTGTAGATAATGCTGCTATGAACATGGCAGGGAGGGCACAGCAGATATTTTTTTGAGTTAGTGTTTTCACTTCCTTTGGATATATATCCATAAATGGAATTGCTGGATCATTTGATTGTTCTATTTTTAGTTTTTCAAGGATCCTCCATACTGTTTTCCATAATGGCTGTACCAGCACAATTTCTTAAACACAACCAGCTTCCTCTTGCTTTCACATTCTCATGTGTCATTTCTCCCACCTAAAATTGAATCCTTTCCACCAAACTAAGCCATTTGCCTCATTCTTTCTATTTCTATTTAAGTAATCTCTACACCCAACGTGAGGCTCGAACTCACAACCCTGAGATCAAGAGTTGCGTGCTCCACCAACTGAGTCGGCCAGGTGTCCGTTTGCCTCATTCTAACCCTTACTTAAAACTCTGTAATTCTGGGGTGCTGGGTGGCTCAGTCGGTTGAGTGTCCGACTCTTGATTTCAGCTCAGGCCATGATCCCAGGGTCATGGGATCGAGCCCCGCGTTGGGCTCCGTGCTGCGCTCAGGATTTTCTCTCTCTCTTTCTCTCTCTCTCTGCCCCTTTCCCCTGATGTAATTAAAAAAAAAAAAAAAGTCTGTAATTTTAACATAGTTATCATAAACAATCATATTCAACCCTGATTACTAGAGCTGTTCTCTTGTATATGGTTGTTAATGTCATTAAGTTTATCGATCTTTTCCAGTGGTGTTTATACATTTTGTGGTCTTCTGTGTCCATGTCATAAAGATATTCTATTTATCATGTATCTGATAATTCATATCCAGATATATACAGAACTCCTAAAGCTCAAAAACAAGGAACAAATGACTCAACTCAAAAGCGGACAAGGACTTGAATACACATTTCACTAAAGAAGACATACAAATGGCCAAAACGGACACGAAGAGACGCTCAACATCACTAGAGGGGAAATGCAGATCAAAACCATATGAGATTACCACTTCACGCTCATTAGGATGGTTATTATGAAAAATAACAGAAAATGACAAGTGTTATTGAGGATGTGGGGAAACTGAACTCTCAAGAATTGCTGGTGGGGATATAAAAATGGTGCAGCCACTGTGGAAAATAGTGCGGCGCTTCCCAAAACATTAAATACAGACTTACCAAAGGATCCAGCAAGTCCACTTCTGGGCATATATACAAAAGAATTGAAAGCAGGGTCCTCAACAGAGAATTGTAAACCAATGTTCACAGCAGCATTATTCACAACTGCAAAAAGGTGGAAACAACAGAGATGTCCGTCGGCGGATGAATGCGAAAACAGGGCACGGAGTGTGTGCACCCACACAGAGGAGTGTTATTCAGCCTTAAAAAGGAAGGAAAGTCTCCTACACGCCAGAACACAGAAGAACCGTGCGGCCGTCACGCTACGTGAACTACGGTAGGCACAAAAGGACAAACGCTGGAAGGCCCCACCGTACGAGGATCCTAAAACAGTCAAATTCATAGCAGTGAGAAGAACCGCGGTGGTTGCCAGGAGCTGAGGGAACGGGCAATGATTATTTAATTGGCACAGAGTTTCCATTTGGGATGACGAAAAAGTTCTGGAGAGCGTTGGGGTGACGGCTGCGCGGCAGTATGAATGTACTTTACGTCACCGAACCTTACAATGAAAAGTGGAAATGCAAAATGCAAATCCTAAGTTACGTGTAATTTACTACAAGAAAGATAATGTATCAAAAACCACTGTATGCTTTAAATGGGTGAATTGGAGGATATATGAATTATGCCTCAACAAGTTGTTAAAAATACAGCAGCGTCAATTTTTTTGCCTCATTTGTTATTAAAAAGTTACACAGAAGACTCAAAGGAGAAGGAAAGCCCGTAAGTTTACTTACTGTTCTTTCTGCCCTCCTGAGGTTCCGAGGTCCCTTCTTTATTTCTTTTCTTTTTTTAAAAACATGTTTATTTACTTTGAGAGAGGGAGAGCACAAGCAGGTGAGGGGCAGAGAGAAAGGGAGAGAGAGAATCCCAAGTAGGCTCTGACCATCAGCGCGGAGCCCGACGCAGGGCTCGAACCCATGAACCGTGACATCATGACCCGAGCCGAAATCAAGAGCCGGATGCCTAACCAACTGAGCCCCTCCAGGTGCCCCTGTTTCTTTTCTGTTTAGAGGACTTCCTTTCTTTACACACAGGGTGAGTCGATTGGCAACACACTCTTTCAGTCTGGGAGTGCTCTGACTCCCACTCAATCCCCGCAGGGCTACTTTTGCTGGGTGTGGCATCTGGGTAGACGGTCTCTCTCTCAGCGCTTGCACTGTAGTGCCACCTGCACGGATTCGCACGAGCAACCACTGCCGTCCGAGCTGTCTCACCTCCGTAGGTCGGTGGGGACCCACTTCTCTCACGCGGATGTAAAGCTGCTCTGTGTTCAGTGAGTGGGCTGAAATGGGACGACCCTGTCTCAGCAGGGATCTCCTGAATGGGGTCCTGTTGGGTGTGACCCTCTTCCTCAACCAGTAGTTTTGTGTCTCCCGCCAAATCTGGGAAACCTTTAGCCACCGTTCATGCAAGTGTATTTTCTTGTCCGCCCGTCTTCTCTCCATCCGGCACACCGAGAATACCAATTTCGCTTTTGTCATGATCCCGTAGCCTCTGTGGTTTTTTTTTTTTTTTTTTTTTTTTGGTGTCTACTTCCTCCTTTGTTCAGGTCAGACATCTTCCATCACCTGGCCCACGATTCTTCGGTCTTCCTCACCTTGCTGCCGAGCACACCCCTAAGCTTTTGTTTCAGTTACTGCGTCTTTCAATTCTAAAATTCCTATTTGGTTTTTCTTTAGGTCTTCGATTTCGTTGCTGAGGCTTCAACTTCTTTTCATGTTTCAAGCATATTCATAATTGCTTGTTGAAGTGCCTTTTTTTTTTTTTTTTTCAATCTAACTGCTTTAAAATTTTTGTCAGGTAATTCTAACATATTGGTGTTGGCATATATTGACCGCCTTGAAAAAACTTTTGATGTTTATTTTCGAGACAGAGAGAGTGAGGGAGGAAGAAAGAGAGAGAGGGAGAGTGTGTGCGAGTGGGGGAGGGACACAGAGAGGGAGACACAGAATCCAAAGCAGGCTCCAGGCTCTGAGCTGTCAGCACAGAGCTCAAGGTGGGGCTTGAACCCATGAGCTGTGATATCATGACCTGAGCCGAAGTCAGATGCTTAGCTGACTCAGCAACCCAGCTGCCCCAGCAACCCAGCTGCCCCTTGACCGTTTTTTAAAATTCAGTCAAAGTGGGTGGCTCAGTCAGTTAAGAGTCTAGCTCTTGATATCGGCTCAAGTAATGATCTCATGGTTTGTGAGACTGAGCCCTGTGTTGGGCTCTGTACTGGCAGCGTGGAGCCTGCTTGGGATTCTCCCCCCACCCCCCCCACCCCCGCTTGTTCTCTCTCAAAATAAATACATAAACATTCTAAAAAGTTAAAAAAATTTTTCAGTTTAACATCTCCCTGGTTCTCAGTATGACATATGATTTTTTTCCTCTTGGCTTATTTTTTTAATTTTTTTCTTTTTAAAGCTTATTTATTAAACCTCAGATAGAGAGAATTCCAAGCAGGTACTGTGCAGAGCCCTGATGTGGGGCTCGATCCCACAACCACGAGATCACACCCTGAGCCTAAATCAAGAGTTGGACACTTAACCGAATGAGCCACCCAGGGGTCCCTGACATAGGAATTTCAGTTTAAACCTAGATATTTTCTGTATTAAGTTACCAGGTTCTGGATCTTACAAAAACCTTCTATTTTGGCTGGGTTTTTCCACACCTGCTCCTGGAACCTGAGTGTTGCTCCTGGTCACTGCTAGGGGATGGTGGGAGTTCTAGCTTCCCACGCAGCATCCCCCAACACCATGGTGGGAGTGGCCATGTCACTACTAGTGATGGTAAAAGTCCTGACTCGTATTAGCCTTCCTCTGACATCGCACAGGTCACGGGCCAGGGAGGGATGCCTTCGTACTCCCAGGCGGGCATGGAAGTTGAGGCTCCCCACTTGGCACCTGCTGGTGAGAGTGTGGGCAGCGGAACGGTTTTTTGTTCTGTGCCATTTGACTAGGGTCTGGAGGATATTGCCTAAAAGTTTTCTGTCTTGCTAGGTTGCCCCTTTCCCTTTCTTTTGGCTACGGAAAGCAGGCGTCTTTTTGCTTGCTTTGTTTCTGCCCGATGGCGTTTCCAGGTCGCTAGCTTTCTCAGCTTCAAGTTTGGGATACAGGAGGTAGAAAGAAGACTCAGGGAACTCATCACCATGAACTTCCTCAGTCCTAAGGTCCCTAGTTGGTCCGCGCCTTCTTCTCTCCACCTCTTTCTGGAGGACATAAGCCAATTGTACTGTTCGTCATTACATTATACAAAAATCGAGGAGCAACAGAGTTTACAGAAAGAAAGAGATTAACAGTAAAAAAGAGGGCAATGCAACTACTTTGTATCTGCTTTATTTTCCACGGTGCTCAGATGAAAACCATCTCAAAGTGTGTGTGTGTCTGGTTTAAGAGTAGGCTTGTTCCCTGGCCAGAGCCTGCCATAAACTTGAGATGTTCAACATCTTGTCTTGTTTGCTCTACTGGCTCTTGACAAAACCTTTCAGATCTTTGAGGAAAGTAACGTATTCCTGGTGCTCGAGGGCTGTGCTCACCTGCAAAAGTGTTGTCCAACTGCCCTCCCCCCAAACCCCGGTTGGCCAGAAGATCCAGCTGGTGTCATAACGGTCCAGGCCAGGGAGTCGGTGGTGAGCTTGTAACTTGTGTCCTTTCACTCAGACTCGACAACGGACTGATGTTGTCCGCTCACCTCTCTGATGGCCAAATGTCACTGCCGTCCTCCTCTTCTTGCCCACCTCATCTTCTGGGTAGGGACAGTCCAGTACCAGGCCCTTCTTGCCACCATTCTTACCTTCCACCACAAAACTGGGAATGGACGTCAGTTCAGGCTCCTGTTCTTCCACCTTCTGCCCTTGGGAGGGCTCTTCCCCCATCACACGTTGCTGGGATGCTGTTGTTCATGTTGAAAGTCACAGTCATCTTTCCTCCGGAAACTTTCCACACTAATTTGGTTTCTATCCCATCCACTTCCAGCTCCCAGGCCCCAGACATCTTGGGGAGGGACCTATGCTTCTAGATCTTCTTTTCCTCCTTATTCACATCATTCAGGAACTCAAGCAAGCTTTGCGTCCGTGGGTGTTCAGTGGTGCCACAGCGGGAAGGCCCTCGGGGGAGCAGGAGGTCCATGTGCGCTCAGACCAGCGCCAAGGGCCCGGGTGCAGGAGTGGCAGGGTGGGCGCAGAGCCTGGCAACTATGGAGCCCAGCGTGGGGCACGGGGCACAGCTGAGGCCCAGGGAGGCAGCACCCTGGCAGTGGACTTTCTCCCCGTTTTAGTTGCTGGCCAATAGTCCACCATATGAACACACAGTTTGTTAATCCGCCCTATTGCTGGGGTCCTGGGCTGTCTCCAGCTCACGGCATCATGGATGAAGCTACTATGCACACTCTTACACACATATGTATTGTGTATGTACGTTTAAGTCTAGTTTTACAAAAGCGGCCATATTTTAAAAATAAGTTGTACCATTTTACTCTGCCACAGTTGTTTATAAACAATCTGGTTGTGCCAACACATTGTGGTTTTAATTTGCATTTCTTTGATGAGTTATGGTGCTGAGTATTTTTCACCTGTTTATTGGCCTGTGTACGTTTCCTCTGGTAAAGTGTTGAAATCCTCACTTTAAAGTTGGGTTGTCTTTTTTTTTTTTTAAATAAATACATTTGTAGGAGTTACGTATTCAGGACACATACAGTTTGCGAATATGTTCTCCCAGCTTGTGCTGCGTCTGTTTCTTTTTGAGATGGTGTCTTGTGACGGACATGCTCCCATCTTGTCAGCGTATCAACCACCGGCGCTTGGCTTGGCGGTCACTGCTGACTGGGCTCTGTCCAAGAAACGTTTGGTCACCTGCAGGCCATGAAGGTATGTTCCTACGCTTTCTTCTAGAAGTTTTACACCTCCTGTTACGTTTAAGCTTTTATGTTGAAGTCTGTGATGTGTGCCGAATCCGGTCTGTAGGAGCTGTGAGGTTGATGTCAAAGTTTAATTTTCTTCACGTGCACATTTCCCTGTTCCGGCACCATTCGTTGCAGGGCACTGTTTCCCACTGGATTGCGTTGATGCCTGTGTCCAAATTAAATGACCACAAAGGTGTGGGTCGATTTCTGGGCTATCTACTCTGTTCCGGAGATCTATTTTGACGTCAGTTTATTTTATATTTTATTTATTTTTTAAAAAGTTTACTAACACTTTTGAGTCGGCTCTACCCCCAACACAGGGCTCGAACTCACCACCTCAAGATCAAGAGTCGCATGCTCACCAACTGAGCCGGGCAGGTGCGCCTCTAATGCCAGTTTTAAGTCTAAACTGTTTTATGGCAACTCATGCTTTTTAAAACTTTATTTATTTTGAGAGCAAGAGAGAACGAGAAAGAGAGAGAGAGAGAGAGGTCGGTCATGTACGCTTGCAAGCAGGGGAGGGGCAGAGACAAAGAGGGAGAGAGAATTTCAAGCAGGTTCTGTGTTGCAAAAGGGAGCCCCACTTGGGGCTCAATCTCACAAACCATGAGATTGTTTACTGGAGGTGAAATCAAGAGTTGACACTTAACAGGGGTGCCTGGGTGGCTTCGTCGGTTGAGCGTCTGACTTCGGCTCAGGTCATGATCTCGCAGTTGATGAGTTTGAGCCCTGCATCAGACTTGCTGCATTCAGTGCAGAGCCTGCTTCGGATCTTCTGTAACCCCCCCCCCCCCCCCAAACATAAACAACAACAAAAAGATCACTTTGCATGTTCTTTGTATCTCCACATAATGTTTAGACAATCAGCTTACGGGGGGGGGGGGGGGGGGTGGTGCCTGGGTGGTTCAGTTGGTTAAGCATGTTGACTCTTGATTTCAGATCTCATGGTTTGTGAGTTCGGGCCTCACACTGGGCTCTGTGCTGACAGTGAGCACACCGCGTGGGATTCTGTCTCTCTCTGCCCCTGCCCTGCTTGCACACTCTCTCTAAATAAACACTGAAGAAAATCGGCTTATCAATTTTTACAGAAAAGCCTACTGATAGTATAATCTACATTGCACTGAAGTAATAACAACGGAGGCTCCCCATCTCTAACTGTGGCATTTTCTCCATTTACTTAGGTCTTCTTTAATTTCTCCAATAAATGTTTAATTTTCAGTATACAGTTCTTGCCTACTAGATAAATTTATTTCTAATTATTGTGTTAAATTTTTATTTAATTTTTTTTTAGCAATTCGTGCACCCAACATGGGGCTTGAACTCGTGACCCAGAGGTCAAGAGTTGCAACTGAGCCAGCTGGGTGCCCCTCTGATTACTGTGGATTCATTACACTACTACACATGGTTTAAAAACCATTTTTTTTTAATGTTTATTCATTTTTGAGAGAGAGACAGACAGACAGAGCATGAGTGGGGGAGGGGCAGAGAGAGAGGGAGACACAGAATCCGAAGCGGGCTCCAGGCTCCGAGCCGTCGGCACAGAGCCCGACATGGGGCTCGAACTCACGAACCGTGAGATCATGACCGGCGCTGAAGTCGGACTCTTGGCCGACCGGCCCACCCAGGCGCCCCTACACATGCTTTTTAAAAAAAATACTTTGTTTTTTAGAGTTTTAGGTTCAAAGCAGTACTGAGCAGAAGGCACAGAGATGTCCAATGCACACACCGGCCCTAAGTGTCACCAACACTCTTCACTAGAACCGTGCACTGCTTAACAGCTGATGGGCCGGTACGGACACATCATCATCACTGTACCTTCCATGGCTTTGGAAAACTGTGTAATGACAGCTATCCACCATTACTGAATCATGCAGAATGGCTCCACTGACCCAAAAATCTCTGTGCTCTGCTGATTCATCCCTCCTGCCCGACCCAATACCACTAATGCCTCCACAGTGTTGCCTTTTCCACAGTGTCATATACTTGGAATCCTACAGAATGTTAGCCTTTTCAGATTGGCTTGTTTCACTTGTCATAATGATTCTAAGGTTCCTCAAGGTCTTTTCAAGGCTTGATAGCTCATTTCCTTTCAGTGCTGATAACATTTTACTGTCTGGCTGGACCAGTTTATCCGTTCGCCTGCTGAAGGACATCTCAGTTGCTTCCAAGGTTGGGCAGTTATGAACAAGATGGTTATAAAATATCTGTGTGCAGGTTACCGTGTAGACATTAATGTTCAATTCCTCTGGGTAAATATAACAAAGTGGAAATGTCGGATGGTATGGTGAGAGCCTGTTTAGTTTTATAGGAATACAACTGATTTTTATATAACGACTTTGTTTTCAGTAACCTTGCTCAACAGTTGCAGTAGCTTTCTTGTGCAGCTCTTTGGACTTTACGATTATGTGGTCTGTAAGCAGGAATAGTTTTACTTCTTCCTTCCTGGTCTTCATGACTTCTGTCATCTTCCCGCCTTACTGCACGGGCTAGAACATCCAGAAGAATGTGCAATAGTGTAGTGAGGGTGGACATTTTTACCTTCTTTCCAGTTTTAGGAGGAAACACTGAATATTTCACCATTAAGCGATGGGGTGGCTCAGTCAGTTAAGCATCTGACTTTGGCTCAGGTCATCATCTCATGGTTCATGGGTTTGAGCCCCACGTTGAGCTCTGCACTGACAGCTCAGAGCCTGGAGCTTGCTTCGGATTCTGTGTCACCCTCTCTGTCTGTCCCCCCCCCCCCCCCCCATGCTTGATGTGTCAAAAATAAACAAACATTAAAATAAACAAATCAGTTTTTTTAAATGTTTAAGGAAATCAGGATTGTTTCATTACAGAAGTACATTTCAAATAAAATTTTACTTTTCATGACAAATACTTATTTGTCAAAACGTGGATTATACCCTTAAATTTATATTCCCTGTGCTAAATACAAAGTAAGCATCACTCTGTCCTCACAGGTCAGGTTGAAGGTAGTCGCTACATACGTGAAGACGGTAAAATGAAGAGTATGTGACTTGTTCAAGACCATCTGGCCACGAGAGGGCTGGCCTGCACGGGTTGTCCAGGCCCCCGAGACCACCTTCGGGTCTGCTGACTCACAGGACCAGCGCGTGGTCACGTTCCTGCTGTACTTCATTACAGCAAAGGATACAAAGCAAAATCAGTAAAGGGAGAAAATGCACCGGCAAAATGGGGGGAGAAACAAGGCCCAAGTTTACCCAAGTTCTCCCCCCAGTGGGGTCACACAGGACACAATCTTTGCCAATATATGGGAAGAACACAACGTGTGAAATGTTTATCAAGGATGCTCATTACAAACTCAGTGCTCAAGGTTTTGATTGGTGGCTGATCATACAGCTACTCTCTGTCTAGAATGTACCAGATTCTAGAGTCTTCAAATGAAAGCAGGTGTTCAGCAGAAACCATACAGTGAATACACAGCGGGCACACGAAGACATTCGCGTGCAGGAAAGTTTTGTATTGACAGGAAAACGTTAGATATTCAAGTTCCCAGATGCCAGCCAATGCCCAACCTTGCAAGCAGGCCTTTCTCAGAATACAAGTCTCAGGTCTGCTATTTTATTTTTTTTAATTAAAAAAAAATGTTTATGTATTTTTGAGAGAGAGAGAGAGAACGAGCAAGTGTGGGGGAGGGTCAGTGAGAGGGACACACAGAATCCGAAGCAGGCTCCAGCTCTGAGCTGTCAGCACAGAGCCCGATGCGGGGCTCGAACTCATGGAGTGTGAGATTGTGACCTGAGCTGAAGTCGGACGCTTAACTGACTGAGCCACCCCGGTGTCCCCCCCCCCCCCTTTTTTTTTTAAAGTTTATACATTTTGAGAGAGAGCTTGTGTGCATAAGCAGCGGAGGGGCAGAGAGAGGGGGAAAAGAGAGGGGGGAAAAGAGAGAGGGGAAGAGCGTGGGAGGGAGAGGAGAGGCAGAGACAGAGGGGGACACAGAATCCGAAGCAGGCTCTGCACTGTCAGCGCAGAGCCCAACGTGGGGCTTGAACCCATGAACTGTGAGATCACGACCCGAGCCAAAACGAAGAGTCGGACGTCTAACCGACTGAGCCACCTGGGTGCCCCCAAGGTCTGCTATTTAAGTCCATTTTGTACAGAAGGCCTATATTCTCTCCAGATCCCGAGATCTGGCAGAAGTCTGAACGGCTGGCAGTGACAACCAACAGGAGCGCCAGGAGGAATTCCGAAGTGTTTTCTGAGCTCAGCAAGAAAAAGTGTGGTAATATACTGAACAAGGACCCAGAGGTAATAGCTGTGTAGTAAGTAGCAGATTCTTATCGAGAGTATTTTATTGTAAAAAACAATGTCAATTCAGAAATTATCTCTTATGAAGTGATTACTATGTGTTAGGTACTCTCCTTAGTATTTTACATACATTATTTTATTTAATATTCATATTAACTTCTATTTTACAATACAGAATCTGAAGCCTTGGGATGTGTCAGCTTGCCCAAGGTCAGACAGACAGTAATTGGTGGAGGCAGACTCTGAATTGTGGCCTGATTCCAGAAGCCAAATGTGAAACACCACATGTCTTCACATTTTTTGCTCCCACATGCCCCAGAAGAATTTTGAAAAACTATGAATCCCAGATTTTTTTTTCAGATTTCATTTTTAAGTAATCGAGCCCTTGATATGGGGCTTGAACTCATGACCCCCTGAGATCAAGAGTCACAGCTCCACCGCCTGAGCCAGCTGGCACCCCTCCCCTAACACGTTAAAAAAAAGTTTCTTTTAGTTTTTATTTATTTAAAGAGAGAGAGAGAGAGAGAGAGAGAGAGCACGCACACAC